>NC_044984.1:96694672-97297836 GCF_008728515.1 Papio anubis
CCTTCCTTCCTTCCTTTCTTTTTTTCATTTCTTTCTTTCTTTCTCTTTCTTTCTTGTCTCACTCTGTTGCCAGGCTGGAGTGCAATGGTGTGATCTCAGCTCCCTGCAACCTCCGCCTCCCGGGTTCAAGTGATTCTCCTGCCTCAGCCTACCAAGTAGCTGGGACTACAGGCACACGCCACTACGCCCAGTTAATTTTTGTATTTGTGGTAGAGATGGGGTTTCACCATGTTGGCCAGGCTGGTCTTGAACTCCTGACCTTATGTGATCCACCTGCCTCAGCCTCCCAAAGTGCTGGGATTACAGGCATGAGCCACTGTGCCCAGCCAGGACAAGATACTTGAGCCCAGGATGTCAGGGTTTCAGTGAACTGTGATCATGCCACTGCACTCCAGACTAGGCAATAAAGCAAGACCCTATCTAAAAAAAAAAACAAAAACAAAAACTAAACATACCAATAATCATACAATAAATTAGAAAAGATGACCAGAAACAACTCAGTGATATACTAAGCTCTTGAGAGTGGATTGCATGCATGTCTTCCCAACTCTGTTTTCAGTGATGTCACATAGCTTGAAATCGACCATGATGGGACTATTTACATCACAGAAATTGGCAACAACTACAAAACAAGTCTTTTTCTTTTCAGAGAGCTAGTTGTTGAACATTTACCAGCATATTCTCTTTTTACCTGTGGGTTTATATCTTAAAATCCTTTAGTGCCATTTTGGTGAGGTTTCAGTAGGAATGAGTCAAGATTAAGTTCTATCTTTTATGTTTAAGTATAAATCAACTAGTTTAAATTTTATTCTTATGTAGGCGTACTTTTTGTTTCTCTCTCTCTCTGGATGATTTCAGAGCTGCTTTAACCTTAAATATATGTCTTTTTCAGCACAGAAAATATTTCTCCCACTGTATCATTGAGTACAGTGTATGTTGTGCTTTCTTCAAGCCTCTTTCTTAAGATCTAGCTCTGGGGATACCTTCCCTGTGAACCAAATCTAACCTCCCCTGGCAGAGCCAAACTCTCCATTCTGTATCTCCATAGCACTTCGTATGTGTGCTACCAAAGTGAGTACTCTCCAGTTGTACCTTGGTATCTGTGGGGGATTGGTTCCAGGAATCCTCTCAAATACCCAAATCCATAGATACCCAAGTACCTTGTATAAATGGTACAGTATTTGTATATAACCTATGTACATCCTCCTACACTTTAAATAATCGCTAGATTACTTGTAATACCCAATCCTCTGTAAATGCTGTATAAATTATTGTTATACACTATTGCTTAGAGAATAATGACAGGAAAGAAGTCTGTATATATTCAATACAGATGTAACCATCCACTTAAAAATATATTTATATTTATATTTTTTTCTGACCAATGGATTCTTGCCACATCAACTATCCACTTTTCCCCCATCTATGATTGGTTGAATCTATGGATGCAGAGCCCACAAATATGGAAGGCTGACTATAGCTAAGTTACAATTAATTTGATTTATTAAAGACTCACTACTTTCAATGATGGATCAATAATTATAGGTAGGAGATACTGCAAAGCAGTATAGATCTGGGTCCCCCATGTGAGAGGCAGGAGATGTGGTGGCTGAGTCACTATGGAGTGCAGAGTTCCTCAATAGTTGGTTACCCGTGTTACACTGAGCATCTATAGTAAGAAGACTATAATCACATGCAGTTTTAGCAAGATTAGATACTACTATAATTTTGAAATAGAGATAAATGTAAATGTTATTTTTAGACATACGTAGCAACTATAGGGTGGTATGAAACTATTTGTGATTTCTGTTAGTGATTAAGTCATAGATGCTGCGAATATTATGGTGGTTTATTAACTTTATTTAGAATTAAGAAAAATATCAAGTTAGAGTTTGGTAAAAAATGTATCTTTTCCCCCCTTCCATGATCATGAATCTCTCAGATTTTACTATGGGACCCCAGATTAAGCACATTTGCCTTAGATTCTTTGTTTTAGTTTCACTCATGATCTTCTGCCATGTTAGTCATGGAGTCTTAGACAGTAATACTGGAGCCAATCTCAATTCCAACATTGCCATAGTACTTTAGTTTAATTGTTATTGCATCTAGAAAAAGGTGTTTTTGATAAAGATGTTAAATTCTAGATGGTGAAGTCTGAGAAGAGTGGACTGTTCCAGAAGCCATGGAGTCTGGTTGTTCTCAAATCCTTAAAAGTGACTAGCTCCATGAACAAACTCCCCCTGTTTTTCCTCAGGACTTGAGAAAGATTGAGCCATCTTTGTTTCTATGTTGAACTTTTCCCTGGGTCATCAACAGGGAAGTATATGAATCAGAGACACATGCTGTGATGTCTGGCCCCCAGAGGTATGGTTAGCCCAGCAGAACTATCCTGCAAGGCATACTCTGAATATATGGTTTGTAATCAAAGCATCTTGCCTAGATTTATTTATTTATTTGTCTCTGTTAATGGAGATAGTGTGTGGGGAAAAAAAATCTATATCTACTGTAGGCTTAGATCCAGTCAGAAAGCTATAGTGAGTGCTAATCCTATAATCTGTTTTCCATACATATAAATCTAAGGTATGGATATTTGAGCTATATACAGTAGCAACCAACTTAATGGAAAGTAGCTTTATGATGTTAGATCTAATATTTCTTCCAAATATTATGGCTTCAAGGCCATTCTTATAATTTAAGATTGTAAAATTGAACTCATTTTTCAAAAATTGAATGCCTGGCACCTTATTATGCATACTGTTGTCTGAGGTTTGGGAAAATAATGAAGACTCTCATTTTGTGTGGGAGTCTCAACTGAGAACAAGGAATAGAACTTAAGATTTGAGTTTGAAAGTCCTTGGGTTCTACATTTGTTATGCAGTAAGTCCCCATGATGAGCGCAAAATGGGCACTAGAAAAAGCCTACTTTTAATAGGCATCCATTTTAAATGGGGACAAAAATTTTAAGGTATATAGTTAATAAAAGATTTAATTAGGGCATTAGCAAATAAAGCAAAAATCATTAAAACAAGTTTATTTTATTTCACTTTATAAAATTTAGCTTGTAACTATGCATTGATTTAAAACAAGGAATAAATCAGATGTTGACTTTGTGGCATATATTTTCTGACAAATGGTATGACAGCAGAATATGACATTCTTCTCTTTATGTTTTTGATTTTCCTTAATGTGATCATGTAGAGTCAGTTTTTGAAAAAAATTTCACTGGCTTCGTAGATTTTCCCTAGGGCCTCATTTCACACTTTTATATTGAAATGATCCTTTTTGAGGTGTCTATCTTGTCTTTTTCATGTTGCAAGACTTAAATTTCGCTCTTCAGTCTGTGTGCTTTGTGTTGTTAAATGTTATAAAGATTGACTTTCCATGAGGGTAGATGTCAGTGTATTACATGAGGGATATTGAGAGGAAACTAATTTCATAGGTGTTTAGTTCATCAGTGAACATTTTCAAGTTGTAACAATTGCTTCCATATACATTCTCCTAACTGGGAGGGTTGGAGAGGAATTCATCTCCCAATAACTATTCATTAAATTATTATTATCTCCTCTTTGTTTATGAAAACATGAGAAGAAATATGAAGTTATCGTAGCATTAAAACATAGGCATATTGAGGCTGGGTGCAGTGGCTCACGCCTGTAATCCCAGCACTTTGGAAGGCTGAGGCAGGTGGATCACCTGAGGTCAGGAGTTCGAGACTGGCCTAGCCAACATAGTGAAACCCCATCTCTACTAAAAATACAAAAAATTAGCCAGGCACTGTAGCTGGTGCCTATAATCCCAGCTACTTGGGAGGCTGAGGCAGGAGAATCGCCTGAACCTGGGAGGTGGAGATTGCAGTGAGCTGATATCGTGCCATTGCACTCCAGCCTAGGTAACAAGAGTGAAACTCCATCTCAAAAAAAAAAGGCATGTTGGACAAAAATCTAGAGGAGTTCTAATAGTGAAATGTGGAAAGATCCCTGAGGAGGAATGTGGGTTTGAGCTGGTAAGTGGTAGGACATTTCTACCCATTCTTACTATGCCATCTACCTTGGACACAGGAAGCTTTCACTGAGTAGGAGTGAGAGACAAGAGTCTCCTCTGCATTCTGCAGCCCGTCTTCTACATCTGTTCTCTGAAACCACCCAGAGCCTTAGCCTTTATCTCCAACTCTAACACCTCTCTCTCGAATAGTTCTTGGTAAGCCCATCTGGGGATGAAAATTTGCTATAATATAGTATAGCAGGGGCAATGGACAACCAGTGATGTTTTAGAATAGAGATGAAAACATGTAACATAATGATTATACAAAATGGTACTGCTATTATGACTAAAAGCAATAGTGGCTAACATTTATGGAGCCCATACTACCTAGTAGGCACTCACTTATGAACTCATCAAGTCTTTATGACAATGCTTTGTAAAGGGTACTGTTATTATTTCCATTTTATTAATGAGGAAGCTGATACATAGAAACGTTGGGCAAAGAGACCACATAGCCAATAAATGGAAGGTCAGAATTTGGGAACCTAGGTATCTAACTCCAAGATCCTACCACTTTAAATGTCTTCCGTTGTATTTGAGGCAGATCAATATTTAATACTGAACACTAACTTATGGTCTTATTTGCTTAGAATCTCTGCTTTCAAGAGGAGAGTTGGCCCTGAGATCCTTTTCAAAGGTAAATGATGTAATGTGGTAGAAAAAAGCAGGTGTTCGAAAAGTCTAAGCTTTAGCTGAAATTAGAAGATTGAGAGTATAGACAAAATGTTTCTGAGAAACATTGAGAAAGAATATGGCTTTTTCTTACTTCACCAGAAAAGAAAAAGATTCCCTGGGGCTAAGAGGAAAGAGGTTATATAGAGGAGAATTAATGAAAATGGGGAGTCTAGGAGGTCCCAGAGAGCAGGTCATTGTCTCTTGCCTCTAGGCTGATAGCCGGGGCATGGTGCCAGACTTTAGAGAGGCTTGGAAACTGGGTGGGCGACATGACTTGGGCATCCTGCCCCTGGGTGATAAGGCCATGTCAGCCTCAAAGAAAGTCATATTCTTTTATTATTGTTATTATTATTTTTGAGATGGAGTCTCGTTCTGACACCCAGGCGGATTTCAGTGGCACGATTTCGATTCATTGCAACTTCTGCCTCCCAGGTTCAAGCAATTCTTTTGCCTTGGCCTCCTGAGTAGCTGGGACTATAGGCACGTGCCACCACACCCAGTTAATTTTGTATTTTTAGTGGAGATGGGGTTTCACAATGTTGGCCAGGCTTGTCTTGGACTCCTGACCTCAAGTGATCTGCCAGCCTCGACCTCCCAAAACAGAGTCATATTCTTTAGTGTGACAAGAAAACAGGAGGAAAAATAATCCTGTTCCACTCTTACTGTGGTGTGGAAGAAGCAGAGGAACTGTACATCCTGAAGTGCCCATTTGGACAGGAATAAGAACAACTTCTTGCTAAGATGTGTGGGCTGATGACTGAAGACCAGTTGGAATTGTAGATTTCTCAGTATATGTCTGTGTAGAGAAGTGATTCCAACACTATATCTGCTCTATTCCCTCCCTGCCAATATCTCGATACTTTGTCAGCTCCCTAGAACTTAGACACAATTGCACACAAGAGAAAGGTAGCTGAGATTCATATTTATAAAATTCTATTGCTCTCTTGACATAGTTTATATATTCTTACTTACCCAGATGTGCACTCTGAGATCTATGGTTACTATGTTTAGTCTCAAGTTTTTCAGGCTATTCTTTAATCTTCCTAGAAAATTATGTTGTACCCAAATTGTGAAGTTGATCAAGCATTTGCATGTATTTACAAATTCTCCCCCACCCAATTTTAGTTAAGTTTCAAAGTATAATATATGCACTTGGTACAAAAAAAAAAATTCAAAAGGTGGCCAGGTGCAGTGGCTCACGCCTGTAGGGCGGATCACGAGATCAGGAGATCGAGACCTTCCTGGCTAACACAGTGAAACCCTGTCTCTACTAAAAATACAAAAAATTAGCTGGGCGATTGTGCCACTGCACTCCAGCCTGGGTGACAGAGTGAGACTCTGTCTCAAAAAAACAAAAAACAAAAAACAAACAAACAAAAAACTTCAAAAGGCATCAACAAATAGGCAATGAAGAATAAGTCTTGCCCCTCGGTCCTAATACTGCTATCAGTTATTTGTGTTTCCTGAGATATTATGTGTACATATTATTATATGTATATGCAATCTAAAAACAGACTGCAATGAAAGCATATTTTCCACACTACTCTGTACCTTGCCTGTTCCTTGTAACAAGGTGTCTTGGATACTATTCTATAGTTGTATTTAGCATTCCATTCTAGGGATGCACCTTGATTTGTTTAAGCAATCTCTGCTGATGGGAATTTAGATTGTTTCCAGTTTTTTTGCTATTACAAGTTGTACTATAGTGAATTGTTTGTAGCTCCCTCTTTGTATATTTGTTTGAATATATGTGAATGATAACTTTAGAAGTAGAATATAGGGATGACACTTACGGGTATTGAAAATAGTAACAGGTATTGTTAATATATCAACAGTGACTCTCCATAGGGACTGTACCAAGTGAAATTCCCACCTGAAAGTATGAGTGCCCATTTCCTCGTATTATCAAATTCTTAAAATTTGTTCTCATCTGATAAATGAAAATCAGCATCTTCTTGTTTTTCCTTTCATTTTAAAAAATGAATTTGTATTTTGTCTGTACTCCTTTTTTTTTGTTATTTGTCTATGACTTTTGCCCATTTTTCTATATTGATTTTTCTGAGCTTACACATTTTATGAAATTAGCCTTTTGTAATTTGTATTGCAGATACTTTCTTCCAATTTATTGGCTGTGCTTTGACTTTGCTTACTTATTTATTTAGGTACTTAAACTTTTTATTTATGTACTTAGACTTTTTATTTATATATAGTTGAATTCATCCATCTTTAAAAAAATGGTTTTAGTCAAACCTTTCTCACTCAAGAGATTATTGTCTTATACCTCTTGCTTTCTTTAGTATCTTTTCCTGATTTTATTTTTATGTTGAAATCTTTCTCAATAGAGAATTCGTTTAAAGGGAAAAGCAGACTATTAATTGCTATGTCCATGATGTTCCATTTATAACTTTTACTTTAATATTTTGGTGAATCATGGGCAATGGAATAAGATTCCATTTTGTATCTTCAAAATAATGTGTTTGAGTCACTTATTTAATTTACTTGCAAAAATAAGTTCTACAAGAAAAGAGTCTTCATTATATTTTTTTCCCACTCCAAGAAAAGCCATATAGTCTGGTTGAGTTAATTGTAACAAGATTGGGATGGGGAGAAGGTCAGAAAGTGTGTTTAGCTATTGTAAACTTTGTGAGCAAATGCAAACTATGGCAAATTCAGTTTACAGTTTTATAGAAACAAAGACAATTCTCTAGGGCCAATGTTCTAAAAAATGTAGTTTCCTATAACAAGAATTTATATTCTCAACATTACAAGTCAACAATTCTTGAAATTATTAAAACAAACCTTTGAATATTATAAGAAAACTGTCTTATTCTGTAAACCTAAGCAGAAATTCAATGTTAAGATAACATGATACAGAATAAGTATAGATTTAATTTAAATTTTATGGTAACTGATATGTAAATATTCTCTGAACTTCTTCAATATTTAGCTAAAACAAAGGGCAATGTCTAGTCCAATGCTTTGTGTTTTAAAAGCACTTGTGTCAACAACTCAAAGTTTCTCATTAAATAACATTGAAACATTTGCTATCATTATAACTATTATTTTAACCAAAGCTTGGTCAAAGACCTTGGCCACAGAATAGTGCACTTTAACAGATAATGAACTTAAGCTATAGGACATTGTAAAACATGACACTATGAATTTAAATTTAACAAATTTGATGAAAGCTCTCATTATTGATAGAATGCTTTCTGTTGCCACGCTTACTAATTTTGATGACTGCTAAACTTTTTAAAAATTAATTTTAATTACACAACAAAACATGGATACATTCACATTTGAAAAAGACAACAGAAGATAAACCTAAGATCCCTTTTTCTCTACTCCCTTGCCTGTTTTTCTCTCCACCAAAACTTCAACCTCAGACTGAAGTTTGGGACTTATACTTCCAGAGATTGTTTCACTTCTTCACTCAACACTATATTTTTCATATCTATTTGTATTGAAACATTTAGATCTTGTTCATTTCTTTAAACTGTTGCACTGAATTTTATTAAATACATATACACATGATCACATTCCTCTGCTGATGGACATGTAGTTTTTGCTTTTGGTTTTTCATTATTATAAATAACAATGCTTATAAGTGTCTACTAGTACAGATTTTTTCCTAAAGAGTCCTAGAATTGGAATTATTGGTTTATAGGATATTTGAGTTTTAATAGATACTGTCAAACTATTCTCCAAAATGGCTGTACTTATTTATTCTTCCTTCAGCAGTATATAATAATAGTGATTTCTCTACAATCTTTTCATCACTTAATGTTGTCAAACTTTTAAAATTAGTGCTGATTTGGTGAATGTGAACAAGTATCTCATTATTTAATTTGCATTTTCCTGACTACTACTGAGTTGATTATCTTTTCATATGCATACTGGCCACTGAAGTTTCTTTCCCTGTGAATTATCCTTTGCCCATTTTTCTTTTGGGCTGCTTTTCAATTTCTTATAGGCCTGTACGAGTTCTTTATTTTTTCCCAGATATTAGTCCTTTTTATATTATTTGTGTTACAGTTATTTTATCCAAGCCTAGTGATTATTTTTAAACTCTGTTTCTTGTGTCTTAAGTAGAGCAGGATATTGCATAGTGGTTAAAAGTATGGGCTTTAAAAGCAAATGACCTGGGTTTGAATCCCCTCTCTGAAACTGTTTGTGTGATCTTTGGTAAGTTACCTAACCTCTCTTATTCTCAATTTTCTCATCTGTAAATTTAAGATTATAATAGAAATCACCTCACAGGGTTGATGTGAATATTAAATGGCTTAAATAATGAATAATCTCTGGCACACAATAAGTACTCAATAATTATTATTACTATATAGTCAAATTTAACAATTATTTGTTTATCATGCCTTGTTAGAGAATGCTTTTCCTAACATGAAGCTTAACAATGTTTTATACTTTGTTTTAGTAATTTTATTGATTTTATGTTTATTTTAAAAATGTGTCTAAATATTTTCCATGTGGTATAGGTAGGAACGTTAATTTTAATTTTTTTCATCTCTATATGAAGCTAATTATAACAGTTCCATTTACGTAAAGGTCTATTATTTCCTAATTGATTTAAAGTGTAACTTCTGTAATATATTAAATTCCTGTAAGATCACTTTCCTATTATCTTCTTTTTTAGTGATTTGTCTATTATTGTGTCATTGTTACATTTTTAAATTTTAATTATCGAAGATTTATAATATTCCCCGAGGTTTTTTAGAATGTTTCTTAATTTCAGTTGTGTTCTTAATATTTGATGGTCACTTTAGCTGGATATAAAATCGTTGACTAATTTTTTTCTTGGCCTTGAGTAAGAAATATATATCTCCATTGTCTTCCATATCTAAAAGAGTTATGCCAAACTGATACTTTCCTTCTTGTATGTAATTTACTTTTAACAAGATAATATTTTTTAAGGTACAATAGTTTGATTACATTATGTTTTGGTGGTAACCATTGTGGGAAAATTTTCCTATATATTTGATGTTCCCTTTAATATGTAAAGTATTTTGTTATTTTAACAAAGTTTTCTTTAATGAGATTTTAAAAATTTTGTTTTCTGGCATTGATTTGCTTTTTTCCTTTGAGAATCTTACACATACATGCTGCATATATATCCTCCTATTTGTTTCATTTCTACTTAATTTTTAAAAACATTTCTGCTTTCCATTCTCTATTGTCTAAGTGTCATCTGTATACTGCTGTGTTTTTTCTGGTATAGTCCTCTTTTTTGCAATTTACAAAGTGTGTTTTGATGACAAACTCTCCAAATTTGTAGTTATATGTTAAATCTTTATTATACTCTCATTTTTAATATTTATATTTTTAGATATAGAATTCCATTTTAGCAGTTAGTACCACTGACACAAAGATATTCCTTTGCCTTCTAGTTTTCATTGCTATTATTGAGAAGTCAGCTGTCTTTTCTCACTGTTGTTTCTCTCAAGGTAATTTATTTAAAATATAGGTTTTATTATAATTCAGGTATATTGAGGCCATCAGATCAGGGGACTACTGCCATTAGAAAGATAGTTTGTTCTTTACAGCTCTCAACAGGAGGGGACATGCATGCCATGTAAAAACACCAGGTTGTTCAGGAGGCAGAAGGAATGGAAACAAAACATGGGCAAAAGGCTTTATTGTGGCTTCTGTATAAAGGAATGTGTATTAGTCAAGGTTCTTCAGAGAAACAGAACCAATAATGTGATAGGTAGACAGATTGATAGCTAGATAGATTTATCATAAGAAATTGGCTCTGGTAATTATAGAGACTGACAAGTTTCAAGATCTGAAGTAGGGAAATTTAAATAAGCTGGAGATCCAGGAGAGCTGATTTCAATCCAGTAGTTCCAGTTCAAGTCTGAAAGCCTGTGAACCAGGAGATCTGATGGTGTAAGTTCCAGTTCAAAAGTTGTCAGACTGGAAACCCAAGAAGAGCCAATTTTTCATTTCAAGGGTAAGAGAAAGAAAAGACCAATTTCCCAGTTCAAGAAGTCAGGTAGAAGGAGTTTCCTCTTACTCACCCTTTTCATTATATTCAGGTCTTCAACTGTTTGGATGAGGTCCACCCACATTAAAGAAGGCAGTCTGCTTTACTCAGCCTACCTATTTAAATGTTAATCTCACCCAGAAACACCCTCCTATACACACCCAGAGTAATGTTTGGCCAAATGTCTGGGCACCCTCTGGCCCAGTCGAGTTGACATATAAAATGAACTATCAAAGAATAGGTGAGGCAGGGCAAATGGTTTCAGGATTGGCTAGTCTGAATAATTTCAGCAGGCCCTGGGCTGTAGGGGATGTCTTGAATTGTCTGATGTTTGATCCTGGGTTGACTGAGGCAGTTGAATATTGGCCTAAAGAGTAAGAGCCACATAGAGGAGATGGGGGATTGTGCTCTGAATTGGTTAGATTACACGTGAACATTGTGAGTTGTTTGCTATCCCTAGGGATTACATAACCCTGGTAGGGACAGTCCTTTCATGGTCAGTGAGGCCTCAGATGCCAGAACATCAAGAATAAAGAGAATAAAAAAGCATAATTAATACAGTAATCTATCCTTCTCTCTGGTTGCTTTTAAGACTTTGTCTTTATTTTTCTGTACTTTTGACCCTGAAATATCTAATTTGGGTATGTTTTGATTTATCTGACTTGTGATTCTTCCAGCTTTTTGAATATGTGGGTTGGTATCTTCCATCATTTGTAGAAAATTACCAACATTTATCTCTTCAAATATTGTGTTACACATCTCTTATCTTCTTCTCCAAGCAAAGCAATCTTTGCATGTCTTTATCTTCTATTGTCTCTTGTTTTTCATATTTTCTGTATTGGTCCTTCTTTCTATGCTACAGTGAGTTTTTTTATGGCCTACTTTCTAGCTCAGCAATTTTATCTATGGTTTTGTTCAGTGTGTTGCTAAACACATCCAATTCAGTTTTTAAAATTAGATATTGTATTTTTATTTCTTAAGGCTCTTGTTGGTTCTTTTTCATATCTTGTAGGTCATATTTCCACTTCCCTTCAGGTATTTTCAATTTTAACCTTGTTTCTTCAAACATTACAAGCCTATTCCCTTTATAATCTGTGTCTGATTATTCCAATATCTGACATCTTTGTGACTGTCCTTTTACTGGCTGTTCATGTTTCTGGTCTCCCTCATGGTATCATTTTTCCTTGTGGGCTTGGTTATTTTTGACTATGTACCACCAATTTTCCTTAAAAATTATTTATGGGGATTCCCTAGGCTTTAAAGTTCCTCTAGTTAGAATTTGTATTTACTCCTGTCAGCTCCCTAGGTACATAACCATTCCAGAACTACTTTAAAGTAAATTTACAGCTTGAGATTTCCTGGACCACCCCATTAACGTGAGATAGGGCTAAAAATCATGCAAGAGTTCATTTGTGGTTACCAGTTTTAAGGGACAACTTTTTAAATATTTGATTTTCCCCTTCTTCTCTGCTCAGCATGAAATCTCACCCTTAGAAAATTCCCTACATGTGGATTGTGATTAGGAAAGTGCATTTACTTAGTTCAGAGTTTCAGTTTAATGTGCTTGTCTCCTATTTGGATTCTCATGGATCTGGACCTTTACTTATATACCCCATGCCCCTTGAGGCCCTCTAAACTTCAGCTCAATTTTATCTAGGTCAGAAATGTCCTCAGGGGAAAAAGAAAGTAGCTTAATGAGGTGTTCATTTTTCTGAATATTTACTTTCTTCTAGAGTTTGGCTTGGTATCTCATCCTCACAATCTTTCGAAATTTTTTATTCTTTTTTTTTTTTTTTTTGAGACAGAGTCTCACTCTGTCACCCTAGCTGGGATGCAGTGGTGGGATCTTGGCCCACTGCAATCTTTTCCTCCCAGGTTCAAGCGATCCTCCCACCTCAGCCTCCTGAATACAGGCACACACCACCACTTCTGGCTTTTTTTTTTTTTTTTTTTGTATTTTTGGTAACAGGGTTTCACCGTGTTGCCCAGGCTGGTCTTGAATTCCTGAGCTCAAGCAATCTGCCCACCTTGGCCTCCCACAATGCTGGAATTACAGGCATGAGCTGCTGCGCCTGGCCTTCTTTGATTCTTTTAAGAAAATGATTTTAGCAATTAGAATTATTATGAATAAACTAATTTGTTACTGGAAATTTTGTTACTGGAATTGGAAGTTGTAGGAAATCTTTTACATTTACTTGAATGCTTATAGAATTGCTTCAGTTTCCTTGAAATTTAAAAATAGCACCAGAATATTTTAAGGTGATGACTTTTTAAAATTAATTTTGCCTAGTACACAAGAAGCCTTTTTGATCTACTGATTTCATGACTTTTTCCACAGATAAATAAGATAATAATTTTATTATATCTTTATCACCTGTTTTCCATTTCTTCTGATCATTTCTTTAGAAACAAAGTCTTTTTGTATCTATCATTTTCCTCCTTTGGATTCATTTACTTCATATTGTTGGATAATTTCTCAAGCATTTCTAACATTATAAGTGATTTTTTTTTAATCTACAGTGGTGTTGCTATTTTAATTTCTACCTGTAGTAATGTAGAAGATATTTATATGACATTATTTCCTTCATTATAACTTTAAAATATTTCTAGTTCTCTTTTATCTTAGTATTTCATTGTTTTAATTCAGGTTTCTTTCTGTACTTCTAGAATCCATAATTTTTGTAATTTTATTGAATATTAATTCATGATATAATTTTTATGAAAATAATTGTATTTATTTTCATAAATACACTCATATCTTTCCTTGTTTTCAGAATTGTTATCAAGCAAATGGGTTCACTGCCTGATGCACACAGAAAGAAATAACTATAGCACTAGCTTTGGAGAAAAGAAAGACTTTATTGCAAAATGAGTCAACAAGGGTCAGGAGTGAGTCCAAATCTGTTTCCTCAGTTTGGGGTCTGCAGCAAGTGTATGGGCTTGAAGAGCAATAGAAAAGATTTAGGAATGTTGATTTGTCAGTCTGATTGCAGGGCTTCAAATTTGACCAGTTATGGTAAGGTATGTTGAAGTGAATTTTAGCCCTAGATCTTGTGGGTCAACAGACCCTTGCTTCAGAAAGAGTTCTGGTGTTATGGTTCCAGTCATGTTCCAGTATAGTTGGCTCTGAGGAGAGAAATCATTGGTTTTGGATATTGTTAGAGGTCAAAGTTTTTCTATCGTGCATGCCTTGGCTTCATGACTTACAGTTTTTGGCTCTGTTACTACAAGGTAACTCAACATTTTGTTATTAACAACATGGACCATTTGGGCTGGTCCAGAGTTACAGGTTCTTTGTATTGGTCCATTGTGATTTTATTTATTTTTCAAATTTTTTATAATCACTTTTAAAATCTTAGATAATAAATAAAATTTAAATGATAAATTCCATTGAAAATAACTAGCCAAAACATAAAGTAGGTAAATTGCACCATTCAAACATATAAACAATTCTTTTTAAACCTAAAGGTAAGGAAGAAAATACTTAAATCTTAGTTCTTTATTTGTGCATGGAAATTTTTAACACTATATATAAATGTGAGAAATCATTTCGGCCAAAAAAGAAGTCAGAAGTCAAAATTCATAAAACAAACCTTAGGAATGTGGAGGTTAAGATATTTTCTGCCCTACCAATTAATTATTATTTATTAAAAGAAGTAGAGAGATTGATATACATGAACAAAATTGAGACAACATGCAGGTATACTTGTTGACACCACTTGGAAAAAACCCACGTTTATTTTGAAAGGACTTGTGAACATCCAGTAAATAGAAAAATACATTCAGAAAATACTTACTGAATATTTATGATGTGTCAGACACTGTGTTAGAAACTTGGGAGGTAAAGCTTCTATGTCTAAGAAGCTCAGAGTCTAGTTGGGGGCAGGTAAGCACAAACTTTAAATATTTACAGTATTTTCTCTCTCTCTCTCTCTCTCTCTTCCCCAAACTGTTTTGTCTAAAAATGGGTTACACATGATATGTACAAGCTTATACATTCAGTTACGTGTCCGTTAGTGTACCATATGTACATAAACCCAGATGGTGTAGCCTACTCCACACTTAGGCTATATGGTATAGCCTATTGCTCCTAGGCTACATACCTGTGCAGCATGTTACTGTACTGAATACTTTAGGTGTCTATAACACAATGGTAAGTATTTGAGTATCTATACATATCTAAACATAGAAGAAGTACAATAAAAATTTGGTATAAAAGATTTAAAAATGGTACACCTGTATAGGGTAATTACAATAAATGGAGCTTGCAGGACTCAAAGTTTCTCTGGGTAGTCAGTGAGTGAGTTGTGAGTGAATGTGAAGGCCTGGGACATTACTATACACTACTGTAGACATTATAAACACTGTGCACTTATGCTACACTAAATTTATTAAAAATACTTTTCTTTATTCAATAAGGTAACCATAGCTTACTATTACATTTTTACTTTACAAGCTTTAAGATTTTTTAACTTTTTGATTCTTTTGTAATAACATTTAGCATGAAACGTAACATATACACATTGTACAGCTGTTCAAAAATATTTTCTTTCTTTTAATCTTTATTGCATAAGCTTTTTTCTATTTTTAAGTTTTTACTTTTAAAACTTTTTTGTTAAAAACTATGGTACAAACACACACATTAGTTTAGGCCGTGTATTAGTCAGGGTTCTAGAGAGGAACAGAGCTAATAGGAGAGAGATATATAAAGGGAAGTTTATTAAGTATTAATTCACATGATCACAAGGTCCTGCAATAGGTCACAAGGTTTCACAATAGGCCATCTGCAAGCTTAGGAGCAAGGAGAGCCAGTCTGAGTCCCAAAACTGAAGAATTTGGGTATCCAATGTTCGAGGGCACGAAGCATCCAGCATAGGAGAGAGATATAGGCTGGGAGTCTAGGCCAGTCTAGTCTTTTCATGTTATTCTGCCTGCTTTATATTCAGTGGTAGCTGATTAGATGGTGTCCACCCAGATTATGAGTGGGTCTGCCTTCTCCAGCCCACTGATTTAAATGTTAATCTCCTTTGCAACACCCTCACAGACACACCCAGGATCAATACTTTGCATCCTTCAACCCAATCAAGTTGACCCTCAGTATTAACCATCACAGACCTATACAAGGTAAGGATCATCAATATCGCTGTCTTCTACCTCCACATCTTGTCCCATTAGAAGGCCTTCAGGGGTATTAACAGTTCCATTATAATCTTATGGGACCACTACTGTATGTGCAGTTTGTCATTGACCAAAATGTCATTATGTGGCACATGACTGTACTTGTATATATCACTTATTTGTGTATATCATATATCATTGAATGTATATATGGAATCCGGTCATGTAGGTAACGTTTGTGTGAAATATTTGGCCTTTTAGTTTCCTGTGGAGCCTGGAAGGATCAGGGTTCCTGAAAATTTAAACCAGAACTCAGATATTCCAGTAATTGCACATCAAGTGCCCACTAGTAGCTAAGCATCTGCTACACAACAGCATACAAAGTCTGGAAGGTAATGAAAATAGTGCAAATGGGTTCCCCATTTCTTTTCCAAGAAAAACCTCCTAATGGGTTGCTGATGAGCTAATCAGGTCAAGTGTTCTCTGAGTTGCCCACTTTCTAAAGTCAGCAAGCATAACATTTTGTTAACCTATTGACACAGAGGAAATTTGTTTTCCATCTGTCCTTTTACAGTAACTACTCAAAATTGCTTTCTCTTCAGCTAACAAAGTTAATGAATAAATTATTCAAGTTTGACACTCATAGAAAATAACATTTTACATTTTTCGTTTTTATTCCTGATTATTTTGCTTTCTTTTTCAGCCATTACTTCTTTCTCTATGAAGAGCTTTTAATCTTTACTGAAATTTTGCAGTGTTGGTTTAGAGAGTCATACTCAGACTCTCTGGAGCTAATCACATTCACAAAGTAAGTTTCTTATTTTGCAGATATAACATTTACATATGTTGAAGCAGTCACATGATAATTTTGTAAATGCGGATAAATTCTATTACGAATTTATAACCATTTGCATAAGACAGAATAAAAGTTTAACTTTGCGCTACATGTAAACAAAAGGTTTCCTAAGGAAATAGTTATTAGAATAAAAATATTTGGCACATTTTAAACCTGAGAATAAGCTCTTCTCCAAGATGGAAAAGTGAATTATAGGTCTTTGTTATTATTCTTTATGAAATTTTAATTCCAAGCATCTCTACTCACTAATATTTTGTTAAACTTATTCCTTTACTAAAATTTTCTTCAAAATTATCTTAATGTCCAACCTTTTGTCTGTCTCAAACTGTCCTTTCACTAAGTAGGTCCAAATTGGGTGTTTACTTGCAGTGAATATGTTTTTAGTGGTTTGTTGTATTCAGAGGATTATACCTTCAAAGATGGTCATCTAATTAATTCACAAAGGTAAGCTTTTCTTCACTTTTGTGGTTAGGCCAATTTAAATAATACGTGTTAGAGAATGAGCATCTATGTATTTCCTCTGCAGACTGACTATTCTAACATTCACTATACTAAGAGTATTGTTATTTAAGCATCACTAAATGCATTCACCTTCCCAATTTTCAGAGACAAAGTAAAACTCACTCATATTTCATTTATTATGAATGTGCATACAAGTCTATTAATTTAACATTTTCCACCAATGTAATAAAATAGCAATATTATTTTATACTTGTTAGAAAAATTCTACCAAGAGTATTTTTGATTATCATCAGCAAGTGGTCACTGTTTCTTTTGGAAGATGCTCCTGGTCACTAAAAACTGTATCACTTTAACCACAACCTCGTTAAACTGGGTTCAGAGACTCACAAATTATATCAACAGTAGCATTTCTTTCCGTTGAATATGCAAAGTAGGTTTTTATTCTCTATGTGTTCCAGTATCTACCTTGAACAGTCTCAGAACTAGTTAAAGCATTTAAGTACTCTTGTGATGAAGGAAGTAATGATTAATTGATAACTACTTTCGTTTAGCTTATAAAACATTTCCCCTAAACTTTACCTAAATTTTGGGGGATGGTGAGGGAAGTCTCCTTTAATTACTTATCGACCCAGGTATTAGACAGCCATAATATCTTTTTTTTAAAAGCAGGAAATAATAGATTTTGTATGGAAATTTTTAAGAAATGTCAGAGAGCTGGTCCTGTTGAAAAGTTTAGCAGTTATAGAAAAATATTTCAAAAACATAAATGCAGCATTTTAAACATGGTTTGGTGTCCAGAATAACTTGTTGGTGTTATTTTTCATTTTCAACATAAATATCAACTGCCAGTATGTAATTGAATCACAAACGTATTTGAATTCAGGAATTTTTATACTGAAATATTTCTCTGTGAGCAAATCCCACCTCACCAAACAGAAAGATTCTGTTACTGTTTGTGTGTTCTAAAAGCGAGAAAGCCTTGTATTATATAATTCTCTGTCGGGTGTTTTATGTATCTGTATGCTTTTTTATTCCATTCCCCCTCTCATTTTTGTACTCCTCAAAATATCTAGGACGGCATTTTTACATGCTTGTATACATTTAAGAATATAGCATAGTGGTTAAAAACTTGGCTTCTGCAACCAGACTGTTTAGGTTCAAATCTTGGCTCCATAACCTTTAGTACTGTGACCTTTGCAATTCACTTAAACCTCCTGTGCCTTGGATTTCTCATCTATAAACTGGAAGGTGGATTAACTATTGGTGGATTAAATGAGTCAGCACATGTAGAGCACTTCAAGTAGTAGCTGGTACATATCAGGCTCTTAGTAAATATTAGCTATTATTATTTTTAACAAGTATTTATTAAGCACCTGTTACACTGAAACAGTGCTGTGGGTGCTGGGGATGCCATGATGAACAAAATAGTCACCTTTACTTCTATCATAAAATTTAAAGTTTGGTGAAATATTCAGGCAAACACACAGGTCATTGTAATACAGTATGATAACTGCTATCATAGGGTAGTGTAGGGTGTCACAATTGCCTAATGGAGGACCCCTTACCAGACTGAGGGTATCAGGAAAGTTTTTCTGGTCTAAGCAATGTCTAATCTGAGATCTGAAGGTTGGTGAAATAGCTTGTACCCTCCAAATCTCATGTTGAAATTTGATCCCCAGTGTTGAAAGTGGGGTCCAGTGGGAGGTGTTTGGGTTACGGAGGTGGATCCTTCATGAATGGCTTTGTCATTCTTGTGGAACTGAGTGAGTTCACACTCTTATTACCATGAGATCTGGTTGTTAAAAAGAGTCTGCCACCTTCCTCCCACCCTGTCTCTTCCTTCTGCTCTTGCTGTGTAATGCCTGCTCCCTTTGCTTTCTGCCGTGAGTGGAAGCTTCCTGATGTGCTCCCCAGACATAGCTGCTCATGCCATGCTTCTTGTACAGCCTGCAGAACCATGAACCAAATAAACCTCTTTTCTTTATAAATTACCTAGGTATTCCTTTATAGCAATGCAAGCAGATTAGACAGATGGGTAGGGGCTTGCCATGTGATAGTGAATGGTGTGGAGGAATGGAGTTTCAAGAAGACAGGGTAGCCAGAGGATCCATGATGGGAAAGTTCCACAGGGGAAAGAGACTATGACACATTTAAGGACTTAAAAGGCTCAGTTAAATGCGCTATATAGTTCATTACAGGGGGTGGTGCACAAGCCTCTTTGTTCTGAGAAGAATAGGGAATCATGAAGGTGTAGAAGAGGAGAGTGTCATGTTCATATTTTAGTTTTCAGATCTCTTGAACTCCAGTGTAGGTAATATACTAAAGTGAGTTTAAAAGTTGATATAGGAAGATCAGTTAAAATGCCAGTGCACCATTCAGGAGAAAGATGTTGGAGGCTTGGAACCAGAGTGGTAGGCATGAATAGAAAGAGAACTTGAGAAATCTGAGAGACGTTTATGGGAAGAGAGTCAGAAGGACTTGGTAATAATACAGTGCAAGATATGGAGAGAGAGTGAGAAAGTAGACCTAAAGATGGATTCCTAGGTTTCTAGATTGAGCATGTGATTGATGCCATCTACAGAGACAGGAAACACTGACTGTTGTGGCTACTCAGTATATATCCTTGGTAATTATGTCCCGGTTGTCAGCTAGGAGCAAATCCTGCTCAATGTCAATTCATGTGCTCTTAGGTGGAGCTGATTCCACCTCCAGCTCCAAGGATGGAGCACATGAACTAGGTTGGACCAATTAGTGCATCACATTCTCCCAGCCACATGTGAGAGGGTTGGTCACAGCAATTAAGCTTGATACAGTTAGAGTGAGTCTGACAGCTTTGGTGGGACTTGTTAAAAAAGGCTTGGGAGTGTGAATTGGAGTTGAAGCAGTTATCTTGAACCCACCAGAGGAATGTGTGCGAGAAAGGAGCCAACACAGTGGAAAGCAAAGCTGAGAGAAAGAGAGAAGAAAATCCTGAGAATGCCCTTTAAGTACTGAATCTAGCCATGCCTATGTCATCCTCTCCCTTGCACTGTTTCTTTTTTTTTAAAATTTAATTGAATTTTAAGTTCCAAGATACACATGCAGGATGTGCAGGTTTGTACACAGGTAAACATGCGCCGTGATGGTTTGCTGCACCTATCAAGTCATCACCTAGGTATTAAGCCCCACATGCATTAGCTGTTTATCCTGATGCTCTCCCTCCCCCAATCCCCCATGCCTGACAGTCCCCAGTGTGTGTTGTTCAGCTCCCTGTGTCTATGTGTTCTCATCGTTCTGCTCTCACTTATAAGTGAGGACATGTGGTGTTTGGTTTTCTGCTCCTGTGTTAGTTTGCTGAGGATAATGGCATGTCTGGTATTTTAAGAAACTGCCACATTCCTTCCCAAAGCAGTGGAACCATTTCACTTTCCCACTGGTAGTCTGTGATAGTTCCAGTTTCAGAAGAAATGGTACCAACTCCTCTTTGTACCTCTGGTAGAATTCAGCTGTAAATCCGTCTGGTTCTGGGCTTTTTTTGGTTGGTAGGCTATTTATTATTGCCTCAATTTCAGAACTTGTTATTGGTCTATCCAGGGATTCAACTTCTTCCTGGTTCAGTCTTGGGAGGGTGTATGTGTCCAGGAATTTATCAATTTCTTCTCAGTTTTCTAGTTTGTTTGCATAGAGGTGTTTACAGTATTCGCTGATGGTTGTTCATATTACTGTGGGGTCAGTGGTGATATCCCTCTTATCATTTTTCATTGTGTCTATTTAATTCTTCTCTCTTTTCTTCTTTATTAGTTTAGCTAGCAGTCTATCTATTTTATTAATTTTTTCAAAAAACAAAAAAATAAAAAACAGCTCCTGGATTCATTGATTTTTTTGGAGGGTTTTTCATGTCTCTGTCCCCTTCTGTTCCACCCTAATCTTGGTTATTTATTTTATTCTGCTAGCTTTGGGGTTTGTTTGCTCTTGGTTCTCTAGTACTTTTGATTGTGATGTTAGAGTGTTGATTTGAGATTTTTGTAGTTTTTTTATGTAGGCATTTAGTGCTATAAATTTCCCTCTTAATACTTCTTTAGCTGAATCCCAGAGATTCTGGTACAGTGTCTTTTTGTTCTCATTGGTTTCAAATAACTTCTTGATTTCTGCCTTAATTTCATTGTTTACCCAGGAGTCGTTCAGGAGCAAGTTGTACAATTTCCACGTAGTTGTGTGGTTTTCAGAGTTTCTTAATCTTGAGATCTAATTTGATTGTGCTGTAGTCTGAGAGACTGTTCATTATTATGTCAGTTCTTTTGCATTTGTTGAGGAGTGTTTTACTCCCAGTTATGTGATCAATTTTAGAGTAAGTGCCATATGACACTGAGAAGAATGTATATTTATTGTTTTTGGGTGGAGATTTCTGTAGATATCTATCAGGTCCACTTGATCCAGAGTTGAGTTCAAGTCCTGAATATCCTTGCTAACTTTCTGTCTCAGTAATCTGTCTAATATTAACAGTGGGGTGTTAAAGTCTCCCACTATTATTGTGTGGGAGTCTAAGTCTCTCTGTAGGTCTCTAAGAACTTGTGTTATAAATCTGGGTGCTCCTGTATTGGGTGCATATATATTTAGGATATTTAGTTAACCCTTCTTGCTGAATTGAACCCCTTACCATTATGTAATGTTTTTCTTTGTCCTTTTTGATATTTATTGGTTTAAAGACTGTTTTGTCAGAAACTAGGATTGCAATCCCTGCTTTTTTCTGCTTTCCATTTGCTTGGTAAATTTTCCTCCATCCCTTTATTTTGAGCCTATGTGTGTTTTTGCACATGAGATGGGTCTTTTCAATACAGCACACTGATGGGTCTTGACTCTTTACCCAGCTTGCTATTCTGTGTATTTTAATTGGGGAATTTGACCCATTTACATTTAAGGTTAATATTGTTATATGTAAATTTGATCCTGCCATCATGATGCTAGCTGGTTATTTTGTAGACTTGCTGATATAGTTGCTTCATAGTATCATTGGTCTTTGTACTTCAGTGTGTTTTTGCAGTGGCTGGTACCAGTTTTTCCTTTCCACACTTAGTGCTTCCTTTAGGAGCTCTTGCAAGGCAGGACTGGTGGTGACAGAGTCCCTCAGCATTTGCTTGTCGGAAAAATATTTTATTTCTCCTTTGCTTTTGAAGCTTAGTTTGCCCAGATATGAAATTCTGGGTAGGAAATTATTTTCTTTAAGAATGTTGAATATTGCCCCCTATCTCCTCTGGCTTTTCGGGTTTCTGCTGAGAGGGCCACTGTTAGTCTGATGGAGTTCTCTTTGTGGGTGACCTGACCCTTCTCTCTGGCTGCCCTTAACATTTTTTCCTTCATTTTGACCTTGGAGATTCTGATGATTATGTGTCTTGGTGTTGATCTTCTCATAGAGTATCTTACTGGAGTTCTCTGGATTTCCTGAATTTGAATGTTGGCCTGTCTTGCTAGGTTGGGGAAGTTCTGCTGGGTGATATCCTGAAGTATGTTTTCCAACTTGATTCCATTCTCCCTGTCTCTTTCAGGTACCCCAATCAGTTTGGCCTTCTTACATAACCCCATAGTTCTTGGAGGTTTTGTTTGTTCCTTTTCATTCTTTTTTCTCCAATCTTGTCTGCCTGTCTTATTTAAGCAAAATTGTCTTCAAGCTTTGAAATTCTTTCCTCCACTTGGTCCATTTGGCTATTGATACTTGTGGTTGCATTGTGAAGTTCTTGTGTCGTGTTCTTCAGCTTCATCAGGTCATTTATGTTCCTCTCTAGACTGGTTATTCTGGATAACAGCTCCTGTAATGTTTTATCATGGTTCTTAGCTTCTTGCATTGGGTTAGAATGCACTCCTTTGGCTCAGCAAAGTTTATTATTACCCACCTTCTGAAGGCTTCTTCTGTCAATTCATCCATCTCAGCCTCTGCCCAGTTCTGTGTCCTTGCTGGAGAGGTGTTTCGATCATTTGGAGGAGAAGAGGTACTCTGACTTTTTGAGATTTCAGCATTTTTTAAAATTGATTCTCATCTTCATGAGTTTATCTAGCTTTGATCTTTGAGGCTGCTGACCTTTGGATGGGGTTTTTGTGGGGACTGTTTTGTTAATGCTGTTGTTGTTGCTGCTTTCTTTTTGTTTTTCTTTTGGGAGTCAGGCCCCTCTTTTGTAGGGCTACTGCAATTTGCTGGGGGTCCTCTCCAGACCCTATTTACTTGGGTCCCTCCCACACCTGGAGGTATCACCAGTGGAAGTTGCAGAACAGCAAAGATGGCTGCCTGCTCCTTCCTCTAGGAGATCTGTCCCAGAGGGGCACCAACATGATGCCAGTGGGAATGCTCCTGTATAAGGTATCTGGCGACCCCTGTTGGGGGGTCTCACCCAGTCAGGAGACATGGGTTCAGGGACCCACTTAGTAAAGCACTCTGGCTGCCCCTTGGCTGAGGGGGTGCACTGTGCTGGTGGGGGAGAACCCCAGTCATCCAGACTGCCTGGATTCCTCAGAGCCGGCAGGGGAAAGACTAAGTCTGCTGATCTGTGGAGACCCTGGTTTCCCCTTCCCACAGGAGCTCTTACATGGTTTGGCTGTGTCCCCACCCAAATCTTATCTTGAATTCCCACGTGATGTGGAATGAACCTAGTGGGAGGTAACTGAATCATGGGGGGCAAGTCTTTCCCCATGCTGTGGATAAGTCTTTCTTATGATTAAGTCTTTCTCATGATAGTGAATAAGTCTCATGAGAGCTGACCGTTTTAAAAATGGGAGTTTCCCTGAACAAGCTGTCTTTCTTTGCCTTCTGCCATCCTTGTAAAATGTAACTTGCTCCTCTTTGCCTTCTGCCATGATTGTGAGGCCTCCCCAGTCATGTGAAACTGAAAGTTCATTAAACCTCTTTTGTTTGTAAATTGCCCAGTTTGGGGTATGTCTTTATCAGCAGCATGAGAACAGACTAATGCAGTAAATTAGTACTAGTAGTGTGGGGCACTGCTGAAAAGATACCTGAAACTGTGGAAGTGACTTTGGAACTGGATAACAGGCAGAGGTTGGAACAGTTTGGAGGGTTCAGAAGAACATAGGAAAATGTGGGAAAGTTTGGAACTTCTTAAAGACATGTTGAATGGCTTCGACAAAAATGATGATAATGATATGGACAATGAAATCTAGGCTGAGGTGGTCTCAAATGGAGATAAGGAACTTGTTGGGACTGGAGCAAAGTGACTCTTGTTATGTTTTAGCAAAGAGATTGGCAGCATTTTGCCCCTGCCCTAGAGATTTGTGGAACTTTGAACTTCAGAGAGAAGATTTAGGGTATCTGCAGAAGAAATTTCTAAGCAGCAAAGCATTCAAGAGGTGACTCAGGTGCGTGAAAGTCATTCAGTTTAATAAGGGAAGCAGAGCATAACAGTTCAGAAAATTTGCAGCCTGACAATGTGATTGAAAAGAAAACCCCATTTCCTGAGGGGAAATTCAAGCTGGCTGCAGAAATTTGCATAAGTAACGAGGAGCCAAATATTAATACCCAAGACTGTGGGGAAAATATCTCCAGGGCATGTCAGAGGTCTTCATGGCATCCCCTCCCATCACAGGCCCAGAGGCCTGGGAGGAACAAATGATTTCATGGGCCAGGCCAAGGGTCCCAATGCTGTGTGCAACCTAGAGACTGGGTGCCCTGTGTTCCAGATGCTCCAGCCATGACTGAAAGGGGCCAATGTAGCGCTCAGGCCATGGCTTTAGAGGGTGCAAGCCCCAAGCCTTGGCAGCTTCTATGTGGTGTTGAGCCTGTGAGTGTACAGAAGTCAACAGTTAGGGTTTGGGAACCTCTGCCTAGATTTCAGAAGTTGTATGAAAATGCCTGGATGCCCAGGCAGAAGTTTGCTGCAGGGGTGAGGTCCTCATGGATAACCTCTGCTATGGCAGTGTGGAAGGAAAATGTATGGGTTGGAGCCCCCATACAGAGTCCCTACTGAGACACTGCCTAGTAGAGCTGTGAGAAGAGGGCTACCATCCTCCAGACCGCAGAATGGCAGATCCACTGATAGCTTGTACTGTGTGCCTGGAAAAGCTGCTGACCCTCAATGCCAGTCCGTGAAGGCAGCTGGGAGCTGTACCCTGCAAAACCACTGGGGTGAAGCCACCCAAGACCATGGGAAACCACCTCTTACATCAGCGTGACCTGGATGTGAGACGTGGAGTCAAAGGAGATCATTTTGGAGCTTTACAATTTGACTGCCCCACTGGATTTTGGACTTGCATGGGGCTTGTAACCCCATTGTTCTGGCCAATTTCTCCCATTTGGAATGGCCCTATTAACCCAATGCCTGTACCTTCATTGTATCTAGGAAGTAACTAACTTGCTTTTGATTTTACAGGCTGATAGGCAGAAGGCATTTGCCTTTTCTCAGATGAGACTTTGGACTGTGGACTTTTGAGTTAATGCTGGAATGAGTTAAGACTTTGACTTTGGGGGACTGTTGGGAAGGCATGATTGGTTTTGAAATGGGAAGACATGTGATTTGGGAGGGTCCTGGGGCAGAATGATATGGTTTGGTTGTGTCCCCACCCAAATCTCATCCTGAATTCCCATATGTTGTGGGAGGGACCCATATGTTGTAGGAGGAACCCAGTGGGAGGTAATTGAATCATGGGGACAAGTCTTTCCCCATGCTGTTCTCATGACAGTGAATAAGTCTTATGAGATCTGATGGTTTTAAAAATGGGAATTTCCCTGAACAAGCTCTCTTTGCCTGCTGCCATCCATGTAAGATGTGGCTTGGTCCTCCTTGCCTTCTGCCATGATTCTGAAGCCTCCCCAGCCATGAAAGTCCTTTAAACCTCTTTTTTTTTTTTTTGTAAATTGCCAGTCTTGGGTATGTTTTTATCAGCAGCATGAGAACAGACTAATACAGGCTCCATTCCAGGGAGATCAGAGTTCTGTCTGTAAACCCCTGGCTGGAGTTGCTAAAATTCCTGTAGGGAGGCCCTGCCCAGTGAGGAAGGATGGGTCAGGGTCCAGCCTAAAGAGGCAGTCTGGCCATAATCTGCCACAGACACAGTGCTGTGCTGTGGGGAATTTTCCCTGGGTTCAAACCTCCCAGTCTTCCTGAGTCCAGCAGGGGAAAAAAGGCAGACTAGAGCTGCAGTGATGGCTGCCACCTCTCTTACTGGGAGCTCAGTTGTCTTAGTCATCTTAGGCAGCAGATATCTGCATTGATGGTGTCCACTCCTCCCCTCAGGAGCTCAGTAGTCTTAGGCAGTCTCTAGCCGAGTGGCTGCTGAGAATCTGCACAGCTCTGTGCTTGGGACCCAAGAGCCTGGTGGCATGGGCTCATGATGGGGATCTCCTGATCTGTGGGTTGCACGGATCTGTGGAAAAAGCATAGTTTCCTGAGCAGGTTAGCACACTCAGTCACTGCCTCCCTTGACTGGAGGTGGGAGCTCTCCTTGCCCTGAGTGGCTCCCAGGTAGCCCATCATACCACGCTACTTTTTCCTGCTCTCTGTAGGTCACACCAATCACCTAATCAGTTCCAGTGAGAGAACCTGGACACGTCAGTTGTCAGTGCAGGATTCACTCACTGTTTTCATTCTTCTCAGTGGTAGCCTCTGACTACAGCTGTTTCTAGTCAGTCATCTTGGTCCCCGCCCTGCACCTTTTCTTTTATGTGCACTAATAAGTTGTTTTTTGGCTTAAGCCAGATAGGTTTTTAAATATATATACTTTAAATATATATAAAAGACACCACATATGAAAGAACTAGCTGTTGAGGTAGAGGTTGAATTCAGCCTTGATTATGTTGAGTTTGAGGTGTTTGTGAGGTGTCTTTATAGAAAAGAGATATCCGGTCGGAAATTAGATATGTGGATAGAAAGTTAACAATACCTTATACAGTCTTTGGTAAAAATTTTTAGAGAGTCATTTTGTAATGCATGCAGAAAAGATCTTCAAAAAATGCTGACCTCTCCTGTAGAACCATCTAGACCCAAAGGATTTGGAAGAAGCAATTCTTTATTCTCAGTTTCTTCAAGGATTATTAGTCTATTCAGAGTTTTTACTCCTAGATCCAGCATTTACAATGAATGTCCATTTCATTTCCAATTTACCTTCTAGTTGTGATGAACTGCGTAATAGCCCCTCAAAGATGTCTAACTCCTGGAACCTGTGAATGTTAATTTGTTTGTTAAAAGAGACTTTTCAGGTGCGACTAAGGTAAGGATTTTGAGATGGGGTGATTATCCTTGGTTATCCAGGTGAGCCCAAAGTAATCACAAGAGTTCTCATAAGAGAGAAGGCCGTGTGCTGACTGAAGCAGAGATTGGAGTGATGCATTTTGCAGATGGAGAAATGGGCCAAAAGCAAAGAGAACTGGTGGACTCTAGAAACTGGAAAAGGCAAGGGAACAAATTCTATCCTAAGGCTTCCAGGAAGAACTTGGCCCTGCCAGCACCTTTATTTTATACCAGTGAAACTGATCCAGACTCCTCTCCTCCAAAACTGTAAGAAATTAATTTTGTGTTGTTTTAATACACCAAGATTTCTGAAACTTTTTTACAGCAGCCCCACTGAGGCTGTTAGGGAGAGCCCTAGTCCAATCTGACTAGTATCCTTATAGGGAACTAACACCCCACTGTAATATGATATTTGTATATTTCTTTCTATGTATATATCTCAAATTTAACAGCTTTATTGAGTATAACTCACATATCATAAATTTATCCAAGTATAAAATTCAATTTTTTAATTATATTCACAGGTATGCGTAACCATATCTGCAGTCATTTTAGAACCTTTCGATCACCACCAAAAGATAACCCATGTATTTTAGCTATCTTCTCCCTGTCCACCATTTTCCATACCCCTAAGCAACTACTAATCTACTTTCTGTCTCTATAAATTTTCCCGTTTTAGACATTTCATATAGATGGAATCATATAACATGAGACCTTTGCGATCAGCTTATTTCACTTAGTGTAATGTTTTCAAAGTTCATCCGCATTGTAGTATTTAACAGTACTTTATTCCTGTTTTTGGTTTTGAGACAGTCTGGCTCTGTTTCCCAGGCTGGAGTGCAGTGGAATGATTTCAGTTCACTGCAACCTCTACCTCTTGGGCTCAAGCCATCCTCCTACCTCAACCTCCCGAGTAGCTGGGACTATAGGCATGCACCTCTCCACCTAGCTAATTGTTTTTTGTATTTTTTGTGGAAATGGAGTTTCCCCATGTTGCCCAGGCTGATCTGAAACTCCTTGGCCTTCTATCTACCCACCTCGGCCTTCCAAAGTTGGGATTATTTCATTTTATAGATGAATATTATCCCACTATATAGACACAACACATTTTTATGTATCCATTAATTAGCTGATGGAAAAGTTTTTATGTAGACATATGATTTCATCCCTCTTGGGTATATACCAATAAGTAAAACTACTGGGTCATATGGTAACCCTATGTTTAACTGTTTGAAGAACTTTCAGATTGTTTTCTAAAGGCTACATCATTTTGCATCCCTACCAGCAGTATATGAGCATTCTCATTCCTCCATATCTTCTCCAACATTGTTATATGACTTTTTTGATTCTAGGCATCCTACTGGGTGTAAAGTGATATCTCATCAAGGTTTTGGTATGCATTCCCATTATGATGGTTATGACCTGAGTTATCTTCCCCAAACTTCCTGGGTTCATATGTTGAATCCCTAATCTCCTGTATTTCAGAATGTGACTGTGTTTGGAGGTAGGGCCTTTTAAAGAGGTAATTAAGTTAAAATGAGGCTGTTAGGGTGAGCCCTAGCCCAATCTGACTGATATCCTTTTAAGAAGAGAAGATTAGGACAAATAGACACCAGGGATCTATGTGCACAAAAGAAAGACCATGTGAAGACATAGCAAGAAGACAAAGATATGCAAGCCAAAGAGAAGGGCCTCAGAAGAAAAAACCTGCTGACACCTTGATCTTGTTCTTCTAGATTCCAGAACTGTGAAAAAAAGTTTTTCTGCCACCCACTCCATGGTATTTTGTTATGGCAGCCCCAAGAAACTCATGACTAATGATGTCAAGCATTTTTTCTTGTGTTTGTTGGCCATTTGTATATTTTCTGTGGATAAATGTTTCCTCAGATTGCTTGTTTTAAAATTGTCTTCTTATTGTTGAATGGTTGAGTTGTAAGAGTTCTTATATATTCTGCATACTATGCCCTTAGCAGACATGATTTGCAAATATGTCCTCTAATTTTATGGGTTTTCTTTTACCTTGTTGATAGTTCCTTTGATGCACAAAAGTTTTTAATTTTAAAGAAAGCCAACTTATCTAATTTTTCATTTCTTGCTCCTGCTTTTGGTGTCATATCTATTTCAAAATCCAAGGCATGAAGATATTTCCTTTATATTTTCTTCCAAGAGTTTCATTTTTTTAGCTGTTACAAGTATATTCTTAATCCATCTTGGATTAATTATTACATATGGTGTGAGGTAAGGGCCTTTTTTTTTTTTTGGCATGTGGCTATGTAGTTGTTTTAGCATGATTTATTGAAAGATCTGTTCTTTCATTGTTGAATCGTCTTGACATCTTTGTAAAAAATAAGTTGACTAAAGATACATGATTTTATTCTGGACTCCCAATTCTTTTTCTTTATTTATCTATTTATTTTATTTTAGCCACAGGGTGTGTGTGTGCTTGTTTGTTACATGGCTATATTGTGTATTGGTGGGGACTGGGCTTCTAGCGTCCCCATTACCCAAATGGTGAACACTGTACCTCATAGATAATTTTTTATCCCTTGCTCCCCTCCACAACCTCTTCTCTTCTGGAGTCTCTAGTGTCTATTATTTCCATCTTTATGTCCATGTGTATCCATTGTTTAGCTCCCCATTATAAGTGAGAACATGTGGTATTTGATTTTCTGTTTCTGAGTTAGTTCACTTAGTATAATGGCCTCCAGCACCATCCATGTTGCTGCAAAGGACATAATTTCATTCTTTATGGCTACGTAGTATCCCATCGTGTATATATGCCACATTTTCTTTATCTAGTCAACTGTTTATGGACTTGGTCGCTTCCATGACTTGGCTATTGTGAATAATGTTGCAATGAACATACAAGTACAGATGCCTTTTTGAGATGATTGTTTCGTTTTATTTGGGCAGATAGTCAATAGTGGGATTGCCGGGTCCAATGGTAGTTCTATTTTTAGTTATTTGAGAAATCTCCATACTGTTTTCCATAGAGGTTGAACTAGTTTAAATTCTCACCAATAACGTACAAATGTTTCCATGCCATCTATTGTTTTTCCACCTTTTAATAGTAGCCATTCTGACTGGTGTAAGATGATATTTTGATTTTAATTTGCAATTCTCTGATGATTGCTGATGTTAAGCACTTTTTCATGTGTTTGTTGGCTGCTTGTATTTTTTCTTTTGAGAAATGTCTATTCATATGATTCTCCCAACTTTTAATGGGGTTGTTTTTTTCTTGTTGAGTTGTTTATGTTCCTTGTAGATTCCGGATATTAGTCCTTTGTCAGAGGCATAATTTGCAAATATTTTCTCTTATTCGGTGAGTTGTCTGTTTACTCTGTTGATTATTTCTTTTGCTTTTTAGTTTAATTAGGTCCAATTTGTCTATTTTCATTCTTGTTACAATTGCCTTGGGGATCTTCATCATAAAATTATTTGACTATGCCAATGTTCAGATTGGTTTTTTCTATGCTTTCTTCTAGGATTTTTATAGTTTCAGGTCTTACATTTAAATCTTTAATCCATCTTGGGTTAATTTTTGAATATGGTGAGAGACAGAGGTCCAGTTTCATTCTTCTGCATATGGCTAGCCAATTTTCCCAGCACTATTTATTGAAGAGGGTGTCCTTTCACCATTGTTTATTTTTGTTGGCTTTGTCAAATATCAGTTGATTGTTAGTGTGTGACTTTATATCCAGGTTCTCTATTCCATTCTATTGATTTATGTGTCTATTTTTATACTAGTGTCATGCTGTTTTAGTCACTGTAGCCTTGTAGTATAATTTGAAGTCAGGCAATGTGATGCCTCCAGATTTGTTCATTTTGCTTAGGATTTTTTTGGCTATTCAGGCTCTTTTTTGATTCCATGTGAACTTTAGATTTTTTTTTCTAGTTCTGTGGAATATGACATTGGTAATTTGATAGGAGTTGAATGCGTAGATTACTTTGAGCAGTATGGTAATTTTAACAATATTGATTCTTCCAATCCATGAGTGTGGGATGTTTCCCCATTTGTGTTATCTATGATTTATTTCAACAGTATTTTGTAGTTTTCCTTGTAGAGATCTTTCACCTTCTTTTTTTTTATGAGAAAATATTTGAAAATCTTATATTTGACAAATGAATAGTATGAAGAATATTTGAAATGCTCTCAAAACTCAACAGTAAGGGGTGGGCACGATGACTCAAGCCTGTAATCCCAACACTTTGGGAGGCTGAGGCAGGTGGATCACCTCAGGTCGGGAGTTTGAGACCAGCCTGACCAACATGGAGAAACCCTGTCTCTACTAAAAGTACAAAATTAGCCAGGTGTGGTGGTACAGGCCTGTAATCCCAGCTACTCGGGAGGCTGAGGCAGGAGAATCACTTGAACCAGGGAGGCAGAGGTTGTGGTGAGCCAAGATTGCATCATTGCACTCCAGCCTGGGCAACAAGAGTGAAACTCCATCTCAAACAACAACGACAACAACAACAACAAACTCAACAATAGGAAGACAATATGATTACAAAAGACATGAAGAGACATTTCAATGAAGAGAATATACTGATGCAAATAAACATATTAAAACATATTCAACATCATTAGCTATTAGGAAAATGCAAATTAAAACAATAATAAAGTACCAAACACACCCATTAGAATGGCTTAAATCACAAGTAGTGACCACATCAAATACTGGCAAGGATGTAGATAACTCTGAGTGCTTATACATTGCTGGTGGCTATGAAATATGGCACAGCCATTCTGGAAAACAGTTTGGCAGTTTCTTTTTTTTTGGATTAAACTAACTTTTTAAAAGAGACTATCCATATGTATTGTTTTTTTGTTTTGTTTTGTTTTGTTTTCTAATTTTTTTTTATTATTATACTTTAAGTTCTAGGGTACATGTGCACAACGTGCAGGTTTGTTACATATGTATACATGTGCCATGTTGGTGTGCTGTACCCATTAACTCGTCATTTACATTAGGTGTATCTCCTAATACTATCCCTTCCCCCTGTCACCTCCCCTCAATAGGCCCCAGTGTGTGATGTTCCCCTTCCTGTGTCCAAGTGATCTCATTGTTCAATTCCCACATATGAGTGAGAACATGCGGTGTTTGGTTTTCTGTTCTTGCAATAGTTTGCTGAGAATGATGGTTTCCAGCTGCATTCATGTCCCTACAAAGGACACAAACTCATCCTTTTTTATGGCTGCATAGTATTCCATGGTGCATATGTGCCACATTTTCTTAATCCAGTCTGTCACTGATGGACATTTGGGTTGATTCCAAGTCTTTGCTATTGTGAATAGTGCTGCAATAAACATAAGTGTGCATGTGTCTTTATAGCAGCACGATTTATAATACTTTGGGTCACCTTCTTGATTAGATTAATTGCTAGGTATTATATATCTGCGTGTGTGTGTGTTTGTGTGTGGCTATTGCAAATGAGATTGAGTTCTCGATTTGGCTCTCAGCTTACATGTTATTGGTGTATAGAAATGCTGTGGATTTTTGTATGTTTATTTTGTATATTGAAATTTATTTGTCAAGTCTGGGGGCTTTTTGGAGGAGTCTTTAGGGTTTTCTAGGTATATGATTATGTGATCAGTGGGCAGAGATAATTTGACTTCCTCTTTTCCAGTTTGGATGCCTTTTGTTTCTTTCTTTTACGTGATTGCTCTGAGTAGTGCTCCTAGTACTACGTTGAATAGGAATGGTGAGATTGGATATACTTGTCTTGTTCCAGTTCTTAGAGGTAATGCAATCAACTTTTTTCCATTTAGGATAATGTTGACTGTGGGTTTGTTGTAGGTGGGTCTTATATTTTTAGGTGCTTTTTTATTTTATTTTATTTTATTATCTTAGAGGAATAAAATAATGGCTACTCCATAGGCAGAGCAGCCAGGTATGTTCTTTTGATGCCTAGTTTGTTGAGGGTTTTTATCATGAAGGGATTTTGGATTTTATTGAATGCCTTTTTTGCACCTATTGAGATAATCATATGGTTTATCTTCTTAGTTTTGCATATGTGATGAATCACCCTTTTCGATTTGCAGATGTTGAACCGTACTTGTATCCCTGGAATAAAACCCATTTGATCATGATGAATTATTTTTCTGATGTGCTGTTGGATTCACTTTGCTAGTTCTTTCTTGAGAATTTTTGCCTCTATACTCATCAGAGATATTGGTCTGTAGTTTGCTTTTGTGTGTGTGTGTATACTGGCCTGATTTTGGTATCAGGGAGATACTGGTTTCATTGAATGAGTTACATAGGAATCCCTCCTCCTTGAGTTTTTGGAATATTTTCAGTAAGATTGATAGCCTCTCTTCTTTGTGTATCTGGTAAAATTTGGCTATGAATCTCTCTGGTCCTGGGCTTTTATTTGTTGAAAGATATTTTATTACTGATTCAATTTCATTACTTATTATTGGTCTGTTCAGGATCTCTATTTCTTCCTGGTTTAATCTTGGACAGTTGTAGGTTTCCAGTAGTTTATCAGTTTCCTCTAGGTTTTCTAGTTTGTGTGCATAGAGGTATTTATAGTAGTCTCTGAGGATCTTTTGTATTTCTGTGGCATCAGTTTTAATGTCCCTTTTCTCATTTCTGATTATAATTATTTGAATCTCTCTTTTTTCTTGGTTAATCCAGCTAGCAATCTATCAATTTTGTTTATCCTTTAAAAAAACTTTTTGTCTCATTGATTCATCGTGCCTTTAAAAATAAACTCAATCTCATTTAGTTCTGCTTTGATCTTTGTTATTTCTTTTCTGCTAGTTTTGGGTTTGGATTATTATTATTTTTTTTAGTTCCTTGAGGTTCGACATTAGGTTGTTAATTTGAGATTATTCTATTTTTTTTTATGAGGGCATTTAATGCTACAAACGTTCCTCTTAGCACTGCTTTTGTTGTATACCAGAGATTTTCGTATGTTGTGTCTCTATTTTTATGTGTTTCAAAAAGTCTTTCAATTTCTTCCTTAATTTATTATTCACCCAAAGGTCATTTGGGAGCAAGTTGTTTTGCTTTCATGTATGTGTGTAGTTTTGAGAGTTCCTCTTGGTATTGATTTATAATTTTATTCTACTGTGATCTGAGAAGATACTTGTTATTATTTTGATTTTCTGAGTTTATCGATACTTGCTTTATGGGCAAATATATAGTCAATTTGGGAATATATTCCAAGTGGAGGTGAGAAGAATGTATATTCTGTTAGATAAAATGTTCTGTGAATCTCTATTAGGTTCATTTGGTATCCATCCCAGTTTAAGTCCAGAGTTTCTTTGTTGATTTTCTGCCTTGTTGATCTATCTAGTGATGTCAGTGGGGTGTTGAAGTCCACCACTCTTATTATATTGCTATCAATATGTTTTCTTAGGTCTAGTAGTATTTATTTTATGAATCTGGGTGCTCCAGTGTTGGGTGCAGATATATTTAGGATAGTTAAATCTTCCTGTTGTGTTGACTTCTTTATCATTTCATAATGACTTTTTTTTTTTTTTCACTGTTGTTGGTTCAAAGTCTGTTTTGATATGAGGATGACTACTCCCTCTTGCTTTTGTTTTCCATTTGCATGATATATCTTTTTCCACCCTTTTACTTTGAGTGTATAGCTATCTTTAGCCAGTATGTGTGTCCCTTGTATGCAGCACATATTTGGGTTTTCCTTTTCTATACAGTTTGCCACTCTGTATCTTTTAAGTGGAGCATTTAGACCGCATACATTCAAGGTTAATATTGATATGTGAGGTTTTGTTTCTGTCATAGTGTTATTAGCTGATTGCCTTGGGATTTCAATTGTGTAATTGCTTTATAAGGTCTGTGAGCTTTGTACTTACGTGACCTTTTATGATGGTGAGTGTTGTTGTTTAATTTCCATGTGTAGAACTCCTTTGAGGCTGGGCAGTGGCTCATGCCTGTAATCCCAGCACTTTGGGAAGCTAAGGGGGAGGACTGCTTGAGGCCAAGAGTTTTAGACCAGCCTGGTCAACATAGTGAGACACCATCTCTACTAAAACAACAACAACAACAACAACAACAAAACTGCTTTGAGCATTTCTTGGAGGACCAGTCTAGTGGTGATGAATTCCCTATTTCTCCTTGATTTACGAAGCTTAATTTGACAGGATATGAAATTCTTCTGTGGCATTTATTTTTCTTTAAGGATGCTAAAAATAGACCCCAATCTCTTCTGGATTGTAAGATTTCTGCTGAGAAGTCAGCTACTAGTCTGATATTACATATATATATATATATGCAATTAGACACTTCTCTCTTGCCATTCAGGATTTTTTTATTTACATTGACTTTGGATAGTCTTGGTGAAGTTCTTGGAATGTATCATCAGAAATTCTCTGAGCTTCTTGTAACTGGATGTCAAAATCTCTCCTAAAACTAGGGAAGTTTTCTTGAAGTATTTCTGCAAATAGGTTTTTCATACTTTTTGCTTTTTCTTCTTCTCCCTCTGGAGTACCTATAACTCATAGGATTGTACACTTTTGTATTTCTCAAAGGCTTTGTTCATTAAAAAAATTTCTGTCTGAGTTAATTTGAAAGACGTGTCTTCCAGCTCTGAAATTCTTTCTTCCACTTGGCCTATTATTAACACTTTCAATGTATTTTGTAACTCCTTGACTGAATTTTTTATTTCTAGAAGTTTTGTGTATATTTTTTACAATGACATTTATCTCTTTTCATGTCCTAAATTGCTTTTCTGATTTATTTGTATTGGTTTTCAGCTTTTTCTTGGATCTCACTGAGCTTCTTTAAAATCAGTATTTTGAATTATTTATCTGATATTTTGAAGACTTCATTTTGGTTAGGATTTGTTGCTGAGGAGTTAGTAATCCCCTTTGGGGGTGTTGTTATATTCTGTTTTTTCATACTTTCAGAGTTGTTTCCCTGGTTGTTTCTTATCTGGATAAACTATCTCTCCTTCTTATTTTTTTATTTTGCTTTCCTTTGGAAAGGATTGTTTTGCCCCATTGAGGAGGTGTCTGTAATGTATGATGTGGTGTAGTGTCCTTTGGGTTTGGTTCTGGGTGTTTTCAGTGGCAAAGAGTCTGTATAAATTCTTTGGTAATAGCCTTTGTATGGTGGCTTTCTCAAATGCTGGTTGTAGTAGTGATGTGCTAAGCATGTGAGCAGCCTCACTAACTGCCTCCTGTGGGCTCAGGGTGATGGAGGTCTCAGGAAGCTTATTTCATTCTCCAGTGCTGTGCACTTGAGTCAGCAGATTTCCATTGTGTTGCACCATTCAACTTCCAGGCCAGTAGGTGGCGTTTATGTCTGTTTTTATGTTCAAGTCTCCTACATCCTTGTGGTTCTTATGCCTAGTTTTCTACCCATGAGTGAAAATGGGGTATTCAAGTGCCCAACTATTGTTGAATTGTCTATTTCTCTCTTCATTTAAATCAATTTATACTTCATATGTATTGGTGCTCTGTTGTTAGTTGCATATATATTTATGATTGATGTATCTTTCTGATTAATTGACCTTTTAAAAACGTCTTCTTTTATCTATAGTAATATCTTTTGTTTTAAGGTGTATTTTGTCAGGTAATTGTATAACCATTCCAACTTTCTTGTGGTTGCTGTTTGCATGATATTTCTTTTTCATCTTTTTACTTTAAGTCTGTTTGTATTTTGAATCTAAAGTGTGTTTCCCATAGATAGCATATATTGGCTCCTGTTTTTGGTCTAGTCTGAGAATCTCTGCCTTTTGACTGGATTATTTAGTCCATTCACCTTTAATGCTGTTATTGATATAGTTGGAATTATGTTTGCCATTTTTGTTTTTTATATATCTCATGTTTCTCTTGTTCCTCTGTTCCTGCTTTACTACTTTCTTTTGCATTAAGTGAATATTTTATAATGTATCATTTTAATTTTTAAAATTTTTTTCACTATGTTTTTAAGTTATTAGTGGTTACTCTAGGGTTTTTCTATATACACTGTGACTTATAATAATCAGTTTGAGATTTATACTAAATTAATTCTAGTGAGATACAGAAATGTTACTTCTGTTACCTTGGTTCCCTTCCTCCCATTTTTGTGGTACTATTCTTATTCATATTACATCTATTACATCTAATATCTGAATATTACAAACACAACAATGCATTGTTGTAATTATAAATTTACATGCTTTTATGTATTTTTAGGAATATTGAGGAGAACAAATACACACACAACACACACACAGATTTATAGATTTTGTTGTGTTAGCCTTTTAATCTATCATTTCTGGTTCTCCTCATTTGTTCCTGTGGATACAACTTGCCATCTGAAGTCATTTACTTAATCCAATACAGCTTTGCTCCCACCCACCTCCTTTGTTCTATTGACAAATATTACATTTTTATGTTATAGGCTCAACATTGCATTATATACTTCTTTATACAATTACTTTTAAAATCATTTAGAAGAAGAAAGGAAAAGAAGCCCTGACTTTTACAAGTAGATAATTACCTTTCCTCATTCTTTTTGCTTTTTTTCATATATATTCCAGTTACTCTCAGGGTTCACTTGTTTGTAGCATGAATTTCTTTTAGTACTTCTTATAAGGTAGGTCTGCTAGCAACACATTCCCTCTGTTTTTATTAGGACATGTCATTATTTTACCTTATTTTGGTGGATATCGAATTCTTGGTTAATAATTGGTTTTCTTGGATCATTCTGAATATATTGTTCTTCTGGCCTCTATTAATTCTACCGAGACATCATCTGTTAATCTTCCTGGAGTTTTATTCTAAATGATGACTCATTTTTATCTTGATGTAGTCAAAATTTTCTTCTGGTCTTTAGCTTTCGCTTTTTCTCTTTCAGGTATCTTTTGGTGTGACATTGTAATCATACCTTCCTTTACTTTTTAAATCATGGCCCCTTTTATTTGAAAATATTATTTGAAATTATTTATAATCTCTACTTTAAAAACTTTGTTCAATCTGACATCTGATGTCTGTTAAACCTGACATCTGGTAAGTCTTCCAGGCAGTTTCTGTTGTCTACAATTTTTTTTCAGTGTATGGCTTATTCTTTCCTGCTTCTTTATATGTCTCATAATTTTTTGTTGAAAAATGAAACATTTTAGGTAGTATATTGTAATAATTCTGGATACTGGTCTTCTGGGGCTTGTTATTATTTGCTTATTTACTTGTTTGTTGATTGACTAGATTATTTTGGTGAAATTTCTTTCTTCCCCTGAAGCATAAAGTCTACGAAGCATTTCTCAGGGGATGCAGTTTGATATGCTCACAGTCAGCTGGGAACACAGTAGATTTGGCAGAGCTCTCTTTTGTCTTTTTCTCTGGTCACACCTAGGTATTATTCTCCACTACTTGCTGGCTGATAGCTCTATTGCTTTCAACAATGCCCTAGAATATAGATTGTTCTAGAAACTGACCCAAAAACTTTGGGCTCTTTTTAAAAAATTGTTCCTGAGGTCAGTTTTTGAGATTTGTTTTGACCCTAAGAGGGCTCCTCCCAGATGTTTTGCTTTCTGTTTCTCTATAGCAAATCATCCAGCTTACAATTTAGGCTATATCTCTAATGAATCTCTATCAATTTTTTCCCAATTGCTTTTCACAAATCTTCACTGTTTTTGAGAGTACCTTTAGGCTTGAAATTGTCCATGGTTTGTTGGAAATGAAGTCAGTTTCTTTGGGGAGAGATTTGAAGTACTCTGTTATACATTGTTCTTCTCTACCTTTGGGCAAAATCTCTGAGCCACAGTTCTGGTCCTGGAACAGGGACAATGACAGACTTCTCTCTAAATGATATACCTACTTTAAGTGCTAGTAACTTTTGGTGTGTGTGTGAAGTGGTCCCAGTTCAATTCGGCTTGACTCTGCTAGTATGGCACTGATATGGTTTGGCTGTGTCCCCACCCAAATCTCACCTTGAATTGCAATAATCCCCACCTGTCAAGGACAGAGCCAGGTGGAGATAATTGAATCATTGGGGCAGTTTACCCCATTCTGTTCTTGTGGTAGTGAATACATCTCATGAAATCTGATGGCTTTATAAATGGGAGTTCCCCTGCACAAGCTCTCTCTTAGCTGCTGCCATGTAAGATGTGACCTTGCTCCTCATTCACCTTCCACCATGATTGTGAGGCAGCCATGTGGAACTGTGAGTCCATTAAACCTCTTTCCTTTATAAATTGCCCAGTCCTGGGTATGTCTTTATTAGCAGTGTGGAACAGACAAATACAGGCACCTGTTAAAGCAAACTAACTATGGCCTGAGAAGGAATCCAAACTTCTATATTTGAGTTCTTGTGGACGAACTGTAACCTAGTTTAATAGCCAGACAAAACTGAAAACCTAACTTAATAGTATACACCGAAACAATAGTTTAGTGTTGGCCATTCCAGCAGTCATGCTTCAACATGTTCTTGTTGAAGCAAGTGTTCTTCAATTGCTGAGACTGGTGAGTGTTCAAACAAGGCAAACGCGGAGCTGTAACCAACCTCACTGTTTCTGTACTTCACTTCTGATTCCCGTACATCACTTTAACTTTTTGTTTATAAATTTGTTCTGACCACAAGGCACCCCTGGAGTCTCTGTGTATCTGCTATGATTCTGGGGGATGCCCAATTCGTTCATCGTTCATTGCTCAATTAAACTCCTTTAAATTTAACTCAGCTGAAGTTTTTCTTTTATCAGATGACGTCAGAAGCAGGATCTGAAGTGGAGCTTATAGTGACCCCCAGGAGTGCTGAGTAAACGTCAAGGTACCTGCAGGACCCACTTGTGTCCGTTGATCTCTCAGAGCAGCTGGGGATTGTGGGTAAGCTCCCTCTTGGATTTCGGAGCGCCACGGATTTGTGTTTTGAACTCTCTGAGTTTCTTTGAGCAAATTTCTGATCCAAACTAGGTTTGGAGTTGTGACAGAAACTGGACTGGGTCCAGGAATGGATTTGATCCGGGAATTAACTGGCTTGGATCCAGTTAGAGGCCTTTTACATCTGACTGGGTCAGAAAGGAACTGGTAGTAAGCAGTAATATTTCAGGGGTTATACAGTTTGGCTTTTGAAAATTCAGAGGGATTTTTGTGTTCTACTCTTTTGTTTCATTTTTCTTGCATGCATCGGTAGGAAAAATCATTGGGTAAGTTAATCAAGAGAACCTGGGACTAAAGCCAATATTTTAGGTAAAAATGGAATCCTTAATTTTTGGAAAACTGAGTTCCTTCTGGCTTATACTTTAGGCCTGGGAGGCAGCGAAGTCTTACAGAAATGGCAAAATCTTACTAAAGGTAACTTACAGTGGAATGTTCCGAATGTACGACAATGCATTGAAGTACATTTAAAAATGAGGGCTCTCGGTAAAGTCCCTTTGGCTAAGAACGGAGTTGGCACTACGGGATGTCAACTGCTATTTTCTTTGGAATAATCTGCCTTGCACTCTTTGCTGACAACTATGGGTGACAGAATTAGGTATATACAGGAATGTGGGACCTGGAGAGCTTTTTCCTCCCTGAAAAGGGAAAATTTGAGAGCTGATGGGACTGCTGGAAAAAAACCCCTTTACAACAGCAGCTGCAGCCGCCTGAACTTCTCAGTGTCACTGCAATGGATTGGTCTTTCTCCGGTCTTCCTGAGCATTTTGCCTTCCCCACCCTGCCACAGGCAAACCTTTTCTCTCTCTCCTTTCTGTTTTTTATCTTTTCTGTTACTCAGGGCAACCATCTTGCCCAGAGATCATGTATTGAAACTCCTAGTCAGAGGTTGGATTAAAGATGATGGGGCCCATCTGAGGGCAAATTTAAGCCTTGCCAGTTTGATATCGGGTGGTAAGCAGAGTGGCTAATGTCTGTTTTATCACATGTATTTTACTCTGGCCAGAACGAAAAAAGGTAATTTTCCTTTATGATGCAGCTTGTCTCCCAGTGTGATGGTGCAGCAAGCTGGGTCACCAGGGCCACTCAGGGAAAGGGAATCCAGAAACCTGGTATTCTGGCAAAAGAGTAAGAATTTCTTACCAGTCAGATTTCTGGCTTCTCCTTCTCTCTGCAGACAATTGATTAAATGGTAAAAATCGCTGTTTAAGCCGGGCACAGTGGCTCACACCTGTAATCTCAGCACTTTGGGAGGCTGAGGCTGGCGAATTGCTTGAGGTCAGGAGTTCAAGACTAGCCTGGCCAACATGGTGAAACCCCATCTTTACTAAAAATACAAAAAATTAGCGGGTGTGGGGGCAGGCACCTGTAATCCCAGCTACTCAGGAGGCTGAGGCAGGAGAATAACTTGAACCCAGGAGGTGGAGGTTGCAGTGAGTTAACTGAGATCACGTCATTGCACTCCAGCCTGGGCAACAAGAGTGGAACTCCATCTCAAAACAACAACAACAACAACAACAACAAAAATCGCTGTTTATCCCTTCTGTAAAGTTTTGATTAATGCAAAAAAGAATTCTAAGGCTAGTCTTAAACTGATACATTTGTGCTATGAATTTGTTTTCCTGCGTCAAGGGGTACCTTAGGATAAAACATGGGCTTAGAACCCCGTAAGCTCGCTGCTCAAGACAGCCCAGCAGGCTGGTCAATAACAAACTTTCCTGCAGGTCCCTGAAACAAACAAACAAAAAACTGGATGGGGTCTCCATCTTGTTTTATGTCCTTGGGAGCTTGACCTTGTAACCACATGGCAGTACTTTCTCTTGGTCTCCACCTTCCAGGGAATAGGAATTTTAGGTTTTATGTCATAGTTAGCTCTAAAAATTATCTTGAGTAGTTAAAAGCCTCTACAAGCTCAAAATTAACTACTCTAGACTCCTTCTGGGAAAAACCATGGAGATTTCCCTGTGCTGTAGCTCAGTAGCTAAGGTTTTGGCCTTTCACACTAGAAGTCCAGGTTCAATTCCCTGCTTAGAAAGCAAGTCCTTTCTGGTTTAATATCTACATAACCTTGTCTAGTCTCTTCTCCACTATGGACTATCCTAAGTTTTCCTTTCTCTGAGCACCTGGGAGGTTACCTTTGGTAAAGTTCAAAATCCAGAAATATTGGCCAAACTGGGTAATAAGAAAATTTAAAAGGATATTATTAAAGGGTGCTATGGTTAAAAGTCAGCTTAATTAAAAGCAGATATGCAAGCTCTAAGAGCCTGGATTCCTTGGCAAAAACAGGAGGCACCAGAAACCCATTTCCTGGCCCTGTTCTTCCTAGGGCTCCACCCTAAAGCCAATAACCAATTAAGAAACTTAAAAACTGGAAAATGAAAAATCTTACAACTACTGTGGTAATCTTCTTATGTCTGTCTGTTTGTGTAATTATATATGTGTTGTGTGTAATGTTTATATAAAAGTTCCAATTAATTGGCTTAAACAGAAACAAGTGCTTAAATAAAATATTTTGAAAGCAAAATAAAAACTGTAAGGCCTTTTAGTTCATGTAACTTTAGTAATTGTTGGGAAATAAAAACAGCTTTAAAGATTATTGATAAAATAAAGACATTTTGTCTAAATTATGCAGGTCAGATATTAGGTTTGCTAAATGCTTTAAGGTCATAAACTGCTTTGACTTTTGAAAATTGTTCAATTTATTTTGAAGACATTAAATTCTAAATAAGGCCTGGGGATATATGGAATTACTCATGCCCCCTAGCTATGCAAAGAAGGTTATAAAGAAAGAGATTTTACATAGGAAATGATGTTGTTTGGTAAATTATTGTCCTAAAGTAAAATGACTGGTTGTTTAAAAAGAGGGATGTTTAGGGCAAGTCAGAAAGTCTAAACATGTCATACATAGTGTGTGTAAGTCGTGAAATAATTTATGAAAAGAAATTAATGCCAGAAATGTTTTACAATTTAAAGGTGATTAGGCTTCCTAAATGCTTCCTAACATGCCACTGTGATTCTTAACTGTACAGCTTGCCTGCTCTACAGCTAGGTAAGGCCTGGGACACATGGAGTTAGACCCTGGAAAGAATCAGATCTTTTCTGCATTTCTGTCTGGGTTGTAGGCTCCACACTTAGTATGTAATTAAAATCCCTTACTTACCCAGATTTTCACCAAAAGTAAAAGTTGCTAAGAGTTAACATTTTAATAGCAATTTAATAACTTTCAAATAACTTTTAATAACTTTAACTACTGAAGAAATAAGTTTACATACAAGGTGTGTAAAGGGAATAAAATGGGTTTTGTAAGAGATTATAAGAAAGTATGGAAATGTAAATTTTTGTCTAGGTTAGAGGGTTAAAGGTTTATTTTGAATTAAAAAGCTAAAGTTAGAACAAGTTGTGAATGGTTTATAAAAATGAATTATAAGAGATTCTATTCAGGTTTTTTTTTCTATAAATTGGACATTGGAATAGAAGAACAACAGAGTTTTCTTAGAACATTGTTCTGCTCTGAGAAAAAAAGTTGTAAAGGGTTATAAAAGGTTTATGAAAATTTTACCTTATGGTCAAGCTAATTAAAACAATAGATTTATAAAAGGTCATTAAAAACTAGCTTTAACATTAAAAATACACTAATGGAAACATAAAATTTGTTTTTCTCTTTTAAAAAGGATTTTTATGTAATATTAAAAGATAAAAGGTTTTAGTTTACCTTTTAAGAAAACTACAAAAGGGAAAAGTGGAGGGAAGGAAAGAAAGGAGACAGTCAATTGTCCTAATGCTCTCTTCATTTGTTCTTGTTTGGAAAGCTGAGTCTCCTCTCTATCAGAATGTTTTGTCCTTTAAAAAATCTTTGAGTTATCATTTTGGCTAAATGAATGACTTATGGTAACCTAAGATTCTATTTTGTAATATCCAATGTTTTAAACCTTTGGTGTTTAACAAAGCTTTCAAAATCAAGCTCTAGATTATCATGCTAAATCAACCAATACTAAAATTGTTTAAATATACAATTTAAATGAACTCCCTGGTCTAAGTCAAACTATCTATGATAACCCATTATTTATCCGTGCTGTGCATCTAAATTAAGGAAACAACTGGTATTCAAGAGGACATGAGTTTAATGTTAAGCGTCGTCTCATGAAGAACCAGGACAACCTCCTTGTCCTTCCCAAGTGCTTAAAGCTTTTGTTATTAAAGGTTCTACATTCCATGACTTATCACAGAAAAGACAAAATAATCCACCTAGAATATATTGATGTGGTGACTTATAAATTGTGGAAATATTTTAAAACCAATGTTTGGTTTCATATTCCTGGGAAGACAGTCAAAGCTTCAGGTACATTTGGCTACCTAATGTGTCATTTAAACATTTATAAAGAGATTTCACTCAATTGTCATTTTCAGTGCATGTTTTCTGGTTGTATAAAAGCTTTCCCATGCAAGAGGGCTGATGTTGTAACAGTAGATTATTGTGCTACCATGTATTTTCACCAGATAAAGACCTTTACAATATAGAACCCGAAGACTGTATCTTCTGAAAACATCAGAGAAAGACTGTCCTTGCCATCCACTCTACAGTAAAACTTTGGAGCCTTGAACCTTGGGTTTATAATCTCGCAACTGAGAAGGGTCCCTCCACACTCCTGGAACTGTACACCCATTCGAACTCTTAAGGTAAAACTAACCAGGAAAGTTTCTCCCCAGAAAAAGATGGCATCCTTGATGTGAACAGCTTTTCCCAAGATCACAGATCAAAACTTCTACTATCATGAGACTCTTATCTTTGAATGTTTTTACCTTGTTTATGCCTCTATGAGCAATAGAAATGAAAAGGGGGTCTATAATGTGCACTTGTAGGGTATAATTTTATTTGTGAAGGATTTTGCACCAAGCCAGACTTATACATAAATAAACTTATACTTTAATAGATAAAAGATGAAAGCCCAAGGTAGGTGAGAAACTTTAGTGGTATATACGTTGCCTCATAATCAGTCAAAACTCCTCTTAACCCACATCATGGATTAAAGACAACATTGCCAGGAGGACTTCACCCTTCTAGAAGCACATCATTTGTTAGGTCCTTTTTCCATGGTTTAGAATAAAAGAGGCAATAATTAGAAATGGCTCCCTCATAATAGGCGCTACAGTAAATTCTACTTTAAAGGATGTCGTTACACAACAGACTTTAAATTCTCTTGTGAAAGTTATGCTAAACAATAGAATTCGCTGAACAGAAAAGTACCTGTGCTGCTGCTGACGCTTGTGGCCTATGGAGACATACATCAAACGTAAATTATAAAAATTCAGTTGTAGGGGATTAATAAGAAGGCCACTTAGTCAAGTGAGTAGTGTCTTCATCTAGCTCATTATTTAATCTATTTAATTTTAGGTGGTTTGGGTTATGGGTAAGGAGTGTGCTCCAAACTCTTGGTATTATCCTCCCAATAGTCATAATAATAGTCTCCCCTGGTGCCCTGTATTCTCTCAAAGGTTTTAAATGTTTGCATGTAGCCATCTCTAGAATGTCAAATGGTCTTTCTTCAACTGGAATGACAAAAGTTGAAAGAAATGTGCAACCCTGAGGACATTGTAACCTATGAATGACGTGCTGAGAACAGAAGCCCAAAATGATGGTAAGCGAGAGTGCTGCTAAGGCCCTAAGTTTTGGTCACACTCTCACCTAAGTGAGAACCTGGCCAAAAAGGGGAAATTTTTTTAAACAAAATTATGGAAGGCCATTATTTTGGACTGAGCTCATGCACTAGGTCCTATCAAACCAACCAAACTAAAATGGAAACGGGTTGTTCTAGCATAAGGAGGTACCCTCTACTCAGTCCTTATTCTCTCTTTGCAAAACACACCGTTTCACTGTTTCCCAGTGGGTTTTGAAACCATATAAGTACATTTGTGACAATGATAGTAATATCAATGACTAAGGTTTTGGTCAATCTCTCAAAATTGAGAAAATGACCAAAAGTGGAGAATTGTTAAAGCCAACTAAATATGACCTGAGAAGGATTCCATATTTCTATATTTGAGTCCTTGTGGATGAACTGTAACCTAGCTTGATAGTCAGACAAAATTGAAAATTTAACTAATAGTATGTACTCATAACAATAGCTAAGTGTTGGCCAATCCCAGCAGCCATACTTCAACCATTCATAAACAGCTGAGTGTTCAAACTGTGTTCAAATAAGGCAAACGCGGAGCTGTGACCAATCTCGCTGTTTCTGTACCTCACTTCTGATTCCTGTATGTCACTTTAACATTTTTGTCTATAAATTTTTTCTGACCAGGAGGCACCCCTGGAGTCTGTGAATCTTCTGTGATTCTGGGGGCTGCCCGATTCATAAATCATTCATTCCTCAATTAAACTCCTTTAAGTTTAATTTGGCTGACGTTTTTCTTTTATCACAAGCTTACCCCATAAGCCAGGGAAAGGGCAACTGAGGTCCCAGTATTTTCAGTGGCACCAAGGTACACCCTCTGTTCCATGGGTAGGGTCTGGAGAGAAGAAGGAAGCCCCCACCTGTCAACCAGATTTCAGAAACTATAGTAGATCTTCTCTCCTCAAGGAAATGCATCTAATTTCTGATATCATAATCGAGGAGAAGTAGGCAAGACTGTTCTATAAGATGAGTTAGGATCCTGGAGGGTTTTTAGACTCAGGAACGGGGATCTCTAGGGAACATATAGTAAAGGTTCCTGCTAATCTGGGCAAATAGAGCTTAGTGTTGCATCACAGCTGTTTTCTAAGATGGCCGATATTGTTCCACTCTCTTCCTTCATTCAGTACCCCTTTTAAAACAATTACTCAGAGGCCATTGCTTATATCCCAAACTACTCATCAGGACAATATCAGTTACAAAAGGTTGCTGGGTTCTTTTTGATTTGTGCCAGCTTCCCATCACTTGCTGCTAGGAACCTCCTATCATAAGCTGGGAGACTGGTTGATACACATAGCTCCTTACCTATTTTATAGTGTTTTCCAGTCTGTTATTTCATATGAATTCTGATTACCTAACAAGAAATTTTCTTATCCCACTAGCTTTCTCACTAAGAGGAAATGTCAAGCCTCTAAAGCTCTTCCCATCTATCTGTACTCACAGTTAAATTGAACTGCAGAGACTAGTACGAGTAGCTGATTGAGGAGGTAATGAAATATCCCAGGCTGCTTTTGGCAGCAACTCTGAATCAACCAAGGCCAGCCAAGGCAAACTTTAAAGGCAAAAACCCGGACTAAATGGATGAATTTATTCTGATGGATTTTTGTCCACATGCCTCCACAGATTGTTTACAGGTTTTGTCTGCTTTTTGACTAGTAGAATTTTTTATTGCATTCAGATAAAACATTGATGAACACTGCTAGTTTCCTGGGCTATTGAAAATTGCCTTTCTTATTGGGTTTTCATGAATGTTTCTCTGGTAGAGAAAGGAAGTGAAAAAAATGAGAGGTTGCTAACTTTCTACCATCATAAAGTCTGGATTTGGATACTGTTTTATGGCAAAGACAGTAATGTTCCCCCAAATTTCCTAGAATTCTTGCAGTTGGGTTGAGTCATGTGGTTAGCTGTGGTCTATGGGTTTGAAATAACATATATTGACTCTGATATGAATCTTAGAAGAGTCCACACAAATGACTCCAGCTATCTTTTACTTTTCTCTGTTGACCAAGAAAGCCATATGGTAGAGCCTTCATCATCCTGAATAACTGAGGAAGAGAGCTTGTTGACCCAACAGTTGATAGGAGCCGTGGAAAATAGTGTGAGCCACAGTAAACTATTTTTGGTACAAGCCAGTAAGGTTTTTAGGGGTGGTTTGTTATTGCAGTTGCCTATCCAGACTAATGTATTTTTCTACATACCTAAACCATCAGATTTCGTCAAAACATTCATGGAAAATAAGAATGTCTCTAGATGATTTGTTGGCTTTTCATTCAAATTGAATATGTTGTACATATCTATTAGTTGAAAAAATTAATAGGGATGGTAGACATGTTATTCTTAATAGGACAGGATAGTGGTTTTTGAACATTCCCCCTGCTGTATATTAGCTTTACTTTTAAATAAATATGGTAGTGAGGTGCGTTTATCAGTGTTTATTCTCCCATTATTGGATAACAGGGGCTTCTTGATCTAAAATGATAGGTAAGTGGTCCCCTCTACTGTCCTAAGGTCATTACTTATTGACACCTCCCCATTATGCCTAGTCAATGTGTGATAAAAGATTGCATGGAAAATGACAGGCATGAACCAGGATCTTTTCTCCTCTGTCCTCTTTTTCATTTGCCTTTTGATGTTTCTGCTGCTATTTGGCACCTCCGCTAGAAGATTAGAAGGGGAAAAGAGAGGAAATTAAGCTCTTTTCCTGCAGACTAGCAGTTCTGATTTTTAAAGGGTACCTCGGGGTATTGTTTCATCTATTTATGAGTTTCAGGAGCGTGTGTTTGTGTGTGTGGCAGTAGGGGAGAAGAGAAAGAGAAAGATAGAGAGAGAGACAGATATAATTAAACATGGAGTTTGAGTTTCCATGTTATCTGATTCTAGGAATTTAGTGTTGCCTCCATATTTACCAAGGATTATAATCCTTTACCATAATTTGCTGTAATTTATTATGTTTCTGTGTATGTGTGTGTGTGTGTGTGTGTGTATGTGTATGTAAGAGAGAGAGAGAAGAGAGAAACAATGAGACAGAGAGAGAGAGAGAATTAAATGGATTTTCAGAGTTTCCACATTATCTGATTCTAGGAATTTAGTGTTGCCTCTATATTTACCAAGAATTATAGTTCTTTAATTATTATGGAGGATAACTAAAAATATCCTCCATAATAATTAAAAATTCCTTATTTTCAAGTGGCATAATGACTTTCTGTGCTAAGATCACTTGAAAATGTTAATTAAAGAAATCTATTTGCTCAAAAAAACTAAATGTGCATACTTTACACCTGTGGCAAATAATATAAAATTATAATTTGCCTTTGAGCTTAATCAAAATCAGCTTTAAATTTATTAAGCACCTGACTTTTGAATTTTTAATTAGAGACCATTTTGTTCAGTATGTAGTTTAAATCATGGAAGCATAGTTACTTTTCAAGCAATTCCTTTAAGACTTGGGGCTTCTGTGTTTGAAGGAATCCTGTAGGGCAATCCAGGGGTTACAGTATGGGCAGTACCCTCATATCAATTTAAGGTTTTTCTTATTCAGTAAGATGTTTTCTGAGATGAAAGATGTGTATATTCTATGTAACAGAGATAAATGTAAAATTTTATTCACCCTATGGGAAAAATTTGGATAGATTCCTCTTGGCAGTGAAAAGTATAAAATGAACTTAAAGGATGACTCTCAATAACATGAGTGCAACAATAATAAACACATTATGGCTCCATTTATAAAACTTTTTAAAGTAAAATCAAGCAATTTATTGTCTAAGGACACATGTCTGGTAAAACCATAATGAAAAACACATGGAAATGAACACAAAATACCATCTAATGCTTACTTTGGGGAACAGGAAGAGAGCCTCAAAGAGGGAGACGTATGTGGAGGCTTCTACCACTTTAATGTTATATTTCTAAAGTTGAGTCATGAATACACAGATGTTGATTTCTATTCTTTACACTGTACATATGTCTTCTATACTCTTTTGGAACTATACCATATTTTACATATAGTTCAGTAAGTGGTTGTTCGATACGAATTGCTGATGTGATATGACTCACTCAAAAGAGTTAGTGTCTCTTGTACATAATATTGTTAAGAAGCTTGGAGTTAAGGAAATTGAAGGTATTGTCATATCTAGCCTTGATCAGACCATGCTTTAGTACTTTGTTCAATTATATGCACCCCACTTTAAGAGTGATGCAGACAAACTAGATTATGTTTAGAGGACAGTGATGAGGCTGGTAATGATTCTTGAAACTATATGTGATATATGATTCTTCATATATTTGAAGGGAAGGCATGAGAATGAGAGCTTAGATTTATACTATATACTCAAAAGAATAGAATCAAAATTAATAGATGATGCAACAAGAAAATATATTTTATCATAACAAAAATAGATTTTATTGTAAAAGAATCAAGAGCTTACTAATAATTACATTTGTTCAATGAGTTGTCTTGACACACAGTGAGTTTCCTACTGGTGGAAATGTTTTAGCACAGGTTGGATGATCTCTTGGTGGGATAATATCGGGAGATATCCCTGAAAGTCATTCTGGGTCCTGAAATTCTTCGAAGATTTCCAGAAATCTCTAGTCAACCTGAAGTTTCTATTCAAGATCTCTTAGTTAAGTGGCAGCAGAGTGAGTAAGAGCACAGAGTCTAGAACCAGATTCCAGGGTTGAATCCTGGCGTTTTTAATTACTACCTGTATAACCTTGAGAAAATTACTTCTCTGTGTTTCCTTTTTGCAATCCATAAAATGGGTCTATTAACCTCACAGAGTGGTTATAAGACTTAGAAGAATGCCACATAGTAAGTGCCACTAAATGTTTACTTTTTTTAAGAAATAATTTTTTCTAAAGATCATTCAATTTACTTTGAATCAATTATGTTTGCGCTTTTGTTTTAAATGAAAAACTTTCTTTCTCTCTCTCCCTATGAGCAAATATATTTAATTATCCTCTGACATACAAGGGCATTGGAGTTTGTTTTTTTATTTTTTTATTTTGTGGGCCCTAAATTCTAGCAGTTCCAGTAAGTGTAGAATTTTAAACTAAAAAATCTCTTAACTTGACTTAAGTGGCTTTAGAATAGCTTTGTTACATTATCACAGAACCATAGAACCCCAAAAGCCAAGAAGAACCTGAAAGAATAATTTAGCCTCTCTTACCCTTGGAATTAGGTACTTTGTCTGCCAAGTCTCCTTGCCCTTGAGGGATTGCTGCAAAGCCTGTCTCATTGTTCAATCTTTGCATGGCTCCTTCAATCATTGCTAATAGGAGGTGGATTGTCTGTTAAGAGTTAATGATGGTGAGCCAGGGAGTAGTGTGCTGTTTTCAGTTTATTTGCAACAGTGGAAAGGGCAAACCTATTCATCTCAATGAAAATGTAACTGTTTACACTGGAAGCTTAAATTTTAGGACACACCATGTCCTGCTTTTGACAAGACAATTTGTAGGATAAGAGATGTTACAGTGATATTATGGAGGCCACAAGAAGTATATTTTCTGGTCATTGGTAGAAAACAATGATTAAAATCAGGCTTCTTTTGTAGGAGATACTGGTCACATTTTCTAAAATGTTGTCTATGAGATAAGAAAAAAGCAAGAATTATTAAATCTAAATCTCTGATGGGAAGTAAGAACAGAAGTGAGGACAGGTGAAAGGAAGGCTAGACATGGTTTGCACAGGTACATTTCCTACTGATGACTGGTAGTGGTTGGGAGGGGACAGAAGGCAGGGAGATGTGAGTTGATGAGGCACAGAGAATAACTGGGAATGGTGAGGCTTGAACCTCAAGTTATAACCTAAGATTCACATACATCTTGAAAAATATATTCTTGGTTCATTCCAAACATGGAGCCATACCTATTCTAACTTCTCATGAGTGATTTGAGCATTGTGACACCTCTGTAAGAGATAGAGAAAAGCAGAGAGAGATTGTCAGCTTGGAATGCCTCTAGGTGATGCTGGTGATGCTGGTCTGCTTATCAGGGCTTTCTGAGTGTGGTGTAACCCAGAATAACAGTCAGGATAGGCTGGGTACTGCTGCTGTGACAAAATATTTTCCAATATTGATGGCTTACAACCTCAGAGGTTTGTTTTTTCTTATATTACATGCTTTCCCTGTTTCTCTTCCTTATGGGTTGCAAAAAGGAAGCACAGAGAAGTAATTTTCTCAAGATTATACAGGTAGTAATTGAAAACCCCAGGATTCAACCCAGGAATCTGGTTCTAGACTCTGTGCTCTTACTCACTCTGCTGCTACTTAACTAAGAGATCTTGAATAGAAATTTCAGGTTGACTAGAGATTTCTGGAAATCTTCAAAGAATTTCAGGACCCAGAATGACTTTTAGGGATATCTCCTGATAATATCCCACCAAGAGATCATCCAACCTGTGCTAGAACATTTCCACCAGTAAGAAACTCACTATGTATCAAGACAACTCATTGAACAAGTGTAATTATTAGTAAGTTCTTATTGTGAAGGGGGAATTATCTTCACAATTCCCTAGAATAGGGGTGTCCAATCTTTTGGCTTCCCTAGGCCACATTGGAAGAAGAAGAATTGTCTTGGGCCACACATAAAATACATGAACACTAACAATAGCTGATGAGCTTTACAAAAAATTGCAATAAACTCTCATAATGTTTTAAGAAAGTTTACAAATTTGCATTGGGCCTCATTCAAAGCTGTCCTGGGCTACATGTGGCTGGTAGGCCACGGGTTGGACAAGCTTGCCATGGAGGCTAGACAAGTAAGCTTTGTGTGTTTTTCTGCCTTGTTGGCACTTCCTCTTAGTCATAATCCTCTTCTTGCCATAGGGGTAATTCTCTGGGGGCTATAATAGTTAAAGAACAACAAAAAAGAACATTGGTTTAATATTTTTAAAATGTTAACCTCATTAAATATGTAATGAAGTGGAGATGTTATAAATATAAATGTGAAAGCTATTAGAAAAATTCTGGTTAATTGGATATATAGAGAGAAATATAGGCTGACTGCTAAATATATGCAGCCTGTCTAGCCTCATTGGTGGATGGTAATACCATTTGATGAGATGAGAATGGCTGGGAGGTAGGGGAAGGTTCGAGGGAGAAATCTGTCTAGACTTGTATTAATCTTTTGCTAGCTTAAAAAGCATAATTATAGGTGATTGTTTTTCTTCTCTATTTTTCAGCCCTAAATTTTTCATAAAAGAGGGTTTGATAGTGAAAATAACCTAATACAGAAGAAAATATGTAGGTTACATTCTGAGGTCTGTGTCTGGGATATCCTAGCCTGGGTTGGGACTGTTCTGAGACTGAGGAATGTTGCTGAAGGAGGCTGGGATGAGCTTCCTGTGGTTTCTTAGATGGTCCTTGCTGGGTAGACAGGGTAGGGCATATGGCTTAAGTTGCCAAGATGGTGCTAAATGCCTTCATTTGGTTCAGAATGGTTTGACTGATGCTTTTGATTTTTTTAATGCTTCTCAGGTTGAAAACATTTCCAGTTTTCATCCTTTTCGTGGGAATTTATTGAACATAAGTAAGTCAGATGTTTTTCTTGCGAGTTAGAAGACTGAATCATGTAACATGACAAAGGAAAGAAAGAAAAAGGATTCACAATTCTAAAGAATGGGCAATTCCCTTGAAGGAGTAGGTCATTCAGTGAAGCTGCTTGTTTGGCCTGGGTTTTCTTTAAGTTTATTTTTCTCACTCAGTTGAGAATTTGAGTGTTTCTGACTACTTTCCTCAATTCTATCACTCTATGGCTTGTGGTTGGAATACAGGGCCATCCAAGTAGCTTGTGAGTCTCAGGCAAATGCCCTTTGATTCTCAACTCTGTTTTAGAAAGGTACATTCTCTTTCAAGAAAAATGAAGCCATGTAAGGGAAACTTATGTACAAAATAGGATACTCCAGTTAACTCAGGTTATGATGAGTTGTCCTTTTTGTTTGTTTGTTTCAGCTGTTGCTATTGAAAACTCTTATAGAAGAATTTAGTTATTTCTTTATTTTATTTAGTTAATAATTTTAGTAAATAGATTTACTTTTTCTACGGCAAACAAGAACCTAGCAGTACTTCAGAACCATAGGACATATACATATACAAGACATTTATTGATCTTCTCACACCATCTAACATTTCTGCATGTTTTGAAATGTTTCTTCTATAGACATGTTCTGGAATGTTTTGAAATGTTTCTTCTATAAACTGTCCACTCCTTTTTCCCTAAATGTGTGTTATATGTTGGTATTATACTGGGTGCTCAGAATTATCTTTAAGAATAATGGGGCAGGCCGGGCATGCGGCTCATGCCTGTAATCCCAGCACTTTGGGAGGCTGAGGTGGGTGGATCACCTGAGCCCAGGAGTTTGAGACCAGCTTGAGCAACATGGAAACCCCATCTCTACTAAAAATACAAAAACTAGCCAGATGCCTGTAGTCCCAGATACCCGGGAGACAGGAGTGAGAATCACTGGAACCCAGGAGGCAGAGGTTGCAGTGAGCTGCGATTGTACCATTCCATGCCTAGGTGACAGAGTGAGATTCTGTCTCAAAAAAAAAAAAAAAAAAAAGTTGAGGTCCACTTGGTTTCTCAAGAAGTGCACTTGGTTTCTCAAGTTGTCCACTTGGCCCTCCTCCAAGTTGTACTTTCCTTTCTTTCCTTTCAGTTCTAAAGCTTTTAAACAAACTTTCACTCCTGCTCTGAAAAAAAAAAAAAAAAAGAAAGAAAGAATGATAGGAAACACACGGGCTGGTAAAATCAAGATCAAGTACTGTACCTGGTCTTGGTCTGCTTATAAGCTAGTTGGAAAGAAAAGACACACACTTGGAAAAATAACTAAAATATGACAAGTGTCATGTGAGCAAAGCATAGAAAAAAAGGCCATGGAAGTTGAGCAAGGGTACAGTCTCTGCGCACAGAAAAATCTGATAAGGCTTCTCAGAAGAAATGGAATTGGAGCTGGGATCTGAGGTCTAGATTAGCAGAGAGGGCAGTGGGAAGGACATTTCAGGGAGGAAAGAAGCAAAGGCACAGAGATGAAAAAGTAGAATACATGTTTGGGTGGGGCAGGATGATGAAAGCAATGAGAGGATTAATTTGTTTGGAGCAGAAACCCTCCCATCCCCATCACCAATCCTATTAACTCAAGGGTTCGTTTAGTTGAAGTACAGTAAAGCTTCAGTCCCTTACTTGCCCTTTTGAGTCCCAGTTTCCTTATTTGTAAAATGAGGTTAATCATACCTACCAGCCATAGATTAAATTATTAAATGATTAAATGGATTAAATGAGATAGGATACTAAAAGGAAGGTGTTGAGCAGGGTTTCTCATACTTTATCATCCCTCTTCACTCAATTCATTGCATTCAGTTTAATTCCAGTGCTGTCTGTCATACTATCAAGATATCCCCTATTCTACTCCCCCTTGAGGATAATTTAAATTTGACTATTACTGCATTTCTCTAAACCAGTTTCTAGTCACCTTCTGGTTTAGAATTATTTTCTTGGCATAAGCCATCTGTATATGCAAAGGAGACCAATGTCACATTTGAGAGCTTTAAATAATTCCTCACTAACCAGTTCAGGGTGGCTAGAGTATAACAAGCTAAAAGGGAGTGGTTGGCAATAGGAAAGGTGTCTCAGTTTGTTTTCTCTTGCTATAACAGAATACTTGAAACCAGCTAATTTATAAAGAAAAGCAACTTATTTCCTACAGTTATGGAAGATGAGAAGTCCAGAGTTCAGCAGCTGCATCTGGTAAGAGCCTTCTTGCTAGTGGGGATGCTGCAGAGTCCTGAGGCAGTGCAGAGCATCACATGGCAAGGGGGCTGAGTGGGCTAACATGTTAGCTTAGGTTTTTCTTCTTTTTCCTATATAGCCACAGTTCCCTTCCAATGATAACCCATTAATTCATTAATCTGTGAATAGACTAAGTCATTCATGAGGGCAGAGCCCTCATGATCCAATCACTTCTTAAATGCCTCACTTCTCAATACTGCCTGATATGGTTTTGGCTGTGTCCCCACCTAAATCTCATATTGAATTGTAGTTCCCATAATCGCTGCATGTCATGGAACGAACCCCATGGGAGGTAATTGAATCATGGCAGCGGTTACCTCCATGCTGTTCTCATGATACTGAGTGAGTTCTAATGAGATCTGATGGTTTTAGAAGGGGTTTTCCCCCACTTCTCTCTGCACATCTCCTGCTGCCATGTAAAGAAGGGTGTGTTTGCTTCCCCTTCCACCATGATTGCGTGATTGTTAAGTTTTCTGAGGCCTCCCCAGCCCCATGGAACTGTGAGTCAATTAAACCCCTTTCCTTTAGAAATTACCCAGTCTCAGATATGTCCTTATAGAGGTGGGAGAAGGGACTAATACAATGAATTGGTACCACAGAGAGTGGGGCGCTGCTGTAAAGATACCTGAAAATGTGGAAGCAACTTTGGAACTGGGTAACAGGAAGGAGTTGAAACCATTTGGAGGGCTCAGAAGACAGGAAAATGTGGGAAAGTTTGGAAACTCCTAGACACTTGGAGGGCTAAGAAGACAGGAAGAAGTGGGAAAGTTTGGAACTTCCTAGAGACTTGTCAAATGGCTTTGACTAAAATGCTGATAGTGATATGGCCAATAAAGTCCAGGCTGAGGTGGTCTCAGATGGAGATGAGGAACTTGTTGGAAACTGGAGTAAAGGTCACTCTTGCTATGCAAAGAGTCTGGTGGCATTTTGCCCCTGCCCTAGAGATCTGTGGAACTTTAAACTTGAGATAGATGATTTAGGGAATCTGACAGAAGCAATTTCTAAGTGGCAAAGTGTTCAAGAGGAAGCAGAGCATAAAAGTTTGGAAAATGTGCAGCCTGATGATGTGACAGAAAAGAAAAACCCATTTTCTGGGGAGAAATTCAAGCCGGCTGCAGAAATTTGCATGCGTGATGAGAAGCCAAATGTTAATCACCAAGGCAATGTGGCAACTGTCTTCAGGCCATGTCAGAAACATGTCAAAGTTCTCAGGTATCCCATAGTCCCCATGTGTCATGGGAAGGACTTGGTGGGAGGTAATTGAATCATGGGGGCAGTTACCTCCGTGCTATTCTCATGATAGTAAGTGAGTTTTCATGAGATCTGGTGGTTTTATAAGGGACTTTCCCCTCCTTTTCTCTGCACTTCTCACTCTTGCTACCATGTGAAGAAGGACGTATTTGCTTCCCCTTCCGCCATGATTGTAAGTTTTCTGAGGCCTCCACAGCCATGCTGAACTGTGAGTCAATTAAACATCTTTCCTTTATAAATTACCCAGTCTTGGGTATGTCCTTATTAGCAGCATGAGAATGGACTAACTCACTGCCATATTTGGGATTAAATTTCAACACAAGTTTCAGTTTGCTATTCAAACCATAGCAAATGGATACTTTCCTTTTTGTAGTTTTATCAACATCTTCTAGGACATAAACTTAATGGTAAACAACAGGTAAAATAAATGACATTGCTCCAAGGAATGCAATTAAAACCTAACTGCTATTGCATTTAATCCATAGAGGAATGTGACTTAGGTCTGGGGAGAGGGAGCACTGCATTATGTCTCATTCCCATGCCATGTGAGAATGTTTACACCAGCTTGAGTTGTTGTGATGGGGTCGTCTATATCATTTGGTTCTTGTCCTTGTGACTCACTGCTTCTGCTGTAGAGTTAGCTTCCTGCAGTGGAAAAGGGAGGAGTTATTTTCCAGACCATATGGAGTAGAAAACAGCAGATTGACATAGGTTTTGTGGAAGCTAAAGGCACATAAACCGAAGCCTCCCAGAGTGTAACCTTGCAAAACTCTTTTAAATAGCATTTTCATAGAGGTGTTTAGTATTTAGCATCTATCTTAAAACCTTAAGATTCCAAAGTTAGTTTATAGAAAATGGGCAAAAGAGGATAAATCATATAAGGTATGGAATTTCACTGCCTCTGCTTATGTTTCCAGGTTGGAGAAGCTGGAGAAAATAATGCTTCCCTTTGATTTACCTAGGCTGGGGAGTATGACAATGTCCATGTGTGTATAGGAGATTCTTGTACTTAAACTCTGTAAATGTATGTTTCTGTGGTCCTATGCTGGGTGGAGGGTTCAACTAAGGTATTGTTAAGGAATATGGATGAGCCAAAAGGACTGGAAAGTTTCAAATGCGTGTGTGTTTCCAACTAACATTGGAGAAAACTTCTTTTGGCATCTAACACTGGCAATTTATAGACTTGTTGATTAATAGTGGAATTACCTTTAAAGTGTACCTGGATTGTAGAGAAATCTAGCTTCCCTCTCTAACTCATTCATCATAAGTTTACTGAGTAACTACTATAGACTAGGCATGTGTTAGATGCTGGGGTAGAAAGATAAACAGGACACAGTCCCACAGGAATTATAGTCTAGTGGAGAGAAGTGTATAGAAACTGTCACAGAATGATGTGATAAGTGTTATGATAAAGGAATATGTAATAACTGCTAGCAAAGAGAAGGAAATGTTTAAACCTGCTTGGGAGTAGAGGGAAAAGTCAGAGAAAGCTCTGTAGCAAAGCTAACTGTATAATAGGTTTGGTAGGATGAGTTACTTGGCAAATGGGCTGCAGTAACATACCCAAATGAGGAATATGTTGCCTCCAAAATCCAAAGAGCCCCATTAGGCGTTGCTTTTTTTATTATTATTGTAGGAAGCACCAGATGCAATAGCTAATTCTTTGCCTTTTAATTCTTTTAATTCCTGCAAGATAAATAATCCAAGCCAAAAGGAAGCAGAAATATCATTAGACTGTCATCAATTAGGGCTCCAGATTAATTGCCTGAGAGGTAGAGAAGAGGGATGGGAAAGCAGAAATAGACTTTAATTTAAAACACAAGCAAGTAAGGTGGATCAGTCAAGGGGTTCTGGCAAGAAACAGCATATTCTGAAGAGTAGAACTGATTTGTGAAGAGACTATGTCAGGGCCATGCTAAGAAAACCAACAAAGGATGGTGAGGCACCCAGGGACTAGCAACATCAAGGAGCTATTAGTACTCTCGGACCTGTAGGGACAAGGGAAGGAAATGGTGTTAATGAGCCCAGTGAAACCTGGCGTCATGGAGGAGGGGAAATGGTTTATCATGAAAACAGAATTATGGCCCCTCAATCACTTCCCGACATGAACCACTTTACGGACTCAGAACACCTTGAATGAAGGGAAGGCTGGATTCCCTTGGGGAAGGACCCCTGTACGTGGACAAATATTTACACTGTTAATATTCCTCCCAGAATTCCACAAAGAGATTTATGCCTTTTTAATGGTACTGTGCATTGGGGGAAAAAACCAAATAATTTGAACTTTCAGAGATTACTGGACGCTGGCTCTGAACTGACAGTAATACCAAGAGACTCAACACATCACTGTGGTCTACCAGTCAGAGTAGGGGCTTATAGAGGTCAGGTAATTAGTGGAGCTTTGGCTCCAGTTTATCTCACAATGGGCCCAATGGGTACCTGAACACACCCTGTGATTATTTCCCCAGTTCTAGAATGCATAATTGCAATAGATACATTCAGCAGCTGGTGGAATCCCCTCATTGGTTCCCTTACCTGCACAGTAAAGACTACTGTAGTGGGAAAGGCCAAGAGGGAGCAGCCACTAAAACTGCCTCTACAGAGGAAACCTGTAAACCAAAAGAAATGCTGCATTTTTGGAGGGATTGCAGAGATTAATGCTGACATCAAGGACTTGAAAGATGCAGGGGTGATGATTACTACTCCCCACTCAACTCTCTTAGTTGGCCTGTGCATAAAACAGATGGATCTTGGAGAATGACAGTTAAGTAAGCTTAACCAGGTGGTGATTCCAATTGCTGCTTTTCATTGCTTGAGCAAACTAACACACACCCTGGTACCTGCTATGCAGCTATTGATCTGGTAAATCCTTTTCCTTCATACCGGTCAATAAAAACCATCAGAAGCAGTTTGCCTTCAGCTGGCAAGGCCAGTAATATACCTTCACTATTCTACCTCAGAAGTAGATCAACTCTCCAGCCTTACACGATAATTTAGTTCACAGGGATCTTGATCACCTTTCTCTTCAAAAGGATATTATACTGATTTGTCATATCAGTGACATTATGCTGATTGGAAGTAGTGAGCAAGAAGTAGCAACTACTCTAGACAACTCATTTGCATGTCAGAAGGTTGGAAATAAGTCAGACAAAAATGGAAAGACTTTCTATCTCAGTAAAATGTGTAAGGGTCACAACCCCCTCGCCCCCTACCGCTGCCAAAAAAATAAGAACAATGCCTAATGGGCCTCTTTGGATTTTGGAGGCAACATGTTCCTCATTTGGGTATGTTACTCCAGACCATTTTCCAAGTAACCTGAAAAGTTGCTAGTTTTAACTGGAGCCCAGAACAGGGGAAGGCTCTACAACAGGTCCAGGCTGCTGTGCAAGCTGCTTTGGCTCTTGCATCATATGATACAACAGATCCAATGGTGCTTAAAATGTCAGTGGCAGGTAGGGAAGCTATTTGGAGCCTCTGCCAGGGCCCTATAAGTAAATTTAGGCATAGTCCTTTAGGATTTTAGAATAAAGCTCTGCCATCCTCTGCACATTTAGGATTTTAGAATAAAGCTCTGCCATCCTCTGCACATAACTACTGCTTTTTTAAGAAACAACTGATGGCCTGCTACAAGGCCTTAGTAGAGACTGAATGCTTAATCATGGGCCACAAAGTTACCATGCAACCTGAGCTGCCCATCATGGCGTTTTCTGACTCACCAAGCCATCAGGTTGGGGACATACCACTTCAAATGCAAGTGGTATATATGTGATAGGACCTGAGAAGGCATCAAAGGTACAAAGAAGTGGCCTAAATGCCAATGGTTTCAACTCCTGTTACACTGCCTTCCCTCCCTCAGTCTGCACTTATGGCCTCATGAGGAGCTCCCTATCATCTTAGTCCATTTTCTGTTGCTATATCTGAATCACATGGACTGGGTAATTTATAAAGAGTAGAAGTTTATTTGGCTTACAGTCTTAGAGGCTGGAAGGTTCAAAAGCATGGTGGCAGCTTCTGGTGAGGGCTTTTCATACTGCATTATAACATGATGGAGAAGTGGAAGGAGAAGTGGCTGTGTGTGAAATGAGAAAAACATGAGGAGTGACATCAGTTCCTAATACCCCCAGCCCAATCTTATAGTAATGAATCAAGTTCCATGACAGTGAGAACTCATTCCCCAGAGAATTAACCTGGTCCTTCAAGAGTGACATTAATCCCATTTAATGACCCAATGACGACGACTTCTCCTTCTCCTTCTCCTTCTCCCTTCTCCTTCTTTCTTCTTTTCTTCCTTTGCTCTTCTTCTTCTTTCTTCTTCTTCTTTCTTCTTCTTCTTTCTTCTTCTTCTTTCTTCTTCTTCTTTCTTCTTCTTCTTTCTTCTTTCTTCTTCTTCTTTCTTCTTCTTCTTTCTTCTTCTTCTTTCTTCTTCTTCTTTCTTCTTCTTTCTTCTTCTTCCTTCTTCTTCTTCTTCTTCCTTCTTCTTCCTTCTTTCTTCTTTCTGAGACAAGGTCTGACCCTATCACCCAGGCTGGAGTGCAGTGGTGTGATCTTGGCTCACTGCAACCTCAACTTCTTGGGCCCAAACAATTCTCCCACCTCAGCCTCCTGAGTAGCTGGAACTACAGGTATGCACCACCATGCCTGGCTAATTTTTTATTGCTTGTAGAGATGGGGTTTTGCCACTTAGCCCAGGCTGATCTCAAGAGCTCCTGCAGTGGCGATCTTTTTTCCTCCTTGACCTCCTGAAGTGCTGGGATTATAGGCATGAGGCACTGCACCCAGCCACAATGATTTTTTAAAGTTCCTACCTCCCAACACTGTTGCATCAGGAACCAAATTTCTAACACATTAATTCTGAGGGTACACTCAAGCTATAGCACTTATGATCAATTTATAGGAGAAAAGATTATTCAGATCTAGTTTACAGATAGTTCTGTATGATATACAGGAATCAATGGGTGGAAGTGAGAGTTGCACCATTCTAGTACCCTGAGCCCACTAGCAGAATTTTTCTTGTTCCCTGTATGTCCTATTCTCTGCTGGCCTAGAGTCTTAGTTCCCAAATGGAGAAATGTAGTTCCACCAGGAGACACAACAATGATTCCATTGAGACGCAGAATAAAGTGCCACCTATGGACACTTCTGGACATTCCTCTGATCGACAGGAAAAGAGTCATTGTAGACAGAGTACAGTAGATTGCATTTGTAACAGAGCACATCCAATCCATTGAAGGCCTGCATAGAACAAGAAAAAGAATAAAATAGAAGTCACTCTTTGCTTGACTGTCTTTTGGCTGGGACATTGATCTTCCCTGGCTTTGCCCTGGGAACTTGTGCTAGAACTTACATCTGTGGATCTACAGGTTCTCAGATCTTTGGAACTCATGAAACCCCTCGTATTGGCTCTCCTGGTCCTTACCTGCTGGACTCAAAAGAAGTATCTCACTGGCTTTCCTTGGTCCTCCTGGCGGTAGCTGTAGATCCTGAAAATTTCTAGCTTCCATAACCATGTGAGTCGAATTTCTTCCTGATAAATATATATATCTACATTTATATCTTCATCTATATCTTTATCTTCTATTGGTTCTGTTTCTCTGGATGATTCATACCAATACACATACTTTGAACAAAAGTGTTTAATTGCTGTTGTAGTAAATGCCTGTAGTATGTGGAGTGGCTCTGGGTTGGGTGTGAATAGAGGCTGGAAATTATTTTGAAGTGTATGCTGAAATATGGATGGTCAAAGATGGTTCTAGTGAGCTCTCAGATGGGAAATGAAAGTATATTTTGGAAACTGGAAGAAGACGATCTTTGTTATAACATGGAAAAGAATTTAGCTGAATTATGTTTGGGTTCCTGAGTGTTTTGTGGAAGGTAGATCATCTTGCAAATGATGATATTGGGATGGCTAGTTGAGGGATATTTCTAAAACCAAATGTTTAAGAAGTGGCTTGGTTTTCCCTTAACTGCTTATACTAAAATCTATTTAGAGACAGTGGAAAGAAAGAAGGATTATTGAAGGATAGTTGAAGAAATTGTTAAGCAAAAGGAACCAGAATTTGAAGATTGCAGAAGAGTTTCCAGCCTATATATTACCAAAAAAATAGAAAAATATTCAGAAGAAAGGAACACCAAAGGGTGTGCCTGGACTGTCATTCAGTGAAGGCTTATGAGATTAGCAGAAGCACTGCGGAACAAACTGAAGGAGATGCAGACAGGACAAAATGAAGGAAGGTTATTAGCCTCACATTGGGATTTGGGGGGAAAAAGATGAAGGAGTTTTGGCTGTGAACATATGCTATCCTTCAATAAGAGAGGGAAAAAGGACCTAAAAGTGAATTCAAGAAATTAGCAGAGCCACCATCTTGTGCTTTCAGCCGTCCCAGGGTACCTCTTTGAAGCTGTGAGGCCAGGACCACTTTGTTGTACTGTGGGATCGAACACCTTGAAGAGGCAGGGACAAGGTCACTGCCTGGAAGAGACCATGGATGCAGGATCTCTGCTCCCATGGGTTTTCGAGTAGGACCCAGTGGAGTCCTGGAAGATAAAAATCAAATCAAATAATTATTCTTGAGCCTTAAAGTCTGATGGAATGTATCTTGCTAGGTTTTAGATTTGTTTAGGACTCTTCGCCCTTTTCTTTCCTATTTTCTCTCTTGTAATAGGAATGTCTTTCCTATATGGCTGTCTCACCATTTAGAAGCACATGACTTGCATTTGGTTTCACAGATTCAGGCTGAATCTGGAGAGGAATTACAACCAGGATGGTGTATGAGTCTCACTCATACCTGGTTCAAATGATATTTTCGGTAGACTATGGACTTAGACTTTAGAGTTGATGCTGGCATAAGTTCAGACTTTTGAGGGCTGTTGGGATGGGAATAAATGTACTTTGCATACAATGGAATATAAATTTTTGGGAGGCCAGAGGGTGGGAATAGTATGGACTGAATGTTTCTGTCCTCGCTCAGATGTGTCATGTGTTAAAACCCTAACTACCAATGTAATGTGGTTGAGATAGGGGCCTTTGCACAGTGGTACGGTTAGGTGAAGTCATGAGGATGGGAATCCTCATGATGGGATTATTGTACTTCTAAGGGGAAGATTCTCTCTCTCTCTCTCTTTCTCTCTCACTCCCCACTCCTGCCAACTCTACTCTAGGTGAGAACAGAGAGAGAAGTATGCATCAAAGCTAGAAAGATAACCCTCACCAGAATTCAAACATACTGGTACCTGATCTCATGCCTAGCCTCCACAAATGTGAGAAAAAATCTGTAATTTAAGACATATAATGCTGATTTGGCATTTTGTTATGGCCTTAAAGCACACCTAAAATATGTTAAGTTTGTAGTGTTATTTCAGATCCTGTATCACTCGTCAACTATTTTTGTGTGTCTACTTGTCCTGTTAATTAGTAACAAGAGGTGTAAAGTCTCAACTGTAATTGTGTATTTGTCTATTTCTCCTTTCAGTTCTATAGATTTTGCTTTATGTATTTGGAGTTTATTGGGTGCATAGACATGCTTAGCATTGTTATGTCTTTTTTAATGGGTGAGACCTTTTATCATTATGTAATATTGATGTTATTATACCTTATTCTGAATACTAATTTAGCTAATATTAATATAAGCACTACTGGCTTCCTTTAATTAATAGTATCTTTTTCCATTCTTTAACTTTTTCCTTTGTCTTTATGTTTTAAGTAGATTTATTGTAGACAACATATAATGGAGTTTACTTGTTTATCCAAGCACAGCAATGTTAGGCTTTGGTTGGAGTGCTAATTCAGATGTATTTAATGTAGTATTGATATGTTTGGGTTTCATTATGCCATCTTGCTAAATGTGTTTTCTTGTCCCATTAGTTCTTTGTTTTCCTTTTTCTTTCCTCTTTTTAGTGCCTACTGTTGAACTGAATATTTTTTCATTATTGTATTTATTTTCGAAATTGGCTTATTATTGGTTTTCTGATTTAAACATGTAACTTTATCATGGTTGCTTCCAAATATATCCTTTACATTTGGAGTGTAGTGGCTTACCCATATGCTTCTATTTCCCTTTCTTCCAGCCTTAGTGCTATTTTTATTTATAGTTTTTACTTCTATGTGTATTATCAGCTTCCCGTATTATATTGGTACTATTATGGCTGCAGAACAATTTATATTTTAAAGGGAATTCAAAGATTTGAAATGTCTTTTATCGTGTATATTTTTACCATTTCTATGCTCTTCTTTCTTTTCCTTTTAGATTGTCATTTTCTATCACGGTATCATGTTTCTTGTGCCTAAAGAACTTCTTTCAATATATTAGTTGCAGGTCTGCTGTAGTAAGATTCCTAAACTTTAGTTGGTCAGGAGAAAGTTTTATTTATCTTTATTTTATTTTTTGCTGGATATATCATTATCAGTTTATCATTGTGCTTGTTTATTACTTTGAAGATGTTAACATCTCCTGAACTGCATAGTTTCCTAAAAGAGAGTCTAGTATGATTCTTATCTTCCTCCTATGTAATGTTTCCTTTTCTTTCACCATCTGAATTTTTTCTCTTTAAACTTGAATTTCCAGCAGTTTATTCTAATTTTTCATGGCTATGTTTAACATTTTGTTTATGTTAGCCTTGGGATTTTTCACCAGAGTTCTTTGGTCTGTTTTTTTTTTTTATTTGTTGTTGTTTGGTTTTTTGTTTTTGTTTTCTTTTTTGCTTTTGTTTCTGTTTTTTGCCTTAGATTTATTTCAGACAATTCTTGACCATTACCTCTTCAAATATTTCTTTGGTTCTTGCTGTCTTCTTATTCTGGGTACAGTCCATGTATATTAGATTGTTTGGGTTTATTCCTAATTTGTAGGATGATCTGTTCTTTTTCCCATGCTGTTTTAATTTTCAGTAGTTCCTGTCTTCATGTTCATCAATTATTTCCTCATTGTGTTTAGTCCACAGATAGAACTTGTCAAAGGAATAATAATAATAATAAACCTAGAATTTCAGCGATTATTGGTTTCCCTATTGCTTATATAACAAATTACCACAATACTACTAGCTTAAACGACACAACTTTATTATACTGGAAGTTCTGGAATTTAGATTCTGGGGAAATGGGTGCTCAGACTTGGCTAAAATCAAAGGTATCAGTAAGGCCATTTGCTAGGAGACTCTGAGGAGGGATCTATTTCAACGCCTTTCCGAAAGCTACAGAGACCAGCTGAATTCCGACCTCACAACCTCTTTCTCCATCTTTAAAGCCAAACTGCAAATCATCTCCAAATTACTCTGTCTCTCTTGGCTCCCTCTTCAGTCCTTGCTTGATTACATTGAGCCTATCAGGATAATCCTGGATAATATTCTCATATCACTTGATCCTTGGCAAGTAACATTTGTAAAGTCTCTTTTGCCATTATGGAGTAATATAGTCACAGAGTTCAGAGAATTAGGACGCTGGACATCTTTAGTGATAATGGGATGTCCCATTATTGTGCTGATGTCACCATCTCATTCTCAGGATTTCCACGTTTTAAGAAGTAGGTTGAATGGTAACCTCTCAAAAGATATGTCTCCAAATCCCTGGAACCATATGAATATTATCTTACTTGGAAACTGGTATTTGCAAATAGATGAAGTTCAGGTTTGCTTGAGAGTAGATCATCCTGGATTACTAAAATCATTCCTAAATTCAGCGATAAGTGTGTTTTGTAATATCTGGAAGAGTTAAGACACAGACAGAGGATGGCAATGTGAAGATAGAGGCTGAGATTGGAGTGCTATAGCCACAAGGCCAAGAAGCCAAAAAAGGAATGCTCCTGCCCCAGAAACTGCAAAAAGCAAAGTTTTCCTTTTGCACCTCAAGTAGTGTGGCTCTGCTGACACCTTGATTTCAGACTTTGAGGCCCTAGGCAGAGGAATAATTTTGTCTTATTTTAAGCCACCCAGTTCTGTATAATTTGTTATGGTACCCCTAGGAATGGAATACATCTTTCTGTTGAAATCTTTATCTCTTTAAGTATGTATTATATTTTTCCACACTAGATGCTAACGTATTAATTATAATTATTTTAAAGTTCCTGTCTATTAGTTTCAACATCTGGACCAAATTCTGAGTTTGTTTAATCTCTCTTGACAATGGGTTGTTATGTTCTTGCTTTTTGTGTAGCAGCAATTTTGTTTTACATACCAGATAGTAATACAAAATAACATTAGAAACTGAGGCTAAAATAATATTTATACCCAGCAGTGGGCATGCTTCTTCTTCATTGAATCATGAGTCTTTGGACAGTTAAGGCTCTCTGATACGTACATGAGCTGGAGTTTAAGTTATCTGTTGTCATGCTGATATATTGCTTTATATTCAGCAGTAGACCCTAGGCTTCAGAATTTCTCCTATAGTGGATAGGTACTTTACCTTGTCCTTAGTGTGAGTCTGAGTTCAGAGGAATTTTACTGCAAATGTTCTTCATACTGCCTTTCAGCAATTATTATTGTGACTTTTGCCTTACTTTCTGGGAGTTTCTTTCCATGTTCATCCTTACCCTAGCCTAGGACTTCTGTTGCTTGTTATTCTGTGCTGAGACTCATTGCTGCTGGGTTGGGCTTTTCATGCCTGTTCAGCTTTGGTTTCAGGCAGGTCCTGTGCTCCTGAGCCTGATGTCGGTTGTTTTGAATGCCCTCATGTCTCTCCATGACCAAGCCTTTGCCTCCTTTTCAGTCCCGCAGGTTTAAAAGTGCAGGTAGGTTTCCTGTACTTCCCTCCCTGCTAGGCAGAGTGAACTCACCTCCGCCCCAGCAATAACAGGCCTCTTCTTTGTATTAGTGCAGGATCCTTGGCATGAGAAAGTTTTCTACCACTTTCCCAGAAGTAGCCTACCTTTGCCTGGAAATAGGGACATGAGAGGGTTTCATGTCCCTCCCTCAGTGGCAAATTCATTTTACTTCATGTAAAAGCATTGTCATGTCTGGGATGTGAACATGTTCTTTCTATTATCTCAACAGTGACAGATTTTACTTCCTATCTGAGAACATTCTGGGCTGTGGGGAGTAGCAGCTGCTCACCATACTGTACTCGTGCAGAGCCCATTGAGAGATGAAATCCCATAGACACTCCTGCTCTTCTCTCAAACCTTAGCAGGCCCTGTACACCTGTGCCACCAAGAGGCATTTTCTCCAGCTTCCTACCTGCCATCAATCTTTCTGGTGAATATTCAAATGAGACCCATCAAGAGCCCCATGAGTGAGTGCAGGCTTCCCTGTGCCTATGGCACCTGAAGATTCTACACTTTCACACTAGTCCACACTTGTCCTTTAAGAATGTGCTACATTTCAACTGTTTTCATCTTACTGACTCCAATAACGGCCTCCCTTCCCTCCTATTCTCCCTAAAAGGTGAAACATTTGAGTGTCCTATGTTACCTATAAGGAGCCTTTCACCTTTAGAAATTTTGTTCAACTGATTAGCCTCAGCTCACTGATGAACTCGAAAACTATTTTGTAGATTTTCAGGCTTTTTTTTTTTTTTTTTTCCTGAAGGCAGTGTAGATTATTTAAGAGTGTAGATTACCAACTTTTCCTGTTTTGGTGATAGTGACATTCTTTTGCAGTTTCTGTATCCTAAGTGAAAGTAGAACTATATTCATTGATTTAACAGATATTCAAATCAACAAATGTATACCTAGAGGACCAAGTGATGTCTGAAACTTAACATATACATAATGTAACTTTTGATTTGCCCCAACCATTGCCTGTTCTACCCTAAGCCTATCTCTGTAAGTTGTACCACTGTGCACCTAATTGGTTAAGCCAGAAACTGAAGTGTTTTCTTGATTTTCTCTTCTTTACCTCATACAGCCAATACAACAGTAACCACTATAATTATTGATTCTGTTTCCAAACTAAATATAAAATCCATTTACTTATTTCCATTATTGCTGTGACCAGTGTGATCCAAGCTGTCATCATCTGTTGTCTGGACTTCTTTGTCAACCAGAGGGTCTCACAGCTTTTACTTTTGTCCTTGTAGACTATATCATCCACCTGGCAGTGAAAGTTAAAACATAAATCTTACCGTATTCTAAAAATATAAGTAAAATTTGAGCTTGTCAAATCCCTGCTCAAAATCATTCAATGTTTCCCCATTACCTTTCTAAACGCAACTCAGTCTCAACTCCTCACCATGACCTGCAAGGCCATGAATGATCTAGCCCTGCGTATTTCCACAACTTCATTTGGGGATACTTTCTTCTTCACTCACTCATTCATCTGTTGAGGAAAGAGAGGCACTTTTAACTTATACAAGTTTGAAGAATCAGAGCAGCTGTGAACATATCCCAGAACTCTGAAATTTCAAAAGTATAAAATATTAATCCAAAAAGAATTCTAAACTTTAAATAATCTTCTTTTTGGTTATTTTTTATGGCATAGGTGCATTATTATTTCATCACTTTCAAAACTGACACAGTTTCCATAGTTAACTTTGAGTTATTTTTGTGAACTGACTATTGAACGAAAGCTCTCCATTTACTAACAACAGTGTAGTGTTCTGAATCTTTTAGCTCTTATTGAAAAAATGTTCCTTTGTTATAGAGTGCAATGTGGTTTGTTTTGGAGGGAGTAAAGGAGGCAGGATGTCTGTCTTTGCTTGGTTTCCTGGCCACTGCATCTCATTTGAAAACAGTCTGCTTCAAGCAGTTAAATCTATTCCTGGGAAGCCTCTATTTTTATATATATTTTTAATTTTTAGACAAGGTCTTGCTCTGTTACCCAGGCTGGAGTGTGGTGGCACAATCATAGCTCATGGGAGTCTCAAACTCCTGGGCTCAAATGATCCTCCCATCACAACCTCCCAAGTAGCTGGGACTACAGGTGTGTACCACCATGCCTAATTACTTTTTTTCAAAAATCTTTAGTAGAGATGAGGTCTTGCTATGTTTCCTCAGGCTCGTCTCAAAATCCTAGGCTCAAGTGATCCTCTGACCTCAGCCTCCCAAAGTGCTGGATTACAGACATGAGCCACTGTGAACCCTCTATTTGTTTATGTTTTCTTTTTTCCTTTCTTCCCTTCTCCCTTCCTTTCTTTCTTTTCTTTTTAGACAAGTAATTTGACATTAGGAGGTCTTGAATGTGATGGCTTCCTCTGACAATAGTGCCTTTTCTGTCACTGAAGGTGTTCAGTTGGGCAGAATGCATGGCCACTGGAATCATTCTTTCATTAAAGAACAAACATTCATTAAACACCTCCCTTTGCCAAGCATTGGGACACTCAGTAGGAGTTCAAAGATAAAAAAGCATGCTTTTAGCAAGTTTACATTTTAGTGTCAGACATACTGTTTTAATACAACTGCTCATTATTCTAATGGGAAATAGAAGATTCAGCCATTAAACTATTATGTGGTATAGAAGACCTTTTAAAATAGACTGATTTCTGAGAGTCTGTGATTTCACTTGTAAGGCTTATGAGGGATTCTTAGCAAGGAAAAATGAGAATGGTTTCTGGTTATACTAATTGTGAACTTTGTGAGCCTTGAGCAAGTCTCTAAACTTTCTGAAGCTCAATTTGTTTTCTTACATTTTAAAAGAGAATATTTTGAAGAGAGCTAAATGGAATACTACAAATAAAGTTCCAGCGCCTATTAAGTGGAGTAAGGTGGAGCAGTGTTTACTGAAAATGAAAATTAGATTAAAGGACAGACACTTCAGGGCCATTTTTTTCTCCTTCATATGCATGAGTGTGGATGCGGTAGGGAGAGGAGGGTGTTTTGTAATAAAGAAGTAAATGGAAAGAAAAATGTGAAGATCTAGTTCGCTGGGGGAAACACTGCAAATATAGACTAATGACAGGCAATAAACTGCAGGACCTGAGCTAGTTCTGAGGCAGTGAGCCTCAGCTAGAACATCCTGTATACATCCCAGAAGGATGATGACGTTTAATGTGTCAAAGTGTATGTAACTGATGTCAGTTTTATCAGGCTTTGTTTGCAATCATAGAGAATCCAGAAAAGTTAATTTTAATACTCTTGATATTGACAGAGAAATTCTTTTTAAAATGTAAAATTATTATTTCTCATTAAAGAAAGAAGAATAGGCATTCCTGGCCTTTTTTTTTTTTTTTTTTTTTTTTTTTTTTTTTGAGACAAGGTCTCACTCTGTCACTCAGGCTGGAGGGCAGTGGTGCGATCATGGCTCACTGCAGCCTCAACTTTCAGGCCCAAGCGATCCTCCCACCTCAGCCTCCTGCATTACTAGGACTACAGGCACATGCTATCATGCCCATCTAAATGTTGTATATTTGTAGAGATGGAGTCTTGGTATGTTGCCTATGCTGGTCTTGAACTCCTGGGCTCAAGCAATCCTCCTACCTTGGTCTCCCAAAGTGCTGGGATTACAAATGTGAGCCACTATGCCCAGCCCCTGATCTATTAACATGTTAGAAACTAGTTCTTCGTGAGGCTATTTCATAATAAATTATCAGTATGTTGCGGCATTATACAAATTGCAAGTGCTTTCACATGGATAATCTCATTTTAATCTCATTTTTATCACCCTCATTTTACACATGAGAAAATTGAAGCTCAGAAATGACTAGTGTGAGGTCACACAGGTAAGATACGCCAAAGTTGAAACTTGAATTCTGGTCTTTCTTATCATGCTGCACATAAAATTATGAACTGTGCCTCAGATTAGGAGAAGATCAGAATTTTCAGTGAAAATACAATTAAAATTGGATTAGCGTGTCATTCTATTATCAGTCTTAACCATAATTGGCTAATCATATAAAAGCTCTTACACTGTCATCTAATTCAGTCCTGCTGGACAAATGCTATTCTATTCTATTCAATATGATGTCACTGAAAACTTCATGGAATATATTGAGCTGGAAAGATTAGACAACTCCTCACTTAGGGTGCACACATGCACACACACACACACACACACACACATCCCCACACACTTATACATCCCTACTAATTTTTTTAAATATAGAACTGTATATAATGATTAAAATAAGCAATTAATATTTACATATTATGTTATTAGTTACTTTTGAATACTCCAGCATAAATAATGTAAACAAATTAACTTTAATCAATACTTTAGGGGCAGTTAGTTACAGTACAGTAATAACAAATGTTTAACAACCAACTCTGGGGAGGAGTAGAGTCCTGATTTGTAACATTTGCTGATTTCTGTCACATCAATACTCTCACCATGGCTGGTTTCAGGCTCCCAGTGTGAGGTCACCTAATGCAGGAATACAGATGCTGCTATTTAAATCTGCACCAGAAGGTTCATTGATGAGGGTAAGGGATGTTGAGCATAATTTGGGGAGATAAGTAAATGGTGTCCAAGATATGTCTGGTTGAGAAAGGATTACACAGGCATCTTTGTCCTTGAAGGAACAGTATTGAAGGAGCCATCAAGCCCAGAAGCCCTACATCTTCAGAGTATCCCCTGGGTCTAGAACTTTGGTTCTATGCCTCCCTATTTAATCAAGACTCTATTACCTGATCCAATTACAAGCTTTGCTGATTCTTCTATTAGATTATTACTGTAAAACTGTTGGAGTGCCTAAAAGATAGATATCAGAGACTGACTTCCTCAAGCCAGGGCAATAGTTTCTATGACTATTTTGAAGCTAGCTGGCTAATAGATATTTCTATGTAGCAGAATATTGTCTAAGATTTCCTTTATTACACTTACTACCTAATGGTGAGGTAAGGGAAGAAGTCATAGCTTCCATTTCTCTTTTATCATATTACCAAATATTGAGTTGATGGATATTTACCAAAAAATCTGACAGTTGTATAGGGCCAACTTGGTTTATTACGTCAATTTGCAATATCAGTAAGTACCTACTAAGTTTGGGGCACTGTAACATGATAAGATCCTTGTCTACAGAGAGCTTTTAGGTGGATTTAAAAATGCAGTGTTACCATTTCTATTTATAATGTGTGAAAACAAAGTGGATGCCAGATCACACACAAGCCAGCAGAGAATGGTCTTGTTTACAATACTGGAATTGTGGTCAAGGTGAATACACAGTCCTTTACTCTCTTATCAGAGAGCAAAGGTTTAAAGAGAAACCAACAAAAGTGTCCAGGTACTTTTTTTTTTTTTTTTTTTTTTCTTGAGACAGGGTCTCACCTAGGCTGGAGTATAGTGGCACGATCACAGCTTACTGCAGCCTTGATCTCCTGGGCTCAAGCAATCCTCCCACCTTAGGCTTCCGAGTAGCTGGGACTACAGGCACGCCGCCATACCCGGCTATTTTAATTTTTTTGTAGAGACCAGATCTCACCATGCTGTCCAGGCTGGTCTTGCACTCCTGGGCTCAAGTGATCTTCTCACTTTTGGCCTCCTAAAGTTCTTGGATTACAGGCCTCAAACTCCATATCCAGCCTCCAGGTACTTTTTAACTGTAGTGAGTATGTGGCATTTTGATGTAATGACTCTGAAATATTGCCCCTGAATTCTTGGAAACTTATTCTTTGTAGAGGTTGGGTGTGGTCTATGTCCTTTTCCCTTAAATCTGGGTTTTTACTACTTGACCAATAGTACATGGCAGAAGTGTTGCTGTGGCAGTCTCTTAAGATACAGGTCTGGAAACTGGCACTTGATCTGGTAAGATCCAGAACTATATCCCAAGAAACTGGCTATTTCCACTTCCTATCTCTTGGGATATTTGCTGTTAGAACCTAGCCTCTATGCTGTGAGGAAGCCTAGGCCACCTCATGGAGAGGAACCAATAGGCAGCATCAACTTACCATTCATGAAAGTAAGCCATCTTGGAGGTGGGTCATCCAACCCCAGTTAGGCCACATGGAGCAGAGATAAGCTGTCTCTGCTGAGACCTGCCTAAATTGCAAATTCTTAAATAATTATTGCTGTTTAAATTACAAAGTTTTCGGGTGGCTTGATATACTGCAATAGAAACCTGGACACCTACTAATCTATTCGTGAGAAGAGACTATCAGATGCTTCTCAGTACCATTTTTCCTGTTAGCTGGTGAATCATTCCTTTGGAGACAGTCTATAGATTTCTCTTGTGTTTACTCCCTCTTGGGGACTTCCCCACTTGTACCTGGTTCCTATTTGGCAGGAATCTGTAGCAGACAAATCCCAAGCTGAAGCAGGGATTGGGGCTGAGCTTCTTTGACCAGTGGAAGTTTGCACAGCTTAACAAAGAGGTAATTTCTGCAGGGGTGCTTTTGGTAAGTGAGATGCCCATATGTTGGATTGCATAATTCTTTTTTCTTTCCAGTTGGGGATCATCAGGTCATCTGACTGCTGATTCTTCAGGTATGGACTTCTCTTCCAGCTCTGTGAATCTGTAGAGTCTGAGATGAGACTCTAGAGACAAAAATTGTTGCTGTGTCACCAACTGTGTGAGCTCAAACAAGCCATTTGACATTACTAGGAACATAATGGGATTAAGATACTTAGAAGCCCTACACATTGAACATATGATGTTATGACCCCAGATATAATGAAAGCAAACACAACAAAATTCTGATTTTTACCAAGGTGACTACTTGATGCTTTTCTTGAATTACCAAATGTCAAATTTGTTAATTTTTCTTCTTTTGGTGTTCCTAATTAGTTTACCTAGTGAATAACCATTGTCTAGGCCTCAATTCCTTCATCCATAAAGTAGATAAGTAGATAGTTTGATCTGTTCAAGTTCTTTTGTATCTAAACTTTGATTCTGCAATCACTTTTATTCCCTTTCCTTTGTTTGGTATGTTTTTTTTTCCTCTTTGCTATAGCTTTATTGAGGTATAATTGACAAGCAATAAACTGAAAGATCTAAAGTGTACAATCTGAGAATTTTTGACATACTTATACACCCATGACCATTACCATAATCAAAACAGTAAACATATCCATCATCTCCACAAATTTCCTTGTGTTCTTCCCTTTGCCTTTTCTCACCCCAGCTTCTAGGCAACTATTGAGCTGCTGTGTTCCCTATAGATTAGTTTGTACTTTCCAGAATTTTATATAAATGGAATTCTAGAGTATGTGTTCTTTTTTGTCTGACTTCTTTCACTCAGCATAATTGATTTGAGATACAGACATGTTGTTTCATGTACCAGTAGTTCATGTTTTTAAGTTGCTGAGCAGTATTTCATTATATGGATATACCACAATCTGTTTTTCCATTTACCTGCTGATGGACATGTGGGTTGCTTGCAGTTTGGGGCTATTAGGGATAAAGCTACTGAAGCTACTGTGAACATTCACATATAAATACTTATATAGACACATGATTTTATTTTTCTTGGGTAAACAAATACCTATGAGTGGAATGGTTGGATCATATGGTAATTACATGTTTAATTTTTTAAGACATGGCCACACTTTTCAAAAGTCATGGAACCACTTTACTCTCTGACTGGTAGTCTGTGAGAATTCTGGTTTCTCCATATTCTCACCAACATTTTGTATGGTCAGTTTTTAAAGTTTAGAAATTCTAATAAGCATGTAGTATTATCTCGTTGTGTCTTAAATGTACATTTTTGTAGTAACTAATGGTGTTAAAAAATCTTTTCGTCTGCTTATTGGCTGATATGGTTTGGCTCTGTATCCCCACTGAAATTTCATCTCGAATTGTAATCTCCATGTATTGGGGGAGGGGCCTGGTGTGAAGTGATTGAATCATGGCAGTAGACTTCCCCCTTGCTGTTCTTGTGATAGTGAGTTCTCATGAGATATGATGGTTTAAAAATGTGTGGCAGTTCCCCCTCACTCACTCTCTCCTGCTTCACCATGGGAAGGTGTGCCTTGCTTCCCCTTCACCTTCTACCATGATTGTAAGTTTCCTGAGGCCTCCCAGTTATGTTTCCTGTTAAGCCCATGGAACTGTGAGTCAATTAAACTTATTTTCTTGATAAATTACCCAGTATCCAGTAGTTCTTTATAGCAGTGTGAAAATGAACTAATATATTTGCCATCTGTATATCTTTTTTGGTGAAATGTCTGTCCAAATATTTTTTCTAGTTCTTAAAAATTATTACTGATTTTTGAGAGTTTAAAAAAATATATTCTGCATAAAAGTTCTTTATTAGATACATAATTTCAAATATTTTCTGGCAGTCTGATTTATATTTTAATTCTATTAATATTTGGTATGTTCTTAAAGAGGAAAAAATCTTAACATGTGAAATATTTTACACACTTAAGTTCAAAGAGCAGCATAGGTGGATCTGGGAAGAAAAAGATATTAGCAAACCATTCAATGGTTTGTCATTGAATGCCTTTGTGTAAGATTTTCTTTAGTTAGCTTTTATTAAGTGACTTTTGTGTATAAATTATTGCAGTATAAGCAAACATTGTAGTAAGTAATGTTTAGGCTTGAATTCTGGGCTTTATGCACATTTTTCAGAACAGCCACCAATTTAGAGACTCATGGTTTCTCTCAGTATTATGCCTGGTCTACAAAGAGTCTAAGCTAAAACACTCATGTGTGATATTTATATATCCCACATCATCATACACTGGTCTATTTCTATGTCTATATATGTACGTACAACTTGCAAAAAATCCAACTTATATTCATATTCAACTTATGCCTTTGGTCAAATATAACCATCGGGCAAATTGTTGTGACCTCACAGGTATGATAAACTAAATATGAAATATGTATTACAAAGCTTGTGCACTTTACTTCATAGTAGAAACATGGATCTGCCTTCAGGTACTTGTGTAGACAATTATTTATAAAGCAAGATAGATTATAACCAGTGAGGCCACACTGACAGCATGTGGAAAAACAGTTCACAACAATGCGAGGAGAGAGAGAAAATACAGACCCCCAAAACTAGAATGCAAAGAAGTCTGGATATATTTTGTATTTGTATAGAAAGCCTTTTATGTATGAATTTCCCAGAGGATATGGAGTCATGAGATTGGTAATAATTTATCTCAGAAATGGTTGGAATAAATTATAAGTTCTTAAAGGGAATAAGGTTTTGAAGAATGTATAATTAACTCCTTGATAATATAATTTATATTATGATAGGATCAGAGGCTATGCACAGTATAAAACTTGCCAAAGAAGGGAGTGAGACTGCTGAATGAAGCTCAAGTAGAGAGTTTATCTTGAAAATTCTTCTGCTTTAAATATTCTGAATATGAAATAGAAGGATATGGTTAATTGTCAGTGGCAGAGAAAGAAACAGGTGTTGAATGCACCTCTGTATTGTACCGGTAAAAGAGAAATTTCCAACCAATCAATTATTAAACCTCCTAATATTAAGAATTTGTATCTAACATTTGAAAATTTTGATCTAGAAATTTAAGAACAGGTAGCATTTCCTTCATCATCCCTGTTATTTCCTCTCTTAGTGCTTATATGTGCAAACTCCAGAAACAGTCTAGATTGGGTTTGAGTTTCAACATTATCAGTGGGTTGGCTTCCATAAACCCAAGTTTTCTAACCTGCAGAATGGAACTAAAATCCCCACCTGAAGTGGTGGTGGTGAGGATTATAGGAGATGCAGGGTAAAGGGCTTAGTAGAGTACCTGCCCCAGGTGTTTAAATACTTAGTAAATATAAAATATTACATTTACTATTATTGTTTATTCTAGGGAGAAATTTGAAGGACAAGCAGCATTGAAAAATTCAAGCAAAAACATCAGCAGTCAATATCCCATAATTTGAAATTAAGGATTAAAATTAGGTGTTATTTTCATCTCTTTTTGTTTCTCTGATTTTAATAAAAAAGCTGTGGAAGCCCCCAGAAATAACTGCCAGCTTTTGGAGGGTGTCTCTGGATGTTTTGTGTGTTCCATCTGGGTTGCAACCATTATTCTACCTACTTGACAGACGATGAGGTCATGGAGGCCAAGTGTTCTTCACGACGACACCCAGGTCAAAGGCATAGTTAAAGTACATCCCAGGTCACATAACTCATTCTCTGTTCAAGAATCTTTCCTAATCCCTGGTGCCATTTGGGAACTGTTTCAAAGGCATTCCAACCTCAGAATCATGCCAGTGCAGTGGTTATCAATTATTTTGTTGATCCTTTAGCAAATCCTCAAACTGATTTTTCTGCCCTCCTGAGACACAAATCACAAAGCTGACCTTAACTGCTTTGGCATCCCCCTCCAGTCCCAAGGCACACAAAAAAGCAGCGCAGGGCCTGGTGATTTATTGTTTTCCCACGCAGGTCACACTCGAGCCCAGACAGATAGAGAAGATCTGTCTTTAACGAGAGAAATGCACCATTACTTTGTCATAAATTCAACTTAATGGTAATTTTAGTAGGGCAGCTTGCCCAGGGTTTGTAGAAACACAAATCAAAAATCCCAAATTCCACGCATATCCTCCTAGAAACTCTTTTGGCAACTCCATTCCATTTGCTTTTTAAGGAAATCAATTTCCTTAGTTATGGTCCCTAGTTGCTTAGGGTGGATTTGCACAGAGTCTAGAATCACTGTGGCAGCAGAGAGGGGAGTGGGTGGCATGCTGCTTGAACTATTTTTGCCAAGCATTCGGCCTTGACTTCAGTTGTCAAGGAGGCACAAGTGAGCTGACACACAGATTCGGTAGACAGTCCCGCAAAAGTAGCATGTAGTGAAAATGTTCAGATGACTCTGTCTAAGGAAAGGTTTCATTTTTTTCAAATTCTCCTGTCCTTGACTGATTCCAAGCTGACAAATACCAGTCATTACAAATCTCAGGTCACAGAACAAGCTCTGAATCCTCACAGAATTGACTTAGTCCAAGTTGGCATAGAAGTATCTATGGGATATATTCAGACACAAGGCTACCAGACACCCCTCCACACTCTTAGAAGTAGACTCGAACATACCATCTTGTATGCATGCCATATCGTGTGCTCACTATGATCATAGCAACTAGAAGACCTTATTTCCTTAATTACTCATATGTGTTCCCTTATAGCACACTGTATGCTCCCAGGTGTAGGGCAATGCCATACCTGAGTTTGTTTCTCCAGTTTTTAACCCAGTGCCTGACATATGACAGATGCACAGTTAGCATTGGTTGAAGGAACAGAAGTATGAGTGAATAAAGTTCATGCCTTTCCAGTGAAGTCTGACTTTTAAGCCAGGGAACCTGGGAAATGGCCATTCTTCCTCTTCTTCTTCTTCTTCTTCTTCTTTTTTTTTTTTTTTTTTTTAGGATGATATACGTGGCCAGGTGAAGACAGTAGAGAGAAAACAGAACTGAAAGTAACTGTCTCCCATAGGTAGGGTAATTTGTACTTTATTTATTTAAACCAAAATTTACAGAATGCCAATACAGTCAAAGCATAGTGTCAGGGACTGAAGAACATTCAACTAGGAATCAAAGAACTCAAGATCTCTTACTCTTTAGATCTAAGATTCAATGTATAATGCTACCATAAATTACTTTATTCTTAATAGCATTACTCTATGCAGAGAAAATACATGACATTCTAGCTCTCCTTCTCTAATTTGGTTTTGCAGATGGGTCTACCTATAACCTTCCCCTCAGGGGTAGAGAGGAGTTTAGCTGGCAGTTTATTTCTCTTTCTACTCACACACCTAGCATATGGGAAGGCTGGGATTAGAGCCAAAGGAGAAGCCTGGAACACCCAGGTAATGGCATGGTTGGATCCTTATAATTCTCTGTCAAAGAGTGATGAAGAGACTTAAAGGCAATGAGTGGCTCTCCAGCTTGAGTGGGCATCAGAATCACCTGGAAGGCTTCTTAAGACACATTATTGCTGAGCCCCTGCCCCTAGAGTTCCTGAGTCAGTAGGTTTAGATTCAGATTCCAGAAATTGCATTTCTAGGAAGTCCCCAAGCAATGCAAATGCTATTGGTTTAGGACCAGCTGAACTAAGGTAACCCCTGATACTTACCTCCCACCAAATCAAATTCTCTCATTCCCTCGTATAATGCCACAGGGTGATTCCATTTGTATGGTTTTGTTCAGGTAGCCTTGGTCTCAAATAAAAGAATCAGTTGGATTTACTTATTTCGTAGCTGTTTTCCACTTATTTGGGGCAAAATTTTTTATGCCAGATATCTTCATTTGTGGTTTAACCTGTATTTATAGGCTACCTCTCTTGTCATTAGTTGGAAATAAAAACAATTACAGTATCAATGAAAGCAACCTGCAAAAGTATTGTTAACATAGGGATGCATACACATAAACTGTTTATTCATGCCATTGGGCTTGTGTGGATAACTGTATAAAATGATGAATTTAACATTAGCCTTTGAATTCTTTCTTCTTTCCCTCGTCTTCTCTGACTAGGAGAATAATTGTCGCTTCAGTCTAAATGGAGAGATATTAGCCAGGTCTTTCTGTCTTCCAGATAGGTCCTGTAGCCCAGCCAAGCTATCTGGATTTCTGATTAGACAGTTTTTTATAAAGAGAAAAAATGTATTTTCTCAAGAATTATTTTTAGTTATTTTCCCTCTCGTGATGAAAGGCTTATCTAAATAGCCCAAGCTTCATTCAATATTCTTCCCCACTCTTTGTTGTCACCCAGCCTTCCCTGACCTCACTCACCCTCAGACAGCCAGGGATTTAAAAATATGTTGGAAGATTTTAATGGTCTCTGCAGAGTAGAATTACATTCTTCTGTGTAACATTTGGACACCAAGCAGAGAGATAGCACAGTCTGTCTAGCTCTTTTGTAATTATTTCATGGTATTGTTTTAATTGTGGCATGGCTTAATCACTGGCTGTGCACAGATTATGCCACATACTTAAAATAATTATGGGGATTTGATAAGATAATGCTGTGAATTCATTTAATGCTTCTTTTCCAATAGACTCCACACTCTTGAAAGGAGAGAGAGCAAAGAAGGACAGCCAATCAATGCCAGCATTGGTCATTTTCTATACCTTGTGAGGACTGACCAGGATAATATATGTACATTCTTTTATTTTGGTCATCTTCCACCTGCCCAAGGAGGCATTTTATCCAGTACTCAAAGATCCTGAGGCTAGTGTGATATCCTGTTAATATCACTTTACTGGCTAACACTTAATATAGGTTCACAACTAGTAACCTAGCCAGGCCTGTATGGACACATTTGTTTTAAATCCAATGGTTTGTTTTGTAACTGTATTAGCCAGGGTTTTCTAAAGGGACAGAACTAATAGGATAGGTTAGTATATGAAAGGGAGTTTATTAAGGAGTATTGACTCACATGAGCATAAGGTGAGGTCCCACAATAGGCTGTCTGCAAGCTGAGGAGCCAGGAAGCCATTCCAAGTCCCAAAACTTTAGAAGTAGGGAAGCTGATAGTGCAGCCTTCAGTCTGTGGCCAAAGGCCCAAGAGCCCTGGCAAATCACTGATGTAAGTCCAAGAGTCCAAAAGCTGAAGAACTTGGGAGTCTGATGTTCGAGGGCAGGAAGGATCCAGCACAGGGGAAAGATGGAGGCCAGAAGACTCAGCCAGTCTAGTCCTTCCACATTCCTCTCTCTGCTTTTATCCTAGCCATGCTGGCAGCTGATTAGATGGTGCCCACCCAGATTGAGGGTGGGTCTGCCTTTCTTAGTCCACTGACTCAAATGTTAATCTCTTTTGGCAACACCCTCACAGACACACCCAGAAACAATACTTCACATTTTTCAATCCAATCAAGTTGACACTCAATATTAACCATCACAGTAACTGATGACTGCTATCTTCATTAGCAGTTCTTTAGCTTCAGAAGAGTGTAATCTGGTTATAAATCTTTGTTAGAGCTACTTTGTTGGTTAATTTTATGTGTCAACTTGACTGGCCTAAGCAATGCCCAGATAGCTGGTAGAACATTTGTCCTGGGTGTGCCTGTGAGGGTATTTCTGGAAGATACTAGCATTTGAATCAGCAGACTGAGAAAAGAAGATGCACTCTCGCCAGTGTGGGTGAGCATCATCTAATCCATTGAGAGCCAAAGAGAACAAAAAGGTGGGGCAAGGGTGAATTTACTCTCTTTTCTTGAGCTGGGATGTCCATCTCCTCCTGCCCTTGGGCCTTAGAGTTCTTGTTTTTTGGGCTTTTGGACTTCAAGACTTACAACAATGCCCCCACTCACCACAATGTTCTCAGGTTTATGGCCTTGGACTTAGAGTTATACCATCAGTTCTTCTGATCTCAGGCCTTCATGCTTGGATTGACTTCTGCCACTGGCTTTCCGGGGTCTCCCACTTGTAGATGGCGTATCATGGGACTTCTTAGCCTCTGTAATTTCATGAGCCAATGCCTGCAATACATATCCTATCTGTCTATGTATGTATGTATGTATGTATCTATCTATCATCTATCTATCTATCTATCTATCTATCTATCTATCTATCTATCATCTATCTATCTATCTATCTGTCATCTATCTATCTTCTATTGGTTCTATTTCTCAGGAGAACTCTGGCTAATAAAACTATCATGCAATTTATATGGTTTATTGAATACTGATTTAATCATTCATTCAACAAATATTTATCTTGTGCCTGCTGTGTGCCAAGTGATGTTCCAAACTCTAGCAGTGAACAAGCTAAGCAAAATTCCTACTTTGTGGCACTGATGTTTGAGAAGTAGGGGAGACAGACAGTAAACAAACAACAAAATAACAATTTCAGATATGATTAGTCCTATGAGTAACATAAAGCAGGGCTGGGGAATAGAGAGTGGCAAGAGTGTGGAAATTTTAGATAGAAGATAGCATTTGAACCAGAGTCCTGGTGATGAGAAGGAATCAGACTTGTGAAGGTTTGGGGGAAGGGAATTTTAGGCAAAAGGGAGGCAAAGTGTAAGGGGCTGAGTCCATGGTAAGCTCAGTGGTTCTGCGAACAGTGAACAGTGCAGAGGGACTGGAGTAGAGCAAGTAAGCAGTAGGGTTGTTGGAAGAGGAGGAGGCTGAGGCCAGGTCAGAGGGCTGTGCCCACATGGCAATAAGGTTAGATTTTTATGTAATGGAATGTCTTAGAGGGTTTACATTGCCTAAGGCTGATATTTTTGAAAGATCATTTTGGTTGAGGAGATAAGATTTATAGGCAAGAATGAAAGTAGAAAGGGTCATTTAGGAAGCTATTGTACTGGCCCAGTTATCCTCGGCTTGGATTAGGATGGGAGTGGTAGAGAGGTTAGAAATATTTTGGAGCTAGAACCCACAAGAGTTTCTAATAGATCGGGTCTGGGGATTAAAGGAATGAATGGAATCAAAACTGATTCCTAGATTTCTGGCTTAAGCAACTGGGGAATGGTGGAACCATTAACTGAGACGGGGAAGACTACAGCATACAAAATTTTGTTTAGATTTGTTGAGTTTGAGATAAGTATTACACATCCAAGTGGGAGTTTAGTAGACAGTTGAAAATATAAATCTAGAGTTCAGGGACTAGGTCAGAGTTGGAGATCTATGTGTAGGAGTCCTTACTGTATACATGTAGTATTTATTACCTAAGCTACATCTTGGCTGAGTGAGGAGATGAGGTGATGCAAACAAAGTATACATCATTGCCCTGCCCTACTGGAGTATATACTTGTAAAATCTTATCTTTTTAAAATGATGTACTTAATGAATAATAGGAGGAAACGTAGAGTAGGATTTGAATACAGTATGTTTTTGTTCATTTGTTATTTAATAGCAAATAACCCAAAATTTAGATATTTAAATAAGAATTATCTTTCAAGGTAGCCTCTTGGGAGAGCTAGCCAATTGGCCCAACACTTTCTTAGAGCTTTCTTGGAGTGATTGGAATTCTCTTTTAGATTTGGTCATGCCACACAAGAAAGTTAGCCTTCTTTTTCATAAAATTATATCTCATTTTTTATTAAAAAATAGGACTTGCTTGAAAGTTCACCTGTTATTGGACTTGTGATGACTAGAAAAATTAAAAAAAATATGTCACCAGAGGAATATGACTTGGTACCCATATTAGTCCATTCTCCTGCTGCTACAAGGATATACTTGAGACTGGGTAATTCATAAAGGACAAACGTTTAAATGACTCACAGTTGCAGGGTTAGGGAGGCCTCAGGAAACGTACAGTCATGGCAGAAGGGGAAGCAAACATGTCCTTCTTCACATGGCAGCAGGAAAGAGAAGAATGAGAGCCAAGCAAAGTGGGAAACACTTTATAAAACCATTAAATCTCATACTTATAAGAACTCACTCACTATAATGAGAATAGCATGGGGGAAACCTCCCCCATGATTCAGTTACCTCCCATTGGGTCCCTCCCATGGCATGTGGGAATTATGGGAACTACAATTCAATGCCCTTCCAACAGTCCCCCAAAGTCTTACCTCATTCCAGCATTAACTCAAAAGTCCAAGTCCAAAGGCTCATCTGGGACAAGGCACATCCCTTCTACCTATGAGGCTGCAAAATCAAAAGCAAGTTAGTTACTTCCTAGATACAATAGGGCTACAGGTATTGGCAAATATACCCATTCCAAATGGGAGAAATTGACCAAAACAAAGGGGCCACAGGCCCCATGCAATTCTGAAATCCAATAGGGCAGCCATTAAGACTTAAAGTTCCAAAATGATTTCCTTTGACTCCACATCTCACATCCAGGTCATGCTGATGCAAGAGATGAACTCCCATGGCCTTGAAGGGCTCTTCCCCTGTGGCTTTGCAGGGTACAGCCCCCTTCCTGGATGATTTCATGGGTTGGCATTGAGTGCCTTTGGCTTTTCCAGGTGCACAGTGCAAGCTGTCAGTGGATCTACCGTTCTGGGGTCTGGAGAACAGTGGCCCTCTTTTCACAGCTCCACTAGGCAGTGCCCCAGTGGGGACTCTGTGTGAGGGCTCCAGCCCTACATTTCCCTGCCACACTGCCCTAGCAGAGGTCCTCCACGAGGGCTGCACCCCTGTAGCAAACTTCTGCCTGGACATTCAGGCATTTCCATATACCCTCTGAAATGTGGGCGTAGGTTCCCAAAACTCCATTCTTATCTTCTGCCCATCCACAGGGCCAAGACCATGTAGAAGCTGCCAGGGCTTGGGGCTTGCACCCTCTGAAGTAGTGACTCGAGCTGTACATTGACCCCTTTTAGCCATGGCTGGAGCTGAAGCAGCAGGGATGCAGGGCACCATGTCCTGAGGGTGCACAGAACAGGAGTGCCCTAGGCCTGGTTCACTAAAGCATTTTTCCCTCCTAGGTCTCCAGGCCTGTGATGGAAGAGGCTGCCATGAAGGTCTCTGACATGTCCTGGAGACATTTTCCCCATTGTCTTGGTGGTTAACATTCTGCTACTTGTTACTTAGGCAAATTTCTGAAGCAGACTTGAATTTCTCCCTAGAAAATGGAGTTTTCTTTTCTATAGCATTGTCAACCTGCAAATTTTTCAGACTTTTATGCTCTGCTTCCTCTTGAATACTTTGCCACTTAGAACTTTCTTCCACTTGATACCCTAAGCCATTGCTTTCAAGTTCAAATTTCCACATATCTCTAGAGCAGTCTCTTTGCTAAAGCATAGCAAGAGTCACCTTTGTTCCAGCACCCAAGAAATTTCTCATCTCTATCTGAGACAACTTCATCCTGGACTTCATTGTCCTTATCACTATCAGCATTTTGGTCAAAGCCATTTAACAAGTCTCTAGGAAGTTCCAAACTTTTCCACATCATCTTTCTGTCTTCTGAGCCCTTCAAGTCTCCAGGAAGTTCCAAACTTTCCCACATTTTCCTGTCTTTTTCTGAGCCCTCTAACTGATTCCAATTTCTTCCTGTTACCCAGTTCCAAAATCACTTCCACATTTTGGGATATCTTTACAGCAGTGCCCCACTCTCTGTAGTACCAATTTACTATGTTAGGCTGTTCTCCTGCAGCTATAAGGACATACCCAGGACAGGATAATTTATAATGAAGAGATTTAATTGACTCACAGTTCCATAGGGGTGAGAAGGCCTCAGGAAACTTATAATCATGGCAGAAGGGGAAGCAAACATGTCCTTCTTCACATGGAGCAGGAAGGAGAAGAATGAGAGTGACAGAAAGGGGAAAACTCCTTATAAAACCATCAGATATCATGAGAACTTAATCACCATCGTGAGAATACCATGGGGGAAACTGCCCCCATGATTCAATACCTCCCACTGGATTCCTCCCATGACGTGGAGATTATGAGAACTACAATTCAAGATGAGTTTTGGGTGGGGATACAGTCAAACCATGTCAGTACCACTGATTATTTTAAATTGACTTTGTCACTTGCCTTGGTCATTCATAGAAGAGTGTCTGGATATGTTTTGAGCAATAAAGAGATGACTGGAAAAAGTACACAATCTCCCATGTGATAACTTTGAAGGAAACACTGTTTATTTGCTTTTAAAGCTCTAGTTGTATCCATTCATTCATGTATTCAGTCATGAAAAAAAGATTTATTATCTGACATGTGCCTGGTGGTATTCTAGGCAGTGAAAAGACAGTTACAAGTAGTGAAAAAAAATACTAATTTTTAAGTCTTCATATTTGGCCTAAAATGTTAGTATCTCTTAGCCTTAACAAATCCAGTGTTTTGCAAATGGCTCAATCAATCAATCAATTTATTGAACAAACAAAAACATTCAAATGAAGGAAAAAAATTTAACTTTACCTTTGCCTTCACTATCTGTCTTCCTCTTTGTATTATATCCCCAGAAACCTCACTCCTATCCCTCTGCTTTTGGAGTCTAAAGTAATCTGTTCCTGTATGCTGTAACATCTCCCTCAAACATGAAACACTTTTATTTTTCTTTCTCCCCCATTTTGCTATTGGGATATGTCAACAAATCTCTGGGTTAGGATGGTAACATATGAATTAATTCATATTCAGGTATAAATGATTTGACTCTGATTTACTAAGCTCTAAACTTTTATTTTAACAACAGGACAGGACTTAAAGAAATATATCTCTACTGATGGAAATGATAGCATTTGCAAGTAGTAAAATGATGTATTTCCTGGCTGAGAGCCTTCTCCATGTCTCTGAAATCACAGCCTATACAATCTACTTAAATTGTCAATTATAATTCCTAGGAACAAAAAGCTTTCATTTTCTCCCTGATGCTACTATTTCTTTTTCTTTTTAAGAGATACTTAGCAGCGCTCTCATGTCATGTAATATATTAGCAAGTAATCCTCATAGTTGTGTTAGAGGAATGGGCCAAATTTTGCTTTGGCCTTTGTTTAACTGGATGGTACCTCCACACTGTACTGGGGCTCTCCATCACCATAGCTCCTTCAGTCTTGTGCAACATATTATTACAATCAGCTTCACTTGTTCCTAGTTCTTTCAGCATCTGTAGTGGCAGCTGGCGCATCTCCCACTTCATCAGGAAGTGCATTCAAGGGTATCCGGCTAGAAAGTTCCCCCAGCAAGCATTTCTTCATATTGCAAAATGAAGAAGCAAGGTTTCACTTGTAGGTATTCATATCTGGGGTCAAGTAAGGTAGAATAAAGTCAGGGAGATCTTCCATCATCAAAGTGTCTTCATCATGGGTGAGGCCAGTAAAAAATATCCACTCTTTTTTTCTAGCAGACTGGCATTCCTTTGATCCTGGTTTTAATCAGAAAAGGAATGAGCAGAATTATGCGATTGGCACTGCCCTTGTTTGTTTTCTAAATTCTCAAAGGGAATTGCTCTCATACCATGGGTTTCCCCCAAGATCTACAATTCTGATTACCAAGGTTCACTTTTGTGTGGGGCTTCCTGCATTTTGCCTTTGGACACCCAAGTCTATCTTTCCTGCAATTAACAGGAAAATTCCATTATGCCAATTGTGGTTTTGCTTTTTCTTCTTAAGAAAACAAACTTTATTGCCCTTCACCTGCCTTTACCTCCAGTACTCTGTACAAATGTGTCATTGCATGACAAAGAGAGTGGCAATGAGGACCAGCATGTGTCAAAAGTGTTTGAAAACTGTTCTAGTTAATTAGAAAGAGCCATGGTCTAGAAAGTTCAAGTCATGTGAAAATAACTGGCTCAGAGAACTAACTTCTCTTCAACATTTTCTCTTTGGGGAAGAGGTTTGGGACAACCCCCCCAAGGTCATTCATTTTTGTCTTTGTAATTTCATAGTATGTCATGTGTCTGGTAATCAGTATTAGAGCCAGAAGTGTTACTAGACTTCAACAATCTTTGGCAGTTATTGAGATAGATGTGTCTCTTGGAGAAAGATTAATTGGAGTCTGAAATGTTTAAGGAAGCTAACAATTATTGAGTGCTTGTTCTGTGCCAGGCAATATGCTAGGAATTTCTGCATATGCTATCTCATGTCAAAGAATCTCAATTTTTCTGCTTATGAGTTGGAATATGGGATTTTTATGTAAGTCTTCCTTTTATTAATTTTGTCTGAAATGTTGCCTATGTAATTTTGTACTTGAAGGAAAGTCTATTCAGTGGTTAAAAAGAAACACAGAGGTAGCAAATAATTTGGAATTAGGCTTGTTCATTAAGTAAACAAATAAATCCAAAGTACACAAACAAATTCACATTACAGAGTTAGAGCTTGTATTATACCATTCTTACATTGCTATAAAGAAATAATGAGACAGGGTAATTTACAAAACAATAAGTTTGATTGGCTCACAGTTCTGCAGGCTGTACAGGAACTGCAGGGTACATAGTGGCATCTGCTTCTTAGGAGGCTTCAAGAAGCTTCCAATCATGGCACACGGTGAAAGCAGGAACAAGAGAAAGAGAGGAAAGGTGCTACACACTTTTAAATGACCCAGATCTCATGAGAACCCACCCACTATTGCGAGGACAATACCAAGGGGATGTTACTAAACCATTCATGAGAAATTCACCCCTATGAGCCAATCACCTCCCAACAAGCCCCACCTCCAACATTGGGGATTACATTTGAATATGAGATTTGGGTGGGGACAATATCCAAACTATATCAGGGCTAGTCAGCACCACTAGAGTCAAGTGAGCTCACAGGACAATTTTGTGAATTTGGTACTAAAGCAGTCATTAGAACTATTTATCAATATTTCCAGACTTTCTCTTCCTGCAGTATTCTCAAGCCATATAATGTATTAGCAAGTGATCCTCATATTAGACCACAATTCCCCAAATCCTTGAAATTAGGTGTGGCCATGTAACTTGCTTTGGCCAATGAAATGTGAGCAGAATTGATGTATGTCAATTCAGGTAGAAGCCTTTAGGGTCAGTAGAGGAGACATCATCTTCCTTTCCTCCAGCCATGGTGACCAACATTCCGGAGGGTGCAGGTCTGCAAGTGTGAGTCCTAAGTGAGGATAACATGAAGCCAAACTCACTACCAACCCAAAGTACCATGAGTGAGAAATAAATAAACCTCTGTTATAAGTCACAGAGATTTGGGGATTGTTTGTTAATATAGCACAAACTAGATTATTCTAACTTATACAGGAACCATCCAGCCAGAAAGCCAAAAAAGTCCTTCCTAAATGTATCTGTTTTCATTACCTGAGAGGTTTAACCAGAGGTTTGAATTGACCAAATTCTTGTGATGATTATATAGTTTGGTAACTAAGGGGTCTCTGCAGTCAGGCTGTCACCATAGGTACATCAGCCCTGCTGCTTTCTACCTGTGAAAACTTGAATGCATTACTTGATCCATCTAGGTCTCAATTTCCTCATCTGAAAAATAGGTATAGTAGTAATACTGACCTCCTAGAGCTATTGTAAGGTGAAATAAGATAATGTATGGAAAGCACATATAAGTTTTTAAATTTTCTGTGATTAATGTTAGCTATCATTCCATTATCCAGTACCAGCACTAACTTTATACAGTCTATCTTTTTGCAGTCTAATGGTTTGGATAACTGATCTTTCAAGTCCCTTACAGCTCTGAAACTCTATGAGTCAATGAAATACCTCACTTTTTGGTACCTAAATTTCCTCAGAGTAGCTTTAAATTGTAGTTTGAGTTTTATGGTGCATGTGGGAACTGATGTTAGCAGAGTTTCTCTGGCTTAAGAAATCCATCTACAAAAAATCAGTTTTTTCTGCCTCAACTATCTCTTGCTTGTCCTACTACATCATTCCTTGAAGTTTTTCCAGAATTTTTTGATTTTGTAGTTGCTTGCTTCTTTTTCATTCTGAAATACATTTTTTCCTTTTGGCTTTTGACACTGAACAACATAAATTTTCCTTTTAATGGACTTGCCCATGTGTATGGTAAATAAAACCAGGAATATGTGAGGACCAATTTCCCAATAGATTATGGAGGTTTTTGATGGTGTTTTAAGGTTTTATGACACTGAAGAGAGGAAAGGAGAAAAACTTGCTCTTAGAAACATATCAACTGTAATATTACACCAAAACATTTCATATACACATATTTGCAGGAATATTTCTGATTTTCTGTGTATATTTTTCAGTGTTCTCTCTAGGAAAGAATGCACTAAGACCCGAAAAAAGTAGTTATGATTGGTTAAAAATGTTTTGTTAAAATAGAAGAAAAGTGTAGTCTTAAGTATTTTGCTGGCTTAGTGGGAACCAATAACTATTGCTTTGAAATGCAGCTGCACGTTGTGAAGCTGTGAACAAGACTGTTCAAGGAAAATAGCATTGTCTAAGATGAAGGAAGAGGCCAAGACCTATAGCTGTGTCAGATGTGAGCAGGTAGTGCCAAAGTTATTTGTAGAAAAGATGGTGATGGTTTAGTTCCTGGGACGATAACCTGAGCGATCAGGGAACATGAAAAGGTAGAGTCAGGAAAATCAAACTTGGGGACTGGGGATGGGATGTGAAAGGGAGAAAAACTGAGTCAGGAAGAGGGATGAGATCAAAGAGAATAAAGGCAGAGATACAGATAAAGCCCTCAGGACCAAAAGTCAGAGACAATCCCAGTTTGTTTAATCCAGAGACAGGAAAAAGGACATCCTCTAACAAGACCTAGGTTATGGCTGGAGGGAGAAGATAGATAACAGGAAAGAACCAGGCTTCTCTTTGGACCCAAAGAGCAAGACCAGCCCTGACTTCCCCCCTTCCTTTCTCTGCTTTAACACTTCTCATAAAACAATAGTTTAACTTGAGGCTAGAAGGTGGAAATGAAACAAACTGTCTGAAAAGAGAGAGAACCTCAGAGTCCCCAAACCAGGAGACTACCAGAGAAGGCCTGGCAGAAAGTCTAACATAATGATGGGGCTTGCAGTGACAGGCCATGGCAGGAAGGGATTGTCTCACACTTTACAAGTATTATTTTATAGAATAAGTGAGTGTGTGCAGTAGGAAGCATTGAACTTGAGCTGAGTTCACCAGCAGCATGGCCTTCCACTCCAATTCTGGAAAGCTAAGACTCTGAAATTCCCTCCCAGGTGGTAAAGTGCCTTGCCCAGTGTTGCTGCCCAAAAAATAATGTATGAAAGACATCCCTCCAGAGGAAGGTGGTCAGATTGAGTTGGGGTAGGGAGAAGGGGCAGGAGAGGTATATTGTGCTGGAAAGCAAGTGGGAAGAGAAGCCATTTCCTCTTCTCCTTCTTCCAACCCTCAGATAAGGTGAATCACAGGGAACACTGATTGGTAAATCCATCAACCTAAGTAGGTTCTTTTCACCACGTAATGGCATTGTGTAATTTGCTGCAATATTTTCATTGCTTAGGCTATACTAGAGGGTCACTGATAATCCAAAGCAAATGAAGGAAGAGTTTTGGAAATAATTGATGTTAGACAAGGCTCCACAATCCTACGACAATGCAATGTCTTGAATGCCTGCCTATTTTTCCCTTGTAATCTTTATGAATCCCAATGGAATCAGATCTAATTCAGTCTTAGGGTACTTTGATTTTTTCTAATTTGGGTTATTAGACCCTAAGAAATCCTTGACTTACCTCCTTTCTCTCTTCTTTAGAGAGAGGGCTTCCTCAATGTTTTCTGGAAGGACAGTCTTGGATGCTGTTACCTCAAACTTGGGTCCTCTACTTGTCTTGGGTTTGTTTTGTGCTGCTATAACAGAATAGCATAGGCTAGATCATTTATAATGAATAGAAATTTATTTGGCTCACATTTCTGGAGGCTGAGAAGTCCAAGACTGAGAGGCCACTGGTGAGGGCCTTCTTGCTGTGTTATCAAATGGCAGGAAGCATCACACAGATGAGACAGAATGAGAGAGAGAGAGAGAAAGAGAGAGGAGGGGAGAGGAGGGGAGCAGAGGGGAGAGGAGAGGAGAGGAGAGGGCTAATTTTTTTAAATAAAAAATTAGCAACCTCTAATATAACCTCTACTCTCATGAATGGATTAATGCTGCCATCGCAGTACCATTAATCCATTCACGAGGGTAGAGCCCTAATGACCTAATTGCTTCTTAAAGGCCTCATCTCTTAACACCGTTGCATTGGGAATTAAGTTTCCAACACATAAACTTTGGGGGACACACTCAAACCAAACTACCACTCATTAGCTATATGTCCTTAGGAAATTGCCTTAATCATCTGAGTTTCAGTTTCTTCATCTATAAATGGGGTACCACCTCCTCCTCATAGAGAAGTTGTATAAACTCATGACCCAGGACATTTGAGAAGTACCAAGGTTACATATGGTACCCTTCTTTCATGATGCTGAGTGCCTAGTATGTCTTCTTTGCCCAAATAATCCTAGGGTATCTTTCCCCAGAAGAAAGCAAGCCAATTTTGTGTGAAGGTCTCAAGGACTTGGCTCCAGAGACAAAGTTTCTCCTAAATAGTCAAACTAGTATGTGCAGTGGACTGTCCATTGTTTCTTCCGTCTCCCAGCTTCAAATGTTTTCTTGAAAGTCTGGCTACCTGACAGCTTAAGCTGCTAACCCCTTCATTAGTCCAGCAGAGGCCTGGGTATGAGAATTGGTGAAAATAGGCATTGCCAGTACACATATGTTTTAGGTGAATGTGATGGTTAATACTGAGTGTCAACTTGATTGGATTAATGGATGCAGAGTTTTGTCCCTGGGTGTGTCTGTGAGGGTGTTTCCAAAGGAGATTAACATTTGATCAGTGGACTGGGAAAGGCAGACCCACCCTTAATCTGAGTGGGCACAATCTAATCAGCTTCCAGTCCGGCCAGAATAAAAAGCAGGCAGAAGAACACGAAAAGATTAGAATGGCTTAACCTCCCAGCCTACATCTTTCTCCTATGCTGGATGCTTCCTGCCCGCAAACTTCGGTCTCCAAGTTCTTCAGCTTTGGGACTTGGACTGGCTTCCTTGCTCCTCAACTTGCACACAGCCTATTGTGGGACCTTGTGATCATGTGAGTTAACCCTACTTAATAAACTCCCCTTTATATATACATCTGTCCTATTAGTTCTGTCCCTCTAGAGAACTCTAATACCATGAGTTATACCTTGCAAAGATCAGCTTAAAGGAAAGAAGTCTCACCAAAGACTAGGGATGGTATAAAATAGGAGACATTTGTTGAATGTAGATTCTTAGGACCCACAAGTACAAAAAGATGACACAATTAAGTTCCTCCCTGACCTCCAATCTCATCACCCCTGAACCTAGTGTAGTCATAGTGGCATCAGTATTCATTGCTGCTTTAGTCACAGGTTATGAAATAATCACTAGATACCACACATGTGTGACTCTGTAATGATGACTTGTGTTCCAGCCATGAGACCTGAGAGAGCCAGAGTATGTCCAGCCTGATCATGGCAACCCCAGGCTTGCAGTATTCGTGCTGAAGGCTGTTCTGAATCAGATAGTTGAGTTCAATAGTGTTTATGGGCAACATAGAGAGACTCCTGTGCCTTCTGCTGGACCCCTTGGAGAGCTAATGCTATCTCTGTTGAAGGGAGCTACATTTCCCAGGTTCCATTACCAACTGGTTTTCAAGTAGGTTTGGCTAATGAGAGGCACTGCAGAGCAGATGAACCAGAGTATTTCTCTTCCTTTTTGCTTTAAATGAGGCTTCCAGCAGTGGCTACTTTTGTTTGTTTGTAAAATTTTAGCTCCTGTTGGTCAACCCCATTCTTTGTGTTTCCAGCTCCTGTGGAGTGAGCCCTGCCATGGTTTTAACTCTCACCAAATGGTTTTAGTTTCTGGTTCTGGTAATGCTGTATTCTCTCTTTGTCCTTCCAGCCCTAGAGGTGGTCACCACTTTTGGCTGTTTAGCAGTTTCATCACTTATGTAACCAATTCCCTGTATTAAATTCTTTCTGCTTAAAATGCCTCAGTTGGTGTCTGTTTTTCTGACTAGACTCTCACTGCTACATATTTCTCAGTCATTGCTACTTCAACTTCATTTTGGACTGAAGTCTCCCATGCAAGTTTTGCAATCTCCCAAGTCACAAACTAGGAAATCAGGTAATGATTCCTTCAGTCCTTAGGTTTCTCTGAACATATCCTAGATTTCTTTCACTGACCTCTTTGGGTTTTTGACCCTATGAGGGAGACAGGGTGTTTTTTATTTTTAAGTGACCTACCTTATATAAACACCAGTCAAGATTCTTGAGATTGTTCTCCCATCCAATGGTTAATTTCTTTTAGAGTAGAAAAACTGCTCTTAGTTCATCATTCATTTTCTCCCTTCCTTTGGTTTATGTTATAAACTCTGTGTTATCCCTCTAGACTTTACTGTTGGAGAAAAAAGCCTTTCAATAAAACAAATACACGCACAAAGACAAAATAGGGATGGATGCAGAACTTCAAGGACCACATAGATCTATTGAAGTGATGAGTGGCAGCAACAGTATTACATCAGATTTCAAGGGACAGCAATGGCTGCAGGGCAATTAGCAATTCCCAGTAATGGAAGTATGGATCATCACACTCCCTTAGTAGTGGTAACAGTGGTGTCTTTATCAGCTAGGGTTTTGTAGCATGATTTTGAACGTGATCTCTTAATGTATAGCATCGAAGCCTGATTTGATGACTTTCCTAGAGATTTTTGAGCTACTCCATTTAATTTTTTGGTAAATCATTACAAATTTGTTTCTGTAACTAAAAATAGTTACAAAATTGACATTCTGAACAATGTTTTCTGATTTACAAAACCATACATTCCAATGTGTCCAGATGTACTTTAATCTGATGTGCCCTTATAATGAGTCTACAATATTTGAGTTCCATGTAATATTTATCAAAAGGTTTCCCACAACTATTAGGCAATTAATATAACGTACCCTTTGAAGGGCTTTGTCCTCAGCTTTGTCAATGGTGCTCAGTGGACTTGTTAGTCAAGTGGCCATGGTGGCAGAAACTGATATCCTAGCTTAATTATGTGGGCTTCCCTTCACCAAGGCTTTCTTGACATCATCAATTTGCCAACTCTAGTGACCAACACTGACACTCCCATCTGATACCATTCCAAGGATACTGGTCAGTCACATAGTGGCTGGTAAACCGCATTTGACTCCTTCTTTTGGGGAAGAAGAAGCACTATACCATAACTAAAATAAGCACTATTTGGATTTGGATTTACTTTCCTTTCCTCCCCCACCTTGCTTCTGCCAAAGCTATCATCTGCAGATAATCTAGATGCCTTGTTCACTATCGCAGTATCCCACCCAATGTTGCTTCTCACCAAGAAACTTTTTTGGGAGAGGAAGCCAACAGGCTGACACACATGAAAATTCGTGTTCTTATAAACTCTGTGTCCTGGAAGCACAGTGGAATGATTGAGGTAAGACTCAATTATGATGCCAGCTTGAAATCAAAATCTTGAAAGGCTGGGGTACCATTTTGGAGTGGAGACATGTTTTCCTGTGTTTGATACATGATGAAGGCTCTTGATGAAAAGATAAATCCAGGGACCAAGGTAAGGAAATTGGAGTGTCATTTCTCATGATCACGTTAATATTACACCCATGACTCTGGACAATAAACGTATAGGATTTTAGTAGTTGGAGGAGAAATGCTTTAACCACAGGAAACAACAGATACAGCCATCTTGCTATTTCAGGCTCCTTTTACCAGTTGGCAAGGAAAATATGGGTCGTAGTATTGGCTGGGGTGACTGATCCTGTTAGCAAAGATTTCTGATACATATTATGATATACAGTGGGATCAGAGAGGAATATACATGAATCCAGAGGAACCTCTTAGGATTCCCCTGTCTGGTAGTAAGTTAAGGGAAGACTATAGCAATTCTCTACAGGCAGGAACCACTGAAAACTCAGATCCCTCGGGAGTCAAGTTTTGGGTCACTTCACAATAGAAACACTGGCCATCTGAAGAGAAAATAAAAGGAAAATAGGATAAGTAGTGGAGGGTGGAAATAATACATTTTCACTATGGTCTTTTTTTTTTTTACCAGGGAAGCCATGCTTTGAGAGCAGACATGAAAAGAGCAGGACATATTTGCATTTAACCAGTTCTATTACTGAGCACGTAAAATCATAAAGCAAACCTTCCAAAAATTTTCTTTTGCAACCAGAATAAAATCCAACTTATTTGAATTTATTCAGACTTCCAAAAGACTATGTAAATTGGCACTTGCTTACCCCTCTCACTCTATTTCATACCACTTATCCAATTGCCTGCCATCTTTAAGCCTATGGGTAAAGTTCATTTCAGTCTCAAGGATTTGTACTAGCTGTTCCCTCCACCTGGAAAGTTTTCCCCGAACATATCCAGATGGTTTAATCCCTCACTTCATTTGGCTCTCTGCTGAAATGCCCCGTGTTAGTGAAACCTTCCCTTCCTACCCTATATAAACAGCACTACCCCATGTTCTCTCTCTTCCCCTGTCCATGCGTTAGTTCCCATGATAGAACTGGTAACTGTATTACATATTAGACATGTATGTGTTTCTTATCTGTCCCTCTCCAGTGGGATATAATCTCCATGAAGAGAGAGGCTTTTTGTTGGTTGTTGAATCCTCAGAGCCTAGAACAGTGGAGGTGCTCAAGTATTTGTTGAATAAATGATTTGATTCGTTTATGACAGAGAAAAGATTTATTAACAGATTCTAGAAAGCCTTGGAAATCAGACTAAGATGTTTGGAACCCTAACATTTCTAATAACTTAGTAAGGAGTAAAATAGAAGCTATTTCAGAGAATTTTTGAAATTGCTCAGGGACCTTTGCTGTCTTCCAAGTTCTTTGGTCATTCAGAATTGTGCCAATGGCTTGCTCAGTTCTGGGGATGCTTTTATGTTGATCCCTATTCTTCAGTAAGTGCCCCCAACCCTCCCTGCTGGTTACTCTTGTTTCCTTTTCCAGCTAGCAATAGACCTCTCTCCCTGTCTCCCTTTTTTTGTTTAACATTTTCTTCTCTAAGTGATATATTTTGATTATTCAGCAGCTGCTTCATACAGATGGTGGGAAGGGGCCTTGTATATTTGCTGTAGCCCAGCATCCTGATGAATATGCCATTTGCTTCTGTGTATCAGCTTTTGAAGGCTATTCTAAAGCTTCTGCTTGGTGCTGTCATTATCAGAATGTACAGGCTGCTGCTCAGATGGCTGGTTCTAGTGAAATAGATATAGTATGGAGTTAACTCTTTACTGTCCAGCAGGGCAGTTGAGGTGACCTTCTTTTTCCACTTGTTCTGTCCAAATCATTCTGCTTCAAATCATTGCTGCTTCAAGGTTTGTCTGGAAACTTCTGCTGTTTTTTCAGGCCTTACTGGTCTTCTCCTTGAACTCCTTTCACATGTATAGCTTATATCTCACATCTAAGCCCTTAATTATATACTGTTACACATTACTTCTTCAGGGCTTCAGACACTCTTCTGCCTCCGTGTAGTTATAAGTTCACACATTCCCATCATCACCATATTTCTTCATCAGTAATCATCAGTATTAGAGAGCTTGACATGCCCCACTCCATTCTATTTGAAAACCTCTGTCTATTATTTCATTTGTCTGAATTATCTTCCTCAATTAGATTGTAATTTCTTGCATCCTTGATTGTATCTCATGTTTCTATAGGATTCTTCTAGATGTGGTTTGATGTCTAGAACAGTACTGGGCACATAATGGATGCTTTTTTCTATAAGAATTAATTGATTTTTTAAATTGAGTCCTAATTGATTTTTTTTTATACTGAAATATAGTTACCGTGTGTGTTTTTACCTCCATTCCAAACTTTCAGGACAGCTGTACTAGTTCTAATCTGTTCTTGGATTGATCCTATGACTGTGCAATGTGACCACAAGGAAAAACCAGTTTTGGTTCTGTAAGAATTAACTCCATTCCTAAGACAGCAAAGACCAGGCATACCTTCCCTGCCACCGCTCAGGCCTCTTCCAGCCTGACCCCCAACGTCCAAGAAAGCAGGAGTGCAGCTGAAGACAGGGTACAATCATGCGAGCAATCAGTTGATTGATGATTAATGAATCAATCAATCATGCCTACGTAATAAAACTCCAACAAAAACTCTGGACACTGAGCTGAGTTCCCCAAGATGGTAATACTCTGTATTGTTACACATCAATGTTGGAAAGATAATTTGTACTGAGGACAATAGAAGCTCCCCATTTGGAATCCTAAACTCTATTCTCTGTGTGTTTTCTTTTCGCTGGTCCTAATCCTTTTTCTGTAATAAATCATAGCTGTGAGTATAATAGTTTTCAGTGAGTTCTGTGAATCTTTCTAAATAATTATCAAACCTGAGGTGGTTTAGGGACTTCCCCAAATTCGCAGTTAGTGTCAAAACTTAGGGCAGTCTGGGAGATTGTTCCCAGTTTGGCTAACTCCAGGTAATGAAACACCTACAACCCCCCCTTTCCTGAATATTAAAATATGACTGGAATGACAACTTTACCCTGTTGTAGCTTGAGAGAGACAGGGCTGGATTTTCTTTGTGTTCTAATTTATTTTCTCACCCACTGTGTTAGTGCTGGCTTCATTTCTCAGCTTCCAGACCCTCTCTGCGTAATATGCCTCACCGTGTACTCATCCCTGCCTCAGCTCCAGGCTTCATGGAGGTAGGATAGATAGGAAGACCTGCAATGCAGCTGGTGCAGCTCACTATTAAGGCTCTCTAAAAGTCAGAAGTGGCTTTCTGGGAACCAGGAATGACCCTTGGCCACTGTCCCATAAACTTACAACTTCCCTCACTTCCGATCACACCTGGGACTTAGTACCACCGGGGCAAATCATTAGGTGCCTGAGGATGCTGGGTTTCCTCTGAATTAAAAACCTTTTCTACCCCTTCCCAGTACTTCCTGATGTTGGCTTAGCCCCATGTATTAGTCCGTTCTCATGCTGCTAATAAAGACATACCCAGGACTGGGTAATTTATAAAGGAAAAATGTTTAATTGACTCACAGTTCAGCATGTCTGGGAAGGCCTTAGGAAATGTACAATCATAGTGGAAGGGGAAGCAAACACATCCTTCTTCACATGGTGGCAGCAAGAAGAAATGCCCTACAAAAAGGGGGAAATCCTCTTATAAAATTATCAGACCTCATGAGAATTCACTGTCACGAGAACAGCTTGAGGGTAACTGCCCCTATGATTTAATTATCTCCCACTGGATCCCTCCCATGACACATGGGGATTATGGGAGCTCCATTCAAGATGAGGATATTCAAGATGAGGACATGGGAACTCAATTCAAGATGGGGACACAACCAAACCCTATCATTCCATCCTGGCCCCTAGCAAATCTCATGACTTCACATTTCAAAACACAATCATGCCCTTCTAACAGTCCCCCAAAGTCTTAACTCATTCCAGCATTAACTCAAAAGTCCAAGTCCAAAGTCTCATCTGAGGCAGGGCAAGTTCCTTCCACCTGTGAGCCCGTAAAATCAAAAACAAGTTGGTTACTTCCCAGATACAGTGGGGGTACAGGCATTGGGTAAATACACACATTCCAAATGGGAGGAATTGGCCAGAACAAAGGGGCTACAGGCTGCATGCAAGTCTGAAATCCAATAGGGCAGTCATTAAATCTTAAAGTTCCAAAACGATCTCCTTTGACTCCATGTCTCACATCCAGGGCATGCTGTTGCACAGGTGGGTTCCTGTGTTTCATTTGTCTGAATTATCCTCTTCAATTAGATTGTAATTTCTCATGGCTTCCATTTTCTTTGTGTTCTAATTTATTTTCACATTATTTCTTTGTGTTCTAATTTATTTCACAGCCTTGGGCAGCTCTACCTCTGTGGCTTTGCAGGGTATAGCCCCCCTCCCTGCTGCCTTTACAGCTGGCGTTGAGTGTCTGTGGCTTTTCTAGGTGCATGGTGCAAGCTGTTGGTGGATCTACAATTCTGGGGTCTGGAGGATGGTGGCTGTCTTTTCACAGCTCCACTAGACAGTGCTCCAGTGGGGACTCTTTGCTGGGGCTCTGACCCCACATTTCCCTTCTGCCTGCCCTAGCAGAGGTTCTCCATGAGGGCTCTGCCCCTGCAGCAAACTTCTGCATGGACATGCAGGTATTTCCATACATCCTCTGAAATCTAGGCAGAGATTTCCAAACCTCAGTTCTTGACTTCTGTGCACCTGCAGGCTCAACACCACATGGAAGCTGCAAAGATTTGGAGCTTGCACTTTATAAAAACATGGCCTGAGCTGTACCTTGGTCCCTTTTGCCATGGCCGGAGCTGAAGCTGCTGGGACACAGGACACCATGTCCTGAGGCTGCACAGAGCAGGGGGGCCCTGGGCCTGGCCCATGAAACTATTTTTGCCTCTAGCTAGGCCTCCAGGCCTGTGATGAGAGGGGACTTTATAAAGGTCTTGGACATACCCTGGAGATATTTTCCCCATTCTCTTGGTGATTAACATTCTGTACCTTGTTACTTAGGCAAATTTCTGCAGCAGGCTTGAATTTCTCCCCAGAAAATGGATTTTTCTTTTCTATCGCATTGTCAGCCTGCAAATTTTCCCAACTTTTATACTGTGTTTTCTCTTGAATGTTTTGCCACTTAGAAATTTCTTCTCCCAGATACGCTAAGCCCTCTCTCTCAAGTTTAAAGTTCCACAGATCTCTAGGGCAGGGGCAAAATGCTGTCACTCTCTTTGCTAAAGCACAACAAGAGTTACCTTTGCTCCAGTTCCCAAGAATTTTCTCATCTCCATCTGAGATCACCCTGGACTCTGTGGTCCATATCACTATCAGCATTTTGGTCAAAGCCATTCAACAAGCCTACAGGAAGTTCCAGACTTTCCCACATCTTCCTGTTTTCTTAGTCCTCCAAGTTTCTAGGAAGTTCCAAACTTTCCTACATTTTTCTGTCTTTTTCTGAGCCTTCCAAATAGTTTCAACCTTTGCTTGTTACCCAGTTCTAAAATCACTTCTACATTTTCGGGTATCTTTACAGCAGCACTCCACTCTCTGTGGTACCAATTTACTGTATTAGTTTGTTCTCATGCTGCTATTAAAGACATACCCAGAACTGGGTAATTTATAAAGGAAAGAGATTTAATTTACTCCCAATTCAGCATGGCTGGGGAGGCCTCAAGAAACTTATAATCATGGTGGAAGAGAAAGCAAACACATCCTTCTTCACATGGTGGTGGCAAGGAGAAGTTCCTAGCAAAAAGGGGAAAAAGCCCCTAATAAAACCATCAGATCTTATGAGAACTCACTTACTATCACGAGAACAGCATGAGGGTAACTGCTCCCATGATTCAATTACCTCCTACCAGAGTCCCTCCCGTGACATGTGGGGATTATGGGAGCTAACATTCAAGATGATATTTAGGTGGGAACCATGGGATGATATGGTTTGGCTGTGTCCCCACCCAAATCTCATCTTGAATTGTATCTCCCATAAACTCCATGTGTTATGGGAGGTACCCAGTGGGAGGTAATTGAATCATGGGGGCAGGTCTTTCCCGTACTATTCTTGTAATAATGAATAAGTCTCATGAGATCTGATGGTTTTATAAAGGGGAGTTCCCCTCCACACACTCTCTCTTGCCTGCCGCCACGTAAAACGTGACTTAGCTCCTCATTCATCTTCAGTCATGATTTGAGGCCTCCCTAGCCATGTGGAAAGGTAAATCAATTAACTTTCTTTGATAAATTACCCCGTCTCGGGTATGTCTTTATTAGCAGCATAAGAGCAGACTAATACACACTATGTTTTACAAACTGGACTGATAATAAAAATCACCTGGGGCTCTTGTTAAATATTCAGATTCTCAGCATGTCTAATGGAGATTTTGACTGTAGGTCTGAGTTTTGGCTTAGGAGTCTGTTTTATTTAGATTTAAATATTGAGTGCCCCAGTTATTCTTATAATCATCTACTACATCCCTGTGCCTTAAGCTTTGCTTCATATCCATTTCAAACTTTAAATTACCATCTTACATATTTGCCCTGTCCTTGTTGGTGTTAGAAAACAAACCTGGATTTGTTCTGCATACCCTCTGCGTTGGAGGAGTCATGCCCTAGTCCTCATCTTGGGGCTGGCAGTCCTCTTACTGTGCCTCATAATGGCCAACCCTCCTTTCTGGCACTAGGCTCTTTCCTGTGCCCCATTCCAGTGTCTGTAGTCTTGCCACATGTAGATGGACATCTGATACCGTGATCAACTCCACAAACAACTTCATTTAATTCAATAAACATTTACTGACTTGAGTTATGTCCCAGGCACTGTGCTAGGTGCTGGCGAGATGAAAAAAGGAAAATACTCACAGTTTAAAGGGTGTGACAGACACATAAAGAAACAGCCATAATATTGTGTGATAAATGCTTTAGCAGAAGTATGTACAAAGTGCTATGGAAACTCAGACGAGAGCGTGATTAATTTCTCCTGGGAAGGGTCAGGAAAAGTCACAGAGAAGAGTTTACATTTGGAAGGTAATCAAAAGTTCTCTCAGAGGTCAGAGAGAGGGGAGGGCATTCCAGGCAGAGAGCAAAGCCGAAACAAATCCAAGGAGAGTGAGAGTGCTTGATTTACTCGGGCAACTTGGACTGAGTCACCCAGTGGGCCAAGAGCTGTGTTTTTTCCAAGTGTGGTCCTCATGCCATCTTCATCTGTAATTCCTTGGGGAGCCTATCGGAAATACACATTTCAGGATCTTAACCTCATACTTACTGATTTGTAATCTTAACAATGTTTCTTCATAACTACCCCCTCAGTGAGTCTTTAAACCAAAAATAAAGCAGTTGTTCTCTACCTTGGTACATTATAATCATCAGGGAGCTTTAGAAAATACTGAGGCCTGATCTCATCCTCCAAGGTTCCCATTTAAGAGGTTTGGGATATAGCCTGGGCATCTCCATTTTTAAAGCTCCACCAGTGATTTTAATGCATGGAACCACTGCACCCAAGTTTGAGGACCACAGAACGAGAGCATCAAATTCAAGAAGGCAAAGCAGGCACTCAGAGACCTGTTACAAATTATAATGGAGGTGTAAAAAGTTCACACACAGTTTTCTATGCCATGTTGGGGAGTTTGGTTTCGATTTTGTAGACGGTGAAGAGACAATGCGGGAGGTGGCTCCTACAAGCTCATATTTCTGTATAGGTCTCAATGAATGGTGGTGTTAGAAAACATGACTGAATCTGGTTTGTACACCCATGGTGTTGAGGGAAGGGATGCTTACTACTGCTCCATGAAGTGGGCTCAGCTGTGCCCTCAGAGTAACTGTTCTCCTTTCAGATAGAGGCTCTGAATACTCCTGTTGCTTTCTTAAGAGACACAGTGGGCACCTATCCTGTGCTCACTGTTAAAAAATCCTCAACTGTATCCCAGGTAAATTCTGAGCCGTGCAAAGCTTCATGGAAGGAAGACCTAAGGGAGATTGGTGGTGGGCATTATATGTTCACATGGTCTCCATTAGGCCCAGAAGTTACAGGTATTGACTTCAACCTTGAAGTTCAGGAATAGAAGAAAATGTGTTGCATGGACTATGGTGCCTGCAGAGCACAGAGAAGTTTTGGGATGGACTGCAATGGCATAGAAGAAGGAGAGGTGAGAAGTAAGGGGGGAAAGTGTAGTTATAAGCCAATCACCAATCCACAGTGAGGTGTTGGGACTTTTATGGACCAACTTGATTAAAGTAGAACCAGATATATGTTGTGAGTACAGTTGTGAAGGAAAAGGAAAGGAGGTCAGAAGTCTAATGCCGGAGCCAGCTGAAGGCCCTAACTAGCAGCTAGTCACACAGAACTCAATGAAGTCTCTCCCTCTCATTGTCTCCTCGATTTTCTCCCCTTTCCCTCTTCTATCTTCTCAGTCTTTTCCCCTCTTCTTTAACCCTCTGCATCCTCACAACCCATAGTGCTCCCAGAAACAATAGCAAAGCCTACCAGACTCCAACATTTCTTAATGGGCCCACAAGTTACAGCCTTTGTTGAAACTTAGAGCTAAGAAGAATGTTGGTGATTCTTTGGTACAACCTCTTCAATTTGCGAATGGACAAATGGAGGTCCAGAAAGGAGACATGATTGTCCAGAGAAAAAAAGGTCACATAGCTAGTTAGTGGTAGAATTCAAACAGATCTGTATCTTCTGACTTTCTCTATGAGCCTGCATCTGCTGTGCTATGCTCTGGTCACAATGGGGAATTCTCATGCTTTGCATGCTTTGTGGGGTAAATTGTATACTCTTCATGTTTGGTTCCTACAACCACTTTGTAAGAAGGCTATAGCAATTAGTTCATCATGTGTGCTACGTTCACTAAAGAAAGAATGTGCTTTGCTTAAGAATGCAAGTTTCACCAGAAAGGAAGTAGAAATTTATAAAATAGGAAAGTTCAGGTTTACATAATTTTAGGCCATATGAGTAGAATTTTTGTATAGTAGATTCTAAATCACTGTTTTTCATTATCATGATGTGGAGTCCCAGAACCATTACCCTAGGATAAGGAAAGACTTTGTCTGATGGTTGTGTGTTTGAGTGCAGGAAAAGACAGGATGTGGTTACATAACTTGTACAAAACACCAAGATGTTTGGTCTTGCTTCATTTTGAAGGCTTCTAAACTTGTTTGCTGGTGCCATCACGAGTTGGTGGAAGATGAGATCATTGCTTCTCTCACAAAACGGTGCAATGAGAATGTTATCTGTGACATTATGGAGTCTGGGAATCCAGTGTAGCATCTGACTCCGTGCCTAGCCCAATAGCAGGCACTCATGGGTTATTTTTTGAGTTGAGTTGAGATGAGGCCTGCAGGTCTGCAGCAAATTACTATTGATGTCATCTTGAACAAGTCGTTTTCTTTCTCCAAGCTCACTCTTCTCTCTTACAAAATAACAGACAAGAACAAGACAACTTCTGACATTCCTTCCCACTCAGAGATTGGCATCCCTTTTTTAAAAAAATCCCAGAAATTTGGACTTAGGAGACCCTTTGAAGGTCAATTAGCCCAACCCACAACTTGTTCAAAGCAGAGCCAGATTATTCAAAGAAGTAGAGATTTGGCAACTTCATGGCTTGTGTAATAGTGAAAAATCAGCCAAAAAGAATAATTGAGGTTAAAAAATCATTTGAGAGCCAGAATTACTCTCTTTGGTCAATATCCATCACATTAATAAGGAATAGTTAAATCTCTATTTTGCTTTGGTTTTCTCCTTTGCTCTCTACTGATGTATAACATATATACATCAGCAAAATGCACAAGTCTTAAGTGTACAGTGTGAGGAATTTTTACATATGTATCCACCCATGTAACTATCTCACAAATTAAGATACAGAACATTTTGACAACTGGAGAAAATTTCCTCATGCCTTCACTACCCTCTGTCAAGGGATAGATCTAATTTCTATCACTGTAGGTTTGTTTTGCCTACTTTTGAACTTCATATGAATAGAACCACAGCGTATATAACCCATTGTGTCTGACTTTTCACTCAACCTTCTGTCTAAGATTTATCCATATTGTTGCATATGTCAGGAGTCCTTTTGTTGTTGCAATGTGTGAATTGTAAGACTACCACAACTTAAGAATTCATCAGTGCAGAGTATTAGCTACAGACAAGCAGAAAAAGTCAGAATATTTGTGTCCTAATCTTATTATTAAGTAGTTACATGAACCTCTCTCTGGGCCCATTTTCCTCAACTGTGAATGAAGAGGTCAGGCTAAAGAATCACTGGCAATTTTTCTAACTCTAAAGGCCAAAGATTGTATATGAATTGGAGACCAAACAAGCATCTGGAAGATATGAAAAAAATCACACATCTGACAAAGAACTCATACTAAGAATATGTAAGTGACTCCTACAAATCAATAAGCAAAAAAGAAAAATCAATTAAAAATGGGAAACATGAGTGTGTGTGTGTGTGTGTGTGTGTGTGTGTGTATTTGCTGCTGTTGTTATAGTAGAGAAAAAATTGTTCAGTGGGAAACCTTCGGGTCATCATAATGACCATGTAACAAATATTTTCAAATATGCGGAAATGGGCCATCCACATGATGCAGGAACTGATTTTTGAAAAAGGATCCCTTTGTATTATTTTCTGTAAGGGAGGCACCATGTTTAATTTTAGTGAATACATGAAATGCATGTAAAAGGGCTTCATGAACTGTAAAGCTCTCTGCAAATGAAAAGCATTATTATTATTCCAGATACAATATAAGTGCAGCTGACATCAACCACCATTTATCCCAGTTGCAGGTGTAACAACCAACAAGGGTATTTTCCTTTGTTCCTTTGCCATGGCTGTGAGAGAGCATCTGAACCCAATACATAAATAACAGCTGTGATTTTAATTGAGACTTTTGAGTGGATAAGCAAGGTGTACACTGAACGCATAGCAACAGATAAGTTTTCATTTGGGCAGCCACATTATTATTTCCTCAGACTTTGAAAAGGGAAAGTTTTAACAGGCCTCTTGGAAGTGACCCTTGTTTTTCCCCCCACCTGTTCGCAGTTACTGTCACAGAATGCGTCATCACTCTCCCACGCGCACAGTGGGAAAACAACTTTGCCATCCAGAGCAAAGGGAGTTTTTATGCTGTGTCAGGGATACAAGAGTCTGCGTATGGTTCATTGTCCATTTCCCAATTAGGCTCCCTCCCTAGGGGCTGGAGCTTCCTGCCCAGAGAGCCTGCCTGAAATCCTTATCATTTCAGCAGAAATATGTCAGCACGAGAAGTCACTGCAAATCAGATTTTTACCAGAATGCTTGTGGTCTCTGCCTTACCCTGTTTTTCCCCAAGATTTTGCAACTCTGGTCTTGTCTTAGGAGGGTGAGAAATTATCCCATCAACGTAATCAACCCAGATTGGTCAACCAAAGGGAATTTGCTTGTTGAATCACATTTGCTGCTAGTACCTTCTTGGACAAGGGTACCTCCATGACTCTGTCCCTCGACTGGGGTGTCTAACTATTGGGTATTTTCTTTCTTGTATTGGGTATAGATGTGTTTCAGACTTTGTATTTGCCCCTTAAAGCTTCCCTTATGATAGATTTAGCAGCTCTGTAGTAATACACACCGAAAACTAATCTAAACACTATATAGTTGTAGAGTGGAAAGAGTTTCAAAGCCCAGCAAATCTGAATTGGAATCAAAATTTATCACTATACCTGGGTGATAAGCCTCAGTTGCCTTACCTGTAAAATGGTGATAAAAATACCTCCCTAGCTCTGAAGATCATTGTAAGGTCAAGAGAGGCAATGCATGTACACCTTCCCAGAGAGGGTCTGGCCCATAGTAATTGCCTCATAAATAGTGAGTGAGATGATTGTTCTATAAACTGTACAGCTGGGGAAGATCCCCCAGTGCAGGCACACGACTAGCCCAAGTTTAACAATAGCTTAATGGCAGATCTAGGAGAAAAATTAAGATCTAGAGCTTCTTTCCACTCTGGAGCAAAGGGGGCTATATCTAAGAATTGTTTCCTCAGGTTTGGGGAGGAGACAGTAAAGCAAACCACGTCAAGGTAAATTAGGATGCTTTGATGATTTCTTAAACTGAGTGGTCTTCATTGGCATGGAAGGATGGTTTTTGTTTTAGAAATATCATCTCTGCTTATGTTTACAGCATATGTTTCCTGTTCAGCCAGAGGCATCCATATTGCTTTGAGGAGAGTTAGGACTGTTAGGTTAGGACAGCAAAAAGAAACTAATAAAATAGATTCTTGCATCCCACAATAAAACATGGATTCGAATGGTAAAGCTTTGACTTGCAAGAGCCAGGTTCTTTATGAGAGAGGAAAAAGCTTGAGAATCCAAAGAGAAAGTCTTTAAGGAAGCAAGTTGTCTGTGACATAAAGTTAGGTTACAAAGAGAATAGGGGAAGAGCCAGGTCACCCCACCCCTTCTCTGGGCTAGTGGGTAGTTGATATTCACCTGATTGGAGGGGGGAGAAAAGTGATAGGCTGAGGGTTGGAATGAAGATGCTAGAGGGGACTATGGGGAGGAGACCCGGCAAGTGTAAGGGGACAGTGTACCTTGCAGACCATGCTTTGCCATTTAGGGGAGGGCCATGTTAGCTGTCTCTCTCAGCCTTTGCTGCTGAGAACCTTTTGTAAACATGTTCTTACATATCAACCCATAGATTTTCAGCAGAAGTGATACCCCACAATGTTCCCAGATTTTGCTAAGGTCCATATGAGTTATCTATTTGGATATCTCTTTTTCAGTGACCAAGGTCACTAATAAATACCATGAAACATAGGCAAGATTTCCAGAAGATGCTTGGAGATGTGGAGCATAGGCCCTCAGCATTTGTACTGGATGCAGTAACCATCCTCATGTCCTAGATTTAATTTTAGGAGTTGATACAGCGTGTCAATTAAGAGTGTGGTCCTCTGGCATCAGACCAACTACCTTAGATCCTGGTTCTCTCCTCTTATTAGCTGGGAAATTTTAAGGGAGTTTATGAAATGCGTAGAGCCTTAGCTTCCTTGTCTCCCAGATCACAGTATCATAATTTCTGCAACATAGTTTGCAGTGACTAAATAAATAAATACACAGGAAGGACTTAGTTAGAACAATGCCTGCTACATAGTATAGTTTAATGATAGCTAGTTGTAGTTGTTTTTACTGCCTGTGCCAGTCAAATTTGTGTGTGTGTGTGTGTTTGTGTTTGTGTATGTGTGTGTGTGTGTATGGTACAGATCTAACAATCTCTGACAGCTATTTTCTTTTTTTGCAATAACCAAAAGAGAAGTTATTTATTCACTATCTCACCTTTCTGGGGTTGTTAATTTGATTTTCTATTCATTGATTTGTATATGCTTTCAAGAAATATTTATGGAGTCCCTTCTACGTGTCTATCAGGCACTGAGCCAACTGCTGGGGATAAAATGGCATGTAAGATAGGCATATCCCTGCCCTCATGTAGTTTACAACTACAACTAGTCTATTCCAATAACTCTTTTCCCTTTATCTGATTTTGGGGCCTGGGCCAATCTCCTGAGCACATTTCCTAGTACTGGCAATTGGGGTCCTGCAGCAGGCCATAAAATGCATGGTATATGGGTTTAATAATGTCAGGGGAAATTTTCAGTTAATCCCTTGGACTGTGGGTACACCCAGGATTCAAAGGCCAGACCAAAACGGCACGAAGAGAAACAGAGAACTGGTAATTATCTGGTGAATTTGGGTCATGTGGAAAGCCAAATTACTTTTGCGAAGGAAAAAATGATTTTTTTTCTCTTGAAATGAATTCGTTTTGGTGAGATTTTGCTAGGGTCTTCCCTTCCTTGCTTTGCATTATTAAACCAGGTATTTCCTAGAAACCAGTACAGTGTGGGTAAGACATAAAGACAAGGACTTCGAGGGAAATGAAAACTGCTGATCCACGGGGTATCTGGGGAGCCCTGGTCTTATTTCCAATATATAACATATAAGGAACGTTGTACTAAGTTGGCAGTGCTACCATAAATCCAGTCAGCTCATAGGTGCTCTAATCAGACAGCTTCTGTTTATTTGTGAAACAGATGTTTTAAGTTAAACGTTTTCTTGTGTCTTTTTGTTCAAAATTATATCGTATTATAATTTTGTATTTCTAAGGCAAAAACAAATGAAGGGAACATGCTTAATTTTTAGGTTATGAGTAATTTATTGTACTTTTAATAGAGGATTTCAATGTATTCCCCATCCAGGAAATGGTAATGGAAATTGCCTACTTCAACATGTAATCTATAAAATCTTGTTAAATACTGTAATGAGAATTTGTCACTTTGTCACCTAGCTGACCTTTTACAACCCTGAAACTCAAAGTGAAGTGACACCTCCCTCAATTCAGATGAAATGCCTGCATATTTTACTGTGTTTTCACCAAGAAATCCCTTCAGCCAAAATTTCAGCTAGTCCAAGTCAATTTTTAAGCAAAGTGCATAACCAGAAATTGGCACAAACATTTGTGTATCATCCTTTCCATATTCAAAAGCTGTCTGAGACTCATTTGATTAAGCATAAAAATAACTCTGTGAATGTCATTAGAAAGGCTGCTGAACATTCCATGTCTGGTCCCTTGAATTTGTATTCTGGGGATGCATTATTAAGTCACTGCTAAGTTGTTTCTCTTGTAAGAACCTGATCATGCTCTCTAGAGTCTGAAAAAATTATTTTCATATTGAGTTTAGAAGCCTTAGTTTTTCTATTTCCATCAACAGAAAGGAAACAGCTGGTAAGTTAGGGAAGGCCAGTGTATTTGGCTACTGTAATCTCCACTGCCTTCCCTGGTTAACAGAATATCTTTATTCCAACCAGGGCTCCCTCCCTGCCAAATCTCCTTATTAAACTGAGTTGTGATTAGAAAAGAATAAATGACATTTTATTTCATATGTGGCTCCTTTCAAACTTCCATACTCCTCTTTAAGTTTTCCTCTTGCAAAACTTTTCCTTGGCCTTCAGCATTTCTTCTCTCTGGCAGACCTTCAACATTGCAAAGTTCCTGACAAGTCCACACTGAATGAAGCACCTCCTTATTCGTTCCTGTGGGATCAACTGTTATCCATGCACTTATTCATTCCACAAACATTAATTCTTACACACAAAATGGCCATGTGTATTCCAGACTCAAGTGGTCATCTCTGAGGATCATGTATTGGTTCAAAAATGGAATGCTCTTTTTCTGTCTCAGATTTGTTTTTCTGTTAGGTGCAGGTGCTTTATTTCAAAGTCAAGGAAGTCCAAAATACAGGTTGCATATGGTGGAATGGGTTCCAAATGTGGACAGATGTTGACAGAAGAAGTGTCAGTTGGGGAACTTATTACAAATGGATATTTAGGGTCCCAGTTTCTAGAAGTTCTGAGCCAGTTGGGTATGGCTCAGAGGTTTCTTATGTGCAGCTATATGTTGTCCCACTGATGTGTAGGGCTAGAGTGATAGCAGCGGATGTGGAGAAAGAGGATGGACTGAAAAATGACCTAGGAGGCAGAGTGTGCAGGGCTTGATGGCCACAGATAGTTGTAGGAGTGAGAACAGAGGAGTTGAAGATAACCTGTGTATACATATTTGTTCTTAGTTCATTTGTAAAAGAAAAAAAAGATACTACTTATTTCAGCAATGGAAAATTACCCAGGATTGTTTCAGCAAGGCAACACTAAAAATATTCTCCAAACAATTTTTTGGTCTCAAAAAATAAATACCAGATGGAGTGTACACTTTTTGATTGACTGCAAGGAATTTATTGAAGGTTGAAAGAAAGTAAAACTTAATGTTGCATTTAGCAAAGACTTTGACTTTTCTCCTTTATACTTTCAACCTGGGGCGAAAGTGACAGTCATATTGGTGTCACTATCTATTTGTAATTCAGAACTTCAAAAGGACCTTCTCTGTTGATGTATTTTTCTTTTTTCTACTAAAGTTGTCTTGCCTGCCACAATGAGCATTTTTTTTTCTTTGTCTGAGACAGGGTCCCACTCCATTGGCCAGGTGCAGTGGTGTCATAATGGCTTACTGCAGCCTTGATTTCTCAGGCTCAATAGATCCTCCTACCTCAACCTCCCAAGTAGCTTGAACCACAGGTATGTGCCACCACACCCGGCTAATTTTTTGTAATTTTTTTTTTTAAGAGACAGGGTATCACCATGTTGCCTGGGCTGGTCTGAAACTCCTGGGCTCAAGCAATCCACCTGCCTCCACCTCCCAAAGTGCTGGGATTCCGGGCATGAGCCGTCATGCCTGCTCCATAATGAATATTTTATACCTTTTACTCTCACTTCAAACTTCCACCCTCCAGCATGCTTCTTCACCATTGTCCTCGCTTTCAGTGATGGCCTTGAATTCTACCTCACGGAGAAGGTAGACACTATCATATAGGCACACCCTACTTTTTCTGCTAAGTCTATAAACCTACTTGCAGCTGCACTTGTTTTTTTTTCTTCTTCTTCCCTCACTGTTATCATCAAGGAAGTAGCCTTTCTCCTGCAAGATTCTGGATTTTATGCCTTCTCTTCTTCTCAAAGACTTCATTCTTTGAGTTTTCTCTTTTCTCTTTTTTCCCCTTAGCCTCTAACTTTATACTGGATCTTTTTTTTTTTTTTAATTTCCATAGGTTTTTTGGGGGAACAAGTGGTATTTGGTTACATGAGTAAGTTCTTTAGTGGTGATTTGTGAGATTTTGGGGCACCCATCACCTGAGCAGTATACACTGAACCCAATTTGTAGTCTTTTATCCCTCACCCCCTTCCCACCCTTTCCCCCTGAGTCCCCAAAGTCCACTGTGTCATTCTTATGCCTTGCATCCTCATAGCTTAGCTCCCACTTACGACTGAGAACATACAATGTTTGGTTTTCCATTCCTGAGTTATTTCACTTAGAATAATAGTCCAGGTTGCTGTGAATGCCATTATTTCTTTCCTTATTTATGGCTAAGTAGCATTTTATCATTTACATAAACATACACACACACACACATATATATACACACGTGTGTGTATATGTATATATATACAGACACACATATATATATCACAGTTTATCTACTCGATTGATGGGCATTTGGGTAGATTCCACATGTTTGCAATTGCGAATTGTGCTGCTATAAACATGCATGTGCAAGTATCTTTTTTGCACAATGACTTCTTTCCCTCTGGATAGTTACCCAGTAGTGGGATAGCTGGATCAAAAGTTAAGTTCTACTTTTCATTCTTCAAATAATCTCCACAGTGTTTTCCATAGTGGTTGTACTAGTTTACATTCCCACAAGCAGCTGAGAAGTGCTCGCTTTCACTACATCCATGACAACATTTATTTTTTTTTTGATCTTTTGATTATGGCCATTCTTGAAGGAGTAAGGTGGTAACACATTGTGGTTTTGATTTCCATTTCCCTGATCATTAGTGATGTTGAGCATGTTTTCATGTTTGTTGGCCATTTCTAGATCTTCTTTTGAAGATGTATAGATTGTGATTTTCTCCCACTCTGTGGGTTGTCTGTTTACTCTGCTGACTGTTCCTTTTGCCATGTGAAAGCTCTTTAGTTTAATTAAGTCCAAGCTATTTATCTTTGTTTTTATTGCATTTGCTTTTGGGTTCTTGGTCATTAAATCCTTACCTAAGCCAATATCTACAGGGGGCTTTCTGATGTTATTTAGTGTCAGGTCTTACATTTAAGTCCTTGATCCATCTTGAGTTGATTTTTGTTTAAGGTGAGAGATGAGGATCCAGTTTCATTCTCCTACATGTGACTTGCCAATTATCCCAGCACCATTTGTTGAATAGGATGTCTTTTCCCCACTTTATGTTTTTGTTTTCTTTGTCTAAGATCAGTTGGCTGTAAGTATTTGGGTTTATTTCTGGGTTCTCTGTTCTGTTTCATTGGTCTAGGTGCCTTTTTTTATACCAGTACCATGCTGTTTTGGTGACTATGGCCTTATAGTATAGTTTGAAATCAAATAATGTGATGCCTCCATATTTGTTCTTTTTGCTTAGTCTTGCTTTGGCTATGTGGGCTCTTTTTGTTTCCATATGAATTTTAGGATTGTTTTTTTCTAATTCTGTGAAGAATGATGTTGGTATTTTGATGGGAATTGCATTGAATTTGTAGATTCCTCTTGGCAATATGGTCATTTTCACAATATTGATACCACCTATGCATGAACATGGGGTTTGTTCAATTTGTTTGTGTCTTCTATGATTTCTTTCAGCAGTGTTTTATAGTTTTCCTTGTAGAGATCTTCTACCTCCTTGGTTAGGTATATTCCTAAGTATTTTATTTTATTTTTGCAGCTATTGTAAAAGGGGCTGAGTTCTTGATTTGGTTCTCAGCTTGGTCACTGTTGGTGTATAGAAGAGCAACTGATTTGTGCATATTACTTTCACATCCAGAAGCTTTGCTGAATTCTTTTACCAGTTCTGGGAGTTTTCTGGTGGAGTCTCTAGGTTTTCTAGGTAAACAATCATATCGTCAGCAAACAGCAACAGTTTGACTTCCTCTTTACTGATTTGGATGCCCTTTATTTCTTTATCTTGTCTGATTGCTCTGGCTAGGACTTCCAGTACTATGTTGAAGAAGAGTGGTGAGAGCGGGCATCCTTGTCTTCTTCCAGTTCTTAGAGGGAATGCTTTCAACTTTTCCCTATTCAGTATTATGTTGGTTGTGGGTTTGTCATTTCACTTTGTCATTTCTGTTAGCATGTTTTCTAGCATCTTCCATTAAAAATAAATCTCTTAATTCTGCAGCCCTGTTTCTCTGATTCTTTCTGGTCAACATTCTTTTTAAAAGTCTTCTACACATTTTTTTTTTCTTCATTTCCACACCTCTCACTCATTCTTTACTTCAGCCTCAATGTGATGTTCATTCTAATTCACCAAAACTACTCAGGAAAAGCACAAATAACCTTACTGAATATTTTATTTCCCTTCAATGCAGTAGAGCACTAACGGGCTCCTTGCAACACTTTGTCATCCTGATATTAATTTGGGGAAATTCCCAGCCATTATTATTTCAAATATTTCTTTTGCTTTTTTCTCTTCTCCTTCTGGTGTTCCTATTATACATATGTTACACCATTTGTAGTTGTCCTACAGTCCCTGGATATTTTGTACTGTTTTTGTCCCCAGTATTTGTTCTCTTTGCTTTTCAGTTTTTTAAGTGTCTATTGCTATATCCTCATGCTCAGAGGTTCTTTCCTCAACTGTGTCCAGTCTACTAAGAAGCCCATCAGTCATTCTTTATTTCTGTTATGGTGTTTTTGATGTCTAACATTTCTATTTCATTATTTCTTAGGATTTCCGTCTGTTTGCTTACATTGTCCATGTGTTCTTGGATGCTGTCTACTTTATCCACTAGCACCCTTGGCATATTAATCACAGTTGTTTTAAATTCCTGGTCTGATAATTCCAATATGGCTGCCATATTTGGTTCTGATGCTTGCTCTGTCTTTTCAAATGGTGTTTTTGTCTTTTGGTATGGTTTATAATTTTTTGGTAGTTGGATGTGATGTATCAGGTAAGTAGGCCCCTTGTAATGTGGGGTAAGCTGTGGGGAGCAGGCAAGCAATCTATAGTCATATGCTTAGGTCTCAGTCCTTTAGTGAGTCTATGCCTTTGAACTGTGAACTACACAAGTATTCCTCAGTTTTTTCTTCCCTTTTAGGTGGAACAGCATGGCTAGAGTGGGATACAGTTGGGTATTTCCTTTCCCCCAGGTCAGTTAGTTTCTGATGATATCCTAGGAGGTTAGAATCTGATTAATTGGTTTCTTCTGGGGAAGATCTTGTTAAGAACAGAATTCCCTGGCCTATTTCAAAATGGTTTCCTTTACCCTTCCCCTGCTGGAAGCATGAGGGGATTTTTCCCTTAGGCTTACTGTGGGAACTTGGTTGAGCTCCTGAGACCCCTAAAGTTTTTAATTATCTGACTTGTCAGCACTGAGTCCCCAGTAGTTAGTCAATTACAGTTCAGGTGTTCCTCCACAGCACCAGTTCCCATGGCAGTTTCTGCTCATGAGCCTGTCCTGGGAAGCCATGATTCCCTGTATTTGCCTGTCTGTCTCCAGTCTTGTGGATAGCAATTTGCCTTGTGTCTTCCCTTCTCTTAGGGATCCAAAAAGAGTTGTTGATTGTTCATTCTGTTCAGCTTTTTACTTGTTTTGAGAATGGAGTTTTGACTTCTAAGCTCCTTACCTGCAAGACCGGAAACCGGAAGTTCCTGTTAAGAACAGACTGTAGAAAATGAAAGGATGGTGTATTATTTTTCTAGGGATGCCACAACATATTACCACAAACAGAGTGGCTTAAGCCAATAGAAATGTATTCTCTCACAATTCTGGAGGCCAGAAGTAAGACATCAAGGTGTCAGCAGGGCCACACTCCCTCTCTGAAAGCTCTAGAGGAGCATCCTTCCTTATCTCTTCCAGCTCTGGTGGCTTCTGGCATTCCTTGGCTTGTGGCCTTTCCCCATGTATCAGTGTCTCTGTCCAAATCGCCCTCTCCTTGCTCTTAGAAGGACACCATTTAATGGATTTAGGATCCACCCTAGATCAAGGATGATTGAGTCATGGGATTCTTAACTAACTACATCTGCAAAGACTCTATTTCCAAACAAGGTCACATTCATAAGTGTGTGTGTGCAGGTGGTAGGGCTCGAACATATCTTTTTGAGGGATACATTTCAACCCACTATAGCATTAAGTAACCAAATTAAATTTTAAGTGAGCAGTGGCAGGGCTTATGATGATAGTGCATATATGAAGATTGTAGGAAGTTGGATTTGGTGTATGTTTTTAAGAGAGAGATTATGAGATTTTTTGATGGATTTCATTTGCAGTGTGACAGAAAGAACAGCATCAAAAATGGCTTCAACTTTTGACCTGACATAGGGTGAATAGTATTTACTGATCTAGAAAGATGCAAGTTTTGGGGGGAGAGGACTATGAAGGACTTTCCCCAATTACTTTAATAATATAGCATAGAATTCAAGAGCAACACTTCTGGGGGCAAATCGACCTGGGCTCACAAATAATGTTATGCCTTGGGGTATGTTACTTGATCTCCCTGGGTCTTGGGATTTCCATTTGCAAAATGGGTATTAAAAAAATATTACCTCTCTCATAATATTATTGGAATGATTTCATGTGATTATACATATTAGCTATTAATAGTCAGGGGCAAACAGGCAGTACTTCCTCTGTAAATCTTATCTATTCATCTGATTTTGAAAGAAGCCTACAGAGGGCTGGGCGCGGTGGCTCACGCCTGTAATCCCAAAACTCTGGGAGGCTGAGGCAGACAGATCACGAGGTCAGGAGATCGAGACCATCTTGGCTAACACGGTGAAACTCTCTACTAAAAATACAAAAAATTAGCCGGGCATGGTAGCGGGTGCCTGTAGTTCCAGCTACTTGGGAGACTGAGGCAGGAGAATAGCGTGAGCCTGGGAGGTGGAGCTGGCAGTGAGCCGAGATCTCGCCACTGCACTCTAGCCTGGGCGACAAAGTGAGACTCTGTCTCAAAAACAAAAAAAAGAAAGGAGTCTACAGAAATTTGGAAGGCCCCTTCAAATGTACCACTCTTTTATTCTGACATCACTTTGGTGCATTAGGAAGATTGATGTGGCAGCAGCATATACGTTAGACTGGAGTGGGAAGAGCAGGAGGCAGGGAGCCTACTAAGTTGTCCATTGAGAGATGTCAAGAGCAGTGGCATGAGAATAGTGGGGAGAGAGAAAACAGAGGACATTATTGAGGGAACTGCACAGGACCTGGCAAATGATGCACTGTGAGAAAAGACAAAGATGTCTGACTTTCTAACTCTGGAAAGTTGGAACACAGTAACTGATGAAAGTGGCAAAGTGGAAGTGTAGAGTAACCTTGGGATGAGAAAGGGGAAGGAGCATATTCAGTTTAGACTCACCAAATTGAAGTACTGACAGTGTAAGAAGTTAGGCACCAAGTAGAATCATGGCATGCGTAAGTGCTCCATATCTGAATGGTTGGTAGATCTAGGTCAGTACTGTCCAATAGACATATGAGAGCCACAAATGTAAGCCATGTGTCATTTAAATTTTCCTAGTAGCCACATTTAGAAAAGTAGAGTGAAACAAATGAAACTAATTTTAATAATATATTTTATTTAACCAAATATAGCCAAAATACTTTCATTCCAATATGTAATTGCCATAAAATATTGATTATGTTATATTCCTTTTTTCAGGCTAAGTTTTCAAAATCCCATATGTATTTTATACCCACAGCACATCCCAATTTGTACTAGCCATATCTCGAGTGCTCACTAGCTACTCTGTTGGACAGTATAATTCTAGGTGGAGGTGATTGTCAGGCAGTAGATTGTGATAGCTGCATTTCAAAGAGAGACATCAATCTAAAATTACCTGCATGGAAGAGGAAGCCAGGTAATAGGATGAACTTTGTAAGAGAGAGAATACTAAAAGAGAAGGGAAACTAAGACAGAATGGGGGAACGATTCATTTTGCAAAGGTTTGGTTTTTCCCTTAGACTGCCCAGCCCCTGAAAAGAGGTGAATTGGTAATAGTGATTCAATGCATGTTTTTAACATATTCACCTCTTGGTTTTTTTTATTCTACTATTTGCAAGCATCTTGCTCATGCATTTATTTACTGTCCATCTCCTCATTACCATAATGTAAATCTGTTTTGCTCACAATTATATTTCCAGAATAACATCTCTCACACATTAGTGAGCAGTAAATGGCTGTGAGTTAGAAGTCAAATCTCTACCTTCAGAGAATTTACAATATGATGGGTAAGGAACCATTACATAGAGGAAAAATATACTAATGATAGATTCATAGAGAATTAGATTCCTAATGAATGATATTACTAATGTGGGGTCCAGGAGTTCAACAGAGAGAAAGAGTCATTGATTTTGAAGGAACCTAGAAATACAGAATTGAAGCATGGTCTATGCCTTAAATGATGGCTAGCCTTTGAATATTTGGGAAGCAAGGGGAAGCTTTCCAAGTAGGGTAAATGACTTATGCAAAGGTGTGGTACATGTGAATATTTTAGTTGCAATAGCTGCTAACAAGAAGAAAGATATCAAATTGAAAATGGTGGCCACTGAAGTTTTTCATAAAGTATGCCAAGCAAAACTTTTAAAATGCTATATCAAGTGGATTGAGAGAGGAGTACTGGTGAGCAGCCATTGCAATTGCCCAGAAGGCAATGAGGGTTGGATTAACAGTGGTGATGCCTTTGGGGGTAGGCAGGAGGAGAGATATAAAACATGTTTGAATAATGGCCATAGCATATTTTGATCTCTATTTTTAAAAAGAGGCTGTTATTTGGCATAAATGACCTTGAAGGATGACCTAATGAGCACTGGATGTTTGAATGTGTTGCTGAGGAAAACTCCAAGGTTCTGAACTTGGTTGACTGAATTATGGTGCCATAGACAGAAAGTTCCAAATAGCAAATTGCTTTTAGAGGTGGAGACTGAGAGAGGAAAATGGGTTGAAGTCAAAGTGTTGGAAGATATCCACATGGAAATTTCCAGTAAGCCTTCAGATGACTAAGGGATTCAGAGAATGTAGGCGCTTTCCAAATCTTCTCTTCTTTTTGCCTATATAGAAAGTGTTTACTTTATGTGTTTCCTTGTGGCTCTGTTGATTACATTTTTATGTGTGGTTTGGAGCTCCTCTGGCTTCAGACCTGTGTTTGTTTTTGGCATAGTTGGAGTAGAGTGCTAATGAGCTCAAGGTCATGGGTTTGATCCCCAAAAGGGCCAGTTAGTTTCATGGAGAGGAAAATTGCATTCCGTGGTTCACAGACTTCACCCCTAATCCTGTCTGCTTGTCTCAAAACTATCTAGCATTGGTCCCAAGGGGGCCCAGTGAGAAAGTGTGAGCGGTTGTGTGTGCAAATCTATTTAAACTGCTGGGAGAATAACTCCAGATGGGTGGTTTATCTAGGTTGCTTCTTCAGGAAGCTTTGTCTGCCCTTCTTCCTCAACTCTTGGGACAGAGATCACCTTTTCAGAGACAACACCATGAACAAATGCACGTGAAACTGTCATTCTCATGTCTGCCCGCATCTGCATTCCTATGTTCATTTACTTCTCAAGCAAAGGGCAGTGTGAGCATCCAGGAGCCTGTGGTTCTTTGGTACAAGTGTCTACTTGTAAGTATTGGAGTATTATCAGTTTGACTTTGAGAACTAGCTTACTAGTGTTGTACAAAAAAGCCCTAGAGAGCATGAATGTGTCCAAAAGACTCTCTAAGCAAACCTTTCCCCAACAGATTTTCCTTATCAGGCTGCTTTTGCTAGTTGCATGCTTTTACTGGGAAGTACAAGTCAACACAGAATTCTTGTGAAGTGGTCATACAAGGATACAGCATAGAATGCTCAGTGTTCTTAAGAAGAATGCCGGTATCCATAAAACAGCTCCTAAACAAACCCACAGAAGGCATCTTCCACACAAGTACAGAGTTACCAGCACCTGCTGGGATGGCATCTAAAATCTGTTTTTGTGGATACTGCATTTTCGAAAATCAGTCTTAGAGGTTCTCAAATTGCTTTTTTTAGTTGACAGATATACCCTGGGTCCTACAAGAGTGACCCTGAAGAGGAGTTGGAATAATGTTATGCACACACTGAAAGATTCGAAATAAATCTTCATGGCTTAAAAAGGGCTTGAAAATTCTTTTCAAGTTCACTTCTCTTTCAGGGAATTGGAGATTGCTACACCAGGGGTATTTCTCTTATTTGGCATTATGGAAAATTTTGAAGGCTGAGAAGTAAGAGACCAGACCATCAAATCCTATTTAATTGATTTCTAAGAATAATAGTGATGTCTTAAAAGAATATGCCATGGAGTAAATATGACTAAAAGTAAAAGACAGAATAAAATTATATGCTAATGAATCCAGCAAAACTGGTTGAAAAATTCTTAGTGTTGGGTTTGTGCACAGTGACAAGCAACATACTTATTTGCATTGTTCCTTCAAATTGATTACATTGAGGAGAAATTATTTTAATATTATAAAGGGACAGCCTGAAAATATCAAATAAGTAGTTAAAAATTATTATATGAAAACGTTGTACGTCTGCTGGCTGGGATGGGCTGGAGTGAAGAAAGATAAAGAATTATGACACAGTAAGAAAATGCTAGACTTGAAATTTTTACATCTGCATTGTGGTGCAAGGATCTGCACTAGCCCTTTTTACCTGATTTTTCTGGTCAGAGTCAAATTTGGGGAAATGTGGTCAGTGTCAGAAATGTTGAGGCCATGAGTTAAGAGTATATATAGAAAATGGTGTGACACACACCGGGGCCTGTCAGAGGGTGGGGTCTTGGGGAGGGATAACATTAGGAGGAATACCTGATGTAGATGATGGGTTGATGGGTGCAGCAAACCACCATGGCACATGTATACCTATGTAACAAACCTGCACGTTCTGCACATGTACCCCAGAACTTAAAGTATAATTAAAAATAAAAAATGAAAGAAAGAAAGAAAATGGTGTGACAAAGCCAATGGAGAAAATTCTACTTTGGCTATCTTAGATCCTTAATTAATACTCTCATTCTTAATAACAGCAGAAGTAATTATAATAAAAGTAATAGTAAAAACGCCAGAAACCACACAAAACAAGAGTTGATAAGCAGACTAGTGCTGGACTATGCCAGTGGTTTCATCTAGCCACAGGAAAATTAAAAAGATGAAAAAAATTAAATTAATAATGAGTTTTCTATAAAGCTTAATTTACACAATTAAAGAGTCTGCCCTTTTTTCTTAGATTATATTCATGCCATGTTTTTAAAAAATTGATTCATTTTTAGTGATAAATGGTGATGATAGATGATTTTTTTATGTCCTTATTTTAGGCAAATAAAGATTTTGCCACCTTAGATTTTCTCAATTTCTACTTTTATTTTTGGAAATTTCACTATTTTCAGAAATCTAGAAGTTTAGGAACTATTGTATGATAATGTTTAATTCTTAAATACTAATTTGAGGCAGATATTGCTGTTTTTATCAAAATAAGAGGAAACTAAACCCCACAGAAGTCATTTTAATTTGTCCAAAGCACATATTAGAGCATGACACAAGCCCACATCTGCCTGATTTCAGCACTTGTTTCTTACCACTATGTAATTCCTGTTTGTACTAGTTAGGGCCTAGTAAGGACAGCAGAAACCCTTCTAGGCTAGGCATTTTAAACAGAGAGGATTCTTTCTTTCTTTTTTTTTTTAAAGATGTCTCGCTCTGTTGCCTAGTCTGGGCTGGAATGCAGTGGCATGATCACGGCTCATTGCAGCCTTGACCTCCTGGGATCAAGTGATCCTCCCACCTCAGCCTCTTGAGTTGCTGGGACTAGAGGGGCGCACCACTACACCCAGCTTTTTTTCTTTTATTTTTTATTTTTAGGAGAGATAAGGTCTTACTCTGTTACCCATGCTGGTCTCCAACACCTGGAATCAAGCTATCCTCCTGCTTTGAGCCCCAAAAGTGCTGGGATTACGGGTTTGAGCCACTGTGCATGACCAACAGAGAGGATTTAATACAGGTGATGGAAGAGATGAGTCGCTAAGTAAGAGAGGGGAGTCAACCCAGAAAAAATAACATCCTAAAATCACTACCATCCCTATGGCTAGAGATACTCGGGGGGCGGGCTGGTGTTTGGGAAAAACCACCTCCATGGATCTAGGTCCCCTAGGGGAACAGAATGCTGCTTGCACTGGGAGGAAGGGATTATGGAGCCAAGAGCTGCAAGTACTGCTGAAGATGCTGTTGGAGGCAAAGAGAAAAGAAGGATAATACCTGGCTTCTCCATTCTTCTTGTCTTTTGTCTTTTGCTAATGCCTCCTATTGCCCAAACTTACCCAGAAACCAGAACTCGCAGGTGCAGAGAAATGTAGCTCCTTGTGAAAATGAGCAAATCAAGGGAATGTTGGGAAATGAATATGAGAGCAAACAAGTAATCAGCCAGCACATTCTAGCACATATCTGTATTCAGTTTTTCCACTGTACCTTTTACTATAGCAGTGAGGTCTAGACATACCAGAGGATGCTTTTCAATATTAACTATCTAAGAGAATCTACTTGGTGATAGTTGAGAGATGAGGATGTCTCTATTTCCAATTCATCTTTAAAGCAGAAGAAATAAAAAGAAATTTGGCTCTGGGGTAACCTTATTTTTGAGTATTTTACATCCTATAAGGGTGGCTGAATTAGAAGCTCTGAACTAAATAGGATGGAGAAGCACAATCCTGGGTCATGTTTCTTTCTTATTGTTGTCTCCTTCCCTCTCTCTAGGAACAATCACCTCCCACCTCTGTTTCCATTTTAGAGACTTGGGGTTGGGAAAGGCAGTTCCATATTCATGGGGTGGAGTGATAGGTTCAGTCATAGCACGTGTATATGGATATTTCTATGATCCCTGTTATCACCTATAAGTCCATTTGAAGGGAGAGACCCTACTCAGGGTCCTTTCTGAAGGAGGTTTGGACGTAAGCAGGAACCACTGAATAAAATAAGTGAGGTGGAGTTAGAAAATTATAGCACAGTTCCTCAATTTTTAAATCTCTTAAAAGAGAAACCTCCCTACCAGGCCACATTTCCTACCTTACTTGTAGTTCAAGGTCAAATTTTACTTCTGATGTACTGCTGCAATTGTCTCAAATCCAATGTACATCTGCTTCTGTTTTTAGTGATTGCTTTATTCTTTTACAAGCCATCTCATTCCATCACAGGGTGAAGAAAAGAACATTTAGAAACCAGATGTTGTATTAACTATAACCATTATCCTTTATGGGATCCCAGAGGTTTAATCTCTATCCATAAACAGGTGAGGAAGATACCAGCTTTCAGCTGAGCTTTATGCTTAGGATGCTTCACTGAGAAGGAGGCGAAGGCTCTGCCATCCATCTGTCATTATGACTCGGGGAGGCTCATACTGGATGGGTATAGCCCAGTAGTTTCAACTCTATCAGACCCAAAGCTCTCCTTTTTATAACATATATTTTATGATCTACCCTTTAATGTCCTAAAGTGAAATTCACAGGTAATATCAACATATGCAATTTTAACAAAAAACAAAATGATGCCTGAACTGTAACATAAAGGAGAAATAAAAGGAAAAGAGTTTGTAATAAAATAACATGCATTACAAGATAGAATGCTTAGGACAACTCTCCTAGAAAACTCACTGAAGTGGTCGGATGTTTATGCTCGTGGAGAATCATGCGTGGGACAGCTGCATGTGTAGACTGATGCAGATGTGGAGTGGAAAGATTCAAACAGCACAATTAGCATCGCCACTGATGATGTGATTTTCTAAAACAGTGAAAAAGACTTGGTAAAGTTCTACCTTTTCTTAATTTGTATGGTAATTGCATCCCTGAAGAACTAGGTTTATGTTAAAATTGTGCAAAAACACTCTGAGTTTATAAATAAATTGGAGTTATATTCTGGACTTAGGTGATTATAAATAGGATTATCTCCTACTTGCAATGTCTGGAGACCTGGTCCATACTCAATAACTGTCAGAAATACTCTCCCCAGTCATTGCAACAGTGCCAAATGTCTCCCAAATTATCTAGGACCAGCACCACTCCGCCCATTGTGAATGCTTGTATGGGCTGTCTAAGGCCACTTTGGAGGGCAGGGATATGGGAATGTGCGTCTCACGGAACTCTAGGCTCTAAGTCCACAGTGTTTCTCCAGAAGCCCTGATTCAACCATAGCACTTGAGACTACACTAACTTTGATAAGCTGTCAAGAGAAAAATAGGTGGATTGTTGCCAGAGGTCTTGGTAAGATTCTTAATAATCAGCTTCCAGTTTCACTTAAGTGGGAATGGTTTATTCCTGGACTGTATAAGAACCAACACATAACCTTCCTCATGGAGGTATCCCAATATTGGCTCTATATCCCTGGGTGTTACCTACATAGTGTGAAGCACTATCCAGAACTGACGTACACATGTAGAAGAATGGCAGTGGGGAATGACACATTATTAGATACATCGGTTACCATGCAGAAATGCTTCTTTATCCTGATAATGTCATACTCAATAATAGGTCATCACTCGAAGGTGCCATTAGTCATGTGTCTGTCTGTAGTGTGTAAAGCCAGTTTTGAACAAGAAAGTATCAGTGAGTATTCTGAGCTGTCCTCATGTCTGGATTGGGTGTAAGTGGTGGAGTAGTAAAAGCAAATGTCTTCAGACTCAGGTTTAATGTCCTCAGACCCAGATTCAAGCCTTCTTTGCTGGTCTGTGACCTTCAGTAAACTAAGTAATGTCTTTGAGCCTCCATTTCCTTATCAGGCAGTGTTTACAATAGTGCCTGATGCATAAGCTTGTTGGAAGGATGAATGAGATAATATAGGTAAATCACTTGGCATAATGACTGACTCACAGTAAGTGCTTAGTAACTATTAACCACCATTATTGTTAGAGTGGTGGTAATTATCTCCAATAAAGATCTTACAGAAGAAAAAGAGGTTCTTTTAAAAAAAAGAGGCTGTTATTTGATGTAGATGACCTGGAAGGAAGATAGAATTCCTCTTAGGGATGGAATTGGTTTTTCCTTTAGGAAAGAACACCACTTGTACATATTCAGTAATAAAAGGTGAGCCAGCCCTGCCCCCACCCCTACCACCGGCAAAGCTGTGATGGTAGAAGATTGTCCTGCATAAGAATACAATCTAATTTTCTTATAAGTTCTTTCCAAAGGAGGGGATAAAGGGTTTGATAGAAAGTGGTTCCTGGGAGAGTTTGCAGAAGAGTGGGAAAGATCTTGCTAAGATCACAGGAGGCACATGAGCAGCCAGAAATTCCTTGGATTCATAGTAACAGTGATGTTTGCCGTTGAAATGGAAGGCGTTTTCTGTCCTGTGCTTAACTCACCCCCTTTGCATTGTCTACAAAATCTTTAGTGAAAGGCTGTGGCTAGATCACCCTAGTGTGAACAAAAGGAGAGAGGGATTGTCTGGAGTGGAGCGGGGAGAGAAGTGATACAGAACACCATGACTACAGGAGGCAAAATGCTAAGAGCATGAACAAGACATTTGGAGGAAGAAGGGGCCCACGCAATGACAGTCCCAGAGAGATTCTTGGATATCTTGAGGGAGCAAAGGTGGGAATGAATGTGAGATGGGACACCAACGGCACGTGAGAAAATATTAGAGAAAACTTTACTATGATTTCCTTAAAACTAAGTACAAAACTTACGAGACTTTTTTAATATTTAGGTAACTTTCCAAATAGTTAATGAATTTTTTAAAAATGAAATGAGATGCTTTTAAACAAGAGGGAGATTACCAATCTTTATACCTTGTACTTCTATATATACTGTTGTGAGTTTGATATTCACAGTATCTATTCAGTAAAAAATTGGAACAATTTATTGAAATGAAAACTCAATGCTGAGAGATCACATTCTTATAAATCTCTTGGTATGGGAATGTATTAGATGCCATTTATATATTATGTGCCTTATTTGATATGTTTGAATCTTCTGGCAGGAGAATATTTTCCCAACCACTTTGTGTCAGGGATTATAAGTCACTGTTGGGTGACAGTGAGGGGATTTTATGTACAACTGCTTTATTGTTAATGCATATATTGTACAATTCATACATCTCTTACATAGCTTTTGCAAGTCCTTTGAAACATATTTACTTTTAAATAGAATCTGTAAATTCTATGAGATATCTTCATTTTTGTGTATGATTAGTTTTATTTTTCTGGGTATGTTTTCATGTTTAATTGTTGCAATGACCTTAATAAAAATGCTATATAACAGTAGAATTCTTAAGGAATGACACATTACACCAACATTATCCAAAAGAACTAATTAATCAAACATGACTAATTTTAATGTAATTACTAAAGAAAGATATACCATTTTATTATGACACTCTAGCCATACATTTTCAAAATATGCTTATTAAACAGTAAATGTAAGATAATGATTCAATTAGTTACATTTTTAGAAGTCATTAGGTTTGATATTCCTCTGCCATAAGTGAATTGAGTAATAATTTCAAATACAATCAGAATTAATTTAATAAAAAATATGCTTTTCAACTAAGACAGATATAATGAATGGCCAGTCATTATTTTCTGGTTTCAAAGTAGCAGGGAAATTAATTCAGTGTCTGTAAGTTTATTTATCACACTTGGCCTATAAGTGTGATAAAAATACATGAGGCAAAATACATGATGTAATCCCAATTCTCATAGTTCATTAACTCTTTTACCAAAAAGAGATCTGACATGGTATTTAGGGCCTTTATGTAAACTGAATATAAGCTGCATGATATTTGAAAGGTTTTGATATTTCGAAGAGACATTTTCATGATACACAGACACAGATAAAAGATGTAAGTAGACAGCTTGAGGTTTCAGAGTCCCTCCTGTGGTGTGTTTAGCAGCGGGTACAAGATAAATATCCAAACAAAATCAGATTAAGGGATTAACGGAAGTGACTTTGCTATGAGTTGGTGAGTGGGGTCAATGGGTGGCTTGAAAGGGATTTTAGAGCTCTGTTTTTATTTTTCCTACTTTACATCAGTGCATTTTGGGCAAAATAAAATGAGTAATGCTTACTTTTAGGCCTCAGTAATATTTTAAAAAAGGCAGATTCTAAGGATTGTGGAAGGTCATGTTTTTGAAAGTGACAGCTAATTCAGCTCAGGTAATTCAACTCAGAGTTTCTCAGGAGAAACTCGATCTCCATCTTAACTCATATTTCAGTTGGGCAGTAACATTTGGTTTTGTGTCCTCTCTTTTTTTTTTTTTAATTTTAAAAAAGCTTGGATTTTTTTCCCCTTGAAAGACCCCTATCAAAGATAGTTGAAGAATGAGGAGAGAAGGACCATGTTTACGATCAATGTAATCATACGTTAAGAGGGAACACATGGGCAGGGCGTGGTGGCTCACGCCTGTAATCCCAGCACTTTGGGAGGCTGAGGTGGGCAAATCACAAGGTCAGGAGTTCAAGACCAACCTGGCCAACATGGTGAAACCCCGTCTCTACTAAAAATACAAAAAATTAGCTGGACATGGTGGTGGGTGCCTATAATCCCAGCTACTCGAGAGGCTAAAGCAGGAGAATCGCTTGAACTCAGGAGACAGAGGTTGCAGTGAGCCGAGATCTCGTGCCACTGCACTCCAGCCTGGGGGACGGTATGAGACTCCATCTCAAAAAAAAAAAAAAAAAAAAAAAAAAGAGGGAACACGTGAAATATATGTTTTCAATGAGGTTCCTTTAATTCTAGAGTTTCAGATTGGTCAGCCCTCTATAAAATTCTGAGGAAGATACTAAAATAATGACTGGGTTGGGATGGGGGCAGAATAAAGACAGCTTCAAAAATCCCCTGGGCCTCTGGGTTATCTGTGAGAGGTTTCTTTAAAAAACAAAAGCATTGTTCTAGATAGGGATTGATTATTTAAATTGATATCTTTATCCTGTACCATATGCACTTAAAGCTTCTGACAGTCTTCTTTCTTTTTTAAATAGAAATTACACAAAGAAAAGATATCTATGTATCACTTTCTAATACCTAACAGGAAGGTCTTATAAAATATTAAAATAGCAATAAGCAAATATGTACTACAGGATTAAACACTAGCATTGAAAACAAAACAAAATCCAAAACCAAGAATCAACAACATTTTCCTTTTGTTGCTGCCCCCCTACCAGATCTGGACTTTATGATCTTTGCAAGGGAGGGGCATAAAGTTTCACAATTCTTCTATTTTAAAATAAATGATGCCACTGCATAAATCAGATTTATCTATTGAAAATATTGGTGGAAAGCCCATGTGATCTGAATGGAAAGATTCTTTCTTATGAGGAGAGTCAAACAGGTTCTGCTCTAATAAATTAGCACAATCTTTTAAGATTAAAAATAGCAAAACATTTTAAATAGTCTGATTACAGCTTCAACAAGTCAAACATACATTTCTATCTAGCCTATAGTTTTAAAGAGTCTATGTGGGTTTAACTTATTATTCCTCATTCCAATATAAAAAAAGAAGAAAAGAACCAAGTCATTTTGAGTATTAAGAAATTCATAAAGACTGTATAAAGTAAAAAAAAAAAAAAAAATCAAAAACAAGAAACAAAAAATCTTCACAGATTGTTAGCCATCTCTTTCAACGATTTCTCATAATTCTTTCTTTATCAGTAGATAACCCCCATCTCATAAGGAAATACTTTCCAACATTTCCCCAATGAGATCAGTGACTGCTTTTCATGAGAGCTACTGCTCTTTGAGATGTCTGGGTGAAGGGAGAATATCTTCTATAAACCAGTAAATGCCAAAAAATACCCAAGGGGGATTTGGCAGAAGCTATTTTTTTTTTTTTTTTACAGGTAAATCTATGTATTTTTTTCTCTTTGTTCTTATTTTCTCCACTTGCTGAGTATCTGTTTTAGAGCAGAGAGCACAAAAATCAATAAGGAACTTACTTATCTTTTAAGTTCTTCTATTTGGCTGTAAGATCTTTTTTCCCACATTTATTCTCCATGCTCTTGATCAAGTTCAGAAGATTGGATAATATATTGCTAATTTTGCTAAGTTTGAGAGCCAACAAAACAATGGAGCCTTCTAACTTTAAAAAATTTCCATCTCCTGCCCCTGCACCCCCAAATTCACAATTTGGTGAACAGTACACTACTTGTGAGTGATAAAAAGTTGAAAGGTGGTGGTGGCTAGATAGACCTAATGCTATTTTATTAAGCCATCTATCTATAGAATTGTTGTTTTTATACTTTAAAAAAATATGTCTATGCTTTCTTTTTTTTCTTTTTTTCTTTTTTTTTTTTTTAGTCAAGTACTTTCTTAAAGAAACAATAGCACCACATTGGCATAGCTGGCCAAACAATAAATGGGAAAGCAAAATGTGCTACATCTTTTATTCTAAGCCTTCTCCCAAGTGCATGAAATAGTAACAGAAACCCTGGAGCCATAGAGCATGAGATGGTTTCATCTACACAAAGATTGATGTTCCAAGGACAGGAAGGATTCTCAAGGGAAGACAGGCTTTTGTTTGTTTGTTTTTTAATAAAATTTCCAAGGAAGTGATTTCTTTTCAGTATCCCATTGGATCCTTAGGGTGAATGTGTGTGTGTGTCTGTGTGTGTGTGTCTGTATCTGCGTCTGTGTCTGTGTATGTAGGGTGGGTGTTGAGAGATTTTCATATCCCTAGAAGAGTGGATTCTGATGCGGCGCTGCATTAACTTTTCAGGGGAACCACCTCATCTTAAAAAGTTCAAATAATACTTTGATACTATTTGGGGAAGAGAGAACAGAAATTTGACCTAAGTATCGAGGATGGTCAATTAAATTGGAAATAAGCCTATGAGTTGAAAGCTCATTCCTACCAATGTTTACCATTCTTTTACAAATATCTTGAAATGGCCTCATTCAAGAATTATAAAGCAATCTAATTCTGAAGCAAAGCTTGTAAAATTTTGGGTTGTGATATTTTGTTTGCTCCTTTCTATGAAATCCGAGTCATTCTGCTGGAGTATATAGTAATCGACTGACTTCCAGGGTTTGCATCAATTTGTCTTCTAGTGTTAATTCATTAAAAAATAAAATAGTGAATTGGTATAATGAGTTATTTTCAATTTATTTATGATCCAGTTGTGGAGGATTATGTGTTGGAAAAAGTTAAGAAAGATAATATGGCAATGCATCTTTCAGCTTTTCTCCTTGGGGGATTTTTGACTGTGGATAGAATTAAGTGAAGGAAATAAGTCATAGACAGTCTCAGAATTATCACATCTAACTATGACAGAAAACACGTAAGTCTGCAGAAGTCTGCCTATAAAGTTTTGTTGAGAGGGAATAATTTTAAAAGGTACACACTGGGGACAAGAAATAAAAAGAAGTGCCATCTTGGGAAGAGGAGTCCAGTATCTTATTCCACAGAACCTGTATGTCTGGAAAACAGGTAGAGGGCAAAAATGATGTATAGTTTCTTTTACATCTGTCCATAGTGATTGGAATATTGCTAAGCATGCTTGAGGTGCTCAATTCAAATAATGTTAGACTGAGAGTTAAAATACTTGTTGACTGAACAGGAGTGCTGGCTCCACTAAATGCAGCCTTCTTTTTGCAGATAGTCAGAGATCCAGGGAGTCTTTTTTTTCCTGGCCTCTGATCCTTGAGGTGACCCAGTGGGAGAAAAACTGAAGATGTTCTTTTTGTTTTTCATATAGACTTTCCAAGAATGTAAAATATACAATTTGCATGAAATAATTAAGCCTGGGTACTTTTAACCAAAAAGTCCTAAGGTGAATAAAAAGATCTGAATGTTGGATAACTCATTGTTCTAATGAGAAAATCTTGATCTACAGATGGGGATCATTTTCTAGGCTATGATGGACTAGTACACTAACCAGTGGACTTTCTTGATACCAATTTTCAGCTAAATGGATAAAACACATTCACAGAGAGCTAGGGGCTACCCTTCTAAGCAGGCATGGGAAATTTCTGGTTTTGATGGAAGTTTTTGCCTTTCAATTGGCAACTCTAGTCAAGCAAGTTTTAACACAATTTTTAAAAAATGTATATGCAGCTAAGAATAAGGGTAAAGTTTTTTAAAGAAGATAACTTTGTGACTTTTTATTAGATATTATTTTAATATTTCAAATTTGGGGTCATTTTCCTTATATTGCCTAGAAAAGAAGGAAGTATCATGTTTTTCAAAATGAATAGAATATTATTTATAGTATTAAACAAGGTTTTACTAGACATATAGTAACTGCATAGAAGAGTCAGTGAGTGCTAACAAATAGAGTAATTAACTCCCCTTTCACTGGTAGAAATCTCTTTGTTTTTCTCCTTTTTTCTTTTCCTTTCTCTCTTTTCACTTATCTTTGTATTCATAAAACCAAATGCAGAATTCAAAATCAAATTGAAAATCACATGCTTCTCACATATTTTAAAAAGTGTTTTAAAAGAGATTGAGCTGTTAGCTTTTAACAACTAGTTAGTTGGCCAGTTATTTGGATAGTTTCACTGACAAGAACTGAGATGTCAGGAGCATTCAATTCACCAATCTCTAGCTATGCTATGAATGGGTTATTTATAGAATTCCTTGCATCTCAGCAACTCAAGCACCCTGATGTTGCACCCTTACAGCAACCCAGGGTAAAAAAAATCTGAATCTTTATCTTTTTAAACCTTATACCACCCCTTTGAGGTAGGTAGATGACATATTGCCCCCATTTTGCAGATGAGGAAACTGAGGCACAGAGAGGTGAAGTGACTTGCCCAAGGTCACACAGTGGTGAGTCCATGACACAGCTGGCAGATGTTTGTTTCTTCAGTGAGAAAAAGAAACCAGGACTGCTAAAATTCCTAGCCTTCTGCTTTTTCCATTCCACAGTTTCCTCTCTGGACTTGCCAGTCCAATTTGCGTCAGTGGACTTTTGTGTCTGAAGTTCCTCTTGGAAGGCATAATTGGGGGGACTTTGCCTTCTTTCCCAAATGGATGGCGTTTTCAGTACCCTTCCCCTTGTGTCATCTTTGGCTCCAGGCTTCCCCTATTGTTTCGCTTTCACCTATTACCGTTTTGGCCAGACTCTTTCATATAACAAACTACAAAATAGCACCATTATACTAAAAAACAGAGTTTTACATACTGTTTGATATATCCTGTATAATTGATATGCTAAATTTACATAGTGCTCTATATGGAAAAAATAAAAAGAGGAAAGTTACTAATTAGGTTGCACATTAACTCATCATTTGAAGGAGCTGTTTTGAGTTGAAGAAACTTTCTATGTTTAAAATATATGCCTAAAAATGATTGGCCTCAAAGTTGCAACTATTTGCATTATTCTTTTTTGTAAGCATGATGTGGAAAAATAAAGCTTTGTGTCTAAAATAAAATGCATCCAACTTATATTTGGTACAAATGCCACAGATGGAATCTTGTGGGTTAGAAATTGGTGTGCTTCTTGACGACTTGCTGCTGCTTTTGAGGAGGCCAAATTCGGCAAATATAAAGGTTATGAAGGGAGGTGGTGGGTATAGACTAACAAGATTATCAGACACTGTAAAACAAACAGCCCGTGTTGTGTAGAAAGAAGTGCAAATAAGGAAACAATTCATAAACCACTTAGACAAGGTTGCTGAATGAATGGCTCCAGCAGCCAAGATTCAGAGAGGAATTTAGTGCAACTGGATCTATACAACACCCATGCATTTGTGGCTCTTGAGAGGCAGGGACTAAGATATATATATATATATATTTTCTTTTCTATAGAACATTATTGATAAAGGATCAACAGCAATCTACCAACTCCAGGACCATTTTTGCAAGGTGCAAATCACTCCTAAAGACAATGTTGGAATGTTTACTTGTGTATTTCATTGGGGGAAACGCCCATCTTTTAAATGTTATCAAACTTATTTTTTGGTAGGTGTTCCAAAGTTTAACAGGTAACTCGTGCAGAGCAAAGGATCCTGCGGTGGCATGTCACTCTTCACTCCTCAGGAGGGTCTTCCTACATTCTGTAGTTCTTGTTTCCTGCACTCCCTCTACTTGCGTTCTTCAAATGTACTTCCTATAAATAAGGAAGAAAAAGTGACATTAACTCGATGAAGTTTTATGTAACCATCTATTTCTAACACTGGGTCTCAACCTTCCATATCATACGCCTTACCAGTTGAGCTAATAGAGAGCTTGAACCTTGGTTTTCCTGAGAAGGGCATATATAGGTGGACAGGCCCTTAGTACTTTTGCCAAATCTCACTCAGTGACCTTTATGTACCTCTGGTGGCGTGAATACCACAGGCAGCTTTATAATCACACAAAGATGAGATTTGATTCATCTGCTTCTATCACAGATTCATTGATTAAAAGGAGATCCTGAAAAATCCAGCCCTCTGGCCTCTAGATCCTTTCCTAGGAAGAAAAAAAATCAATCACATTCTGGGTTCATCCTCTGTTGTTTTATTGCAGTTTGTTCTGTTTTAATTTTTGTAAAAAAGAGATATTTATTTTTCATTGTTTTTCTTGTTTTCCTCTAGAGCAAGGCAGAGTTTTAGAAATCGAAGATTAGGAAATCTTATAATTTTGAGTCTGTAAAATCACAGACATACTGGGCTGAGCTCAACTCATAGCTCTTCTATTTTCTAGCTATGTAAACTTGTACGAGTGGCAATCTCTTGTGTTTCAGTTTCTTCATCCATAAACTAGGGTAACAATAATATCTACCTTATAGGATCAAAGATTAAATTATATATATATATATAATTTAATACTTATATTGTGAGTACTTATATATATATACAAGTACTCACAATAGACCTGGAACATGGTAAGCACTACATAAGTATTAGCTGCTGTTATTATTATTAACTCATTTTTCCTCTTCTTAGTATTGTCACCTTTATTGGAAAGTAACCGTGCCAAGACTAAAAGTCCTGGGTTCCTAATTTGGTGTTACCATTCACTGATCAACAAGCAATGATGTTATCTTAAGGATATTGAGGTTTTTTTTTCTTGAACAGGGTCTCTCTCTGTTGCCCAGGCTGGAGTGCTGTGGTGCCATCTCAGCTCACTGCAACCTCTGCCTTCCAGGCTTACAAAATCCTCCTGCCTCAGCCTCCTGAGTAGCTGCGGCCACAGGTACATGCCACCATGCCTTGATAATTTTTTTTTTTTTTTTTTTTGTAGACATGGGGTTTTGCTATATTGCCCAGGCTGGTCTTCAACTAGTGGACTCAGGTGATCCACCCGGCCTTGGTCTCCCAAAGTGCTGGCATTCCAGGCATGAGCCACTATACCCGTCCTGAATATTGAGTTTTGTTTAGAATAGAAGCCCTGTGAGAGCAGAGATGTGTCTGTCTGTTCACTGTTATAGTCCCAGTGTCTAGAACAGTGTCCAGGTTATTGCAGGTACTCAATAAATATCTGTAAAATGAGTGAAATGAATGAATGTGTATGAGGGACCCCCTCGTGATGTGCAGAACTAAGTCATTATATTATAATACTTTTCCTACAGTTATTATTTTATCCTTGAATGTATTTAAATTGCAAAGTATGCAGACAGGAGTTTTGAAATAAAATCAAAGAGGAACTGGCACTTATATGCATAAACCTGAGGTACATCTTTTTTTTGGTTTTACCTCTAGGCAGAGAGCCCTCTACAGAAGGATGTAACGGATAATTATTGGTATAGAATGAGGTTCATAACCAGAAACAAAAGTTCTCTCCATGATACCTGGAATCTTCAAACTGTTCCTTCTGGCTAAGGTGATGAACACCCACACAGTCACAATATTGTGAGGAGCTAAAGCATATTTGAGATTACTCAGACCTGAGACCTGGAGAAGGTGAGAGGTTTTAATATGAAGGCTGGGGAAAAAGATCAATTGCCACCCCTCGGAAATAATGCCTATTGGCCAAGGTTCACAGGGATCTGGCAGTTTTTCTTACACATGTTTTCCAGTTCTACTTGGAACATTAGAGTTATCACCAAGTCCTTCATGAAAGGTAGTTAGCATTGTATGAGTTGATGGTCAACATCTTGTACTGACTGAGTAGAAGTAAGATGGCATTATTGTGTAAAAACATTCAAATAGCTCAGTGACCACTGCAAAAAGGAAAAAAAAAGCTGGTAGAAAGAAACTGGGCATTTGCATAGAATAACTTGAAATGCCATCTGTTTTAAATCCTGGCACTTTCCCTCAAATATCACAAAAGACCACTTAAGATATATTTGTTATGGTGCAAAGCATCTACTGCTAAGCTCCCGGTAAACTTGTGTTTTTCTTTTGTTTTTGTTTTTGTTTTTGTTTTGAGTTGGAGTCTCGCTCTGTTGCCCAGGCTGGAGTGCAATGGTGCGTTCTCAGTTCACTGCAACCTCTGCCCACTGGGTTCAAGCAATTCTCCTGCCTCAGCCTCCCTAGTAGCTGGGATTACAGGTGCCTGCCACCATGCCCAGTTAATTTTTGTACTTTTTAGTAGAGATGGGATTTTATCATATTGGCCACGTTGGTCTCAAACTCCTGACCTTGTGATCCACCTGTTTTGGCCTCCCAAAGTGCTGGGATTACAGGTGTGAGCTAAACTTGTGTTTTTAATCTTACATTGGGTTCTGCTTTCCTTTTTTTTTCTTGAGTCTCACTCTGTCACCCAGGCTGCAGTGCAGTGATGCGATCTAGGCTCACTGTAACCTCTGCCTCCCGGTTCAAGTGATTCTCATGCCTCAGCCTCCCAAGTAGCTGGGATTACAGGTGAGTACCATCATGCCCAGCTAATTTTTTGTATTTTTAGTAGAGATGGGGTTTTGCCGTGTTGGCCAGGCTGGTCTTGAACTCCTGACCTCAGGTGATCTGCCTGCCTCAGCCTCCTGAAGTGCTGGGATTACAGGTGTGAGCCACCATGACTGGCCGTGTTCTGCTTTCTTATAGGAGTTCTCTAGAAAAATGAGAGAAGGACACATGGGGCCACAGAATAGCATCATTAACGTTCCCAAATTCCTTGAAATGTTTTTGTTCAATTCTCAATCAACACTGTTGATGGTCTGTAGCTCATCAAATCCCTAAAATAGATATTATTAAGGATGCCATCTCTCTGCCTAACTACTAACCAAATTCATTAACAGGCAGAGAAACACACTAATTTGAATTTTACCTTTTGTTTTTCTGTTTAAGAGACATACCAGCTCCAAATAAGAAGATCTTTAAGCATCTGCAGTGCCCAAACTTAGAAAATATTCAGGAATGAAATGGGAACAAATTAAAAGAAAGCCTCATAAAGCATTTAATCTCCATTCTTCCTCTCAAGCCAAATTAATCCCAAATTTCTGCAAGAAAACATTAAGGCACCATCTATGCTTTACTCTTTAAATTAGTGGGGGGCTATAGCAAAAAGAATTGAGGTTAGATTGGCCAACCACATACATCTTATTTTTCGCATCCAATAGAGAGATTCTTTTTCTTTTCTCTCAAAGCACAAGGCATAAAGTGTAAAGTCTGAGCAGAGGGATCCCCTGGTCTGTTTCTTCTGGGTCTGTCTCAGCATCACAGCCCAGCCAGGGGCTGAGACTCACTTGAGTGAAGCAGATGCTGTGCCAAGTAGCATGGTTCCCATGCACACACGTGCACGGTGGAGGCCATTCAAACCAGCTGGGTTGTCGTCTGGTTTGCATTTGGCTCTCTTCCCAGGCTGTCACATGTGACTTCTTTGTTGCAGACAATGACAGTGACAAAACAAAAGCACTCAGGCACTTGGTCTCAGTTGCATCTGTTGCTTTGCTCATTGTCTTAACTTAATTACGCTGGCCACCCTTGACAATGGGCGGCAAGTGGAGGCATGTTAGAAGCAGCCGTCATCATTGGAGCTGGCACCCACCTTCGGTGCACTTCTTGAAGGGTTATGAAACTGTCCCACATTCAGTCAAGCAAAAACTTTTCACTTCAACAGCTTGTCCAAGACAAACAAACCAGCTGAAACTGTTTCTAGTATGCAAGTAGACAGATTTTTAAAAGGAAAACAGTAGTGAGTAAATACTGTTTCCTATTGACACCGACGAAGGTAAGACTATTAAGAAAATGTTGATCCTCCAGCTCACTGGGGTTGGTTAAAGATGTTTACCCTTCAGAAGGAAAGGTTAACCAACTCATTAGGAAATAAGTTTGTGGAGGGTTTAATTTGTGATATATATGATTACCCATTATGTACAGACACACATATTTAGGGTGCTAGAAAAGGCCCTGAAGAGGCCATTCACCTTCTCCCATTATCTCTTGGTTCTTATCCTAGCTCCAAGCTTTCCTTTGGAAACCTATCCACAGACTTTTCAGATAAGATCACTGTGCCAAGTGTGGTGGCTCACACCTGTAATCCCAGCACTTTGGGAGGCTGAGATGGGCAGATCACTTGAGGTCAGGAGTTCGAGACCAGCCTGGCCAACATGGTGAAACCCTGTCTCTCCTAAAAATACAAAAAATTAGCCTGGTGTGATGGCATGTGCCTGTAGCTTCAGCTACTAGGGAGGCTGAGGCAAGAGAATTGCTTGAATCCGGGAGGCGGAGGTTGCAGTGAGCTGAGATTGTGACACTGCATTCCAGCCTTGGCGACAGAGTGAAACTCTGTCTCCAAAAAAAAAAGATCACTGAGGACTAATAACAGTGGCAATAATAATAATGTTGCTTAACATTTGCAGAGGCTTTACAGTTTACAATATAATATCACTGAATCCTGACAATCACCATGTGAGGTGATGCGGTGTTATTCCTGTCAGTCCCATGTACAAGCTGAGGCTCGCTAAGATTTAGTAATATGCTTGAGGTCACAGAGGAACAAACTGATAGACCAAGGGCTAAGATAGTAACAGTTCCCATTACTTGAACATTTGTTATGTGCTGGGGATTGTGGTATGTACGTAAATTACATATATTTTCTTTTTTCCTATAGTTCTCTCAGGGATAAGTACTACTGCCTTGACTGTTTTATCTTTAAGGAATCTGAAACCTAGGGTAAACAACTTGCCTAATTTCTTATGATGGAGATGTAATAGTGGTTGGAATTTGGACCTATTCCTTCTGATTCTGGAGCTCACCAGTTAACCACTCCGCTAAACTGCCTCCCCAAGAGGTAAAAAATATCTAGTGCTTTCAAGTCCAGATCTCTTTCCAATAGCAATAGTTGATAATATCATGAGCTGCCCCTGCTCCCAGATGGGGGTAGATGCTGGTTTAGAGGGCAAGGCCGTGCCATGGGACAGAAGACTCAGCGAGGAGGGGGAGTATTACCACAAGCTGGGACCCATTTGTAATGGTATTTATAGAAGTCTAGGAGCACAGTATTCAATTAGCAAAAGCAAACTCCCTGGATATTATAACCCCTTTTTTTCTTCCCCACCCCACCCGCCGCCCCCCAGCTGCCCCCCAGCTATCTTTATGAGATTTTGCCTGATAGATAGAATCTAAAAGGATAAAAATAGGCTCTTTAAACTTCAGGGAGGAAGCAGTGATGTTTTCAGTAGACTATGTTTCCATCTCCACCCACTCCAAACAAGTTAAGTATTGTATGACATGAAGTCTAGGAAAAGCCTGGCACTCTATAAAAAATACTGGGAAAATTCTGTCCAGCATGGAATATCAGCAGCTTATTGTACAGCATAAAGTACTAACTCAGCATTGACCTTCTTCCAAAAAGGGCAAAATGAGAAGAAAAGAGCAGTGGATGATTAGAAAGCGGGCTCAGATATCAGCCCTTTACCTGTTGAAAGGGACGTGCTATAGCAATTTTGCTGGCTTGGCCTAGGGACATGTGAAATGGTGGACGATGATTTAGATGTCTCAGTATCAACTTTGATATCTCTGCTTCAGGGAATCACAGTTCAAATTCCAGGAGAGTTGGATCAGTCTTTCCTCTCTGGCAGCCAGGTAAAGCGAGGGTCATGCGATCTACTCAGCACTTTGGGATATGACTTTAAAACCAAAGAACAAGGTGCACATTTTGAGAAACCTGTACTCCTCGTTTATGTGGCTGCTTCTTTAACAGAGTAAGGGACATGTACTTACTGGACACAGTTTTGGTCAGTCCAGCGTCACGTTTTTTTCTGGAAACCTCACCCCACTTTTTATGTGGTTGTGGAAATTCCCCCACCCCCTGCCACTACAACGGCTCTTCTTTGGCTCTAGTGGATTGGACCAGGGCAGCCCCCTCCCAAGAGCCAGTGACCAAGCGTGGTGGGGACATCGAGGCAGACCTGTTTCTGAGAGACACAGAAATTTGTTGGGCAACTTTATTGCCCAACTTTAGCCAAAAACTCTGTGATGACTTTACTGAACTTTCCTTAGACCACAGACCCACCTAAAATGTTTCCAACCAATCTGCTCTCCCTCTCTTCTTCCCTTGGGCTCAGGCTTGCCTTGCAATCTGATGGCTTTGCCTATCCTCCCCTATTTCGGTTCACACATTAATTCCCCCTAATAAAACTCCTGTTCATTTAACACCTTCTCATCTTCTGTTCCTTGGAGGACCTTGTCTTACGCATCTGGTTTGAATCCTAGCTCTCCCCCACAGTAGTTGTGTTACCTTTGATAATCACTACATTGTGCTGTCCTCAATTTCCTCTTCTGTAAAATGAAAGGGTGGGGTAAGAGCACCTACCTCAGAGTGGTGTTGTAACTGGATGTAATAACCCTTAGTCATTTACCCGGCATGGGGTAAAAGTTGTGTGCAGGAGGGTCTACTGTTTAGAAAAAACTTGAACCTAATTGTTAGCACCATCAGTCTGTTCTGGCTTGTGTGCTGTAAGAGCCCTCTCTGCGTCTACATTTGTTCAAGCATTGATGTTCTGTAGGGTAAATTCTGCATGTTTGTCTCTCCACTAAAACATCAGTTCCTTGAGAGCAGGTAGAATATTTCCTTCACTTCTATATCCTCCCCAGACCCAAGCAAAGTGCTCGAGCAAAGTGGCAAACCAGGAAATGCTCATTAAATGGATGCCAATTTCCTGCAGGAATGATGGAATGGAGTCAGGTCAACAGCAAATGTTGCATGGCTGCTTACTTTTCCTCCTGTGGTATTCTCTACAAGGACAAATAGCATGGAACCCCCTTGCATCTCATACAAGTGACAGGTTGTATATGGTAAATATCAACTAAGAAATGCAGGAGAGAGTGCAGTGCTTGATTAACACACTGTGGTCTGTCTATCTCGGGTTTGTATTCTGCTCGACCACTTGTTAGCCCAAGACGTTGGTGAGACACTTAGCCATACTCAGCCTGAGATTTCCTATCTATACAATAGTGATAATTGTGGTACTCACTCTGTAAGCTTCATGTGAAGATTAAATGAGGTGATTCCCTATAACCCTTGCCACAGGGCAAGTACCTAATCAATATCAGCTATTATGATCTTTTAAATTTACTTTTTAATTGTTACTATTGTCAAAGCAGTTTCCATGCTAGAGTGCTGCCCTTTCTCCTGCTGAATGTGGGGAAACAGTAGCTACCTCCTTAGTTTCCAGAGCTCCCTTGAGTGCTGGGACAGTGGACTTACAGCTCTGTTTTCTAGTGACTGGGGCATTCCTAGGAATCCTCAGGAGTCAAAGGACTTTATTCCAAGATTATCTTGACTTAGCAACTTTCTTACTCGTTAAAGACTACCACCTGACTCTATTTCAAATATTTCTGCCTGTGATTTAAAAAAATCTCTATCAAAATGGTTTAAAAGCCTGGGGAACAAAGAAAAAAAATGCCAAGGGTAGTTTCCCTTGCTGACAAGAGGTGTTTATGTTGCCTTTAATAGTCATAAAGGATGTTGTAAAATACTTCAGGATCAGGGCTCTCCAGACTGTTGATTTTATGGGCAGCTTGTTTAGTTAGCTGTTTGTGTTACATTTTTAAATTTAAAAAATGTTTAAGCTTAGTATCTTTCGCAGAGGGAGTTGATTTTGGAATTGTCGAAAGGTTCAAATGTGGTATTTTAAAAAGTGAAACACCAGATTCTAGCGATTTTGCTGATATATGTTAAAGATTCAGCATATTTGTACCTAAAAACTGGATTTGGTTATTCTTTTTCTCTTAAGCCTCCGAAATGTCGTTGTTTCATCTGACATACAATTTAGGCTAGAGTTACTTAAACTGGTGTATGCAGTAACTCCTATTACAGTGTCCTTGGGAGATGTTAGGCCTAGGGTTTTTACTTTTTGGTGTCATTTCAAAGCAATAGTGATGAGTTCACAGGGTTAGGAGGAAAGGGTGTTGCCCTCTTTCACTCATTCCTTGTGTGTGTGACAAATCTGGGCAGAACATTCGAATGCTGTGTTCTGAATTTTCCTCCTCACTGAATTGAGAGAAATTCTGGAAGTTTGGAAGCCTCTCTTGAACTTTTAGGATGAACAAAATAACACTGTGACAAGTTAAATTGATTTGCATCTGTTTGAGGTTGACAGCAGCCTTCAGCATATAAAAGTAAACATGCAGAGTGCCAGCCAGTGCTATTCCAAGGCAGAGAATACCTCAAGAACATTTTATGCATGCATACAGTTTCAAAAAAATCAGAATTGTGGCATTGTGCCAAAAGCACCTCTACCTTCATTATTATTTATAGAGAGACAAATCAGAGCATTCAGTAGTGACCTAGGTAAAACAATACTGACAAAGTAACAGTAATTATACTATGCATTTATTGATTCATTCATATTTTTTATTCCTTCTAGTCTTCCAGTGCCTCACGAGCTAGTCAAGCATGGCACATACTTGCACCATGACATAAACATTGCATACCCCCAACTCTACAATTGTCAGCTGATTGAGAACCTTACTCAGCCCTCAACTTGCCATGGTCTTGCCCCTAATCCTTTGGAACTTTTGTCTTGCTATAATTGTGAACTAAAGCTGTGAAAATAGCACATCATATTTTCACAGATGGCAGGGCTAGTTGGTCTTCAATTACTTAACCTCTTGGTGCTGGCAAGACAGAAAACCCCAAGTGAATGTTTATACATTGTACAGAGAATTTTGTAGAAACTTTTGCCATGGATTCCAGCTTGGAAGCTTGGACCGTTTGGCTGGTTTCGGTTTGATGTAAAATTTCTTGGTCTTTCGCTAGTAACTTTGGAGTTATTTTATGAGACAAGAGTTGCCATCACACTCAGCTTTTCATAGATCTTGCTCTTAACATTTTATCTTCATATGGACATTTTGACCATGTCAGTTAGAGAAGCCCAGGAGGACAAGGTAATCCATTGCCATCTTTTTTCCAGAGTGATCACAACAGATGCCTACTCAAATAAATGAATGTTCCTTTATCTGACCTGATGGGCATGAAGGCATATGACAGACTGAATAGAGGAAGTTAGAGACTAATGGTTCAGACATGGGAAAGTGGTGTTTAATGGGTTTTGTCAATAACCCCAGTCCCTAATAGAAGAAGGGGCAGGGGATGATAGAAGGAAGATTGGCTGGATGCATTGACCTTCGGTTGTAATGGGTCAATAATTAGACCTAGAAGTTTCTCAAGTTGCAGATTGGTTCTATGGGAAAGTTACTGCGATCTATAGATAGGGATCTACAGAATCCTTCTGTGTATATTAGATGGAAAGTGGTCGAAGTCCCTGGATCCTTGAAAGATACCATAAAAAGAAAACCAACTTCTTTCCACCCCCCCAATAATGCCCCTTTATTTCCTGAATAATTTTTAATTTAGGATGAGAAACAGGCTTTTGAGAAGACAAAGGAATCCTGCAGTTTTTACTGAATGATGATTAGTTTTTACATAGGAATTTACCTTCACTGAAAGAAAAGCCAGGAAACTGTTCTCACCTATAGTTTTGGAAAGTATTTCCCCCCGAGCTCCCTAATGGGTTCAACAATGCTAGAACACAAAGGTGCACACAGACACACACACGTGCGGGCACAGACACACACACACACGAAGGGGAGAATAGTCCCCTTCCCCTCAAAACTGTTTGCTATAGTTTATTACAGATTCTAAATTGCTGCCAAGGACATTTAGAATTAAAATCAGTTTGATGCACCTTTAGCATTCTTATTTCTAACCATCATACTACCACTTTTTAAAAAGTTAGCTTCTTGACCCTGGTTCTTAAAACTATAACCATACTAATTAATAAAATAAAGATGGGAATTTCCAAAATGTTTTCTAGCTCCTGTTACTTATCTAACAATAGGCAATGAGAGTTATAATTGAGTTCCTGGTATGGTAAGAACTTTTTTAGGGGCTCTCTGGAAAAATCAGACATGGAGTCATAAACCTCTTGTCCCTTGTCTCTCATCATTTCCCTGCTGTTCTCAATCTCCATTTCTCTCTTCTGGAATTTAAACATAAGTTTATATTTTTAAATCATCTCTTTTGGTCACTGGATGAAAATGGGATGGCACTAAAGGCATTAAGGAGTCCCATTAAAGAAGGACCCTCAAATATGTGGGCATCAGGGAAAAGTTCTGATTCTAGTTAGGCCTTTGGGGATGATGGAAAAGCTGATTTTCACCTCGCAGGTCTGGAAGTTTAGTGGACCTGGAGAATTTTTGCTAATCTCAGCCACTCCCTCTTTAAAAATTGACCTGTCTTGCTTAGGCCAAAGGAATCAGTAACTGGGCTTTAAGTACTGAGGTGAGCATACAAACTGGGTATTTCAAATCTCATAAAAAGGGATTTGGATTCTGCTTCATCTAAAACTATTAATCTTTTCATTGCTCCTGAAGGCTTCCCCTTTAACTAGAGACTATCAATGTTGCCCTTGGATTAAAAGTCAACTCTGTGTTATCTAGTGAATATTGCAAAAAAGCCCTACTCTTTTCCTATGGGCAAGTAAAAAGAATAGACCTCATCTTCCCCAGTGGGTGTTAATGGACTTGGGACATTGCAGAATTTATTATCTAAGAAAACAATGTTTCTCTTTAGTGGGAGGGAGGTCTTCAAGGGATGGAGGTGAGAGAAGAGGAATTGCTCTTTGGGAGCTCATTTATTTGCCTCCTTTTCCACCCTTACATTCAAACAGTGCACACATTAGAAGCTGTGTGAGGTTTTGTTTGTTTTCAAGAGATGTTTGAAGAAAGATAAAATGCTTGTGAAAGGCACTGGATTGGCAGCCCTAGAAACGAAAGTGCCCCGGAAGCTGTGTGAGCCTGGAAATATCCTACATTTCTATTTATTTTGGCAATTTTACTTAAAACTACCAAGAACTGGAGTTCATTCTACAATTAAATTTTCCCAAGGCACCATGAAATGAGAACACGTATTACATTTAATTTTAACTAGTTGAGAAAAATGATGGTTTTCCGAAAGTTCATTATATGACCCGGAAACAGAAGCAATGGCTCTCACTTGGGACAGCCAAGCTACCCATTTAAGTTGGAATTATTCATAGAACCAGGGGTTCTCTGGGTTGGAATGTTTCTTAGGTCATTGAGTTCTCTTATTCTCCTACCACATGCTTGAAACTCTACTACCACATCATGGAAAAGGGTTGGCAAGCTTGGGCTTGAAGGTTTTGGTGACACAAGACTGGCTTCTACTTCAGGAGACCAACTTCTTTTTCACATAGCTCCAATTTTCAGAGGTAAGTAAAATAATGTTAACTAAAACTTTAATAATGCTTACTATGGGCTAGATGCCTTTTTAAGCACTATAATATGTTTTTGAATATACACCTCCCACTCCTTGCACAGACACACACATGCACACTCTACACTCACACACATACACACACACACAATCTCAATAAACCCTCACAACTATATAAGGTAAATTCAGTTGTTACCCCTATTTAACAGATAAGGAAACTGAGGCATACATAAGTTACATGATTTGCCCAAAGCTACAACGCAAGTAAGAGCCAAGATTTGAACCCAGGTAATCTGAATCTACATTTTGTACTCTTAATGACTATATTTTATTATTATTTTTGAGACAGAGTCTTACTCTGTCACCCAAGCTGGCATGCAGTGGCAGGATCTTGGCTCACTGCAACCTCTGCCTCCCAGGTTCAAGCAATTCTCATGTCTCAGCCTCCTGAGTAGCTAGGATTACAGGCGCGTGCCACCACACCCAGTTAATTTTTTTGTATTTTTAGTAGAGATGGAGTTTTGCTATGTTGCCCAGGCTAGTCTTGAATTCCTGAGCTCAGGCAATCTGCCTGCCTTGGCCTCCCAAAGTGCTAGGATTACAGACATGAGCCACTGTACCAAGCCTTAAAGATTATATTTTAGCATCTCCAATGCTTATAACTCTTGTTCATGCCTAGTACAGAGGTTTGCACATTGTAGTTGCTCAATAAAAAAATATTTTTCACCAATTTTATTTCAGGATGATTATTCCATATACATTCCAATTAGTTGTACACACAATTATCAATCTGCCCTAGGAAACAGTTGAAGTTGAAACACTGGAATTTTAAATGATTATTAATATTCTGCCTACTTCAAAGAAACATTAAGAGGAGTAACAGGTATATAACATTCACTATGCAATTCTTAGCCAGTTGCTACCTGTAGCAGTAGGTCCTTAAACAATTTCAATTTGGCCAGAGAAGGAAATTTCAAACATGCAAGACTTGTATAAACATAGCTCCTATGCCTTTCCTTTTTTACTCTGTACTTGCCTCACTGTCTTATGCAGGAGAATAAGGAATCATTTCATCTCAGCAGTGCCACTTGTTTTCATGGTGTGTCTTTCTACCACTATTCATCAGCCTATGTCACTCATTTGTCCCATCCATCCACCCATCCGTCCATCCAGCCAGCCAGCCAACCAACATTATATGCCATGTATCACTAGACGCTTGGGTATTAACACTAGAAAGAAGGTAATGGAAAGATAATAATAGATTCTTTCTGTTTTCTTTGTTCATATTATTCAGTAATCACATGTAGGCATTCAAGATAATTGCTTTAGAGTTGATAAAACTCACTCCGAAAAGAACTGTCTTGTAGCACGTAGTTTGCTAGTTAAGCATTCTTTAACTAGAAAGTCTTTTCATTCTTCCTTCCCTCCTTTCCTTCCTTCCTTCCTTCCTTCCTTCCTTCCTTCCTTCCTTCCTTCTCCTCTCTCTCTTTGCCTTTGCTTTAGTTCTTCTTGAAAAAAGTTTATGATTGGGTATAATTATAGTTTGTTCAAACCTTTCCATAGGACATGAATTCTTAGTTATTCAATGGAACTGTGGTCCCTTGAAGAGCCATCTGTGTTTATATGCTACTCTAAGGTGATGGTTGTAGTAGGAATTGGCCTCTGCCTGCAGCTGGTCCCAAAGCATGGATGTCTTAGCTGGAGAACTTAACATCTCCTAAATAAGGTGACTGGCCACTTGGGCTAAGGCACCAGCCTGGCTTCTCTCTGCTCTGATAAGCCAGGATCTACTTTGCAACCACAGCAGCAGTGGTTTGGCTCCCATGAGGGGCTTCGGCATGCTTTCAGTTCAACCTTTTCCTCCTGGATTAAGCCTTGAGCATGTCCATCATATTTAAGTAATCCTGGATTTTAGTGAACCACTAGAAAGGGTGATCCTGGAATAAAAAGCATGGCAGGGGCATGGAGGACCAGGCAGAAAGGAGGTTCCTTTATACCATGACATCTTCAAAATAGACTACCTGGATGAAATGCTTCACTTCTGGGTTAGTCATATTCTTACCCCAAAGTGTCATCATTTGTTTGCTTGAGAACTTCTGTCTTATACCCTTTCTCAGCTCTTCTAATTCGCAACTTGGAGGATGGCGAGACTTTTTGCTTTATTATCTATGAAGACCCCAATCCTACCGATTAAACCAAGGGATCTGAAGGAGAAGATCTCTAAAATCTGAATTCTGTGATTCTATTTAACTTGTCTTCACTCTCAGGGAAATCCAGCACTCTTGCTCTCATTCACTCCTTTTCTTCTGGTGGAAAAATATTAAATTAGTAATGACTTTACACAGCATTTCTGCCCTCTCTTTTCCTTCTGGAATTCTTTCTTAGTTGACCCACTTTGATTATGTGCTGTTGTCTGCTGGCCAGAAGAAGAGCAGCTTAGAACCCAAGCACATCTTTACCCACTTCTGGATCTCAGTGTCCTAGTCTTCAAGATAAGGTGATTGAACCAAATGATTTCTGAGGCCTCTTCCAGATCTAACATAGTATGTTCCCGGGGTTCTCGTGGAGCAGAGACTCAGGATTTCAGATATAAAAATAGATCTGTGGTGGGGTGGTGGAGGGGAGTGTTTTCTAGGAGCTGTAATCAAAATGCAGTGGTTATCGTCAGACATCAGAAGTCTTCTGTCACTGGCCGAATTGTGTCCAAATTCATGTGTTGAAGTCCTAACTCCCAGTACGTCAAAATATGACTGTATTTGGAGACAGAATCTTTACAGAGATAATTAAGTTAAAATGAGGTCAGTAGGGTGGGCCCAAATCCAATCTGGCTGGTGTCCTTTCACACAGAGGACATTTAGACACAGAGATATGTATGGAGGGAAGATGAAGTAAAGACATAGGGGGAGAAGAAGGAAGCCACCTACAAACCAAGGGGAGGAGCCCATGATAGAGCCTTCTCTAAGGCTCTTGCAAGTGCTGAGACTTTGATTTTCAACTTTCAACTCCCAGAACTATGAAAAAATTCATTTCTGTGGTTTAAACTACCCAGCCTATGATACTTTGTTATGGCAGCCCTAGCAAACTTATACATCTTTTATATCTGATTCCAAAGTGCAAAAAAGATGAAGAAAAGTACAGTGACCTCTTCTCAAAAGTTACCTCACAGGGTTTTAGGCAATACCAGATGCCCTTTGGCCTAAACCCTGGACTTGACTAAGAAATACAGCCTCCAATGACGTTGCGGGAAAAGGGAATCTGGGAACTTCTATGACACAATTCAGTCTTGCTGAGCATTTGGGGCTAATATTTAACTCTGAACATATATTGACATAGGCAATTCTTCCATAACAGATTCATACAAAATTTTAAAATGCATATAGAAGCCTTAATTTTTATTTGAATTCTTTTATTTAATTGTGTTTTAGAGGCAGAGAATAGTGTGTCTTTTTTGCCTCTTTTATAATCTTTATTCTTTTTTTCATTTTTGCCACTGTCTTTCTTTAGGCTTTCTAGGGCATTACATTTTTGTTTTCCATTTTCGCCATGTTTCTTAGCGACATTCTCTAAAAGGTTACTTCTATTTCCATCACATCATCATCTAGCTTCAGCAGGCCTACTTTTCTTCATTTCCTCTATTGCATTTTCTGCTTTTCATTCTTGCTGTCTGCTCCTCTCTCATCATCCTTGCCTCTGTCTGCTTAGTCCTCCTGTCCTCCATTTTCCTTTTTTGCCTCTGCATTCAGCATTTCTACTTCCAATCTCCCTCCTCTGCTCTTTCTTCTTTCCTCTGATCTGCAGACTTGCTTCTGTCCCCTCCTTCTGTTCCCCTCCTGGATGTGTCTTTGGCCCACCTTTCCTTCTCCTCTGAGACTTCGTGTTCTTGTTGGTAGATGGGGGCTGATACTGTAAACATCACAAAAATAATTGCATTGAGAACAAGTGGTTCCCATGGTGTCCCTGAAGACAGAGCCTTTGAATCAGTTCAGAATGCCCAGGCTCCATATGATGCAGGCGACAGCACTCGTGCTGGAGAGGGGTCTGGACCTCAGTCACAAGACCCACCATTCCAGAACTTTGGGACGCATCTCTTGACACCTACCCCCTCCCCATTTAGAAACCAAGAGGTGCTGGGTCACCTGGGAAGAGAAAGAATAAATCTGCCTTTGCCCCAGCAAGCACACTTTCCTGCCACATTCACCTAAAAGTCTTTTCTGAGATCCTTGCTTCCTGCCTGGCCAGTGGCTACTGTGTTCTGTGTGTGTTGGGTCTTGCCCAGTCCCCTTCCATCCTTCAGAGGGACGCCCTGGGGTCACATCTCCAATAAGCCACCATGGTCCTCTTCCAGCCTCAGCTGAGGTTTAAGACCAGGAAGCAGCGAAGGTGTCATTGTGAACTTCTTGATCTCTCATCTTGTGCTTTTGCACGGTATTATTAGTTCTAGCTCCAAAGATTAAAACCACATGTTGGCATTTCTTTTTTCAGCAGAGTCCCCAAAAGACTGAAATGAGAGCTATTTCTTTCCTTACTCAACTTTCTTGCCTTCTCTTTTTCCTCCTTTACCTTCTCTTTAGTTCGTATTCTTTCTACTTAATGGCTAAAATTTTAATCTCTTATATTCATTTGTTCATTCATTCACTCATTCAAGAAAAATCGATCAAGTGACTAAATGTGCATTGGATGTTTTATGTACTTCTGATAGCATAGATGGTACCTCTGAGGTTTGTTTACAGTCTAGCTCTTAGGAAATGATGCCTGCAGATTTTGATCATTACAAACTTCTAGGCATTCTTATAGCCAAACAGAAATTTCTATTTTTAATGTTTCTTGTTTAATTATGTTTGCTACTAAATATGAATTTTGAATAGTTCCCATTAGCCTTTTATTTTCTTTGCAAGATTATAGAATCTCAGAACTTGAAAGGTTACAAGCTTTGTTATAAAGTACAATTATGACCGACATTAACGATGGTCCAACAATTACTTCATGCAGGCATGTGTAAAGCATCTCAAAATATATGCACGAGCTACTTAATTTTGACAACCAACTGATGTGGTAGATATTATTATTATCCCAATGTTACTGATGAAACTGAGGCTTGGATATGTTACATTATTTGGCAAAAGCTCTCAGCTGGTGTATGGGAAAGCCAGGACTTCACTTTTGTCTGACACCAAAGCCCATGTTTGTTTAGCCACTGTTTTGTTACATCTTCCAATCATCACATCGTCCATAGCAGTGGAAGGGGAAATTTGCAATGCAGAGTGACCAAAGCGATGAGGACATGAGGACGTAATCCATCCCTTTGGTGCAAATGAGCTTTTTTGACTTGTAAGCCAGGAGACTATGGGGCAGGGTTTCTGCTTGGCCCACCCACATGCACAAGAGAGACCACTTGAGGATGGGTGGATCCCACCCAGGTGGGCTTACCTTCTGGGTCTTGGGCATGTCAGTGTGGCGCTGGGCACGGACAGAGCGGGCTGACTTGGCAGGCTTGAGGGGTGCGCAATACATCTCCAGCCTTCTCAGATCACAGCTCCGGAAGCAGCACTCATCCACGATGCCTGTCTGAGGTGCCCTCCGACTGCTGGAGCCATACCCTGTGGGCTTGTCTGTACAAATCAGAGTGGCCTTATGTTAGGGTGGAATCTGTTTTCTTCAGTCTTCCACCCAGCTCCTGCCTCTCCCCACATCTAGTTAACCTACGTACTCTGCAAAGTCTCAACCTCTTCTTGAAACTTCCCCAGTGATTCCTGACCCCGCGGATCTTTCTGAATGCCAGTATGTCTCTTGGAGTCTGTACCACATTCATCAGCACTAACTCATTCACCACGCTATTTGTGGTAATTCTCCCCAAGTTTTGCAACCTGTAGGCAAGGATCTTGTCTATGCCCAATCCTACTCTTTTCTTATATATTGGCTCAGAGGATGATAGAAATATTAAAAGAAGACCGTGCATTGTTTTCTTAATCTTGTTGGCAACTCTGCATTGTTTTTATAAGCAGGACAGCTCACATGTTTGCCTTTTTGTTTAACTGCTTTGACTACATAGTCAGGTTGAACATCAAGGAGGTTTTAAGTTTGGAAAGGGCTCCTCATTTTACTAATGTGAAAACTGAGACACACAGGTGGCAAAGACTTGCTCAAGGTCATTCATGCAGTAAATCGTGGAGTCAAGATGCAAACTCAGATCTACTTGCTGCAAAGCCCAAGTGCCTCATTGAGGAGCCAAGAGAACTCTTATATGACTCTGGAAAAGTCACTAAGCTCTCTGGGCCTCAGTTCGCCCATTTATATAATGGAGTTAGTAATATCTCCCTTGTAAGAATTATTTGAAGATTAAATGAAATCAAGTATGAATAATGCATAGCACAGCACCTGACATATAGTGTAGGTCCTAAATAAATCATAGCCAGCTTTCTATGAGCACCGTTTCCAGGGTCCTATGTGGTTTGTGGAGAAGCATTGTCACTATTGACCATATACAGAAGTCTTGGGACTTGAAACTAATTACAATACCAATCTAGTAGGGCTCCTGCTCTTATCACCCCAAGAGACCAGAACAATGAATTCTATTTCTTATCGAGTAACCACCAAACTGAAACAGTGAACAAAATGTCCATCTTTCATGTGATTCTGTTCTAGCTCAGGCAAGGGCAGAGGAAAAGAAACTTGCTTTTTCTTCTCTTCCCTTATCTCTGCTGGTCTTCTCCATGGATGCTTAGGCTTTATGGAAGACATTTTATAAATCACAGGCACAGAAGAATCCAATTAATTAATCTGACATGTATTCAATCTTAATTCCTGACAGAAGAAAACATTATGTTTTAAATCACAAGTCTATGTTTTTGTAATAATGACACCATTACTTGAGAATAGGGTTTTGAAAGTCAGAATCCTCATGTATTTTGCACTCCCTCATTGGGGGAGATCAGGCCCATGGTAATGGCCTGCTACCAAACCAGTTTGGCTGCCTCCCTGCTGGAAGGGCCAGCATTCATGGCATCCACTAAGAACCCAAATGCTTTCCTGATGCTTGGCACAGGACCCTGGTGGCTGCTTCCTCCCGTAAGGCAGGTTTATTGTCATTCTTAGGGCAGCTGGAGGTAGTAACTCAGTGAGGGTTCATTTGTGGTCTTTCTGGGCGGGGTCTGCTGTGCAGCTCTCGGAGCAGACCCTGTGGGGTCTCGATGGCTGTGGCATTTGGGAGGGATTGGGCCCTGGCAATCCGCACCTCGGCGGGTCCCCTGAGCAATGTAAACAATGTTTTTTTGTTTTTTTGTTTTTATAATCTTTTCCTGGAACTATAAATTAGAGGAAAGACACAAATGGGCTTACATGGTCCTTTGTAATCCGCAAAGGACTTCTACATACTTTTTGCTAAGTGGCTAGCCAGTAAAGCACAGCTGATACCCTTTGGCTTCTCTCTTGGGGGTGGGGAGGAAGGAAAAGGTGACTTGGCCTATTTTGTGATCATTGTATCTTTTGTCCATTACAGGTAATGATTGCCCTTTGTTGAAACTATAAATTTCTTAATGGGATGTAATTGGGATTCGTTTGTTGATTATGAAATAGTAACTTGGTATTTGGGGGTGGGCTGGTAGGAGGAGCTCCAGAAACTTTCAAGGTTAGCCAACTCAGAAACAACTGATTTCAAAATTCATGGTTAGCCTTTGAAGACAGACAAGGGCAGGCTTTGGGATTCCAGGACCTATTTAGTATTTCCCTTTCAAACTCCTCTAACTTTCAAGCTCCTCCAAGGTCCCACATGTGCTGGAGCTCCTTGTCTGCTATAAGAGGAAGACACTAACCTTCATCTTGGGATGGCAGAGATCATTTCTATGATTGCGAATTCGCTTCTTGGTGACTATAAACAACCATGAAACTCACCACATGTCTATTTCCTCTTGTAAAATAGAAAGTCATCATCATCACAGAAAAACAAAAACAAAAACAAAAAAAAACCCAGGAAATACCAGGTATCTGGTTTATCACCTTGCTTAAATGAGCTCAGAGTTTGACATGACTCAGTCAAACTCTGAGCTCATGCTTTTTAGTCTGTAGATCGATGGGTTTAGGTACAGAGAATTTTAGGACTTTTCTGCAGTGTTCCATAGAGAAAGTTGATCTTTTGTTCTACATTTGTTTTTTTAAAAAAATATTGTTGAAATAGTGGTATACAGACTTAGATTTTGCCATAAATATAATTACCAATTATCTCTACTGGCCACAATCCTAGAGAGATGTTTTTCTTTGTCTCCTCATAATGTCTACAATGGACTTATTGTACGTCATTTGGAATATATGAATATAACAAGTGTTTACCTATTGCTTTTTGAAGTTTAATTCATCCTTTGAAGTGCCCTGTAAGCTTGATTTCTTCTGGCTCTACATCAAAATATTTAACAAACAAAAATCTCATTTCTTACCAATTGAAAGATCACAGTTGAAGGTCAAAGTTTTGTTCCATATCTTCAAATGCTACATATTGTTTCTTTTTCCAGAACCACAATAAAGATATTTGCTGCTATGGTCTACAACTAGAAGCCTGATACAATGTAATTTATTAGAAAGGTAATAAAACAATTTGCTTCAGTATTTGACATTTTCCTATTGGAGATAAATAGTTATTTTTAATGACTTCTAAATTATAACTATTGTCATTTCGACTAATTTTTAAATGAGATAGAACTAATTGTTCTATCTTTGCCTTGAGAAACTCTTCATTAGGTGCTGTTTAATTCTGTTCCAGTGGGCAGAATCAGAGCTGGTAGGTGAATGAAAAACAAATATTGGCTTAATATAAGAAAAGCATTCCTAACAATTTGAATTTACAAGTGTTAGATGTGGGACAGATTTCAGTGAAAAGTAATGAACTCCCCATTGCAGGAAACAGTTCAGTAAAGGCTGTAATAAATGTCTGTCAGAGATCCTAGCAGAAGATTCCTATGTTGAACACAGTGGATGACTGCTATGGTCTTTTCTATTCCAGACATTCCATAACAAGTGAAGAGATGAAGGAGAAAACTGGCTTGGGCCCAATATTCAGTATGGTTGGAAACCACTTCAAGAAAGAGGTTCAAATATATTCTAATGTAGAAGGTGAAAAGTTGTTTTCTATCTGTTTGAAGTTCCCCAAGATGCTCTAAACACTTTTTAATTGTCCTTACTCGATGCTACAAAAAAAAAAAAAAAAAAAAAAAAAGACAGGTGTGTATAGTCCCTTCTACACAGCAAGGTGTGGTCCAAGAGTTCTGTTGTACCGGCGTGATGAAGTGTTCATGCAGTCACTCAACTGTTAGAATGAATAGGCATGTACAACGTGCCACATAATTTTTCTTGCTGACAAAGTCTTGACATTGAAAATTTATATATTTATATATTTATTTTGTCAGTTTGCTTCAAAGGTTTCATAGCATGTGGACGAAAGATTGCTTACCAGACAAGTTGGCCACCACCTAACCTAGACTTTGACTCCTCCATGAGTAGACATAATGTTTAGTTACAATGTACTGCTGTATCTTAAAAGTTGGCCAACAGACAGAATTCCAATGGTTAAACAGCTGGCTTCTATAATAACAGCACTTCCCTTTAAATAATGCATGGTCAGGGGAGTAATTCAATAATCTTCAGGGCAAACTTGCTAGTTACAAGGGTTTTGGGCAGAACTGTGGCATCATCAAAACCACACCAATTAGCTGAGTCTCACATTTTGTCATGGATGCAAGCAACTTGCTCCCCTCCATCTCTGAAGGGAAATGTGTAATGCTGAGATTTAACTGGGGTCATCACTTCTAGAACAAAGGACTCCGGTCGTTCATCACTGGTAAAAATGGTACTACCTCCTCTACTGATGCTGCCTAAGTTTGTGTTTCTTATAGATTTCTGGGAATGCAGTTGACGCAATGTATTCAGCTTTAATTTTCTTTGAAAATTCCCATCTTGCTTGTTTTATTTTAACTATTTCAACTCTATCATTGGAAAGGGAAGACATTGATTTGAAGAGTCAGTATTTAAATAATAAAAAATGCAAACATTTTCGAGTTGGGATGCAACTAGTTCTTAAGATATACATTTGTTATTCTTTGATTTCTAAGGAATAAAACTATTCTTTAGAAATTTGCTAACAGGAAGAGTTTCCAAAGTTGATCACTTTTTTTTTTTTTTGAAAGGAGGAAAAAAGAGGTAAGACAATTAACTTGGATTTTAAGGGCTATTTCTAGAAAATGCTAAATTATGTGTCTGATAAAAAACACAAATGAAATTATTAGCTAATAAGAAATGAATCTGCATTTCACTTAGATTAACTAAGGATTGATTACACAACCAAATATTACAGTTCAGATCTGAAGAATCTGGAAACTTAGGTTTTTCACACCAGTTATTTATTTCAGAACTCCAGACACATTGCCAATTTAGAATAACTTGGAACGGTTAGTTTTTTAGGGCGAGATTTTCTCCCTGGGCTGCCTTATTTAATATAAATTCACTTGGTTTGCATTATTTTTTATGGGATACCAGTAGGGAAATTTTATAAGAGATGAATAATCTTAAAGTAGTCTTCACTTTAGCATTTTAATTACTATTTTCATTTGTGGAAAAGGGAGAATCACCTCCCAATATTTCCTACATCTCTGATGGCTTTATAAGGAAAACTTGAGTCCTTTCATAAATTTCTAATATAAGGAAAATTCTGATTGTATTATTACCAAGACCCCAATGTAATACATTGAATGGTTGATAATTCCAGAATTCATAGGATTTGCATTTACTTTAAAAGCTTTTGACAGTCAATATTTTGCCTTTAAATTTTTTTCTGTTGAAATCGCAACTTGAATTAAAGTAGTTATTGAGTTATACATTGTCATGTGCTTAGTAAAGATATGGAAAGAAGCTTTTAATACTGTCAACTGGCCACATCTTTTTACATTTAGAATAACATGAGTATGTACACACATATACTCAAACACATATTAGGGAATTACTGTGGTATCAAAGCTGCTGTAAAACACTTTGAAATTAGGATTTTTTTAAAAAAAGATTTTCTAATATATCTATAGCCTGCCTTATACTTTGCTAGAAGACCCTGTACATTTCTGCTTTTCTGTGGAAGGATCTTTCCAAGTAAGACTGACCTTTGGCATCTGTAAAAGTGAACACTGAGAAAATGTTCTCTTTTCTATGAACTGCATGTCATAAACTTTTCTCGAAAACCTATCAAATTTAGGCATCGATTTCACTTTTGGCCTGTGTTAATTTTTAATTGCCAGTGTTTGCTGTCTCACTACCTCTCAATTGGACGAGGTCATCTTTTTCTAGGAATTATGGCTCTCTATGACCTGCCCCCACCCTCACTACTCAGCAACTTTTTCTCAGCTACTAAATCCCCATAACCCAAAAGACGAAAGTGTTCTGTTACCCGATGAAGTCAATGTCTTTGTTTCTCTGAGTCTAAAAGGAATGAAGCAGAGTTCTATGGGACTGCCCCTTTGTTGAGAGCCTCCTTTCTTTTGGAAACCCAAGTCAAGAGCAGGTGTGAAAAGAGTGCTCTTCAGCTCACCTTGGTTTCCAAGGCCAGGAAGCTAAAGTACAAGTCCTGGGGGCAATAACAGCAAGAGATTCAAAGCAGAAACATTACTGTTTTAGGACTCTTTGGAGAAATGGGCAGACAGAATGGGAAGCAACATGATGTATTACTTTAGCCTGATACAATGCCCTGGAGGATGAGCGTCTTGCCAGGACAGCACAATTTACTAGCTTAGGTCTGATTCCAGGGCTTGGAGGAGATAGATGTAGCCAACAAAATTGTACTTTGGCAAGAGAAATGCTTTGCTGGACAGAAAAATGTTGTCCTAAGGGAATGGTTTGGTTTATCAACGTCTAAGGTGAAAGATAATCAAATGCCAAGAGGTCATTTTTATGTTTGAATTATTTCAGTGGGGCCTGCTATATAAGTTAGCTACCATTTTCTAGTTACATTGTTTGTATTATTTAGAACATATTACAGAATTTGAGTATGATCTGCCTCTGACATCTGTCATACCAATGACAGAAGCAATATGTGAAGTGGCTAAAAGCACAAGTTTTGGAACCAGACAGTCTGGATTCTACCACTTTTTTACTATTAAGCTTTGATTTGGCAAAGCACTCAGTCGTCTAAGATTCGGGTACTCATATGTAAAATGGATATATAAGAGTACCTCCCAGGACCCGTGTGAAGATTAAGTAAGAATGTATGCAAAGTGTTTTGCACAGTGGCTGGTGTATGGTAAACTATATAAATGTTAACTATTATTATTATGGTGTTGAGTTGGTTAACATAGTTAGTTGGGCAGGTATCCTCTTTCTCCATTAATCTTAAAAATGCATCCTTTCCAAAGTTTGGTTGAAGCAGATGGCCTTTCTAGATATTGTTGTTCACTAAAGTAAATGAATAGCTGTTCTTTTGAAAGAATGTTCAAACTTTCTGTTGTATAGACTGGTCTGAATAGTTTTAATCTAGAATAGACACTATGAGAATGAATCTTTCAATCATGTCAAATAAGGCATATGGGCTTATCTTGACCCTTTGTTACCTTTGATTTGTCCCAAATAATCCACTGGTTAAAATCATTGACTTTTTGGTATTTATATCAATGCTTCTTATTTCAAAACAATGCTGCAAGGCCTGGGATGAATGTGGTGAAACACATGGTCAGAATAGTTTCCCAATCACTTTCATCCAGCATAGTATTTCTCTCATCTCTGTCTACTTCGTGCCTCATCTCATTCTGTTCTCTTCTTTTTCTATTTCCTTTCCTCTCCTGCTACTGACAGCCTTTGACATTCTTTTTATTCACTGATGTACTTTTGAGCAAGGCTTATGCCACTGTGGAGTTTATGGTAGGCTAGGTATTAGCATTTCATTTCCTCCCTGGAATGACTGAAAACCAGGGCTCCCTCTCCTGCCAGCCATGCTTTGGGAATAAACAGTTACCCGGTATACAATATCACCAGGCCCGCTTAATCACTACTCCATCTTGGACCCATGCCTGAATGAGATGAAAACAGACAGCCAGAGAAGGAATAAGAAGGGATGTTGAGGAATCGCATACATGGGCCTTAGCTATCTCATTTTTTTTTGTTTTGTTTTGTTTTGTTTTTTAGAAAGACTGACAAAAACTGTAAGCTGAGACTGGCTCCAGCCTGGAGATTGTAGCTATGCCACCAGCATTATCTCCTGTACTTACACTCTTATTGTTATTTTACTCTTTCAGATGTGGGAAGAGAGGCCTTGTAACAAAACGTAAGGCATTTGTGAGTAGAGGGTAACGCCCTCTTTCTGGTGCCACAGAAAGATGAATCAGCCAAAGGGATATTAAAACACATTCTCTTTATTTTTAGTTTCTCTCTAAAGTCTTTCATTTCATTTTTTCTTTGCAACTTGGCACTTGCCCTCTGTTCTCAGGGGCCCTGATCCCCGTTAGTCTCCTCACTCAGGGATCTGTTTTTTGCTCAGGGCACTTCTGGACATTGTCCCAGGGGTGGGAGTGATATGGTCAGGATGGCAGGTGAAGGGGTGGCAGCTGCCAGGGAAGTCTGGCATGTCTGGAGGGAGAGTGTTGGGAGGTGGAGGCTCCTTAAAGAGAGGCATCCGGGCCTGCATCAGGGAGTAAACTGTTGGAAGACAGCCTCCACAGCAGCAGAAGCAGCCCTTGGCACTGTCGCAGAGAAGGGAGCAGCCAGAGTCAGCGACAGATTGAACACAGGAGAGAGGGAGGGAGGGAGGGCGAGTGGGAGGAGATGGTATGGTGTTACATGATATAAATAACTGCATGGTGCAGACTTGAGTGCCAGTTGGGTTGTGTGTGATGTCCCTTTCATGCTGGTGTATCAACAGTGTTGTTCTTGGATTGAGAGGTCCTGGGGAATGTTTCTATAGCACCTAGCACAGTGCCATATGCAGAGAGGGAATAAAAACAAGGCAATATGGTATATTGAAAACAACATTGGATTACAGCCCCAAATCCTCTGTGTGGATGCACAAGTCACCTAAATTCTCTGAGATTCAGTTTCTCATGTAAACAACCAAATGTACTAGATAATATCAAGCACCCCTTCTAAAAAGATGACCCTAAATATCCAGATGGTCATGCACTACCCAATTTGTAATCAATAATTGTGTGTATATATATATATAATATATATGGCATATTAATGTTTCTCGATAATAATAGGGGAGTACAGTAGTGAAGAGAAGTTTGATGAGAAAACCAAGAGTTTCCTCTTCGTTCGATTTAATTTTGGATGTAAACAAGATTTATAAGCTGAATTTAAGGAAAGCAGATATTGGTGTTGAGTTTGATGAAGGAAAATGTCTAATTTGGAGTTAGGCTTGAGTAGGGGAAGGTGACAAGTCCATCTATGTGGATTGCAGAAGCCAGCTCAAGGTAGGGCACAAAGAGCCCTTAAGAGAGTCATTTGCTGGAGCTGTTGAAGCAGGTGATAGAATCAAACTATACTTTGAAAACCGGAGTCCTAAGGAAAGAGAGATGGCCCTCACTTCTGTGGGCATCCAGAAATGAGAATTAGTATGAGAAGAGTCTTTCTAACAATCCTTGGGCATGGCCTTTTACTTTTATTCTTCACAAAGCCGCATCTTCATAAGGTAAGCAAATGACTCTTTCTGCCCTAGGAGGACTGTTAATATTGTTGACCAGATTGCTTAATTTCCTACTGTTCAACAGAGACCAGTGTTTTATTTCACTAATTTCCTTGGTGTCTGTCAATGGTACATGAATTCTCTGTGTGATATTCATTTATTTTCAGGTGGACAGATGCATAGTTTCCTCGGAAAGGTCTAGCCATAACTACATGTTATCTTTGGTAATATGAATGGGCTTCCAGACAGGACATCATCTATGCCATTGGTATCCAACATCTTCCCAGAATATAAAATCAGAAGATAAAGATTAAACATAGTTTTTCAAATGCCATCCTCTTTTTTTTTTTTGGTAAAATAAATTACTGCTAAGGTCAGTAAAATTTAAGTCTATACGAAGAGTGCTCAAGCATGTTGTGGTATTATTTTTTCAAAATGCCAAGCAAGTATGCAGACTGAGGCTGAATGGTTCATTTAGGGTGTCAAGTATGCAGACTGAGGCTGAATGGTTCATTTAGGGTGTGATTATATTATTTCAGGAAATTTCAGATAAAATCTGGACTCATCAGACCATTATTTCTTTTCTTTCTGCAGGATTTTGCTTCTATTATTTCTCTCCCTTTTATTCTTAATATGTTATTGCTTAAACATGACTGTGAAACTTTAAGTGCCTTCCTTAAATTATTGTATTTTAGAATGCCATATATCTTAGGATATTGTAGCAAACTCAAGGCCAACTGAAGAGGTTCTTAGTAATATTCTGGCCTTCACTGAGCCTGTTTTTTAGCCATTACACTCCTCCCAGTCCCCTCCCCCCGAAAACTATTTTTCTGAATTGAAGAAATGAACTATGCATAAGGAAAAAGAGAGAGGTGTGGTTAAGTTACAGTTTTTCTCCAAGCTAAATCATGTTCTCATCTTTATTTCATCTGGGACCAACATCATGCCCAGATTCCCAAACCTCCTTAAATGCTTTTTAACAAATATAATTATCCATCGAGAAAAATCTCTGATTTGTTTTACCGAATTCAGCAAAGAGAAATATTCTTAGCTTATGATATTGGCAGGAGAAATCATACTCTTTCTTATTTTTCTTTTTTCTTACATACTCAAACATGCTGTGAATGGCCACATCACTCTGCTTTGGGATCCACTCTGAGGCAATGGCCTTTTGGCCTTCTGGCCAACTGCTCACTTCTGCGAATTTCCTTTCTGAGAACTGGAGACTGTTGCCCCAGAAGTCATTTTCCAATTTATCACAGAACCTATCCATGGTTACAGAATTAGTTGGCCTCCTTGAGAATACGCAATGTGAGACCTAATGTGACACACAGCTGGGGAAGCTCCTTTGGTGCAGGGACACTGGGCCAGGATAACTGCTTGTGGGCCATTTTATTTCCCTGGACACTTGCCTTCTGTCTGCTGTCTTTGTCTCACATCTGGGTTTGAGAAAACTGTGTGGAGGCATCACTTATGCCAATACTTAGGCATAAGTAACTCTGCCCCGCTCTAGCAGAAGTGAGGGCCTAAGTTCAGGATTTAAACATTCCTTTCTGATACACAGTCTTTCAACAGGGCAGACTCCATTCTCTCTTCTCAGCTTTCCTGTCAAGTACCTGCTACTTTGTAACCCCAATGGGAAGCCTCTTCCCCTTGGGGAAAAAGGAGAATATCAAAATCCACTGACCTCTTGCTGGGTATGGTCTTTTTAATCTCCACTATGTTAACTGAATGCCTATTTATATAAAAGCTACATTTAAAAACCTTTAGGCTGATAAATGAAATGACCCTCAAGGTGTTGTAGCAGCTTCCATATGATAAGGATAGGAGGAAAGAAGTGAAGCTTTTGACTCTGAGTAGTAGGAATTCTGATAAGAGAATGTAGACAGAGTTACACACATCCTTATGACTGAACTGTACGTTCAAGTCATTGAAGATGACTTAAGAAAAAGAATTTTAGTAAAAAGCGGACTGCTGGTTCAGGAATATTTTAATCTGCTTCTAAAGACTTGCTAATTTATTTTTCTTCTCAAACAACTTGTTCATCTTCTCCTCATCTCTCTTCCTTGCTCTGGTTCAGGAAGACACTCTGGTAAAAGTCACTTATGAAGTCCTAGCCTCCTCCTGTCTTCTCATCAAGCCAGTGCTCCCACGGTCCACTGAGATATGCCTTTGGCAGTCATTTCCCTCAGTTGGACTCCAAGCCATCATAAATTCTTCGCATTTTTCAGAACATCTGTGCCTTCTTTTGCCACATCTTTTTTCTTGGTACTCAACAGGTCACAAATCACCCTGTGCTTCTCTTTCCAGGCTGTTGATGTCTTAATACTCTCTTTTCAAACCAAACTCCTCTCTTGTGTCTGGCTATGGCTCTTGGCTCCCCAGCCTTCTCATCTCCCCCATCTGGGTTAGTCATCTGTGGCATCACCAAGGGGTCTCTTTCTCTTAGCCTTCTATCTGACCTGAACTTTTGCATTTCTCTAAATGTCAGAGTGACTACACATACCACATTACTAGGCTGGAAGCTTAGTTAAGTTCTCTAATGTGATTTAAATACAGGAGTGCAGAAAACACTTCCATGGGAGCATGAACGCCTGAGAAGACTCAAACTTAGAGGATACAGGTTAGCTACTGAGACAGAAGGCACTATAACAAGACCCAAAGATATAATCAAATGAAGTTGAAAACTATTCCATTAAACACAAGTTTCTCCTTGACATTTAGAAAAACCAGGGCCTTTGCAATAGTACATTACCAATAGCTTCCCTTTATAGAGGGCTTCCTACTAAGCTACTAGAGTAAATATTACTTTTCTTGTCTTATTTACCCATGTGCAGTATCTACATGGAGTCAGCATTATTACTACATCCATTTTACATTTTAGAAAGCTGAGGCTTAGCAAGGTTAAGTAACTTGACCCAAATCATACATCTAGTAAGTTGCAGAGCCAGGTCACCTTAATCGGGGACACCTTGAAAGTGAGAGAATTCCCTGGTGATGAAGAAATCTGAAGTTGATACCTTTACTGGGATCCTTGTGGGCACATGATGCTAATATCAATGAAGAATATGGGTGAAGGCATCTAAGTGGACCCACTAACCCCAGGGTTTGAGCACATGCAGTGCACAGAGTTTTAGCCTAGGTATTCTAGAGAATGCCAGAAGGAATGCCATGCATAGCTTTTTCCCTTGAGACAGAAGTCTGTGCACCTCTGCAGTTTAGGACATGGCTCTTGCATGCTCACATCTTACCCAGTACATTGTGACCCTTTCAGTTTCAGATGGGGCAGTCAGCCTTGTTTCATAGCCAGCCAATACCCTTGAATTGCATAAAGTTATAACAACTTTAGCAGACACTGAAATAGAGAAGTTTTTACCCATAATCTTGATATCCCAGCAAATCACTTTATCTTCATTTTTCAAAATTGTTTCTGTTTCTCATCCAGATACATACATTATTTTGGCATAGCTCCAGCCACAATCTAAATTTAATGCAGTATTTTATTTTTTCCCACTTAACATGACATTGTAAGCATTTCCCATATTGCTATATAGTTTTCATAATTATAATTTTAAAACTGCAGAATATTTGACTGAGTAGATATGCCATCATTTGTTTCTTTAACCATTTTCCTATTACTAGGCATTTAGGCTATTTCTACTTTTATCATCATTTTAACTAATGCATCAATAAATGTCTTTGTACATATAACATTCTACTACTCATAGATCATTTATAAGAATAAATTCCCAGGAATGGAATTACTGAGTCAAAGGGTATTATCAGACAATCCTATTTTGATGAAAGCCCACAATTTTGCATAAGGACTAGAGGAATTTAATCAACAAAGCAGAGAATTATATCCAGATTTTCTCCCGGGATTAGAAAAGAGACAGCCAAGGTGGGGCACAGACAGGGATCTTACCTGTGTCCTGTGAGTTAGAATAAACGAACCAATTTCTGTTTTCAATTACTAGTGAAGTTTCCTTTGAAGGAAACACGGGGTGTAACCAAGACTTGAGTTTGGCATCCAAAGGTTTTCTAAGTAGAAGTGAAACCAAGGAAAATGAAATTGATGACAAGAGACTCTGGTTCTCTCAACTTTGAAAATCACCAAGTACCTATGAGGTTTCTTCTCTAGGGTAGGGAGATGGGTTCATCATACAGCTGCCAAGACAGCACCACACCTCAGTGTATGGGAGTGGGAAAGTTTGCATCCTAAATAACAAAGGCTCTGCTCCTGTGCTCCTTCTGAACCCAGGTCCTCTCTGGAGAACCTGGCTCCTCCCTAATCTGGTGTCTCTCCACCTTTGTTTGGGTCATGATATCCCTGACAATCTGCCTTCTCATTCAATCCAAAATTTGGCTGAACACTCCTGTCCTTCTTTCACCACATTATTATTCTCCTTTTTATAAACATTCGATCACATATGTTTCTTGAGCACCTACTGAAGTCTAGATGCTGTTCTCAGTACCAGGGATAAGAAGTTAACAACACAGACAAAAACAGGATAACAGGTCACTATCTCCTTATAATCAGGATAACTGTAACAAACTTAAAGGAAACTGCAACACATGGATGCTGGACTCAACAGTTCAAGGATAATTGCTCAGAGAAATTGTTGAAGTCTCAGTCTAGCAACACAAAATTTCTTCAGGCCCCCATGAGAATTCTTGTCTGATGACTTCATTCCCATTAACCTTCTAAATATGGAAAATGATTACTTTGTGTATCATAAACAAGGTCTTAACTGTATATTAGTCTTTTTTTTTTTCTGTTTTGTGAAGACTGGCATATTCTTTCCAGTTTGATTTTGAGCATCTTGAGGGCAGAAAGTGTCATCTCATGCTTCTGTGTTTAGAAGCACAATACTGGGCACTTGGACACTTCACAAGTACTCACTGATTGGTAGATTGACAAGTTGGGTACACAAACGGTACATAGAGAGAAGCAACAGAAGAAATTCGTACTTTGGAAAGAAGAAACCTAACACCAGCCAGTCTCTGTGTCTCCATTTCCTTTCTTGTTAAAAGAGGATGATCATCGTATTTCCCTCTCCAAAGTTGTTGTGAGTTAAGGCACAACGAGAGCTTGAGACAGCTTGTGGCACTGAGCAAGCACTCCCAGCATGTCATCTCACATCACCCTCCTTAGCATCATTATGATGAACTGATTGTGACGTTGTGTGGTGAAGTGTTTAGAACACAGGCTCTGGAGGAGTTTGCCTGGGTTCAGGTGCTGGCTTAACCTTCTTTTTTTTATTTGAAAAACAAATTTTTTTATTTCACATGTTTCATCATTTGAGTTCAGAGAGCATTTCAAAAGTACAGTCATCTCTGTATTTGCAGATTCCATGTCCACAACCATGGATAGAAAATATTTGAAAGAAAATTAAAAATAACAATATAACAATTAAAAATAATACACATTTTAAAGATACAGTATAACAGGTGTTTACTAGCATTTACATTGTATTAGATGTTATAAGTGATCCAGAGATGATTTTAAAGCGCACAAGAGGAAGTGCATAGGTTACATGCAAATATTAATATCACACCATCTTACAGAAGAGCCTTGAGCATACCATTTCTAACTACGTGATGTGAAGAAGCTCCTTAACTTCTCAGGTTGCATCCAAAAAGAGGCACATACTCACCTCACAAGGTGCTTGTGATGCATGCGTAAGTGAACACTTACCCAATGTTAGTTAATATTATTCAGCAAAGACTCAGTGAATGGCCATTCTGTGCGTGCGCCTGGTGCTCGGAGTATAGAAGAGGACACAGGATACACAGTCTCCCCCCTGCATGCCTGCAGTCCATAATGTGTTTTGGCATCATCAATCCATATAGCTAACTCCAGAGAGTGCCTGGCAGCTCAAAAATCATTTTCACATACATTTTGTGCATCAGCCATTTCAACAACCTCATGGTGCCAATGGAATTATTCTCACTTTCATAGATGAAAAAACTGAGAGTTTAAGTGGCTTATGAATCTGGAAGTTCCTTTGATTTCAAATGGCAAGACTTCTCCACCCACATACTTGTCCCCAAACCTCATGAATGGATGAAATTCAGGCCCATAAATCTGTGGGGGTTCCTGAAGCAGGTAGTCCCCAAGATAACTAACACATACTAGTGGTTTTCAAACTTGAGCCTGCATCTTTATCATCTGGAGGGCTCTTTAAAACACGACCAACAGGCCCCACCTTTAGAGTTGCTGTTTCAACAGGTACTGGGGTGGTGCTCAAGCACTTGCATTTTCCACAGGTTCTCAGATGATGCCAATGCCTATGTGCAATATCAACTTCTAATATGTGTGTATAATATATGATTAAGTCCTGGAGCACTAGAGAGAAGGGAAGAGTCAATAAAAACTACAGTCCTGGGAAAGACCTCTTACACTTTCTTACACAGAAAGCCTTCATATCACTTGTGATAATTGCCTAATAAAGGTATCTATATGTCAGTCTGGTAGCAGAACCAGTCTTATTGCAAAACAGAAAGAAAAAATTTATAACCCTTCAAAGTAAGAAACTGAACTGAAACAAAAACACATGTTGACCTTTTTCCCTTCCCTGCATTTTGTATTTGCACAGTCTGTGTCCTTCTGAATTCCAGCTAGCACCTGAAGACAACAAGCCAGGTCTCAGGGAAGGAAATGAGAGCCTTAATAGATTCCCCAGCCAAATGGAAAGCTAGAAACACAAGCCCGTCTTCTGATATTGAAAGCTGCCTTTTCTAAATACCAAGTTCAATTTATTTTTAAGCTTTCAAAATTGTCAGATGGCTAGTCAAGCCAACCTGCTCAATTGTAAAATTCAGCTCAGAAGACAGACTTCCCAGGAACCCAAATCGACCTTTCCTATGCATTTGCCCTATAACCCCCTAGGGTAATGCAGAGAAGCCAAAAAGGTAGTGTGGGTTTGGGGCACCTTCAGTACCACATTGTCAAAATATCCTTCCATGGATCATTCAAACTTCGCGTCAAAGGAGGGTGAAAGGGAATACACCACTGATGATTGCCCATAGAACCATGGTAATTATACAAAGCAGAGGACATTTAATTTTGCAAAAAATAATATAATTTGTTATTTATCAGTTAGTTTACACCTAATCAGAATTTCTCAAGCGAGTGATAGGATCAATCTCACTGAGGAAACAGGGTTAATTAATCCAACTGATTGCATACATAAGCGGCAGGAAGAAGGCATATGAAGCTCTGTTTCTTTTCTGAGCCCTTCTGATAAGACTGTGTATGCAGCTCTCATAGCTTTAAATCCAACAGTGCCTGAAGGCAGGAAATCCATATTGGGAGTGCTGGGAGGGAAGGCAGGGGCCACTGCTGGCTTCCCAATTAGAGCCTTTCTCCAGGTCCCTGTTTCCGTTTTCCTCTAAATAAGAAGTTGGGTTTTTAATGATTCTCTTTCTAGTCACTTCCTTCCTGCTGCCTTGCTAGGTCATTTCAGCACATGCCTTCTCAACGAATCTATTTCTGGAAAAGACAGAGGAAAAATGACCTCATTCACTCATTGAGAAGTCAACGGGGCATCCCCAGGGCTGGCTGGTACCTCTGTGTGGAGGGGTCTCCTTGGCCTTCCTAGCGGTTTCTCATGCAACAGCCACCTCGGGACTCGGCAGAGCAACCTGGCACAGGTGCACAAACACATATTAGCACCACTTCTGTGGTGAAGGCTGAAAGTAGCTTGAGAGGTGGTAGGATGCTTGGTCTTGTCCCAAGGAGCACACAAGCTAATCAAAAACACAGACCGAGATTGTCTCTTCACTCTGTTAATTTTTCCTTTGCTGTGCAGAAGCTTTTTAGTTTGATGTAATCCCATTTGTCTATTTTTGCTTTTGTTGCTTTTGGGGTCTTGTCCAAACTAATGTCAAAAGACAAATACTGTATGATCTCACTCATATATGGAATCTAAATAAGTTAATCTCATAGAAGTAGAGAGTAGAATAGTGGTTACCAGAGACTGGGATGTGTTAGTTAGGTGGGGAGATAGAGAAACTGTTCAATGGGTACAAAGTTAGTTAGACAAGAGGAATAATTTCTGGTGTTCTATTGCACAATAGGGTGACTCTGGTTAACAATATCATAATGCATACTTCAAAATAGCTAAAAAAGAGGATATTGAATGTTCTTACCACAAAGAAATGATAAAGGTATGAGATGATCAGTATGCTAAATACCCTGTTAGACTTTTACACAATGTATGCACGTATCAGAACATCACGTGTACCCCATAATTATTTATAATTGTTATGTGTCAATTAAAAGCAAACATACAAACCAAAACACCATGGACCAAGATGTCAATATGACCAGAGCAGAAACCTATTTGAACCTTAGCAATGGACAGACAGGTCCTTAGAAATCCTCCAGTTCAGAGATGCATTTTGGTAAGAGGCATATCAACCCTCTGCATGATGTATAATTAGGTATGTTTGTGGATTTTCCTGGAAAGAAGTCACTCAGAAGATTCTCAAAAGACTCCATGATCTGAGAAAACTAAAGAAGCACAGGTCACATGTGACCAGGGTCACAAGAGAAGCTGAGGCAAAGTCAGGAAGGACTCCCTGCTTTCCTCTGCAGTCTTCTTTCTATCACACTCTTCGGAGACATCGATGACTGGCCTGCACATTGGCTGCTGGTGATTTGGAATCACATCCCAAATGCCAGATCCAATGTCAAAGGACACCTACAGATCCAAGAGATCTCAGCTTAGCATTCACCGAAGAGTTTTCTTCAAGGAGTTCCATGCAAAAAGCTTAGGAAACGGCTATAAATGTTATCTTATTTTGCAGAGTCTTAAAGTTCACCAGCCTATTCAAGATTGTGGGGGAACAGCCTCTTCAGGTTCCACAGTGAAGAAATCTGTTTCATGGTACTAAAGTCCACTTTCTCCACACAATAGACCACCGGACTCTCATTTTCCAGGAATGTCCATTGACTTCCTGAGGAACAAAGGCGCCTGTATCCTGAAATTCCTTCTTTTATCTTTTCTTTTGATTAAAGAACATGAGAGAGTCCTTTGGGAATGTAAATAATTACTGAGTAACAAGGCACTATAAACCACGAACAGCCCAGAAAAAGTTACTGCTGGGTCTGTGAGAAGAAGACGTGAGGGAAGTAGGTTTGCTGTAGGGGATTGGTTCAGAATAACAGAACTCTGCTAAACTGAAAGGTCTTCAGGGCTTCCTTCTGAGGGGGATCTCCTCCATCCAGTCCATCTAAGGCAGTACCACCCGCAGATTCATCATCCCATTATTTCTTTCAAAATGTTGATCAAATTTGACACGGTCTTGTTTATTTGTTGCTGGACTTGTAATTTATCTCTGTCCTCCCCCATACCCATTGGAATGTGGGATCTATGAAGCCAATAGCCTTTTATGCCCTATTCACTACTGTAGCCACAATGCTGGCAACAGTTTTACACAGAGTAAGTGCTTAAGGAACATATTTGGTACACACGTAGGAACACGTTAGTGAACGGATACAGAAACTGTTCATCGCTGTGTGTCCAGTGTCTACCCTGTGTTCAAAAGATGTTTCATAAATAAATGAATGGAGAAGGGGTGGCCTGCATTGTTTTTCATGCTCAAACTATGCTTGTGAGTATTGGAAGAAATGAGTGCTATTCAGGCCCTTCTTGGATTGATTTAAAATTGAGTTTCCTTCCTCAATGACGAGTAATAGACTAGAATGTTTTTCAGATGGCACTAAGTCAGGTAAAGAAACATTAGAAGGTAGGATTTGAATTTAAGGAGACCTTTAACAATTTAGAAGCAAGGAGTCATTAAAAACAGAAAGATGTTTAAAATAGACAAAAATGGGCTCCATCTGGCAGAGACAAGTACTATAACAAAATAGCTGTGGGCCCTGAGCGAGCAGGAAAGTACTACAACAAATTGTAATATGAGGCGGGTGTATGTAGAGAATTATGAAACGAAAGCCTAGAGAGTAATCTTTCCACAAAACTTGGCATTGCTGAGGTTTTAATTAGAGTGGGAACTCAGATTTCATTCTCCTATTTTAAGGCTCATTTGGAGAACCTGGAAAAGATCCAGCTAGGAGAGAAAAAAAAAAAAAAAAAAAGATTAACTGGGTGGAAAATGAAGTTAAGATCTAACCCAAAAAAGAAAAGGCTAAGAAGTGACTTAATCACCAGCACCAGGTATAAGAAGAGTGATTATTACACAGAAGATTCTTCCTCATCTCTTCTGAGGACTAGACAAGGGTAAACAGACTCGGGCCACATTGGAAGCATTTCCACTTAAACATCGGGAAGAATTTCTTGATTATAAGGGGAAACATGCTGACCCCAGGCGCTGTGGGAAGCTGAGCAATTGCTACTCTGGAGATCTTTAAACGTAGGATGACAACCATCTGCCTTGGAAGGCTTAGCTAGAGGCAAGGGACCGGACCTAAGGACCTCTTGGCTTTCCTTCCATCTTTGATTCTTACGGCCGCTAAGCATCCCCATTCTACAGAAATCCTCCATTCCCGTCATAAGACAGACCCCATACTGTCCAAATCAGCATAGCTTCCCCTGGGAGGAGCTCGATTGTTCTCTTCTGAACGGGAAGGAAATCGATCGTGTTGCCTCAGCTGCTTCCCTTCTCCAGCCCCCACAGAGAGAGGACAGCTTTGGTCCTGATGGACCTCCGCAAATACTGGGATGGGCCTGCTTCTCCATTTGTGTGGGATTGGAAGATGTGAATTCAGTTGGAGACAGCCGCTTTCTCCAAGAATCATGGAGTGTCAGAGCTGCAAGACATTTCAGAGCGAATCTACACCCATCTCCTTGCTACTCAAATCAGGAAACTGAGAACTTGGAAGACTAAATGACTCTCTCCAGGTAGTGCAGCTGGTTCTTTTTCCACGGGACTAAAATCCAGGCCTCTGGCTCCTTATTCTACACTATATCCTTGCTACCTGTGTTTCTGCTGCAGTTAGAAGAAACATTTTTAATGTAGATAGAATGTCTAAAATCCTGTCTTTGGTAGCTGGACTGCAGGTGAAAAAATGAGCAAGGGAGAGCAGAAATTCTAACAATAGAATTTCTGGCAGCATTATTCAACTTGAGTGAACAAGGATAGGTCACTCAGACTCTCCAGCAGGTCAGTTTCCCTGTATTTAAGTGAGGCATTTGGGCCAGGAACATTTTAAGGCTTATACAAACTGCAACATGTTATGATTCTGTGATTTGAAATTTTAGCTACGAAAATAATAATGAATAGAAACTCAGCTCCTGGTCTACAGGAATGAGTTTTTTGGGAGATCATTTGTGATGTAATTGGATGGTGGTCAGTCCTTTTGAGACTCGAAAATGGCAATTTTCTTTCTATTTTTAAAAGTAACTTACAAATTTAATATTGTGATGGGGAATATGCTTTAGCACCTGTACAAGGAAATCTCCAAGCCTCTTCTTCTATGCAGTCCCTTCACTGAGCTTCGGACAGGCACCCTAGTGACTCATGGGAATTATTTTCTGAAAGCTCTATTATACATCAGTATCTCTGAAACCAAAGTCAATGTCAACCAGAGTCAAATCAACAAAGTCAAATCCTCCTTTGGACTTGCTCATATCTGCACCATTATCTTCTTGCTTACCCAGACTCAAAATGTTACAGTCATCTTTGACTCCTTTCTGCTCCTTTAACCAAGCAGGCAATATATTGCATCATGTCTTTCACTATCATAGATCTCAGGTCCTCCCACTCATACTGCCTGCTGCTCTTGCAAAATTTCAGGCACTCATGACTCTCCTGCTTCCAGCTTTTTCCTGCCGTTTAGATGAGCTGAAGCAAAGGGGCTGGGAAATATAATAATGATTTCAGGAATGACAAGTGGGAGTGGGCCATATTTGGGAAACAGACTACAGAGTGAAATAACTTGAGAGAAGCATGATACCCCAAATCTTCAGAGCTCTTGGGCAGAGCATGGGCTGCCCATGGAATGTGAAAAGGGGTCACAAGTTATTTTATGTAGATATTGGAGAAAAGCATGACCCAAGGAGACTGGAAAACCTGAGTGCATCTGGTTTATACATATGCTATATCATTTACCTTTTACAACAATCCTATGAGATAAACACTGTTATCATCTTCACTTTACAGTTGAAAATAGTGAACCACAGAAAAGTTTCTTTATTTGTCTCAGGTCACCCACTTATTAAATGCCCAAACCAGGATCCACTCAAGACTTTCTGAGCACTAAATCATTCTATTACACTTCTTCTTCTTCTTCTCCTTCTCCTTCTCCTTTTTTCTTCTTTCTTCTTTCTTCTTTTTTTTGAGACAGGGTTTTGCTCTATTGCCCAGGCTGGAGTGCAGTGGTACAATTACAGCTCACTGCAGCTTCAACCTCTCAGGCCCAAGAGATCCTCCCACCTCAACCTCCTGAGTAGCTGGGACTACAGACATGCAATACCATGTCTGGTTAATTTTTAATTTTTGGTCGAGATAGGGTCTCACTATGCTGCCCAGGCTGGTCTCAAATTCCTCGGCTCAAGCAATTCTCCTGCCTTGACCTCTCAAAGTGCTGGAATTTCAGGAGTGAGCCACTGCACCTGGCAACACTGCTTCTTAACTTGAGTAGAAACTTCCTGCCTAGACAGAAGTCATTTGAAAAGCTTAGTGCATCTTAGAGTATCTTCTAAGAGAAAATTGGTGTGAAACCATGGGGAATAAAGCCCAGTACTTGACATGGGATTTCAATTCATTTACTTGATATGACATAGTGGGTGATGCAAAATAGGTATATTTTTCTTTACCGTTTTCCACAAGTGACTTTTCACTTCAGTTTGCTTGGCCTGATAAATAGAGTGAAGTGAAAATGCATGCTCTTTGCATTCTAAAAACCCCACTACCTCAACCCTATCATTTTAGGCTCCTTTTTATTAAGCTCTGCTGATTCTAATTGTCATCTCTTATGATACTGACAAGTTTATCAACTGCTTCTGTCTTGTTTGACACCATCCAACAATAACAGGAAAAAAACGCAAGTGAGGATAAAGACATTCTTTTGAGCAGCCACTCATTTGCTCTAACACATCTGGCTAATGCATAGAGTATAAAATTGCTCAAGAAATATGGCCGCCAGGAACTTTGTTAATATTTTTGTGCCCAAGTTGATCTAAACTCTGAAGCTGAGCCAGTCTTATATGCAGACAGAATGATAATAATAAATGTTGACTAAATATCTACCATATATGCCAGGCACTGTGCTAGGCACCATTGGTTATCTTATATCATCCTACAGGAACCTAGTAGGGAGGTGTTATTGCTGTTTTTGATAGCATGGGAAATGATTCAGAGATCACACAGCTCATTAAGTGATGCTAACAGGACTGGCATCTGGATCTGGCTGACACTAGATCAGTCTTTCATTTTGTAGTGTCTTGATTTGGGGCACTCAAGTGATAGAACGCAAGAAGCTCAGGGATAACTTCTTTGGCAGAGATTCCTGGTAATTTCCCAATAGCTATTTTCCCTCTTTCTGCAATAACAGAAACCCTAATTTTCAGCTAACTGTATTTTCCAGCCTAACTTAGAGCTCTGTATGGCCATGTGCTCAAGCCCTAGGAAATGAAATATGAGTGAAAGTGTCACATGAAAGCTTCTGGGATCCTTCATTAAAAGACAACCAAAATGCATCCTTTGCTTTTTTTATCTTCCTGTTGGCTAGAGCATGGGTATAATGTTGAACCTCCAGCAGCCGTCTTGGGTCCTGTAGATGAGGGCCACCATGCTGGGATGGTGAAATAGAAAGCTAGAAATTGCTGGGTCTTGAAGATTTTGTGGCACAGAGCTACTTTGCACAGCAGATGGTTCAGCAGCCCTGAACTATGTATCTTGGGACTACTACATGAAAGAAATAAACTTCCATATTGTTTAAGCCAATGTAATCTTGGAACTCTGTTTCTCAGAATATTTTCATGATAACCTCCTCTTAAATGAACAAAGAACAGATCACTGGCTGGTTACTAATGCCTCAAATGTCTCCATTATGGCTTTGTTCATTCAATTAAGATATATTTACACAGAGTTTCTGGAAAGGAAGGTAACAGATCACTTAGAGTGTATAACTGAAGCAACAGTACGCAAAAATCAGGCAACCTTGAGGTGCCTATAACTTTTTTTTTTTTTTTTTTTGAGACAGAGTCTCACTCTGTCACCTAGGCTGGAATGCAGTGGCACACGATCTTGGCTAACTACAACCTCTGCCTCGCAGATTCAAGTGATTCTCTGCCTCAACCTCCTGAATAGCTGGGATTACAGGTGCCTGCCACCATGTCTGGCTAATTTTTGTATTTTAGTAGAGATGGGGTTTCACCATGTTGGCCAGGTTGGTCTCGAACTCCTGACCTCAAGTGATCCACCTGCCTCAGCCTCCCAAAGTGCTGGGATTACAGGTGTGAGCCACCATGCCTGGCTGAAGAGCTCATAATTCTGTGGCAGGCATTGGTGCTGCTATTGGGTGTGAGGAGTCAAGAGGGAGTGGGCAGAGTGAGGTCCTCTCTGCTCTTGACAATATGGAAAAAAGAAATCCAATTTCCTTTTTCTTTTCTACCTAACAGTTTTGTCCAGGGCAGTTCTTTTCTAGGAAATGTACCCCATATCTGTGATTACACAGAGCAAAAGTTCAGATTACATCAGTTTGGGATTAACGGTAATGATGACACCTTTGTATTGACAATACTAGACTGAAACAGGAGAGTTAGGATCAGGAAATGAAAACATTCTCCCCACACCACCTCAACTTCATGGGCAAAATGGGGGGCACCCTCCATGAGCAGTCACTCATTGATGTATTTACCAATAAGTTTGTTCAACAAACTTATTTACTATCTACTATGTGCCAGGAATACTTTTTATGGATTAAATATTAAGAAAATGTTAAGGACATTTTAAATTTATGATGACAAAATCATCTCATCTAGATAGTCTTCTTGCAGAACTAAGCTGAAAGTCAATTTAAAAACAACTACTATAAAGCAAGCAAAACAATTGGTTACCTACTACATTGAAGGCACTGCCCTAAGTGCTGTGTAATATGTGAAAATGAATAGGCAAGGCAAAGTTGCAACCTTCAAGGAATTTAGGACCCAGTAAGGAGATGCATTAACTCATAAATAACTATGATATAAAGCAGAATATACTTGAGTGCCTCACAAGGTACAAGATACAAGGACCATGCAGAGGACAAATTTTGCTGAGTCACTGAGGGATGGCCTCCACTCAAGAGTAAAATGACCATCTCATAAATTGGTATGATACCACAACATCATTTATTAAATAGGGTATCCTTTCCCTATTGCTTGTTTTTGTCTGGTTTGTCTAAGATCACGTGGTTGTAGATGAGTAGCGTTATTTCTGAGGCCTCTGTTCTGTTCCATTGGTCGATATATCTGTTTGGGTACCAGTACCATGCTGTTTTTGGTTACTGTAGCCTTGTAGTATAGTTTGAAGTCAGGTAGCATGATGCTTCCAGCTTTGTTCCTTTTGCCTAGGATTTCCTTGGCTATATGGGCTCCTTTTTTGTTCCATATGAAATTTAAAGTAGTTTTTTTCTAATTCTGTGAAGAAAGTCAATGGTTGCTTGATGGGAATAGCATTGAACCTATAAATTACTTTGGGCAGTATGGCCATTTTCACGATATTGATTCTTCCTATCCATGAGCATGGAATGTTTTTCCATTTGTTTGTGTCCTCTCTGATTTCCTTGAGCAGTGGTTTGTAGTTCTCCTTGAAGATGTCCTTCACATCCCTTGTAAGTTGGATTCCTAGGTATTTTATTCTTTTTGCAGCAATTGTGAATGGGAGTTCACTCATGATGTGGCTGTTTGTCTATTATTGGTGCATATGAATGCTTGTGATTTTTGCACATTGATTTTGTATTCTGAGACTTTGCTGAAGTTGCTTATCAGCTTAAGGAGATTTTGGGCTGAGATGATGGGGTTTTCTAAATATACAATCATGTCATCTGCAAACAGAGACAATTTGACTTCCTTTCTTCCTATTTGAAAATTATTTCTTTCTCTTGCCTGATTGTCCTGGCCAGAACTTCTAATGCTATGTTGAATAGGAGTGGTGAGAGAGGGCATCCTTGTCTTGTGCCGGTTTTCAAAGGGAATGCTTACAGCTTTTGCCCATTCAGTATGATATTGGTTGTGGTTTTGTCATGAACAGTTCTTATTATTTTGATATATGTTCCATCAATCACTAGTTTATTGAGAGTTTTTAGCATTAAGGGGTGTTGAATTTTATCAAAGGCCTTTTCTGTATCTCTTGAGATAATCATGTGGTTTTTGTCATTGGTTCTGTTTATGTGATGGATTATGTTTATTGGTTTGCATATGTTGAACCAGCCTTGCATCCTAGGGATGAAGCCGACTTGATCGTCATGGATAAGCTTTTTGATGTGCTGCTGGATTCAGTTTGTGAAAAGGGGTCATGAGTTATTTTATGTAGATATTGGAGAAAAGCGTGACCCAAGGAGACTGGAAAACCTGAGTGCATCTGGTTTATACGTATGCTATATCATTTACCTTTTACAACAATCCTATGAGATGGACATTGTTATTGTCTTCACTTTACAGTTGAAAATATTGAGCCACAGAAAAATTTATTTATTTGTCTCAGGTCATTCACTTATTAAATGCCCAAACCAGGATCCAAAATGTTTATAGTATTCTCTGATGGTAGTTTGTATTTCTGTGGGATCACTGGTGATATCCCTTTTATTATTTTTTATTGTGTCATTTGATTCTTCTCTCTTTTTTTCTTTGTTGGTCTGACTAGCGGTCTATCTATTTTGTTGATCTTTTCAAAAAACCAGCTCTTGGATTCATGAATTTTTTGAAAGGTTTTTCATGTCTCTCTATCTCTTTCAGTTTTGCTCTGATCTTAGTTATTTCTTGTCTTCTGCTAGCTTTCAAATTTGTTTGCCCTTGCTTCTCTAGTTCTTTTAATTGTGATGTTAGGGTGTCGATTTTAGATCTTTCCCACTTTCTCCTGTGGGCATTTAGTGCTATACATTTCCCTCTAAACACTGCTTTAGCTGTGTCCCAGAGATTCTGGTACATTTTTTCTTTTTACTTATTGGTTTCTAAGAACTTATTTATTTCTGCCTTAATTTTGTTATTTACCCAGTGTTCATTCAGGAGCAGGTTTTCAGTTTCCATGTAGTTGTGCAGTTTTGAGTGAGTTTCTTGATCCTGAGTTCTGATTTTATTGCACTGTGGTCTGAGAGACTGTTTGTTATGATTTTCATTCTTTTGCATCTGCCAAAGAGTGTTTTACTTCCAATTATGTGGTCAATTTTAGAGTAAGTGTGATATGGTGCTGAGAAGAATGATTCTGTTGATTTGGGGTGGAGAGTTCCGTAGATGTCTATTAAGTCCGCTTGGTCCAGAGCTGAGTTCAAGTCCTGAATATCCTTGCTAATTTTCTGTCTCATTGATCTGTCTAATACTGACAGTGGGGAGTTAAAGTCTCCCAGTATTATTGTGTGGGAGTCTAAGTATCTTTGTAGGTCTCTAAAAAGTTGCTTTATGAATCTGGGTGCTCCTGCATTGGATGCATATATATTTAGGATAGTTAGCTCTTCTTGTTGCATTGATCCCTTTACCATTATGTAATGCCCTTCTTTGTCTTTTTTGATCTTTCTTGGTTTAAAGTCTGTTTTATCAGCGACTAGGATTGCAACCTGCGCTTTTTTTTTTTTATTTATTTGCTTGGTAAATATTCCTTCATCCCTTTATTTTGAGCCTCTGTGTGTCTTTTCACATGAGATGGGTGTCCTGAATACAGCACACCGATGGGTGTTGACTCTGTCCAATTTGCCAGTCTGTGCCTTTAATTAGGGCATTTAGCCCGTTTCCATATGCAGAAAACTGAAACTGGACCCCTCTCTTACACCTTATACAAAAATTAACTCAAGATGGATTAAAGACTTAAATATAAGACCTAAAACCATAAAAACCCTAGAAGAAAACCTAGGCAATACCATTCAGGACATAGGCATGGACAAAGACTTCCTGACTAAAACACCAATAGCGACAGCAAGAAAAGCCAAAATTGACAAATGGGATCTAATTAAACTAAAGAGCTTCTGCACAGCAAAAGAAACTATCATCAGAGAGAACAGGCAACCTGCAGAATGGGAGAAAATTTTTGCAATCTATCCATCTGACAAAGGGTAATATCCAAAATCTATAAGGAACTTAAACAAATTTATAAAAAAAGAAAAAGAAAAAGAATAAACAACCTCATCAAAAAGTGGGCAAAGGATATGAACAGCCACTTCTCAAAAGAAGACATTTATGCAGCCATCAAATATATGAAAAAAAGCTCATCATCACTGGTCATTAGAGAAATGCAAATCAAAACCACAATGAGATACCATCTCATGCCAGTTAGAATGGCGATCATTAAAGTCAGGAAACAAAAGATGCTGGAGAGCATTCGAGAAATAGAAATGCTTTTACACTGTTGGTGGAAGTGTAAATTAGTTCAATCATTGTGGAAGACAGTGTGACGATTTCCCAAGGATCTAGAACCAGAAATACCATTTGACCCAGCAATCCCATTATTGGGTATATACCCAAAGGATTATAAATCATTCTACTATAAAGACACATGCACATGTATGTTTATTGCAGCACTATTTACAATAGCAAAGACTTGGAACCAACCCAAATGCCCATCAGTGATAGACTGGAAGAAGAAAATGTGGCACACATATACTATGGAGTACTGTACAGCCATAAAAAAGGATGAATTCATCTCCCTTGAAGGGACATGGATGAAGCTGAAAACCATCGTTCTCAGCAAACTAACGTAGGAACAGAAAACCAAACACCGCATTTTCTCACTAATAAGTGTGAGTTGAACAACGAGAACACATAGACACAGTAGGGGAACACCACACAGTGGGGCCAGTTGGGAGGTGGGGGTAAGGGGGTGATAGCATTAAGAGAAATACCTAATGTAGGTGACGAGTTTATGGGTGCAGTAAACCACCATGGAACGTGTATAGCTATGTAAGAAACCTGCACATTCCTCACATGTATCCCAGAACTTAAAGTATAATAATAATTTTAAAAATTGGTATGATACCCCATTGCTGCAGTTTTCTGTTTGCAGAACAGGAAGACAGTAAAGTTATTTTTCCCCCCATCCCCACCCCCAACTAGAGGAATGTCAGCACAGGCCTCTCTCAGGATGTCAGAGAAGGGACATCCTGAGAGAGGCCTGTGCTGACATTCCTCTAGCGGTGAATCCTAACCCCTTCTCCGAGGAGGGATTTTATGAATTCGAGGTCTTTTACAGCCGTGTAATTCGATGGTTCTTCTACCTCTATTCTTGACACAAACTCTTGCTCTCTGGATTCCCTGGGCTTTCTAAGCCTTGTCATATTATATTCACTTGGCAGAAGTGAAGCACAAATGTGCGTAGGTAGAGAGGCCTCCAAGGAACACCAGGCTCACAGATTCTCCTTTTGTCTCATCCAGTAGCATAGAGAGAGGGTGAATTCCCAAGAAGAAGTGTTCAGACATGTCAAACGTGAGGTTATGAGATGAAGTCTTCAAAAGTATTTTATTAAAGTGATGGACTCTTCCGAATGGAGAAAATCCATCCTGAGTATATCTGTTTTAGAGGAATGACTTTTCATATAGTAGATTCTCTACAGGGTAAGTGCTTTCTTCCCAGGGTTTTTATATTATTCCCCTGTCATTCTTTTTCTTTTTCCTCACTAAATTTCATGCTGTCCTTGCCCAGTTCACTTATTTGCTGCTCAAAGCTAAAAATCTCCCTACTTTTATGCGACTCTCCTAGAAATTGCTCTATGACAAAGAGTAAGAGAGTAGCATAAAGAGCTAAATGAACTATTTTGGATGTGACAGGAATTGTGTTTGCCTTTTGGCGCTGCTTTCCAACTTTCTTTGTGAAGCCTCTCTTGCTCCGATGGCCCCAGCAGCTCTCTGGCACGAATGGAAACACAGCCATCGTACACTGCTCCACTTGGAGACAAATGGATGCCCAATTGCTCTGGGACTAAATTCTGCTTGATAAAATGCTGTGTTTCCAGATTTTTCAATCTCTTCTTCACCCTCTATCTGAAGGCTAAGACCTTCGTCATCTAATTTGAAGGTGGTTATTATTACTCTTCTGCGTTGGCAAATACAGATACAGGGCATATTTGCCTTTCTTTCAAACTCATTTGGAAGACTTAAATAAGTTCTCTTGCTGCATTTAATTTCATTTTCTCAATATCTACATGCTGTTTGTTGATGCAATAATATACTTCTGTCTCTGCCTCTAGTTTTGAATCATTCTTTCCAATTTGAATAAGATTCCAATAATACTTTGGATGGGTTTTCAGAAGAAGGATCTTGGGTCATTTCTCCTAAACCTCTGTTAATTGAAGACAGGATTTGGGATCTAGGAATACAGAGTCACAGAGGTTCAGCCTTGAAAGAGGCTTTAGAAGATCTTTATAGTAGATTTGTTATAGTTGCTTAGTCTGTTAACCTGTTATAGTAGATTAGTCTGATGGTGTCAGTGGATAACAAGGAGAAAGATTTTGGAAAACCAGAAAGGCTACCGGGAAGAAAATAAGCAGGTGTCAAAACATACTCTCTAAAGTTATATCAAGTGAATCACAGTTTCATATGCAGAATTGCAAGAATGGTTCCGCACACCTAGTGTAGCTTTTCTATTCTCAGGACTCTTCTACATAGACCAGATGATTCCTGGGTAGGAATTAAGTTCATCAATGAAGTTTTTATCAAACCTGTAACTCCCTGACACATTTGATCTTCATGGATCAGAGAGTATAGCTCTCCTTTCTGTAGATCATTTCAGTATATGTCAAACAAATAATGTGAGAATTACTGAGTGTTTTTTATTACTCTCTATTTCATTTGTTTACACAGAGTATGTAACGAACTTCCAGGAAGCCAGAACTTCTAGAAGCTCAAGACCAAGGTGCTGAGATGTAGGCCTGTGGACAGTGAGGCTTTCTTGCTACAATAATCTAATACCAGTTTTTGTAACAATGGGCATGTAACAATGCATGCTGTAGATGATGAAAAGAAGAGAAAGTGAAAAGAAGATGGGAGATTGATGAGAAAGATATTCCAACCATTGGGAAGGAAAGAAAGCTTGAGGAATATATTGTATAGCTCACCGCTCACATGATTCCAGTGTACAGGGATCTCTCCCTTCCTTGCTCTTCTTTGGCACTGGCCGTGTTCACCTTTCTGGCTAACCTCTAAACATCTGAGGCAGGAACCCTGTCAGTTTGGTTCAGTGTTGACATGGTGTGGCTATACCTCCACCCAAATCTCATCTTGAAGTGTAATTACCATGTGTGGAGGGAGGGACCTGGTGGGAAGTTATTGAAGCATGGGGGTGGTTTCCCCCATGCTGTTCTCATGATAGTGAGTGAGTTCTCATGCGATCTGATGATTTTAGAAGGAACTCTTCCCTCTTCGCACTCTCTCTCCTGCCACCATGTAAGATATGTCTGCTTCTTCTTCTGCCATGATAAGTTTCCTGAGACCTCTGCTGCCATGTGGAACTGTGAGTCAATTAAACCTCTTTTCTTTATAAATTACACAGTCTTGGGCAGTTCTTTATAGCAGTGTGAAAGTGGACTAGTACAAATGTCATATCCTCATCATCTGTTATAGAGCCTGTCATATAATAGATGCTCAGTAAATATTTGTGCACTAATCAATCATATTTTAGCACTGAACTTTGCAGATCTATAACACTCAATCTGTGTTAGGGCAGTCTTGCCAATTACAAAATTGTAGGCCATTCAGCATGCTTATTTGACATCCTTCCAGAAGGCATGGTGCTCCTCTTACTGTGGTTATTGACCCTCTGAGTTTGAAGATAACTAATGAAGACATTGAAAGCGTACTTTTTAAAAAGATAGGACATTCTCTTCTTATTGGCTAACTGCACCTATGGGAAAAAGAAGTCTTCTGAGCCAGAAAGAGTTGGGTCAAAGAGGAACGCTTGGGCTGGAATCTGCCAGAGAAACTTGGCCCTTCAAGACATGTAAGCAGCAAAGCAATTTAAGGACATGGGCCCTAAAAAGAAAACAGTACCTGCTTTGCTGAGCAGCCTTCTCTGGAAATTGCTGGGTTAGCAACACGTTGCACCCTGTGAAAACTTGTGACTTCAATGTGAGAAAAAAACGTTTTAATTAAATTGGGTGTTTTTGAATCTTCCTCAGGGAGTTAGAGTTTGGGGGTAGAAAAGCTGAGAACTTTATTACAATGAAAGGAGTCTTCTCAGAAATCCTGGAACTCTACAGTTCTTAGTGAGATACATCATTCATGTGTGGCTGCACTTTTGCCTTTAGAAGCACTGCTGCCATTAGCATTCTTTCACAGTCAAGCAAGGCTAAGGCTGGAATAATGTGTTAGGTGTGTGGCCTAGAAGGGGCTACATTGTGCTTTTACAAAGTGTTTTTTATAGGATGTAGGTTTTCAGGAGTGGGAGAGTTCCCCATAGGGCTTGGCATTTCTTAGATTTGTTTGCTTGTTTTGCTTTGTTTCGAATTTGGAAAGATAATCTTAAAGAGGTACAGTAGGATTAGGGAACTTTTCTTCAGGTCTCAGTGGCCTCTGGTATTCAATTATATTCAGGCAATGTTAATTGAGCACTTTCTACATGCAAATCACTGTCCCAAGTTCTGAGGACATGCAGAGGAATATGATGCCAACTCTGGTCTGAAGAAGTTCACAGATGAACACATTCTTAACCCTAATATAAGTAAGGTTGGGAAAATTACTGTATGTACAAATAAAGAGAGGCCTGTAACAGGGAAAGATAAGTTTCTCTTATGATGAAGTTGGAAAAGGCATTGCTAAGAAAGAGATGAGCTTGGCCTTACAAGTTACTCAGCATTTCCATGGCTAGGGATGTGGGGATGGAAAAAGAAGCAAAGAATAAATGTATGCTATGGAGAGCATGCTGTCAAGGTTGTCAGGTACCATGCATGCTTGGGTAGGCTGCGTGGATTTGTTGCACTTAGAATCTATGTGCCTTTAAGCACATTCTGTACTTCTCTGTGTCTCAGTGGCCTCAATTGTAAAGTGAGGATAATGATAGTGCCTATTTCACGGAATTGTTTGGTGATTCAGTGAGTTAATACATGTAAGTGCTTAAAACAGTGTCATGCATATAAGAACTTGAAAAGTGCTCGCTATTATAATTCTTCAGTATAGATGTTCAAACCTATCTTTTTGGGCTTATCTTGCACCGCTCTTTACTAGCATAACACCCAAACAACTGGCTGGATGTCTCATGCACCTGCAAACATACTCCTTACTTTGCTGACTATGTGCTCTTCTATTGAGTTAGTTTCTGTGTCCAGAATTTCTCCATCTATCAAAATCCTCCCTGTTGAAGGCCTACCTTAAACACATGATGTGACTTCCAGAGAAACATGAGTACCCTCATTGCACTTCACAGGCATTGTGGCAAGGTTTTGGAAGCTCTCCCCTTCTGAAACTTGCCATTAACCATGGCTACTACCAACCCTGCAGAGTGACGCATAAGGTCTAGGGAATGACAGGGTTTTTTCTTCGTACCCCCTAGAAGGAAGTACATGCCCCATGGGGAAGGGAAGATTCATCTTTCTGCTATTCCTGGATTTCCCTGAAAGATAACAGCAATACAGAGGAACAAGATAAACATTAACATCTGATGGCCACCTGCATGTGCCAATGTTTGTCTTAACTGAGTCTGAAGGCCATTGCCACCTTTGTGAATAAGCCAGGGCATGACACTCTCTATGAAGCTCCCAAGAATATTTAGGCCAGCCTATTTAAGAATGGAAAAGGGCCTTGTTTCCTCAATTTTGAAAATTGTTCATAGATTGAGCCAGTAGAGTTATCCAATGTGGATGGAAGGTTCCCCATGAAGGGGTCAATTGAGTCAGAGGCAAATGTTTGGTATAGAGCCAGGCTGTTGGATAGAGCCCCAAATATTTGGGAATACACGGATGAGAGGGAAGAAGAAGGCTTTCCTATTTGCTTTTTACCTATCAGTCTGAGGACAAATTGGTGATTTCAGGCTCATGCCTCTGTATCACAGTGTGTTAGCGTCCACCATTAATGTGGTGCTTGGCAGAGAGGTTCAGGGCTGAACACACAAGGGCCAGAGCTGCTTTTCCACATCAGCTCTCTCAAGCCTGGAGAATCTTGGCTGGGAGTGTGGGGGAAGGGAAGGGGAGGAAGGGAGGACATGGCCCCAGCCACCCACTGTGCCATTCCTGGGTTTTGATTAAAGAGGAAAATATTGGCTCTGACATTCTCGATTTGCAAGATCCAAATGTATTTTGACTTTTTAGAAGAACTAAGGGTTCAGGTTTCACAAGAATGATCTTGCCTAGAACTTCTGACTCAAACCTAAAGCTGTTTGGCTTCTCAGTAGTTGAATGCACAGCAAGCGCAGTTAGCAAAGTGACATTGCTATGGCTGCAAGTTGCACAACAGCATAATGTCAGCCTTCTGATGAGTGCTGGGCTGTTGAGCAATGCCACTTGGAAGAGAGAGGTCACACACAGAAACGTGTCCAACAGTTCTAAGAATGTTATATCTTTATAAATATTCAATGTATTTCTTTATGTGTTACGACCCAGACTTTCCAAACCTCTGATTCATGTTTTTCCAGAAATCTCAGGTCAGGCAGTACATTTTCAATTGACACGTTCATTTGGAAATATCTCACAGTGAAACCAGAATAGGGCATTTCAAATCAGGGAGGAGTTCCACACAGAGGTCTCCACTCATTGCATCTACCCTCTCTTCCAGTCTCTACCTGCACCCCTTTCCTTAATGCTTAGTTTGTAGTAGCTGAAATCAAAAGCCTCCATGAGGCAAGGTGGGCAGACTCAGGCAAAATTCCCCATCCTGTCATCCTAGCAGGGAAGACACAAGCTTTTCAGTATGTCCAGTAGAGGACTGAGGCACCCTGCAATCTCTCCTCCCAGGATGAACCTAGCAGTCAGCTTGGATGGGATGTTGTCATTTCTCTCTCTGGCCCTGGGTAGAGAGGAGTCATGAACACAATCAAGGACAAGAAGTTGGCTAACCATATGTAGAGTTGGGATCCCATTGGATATTGCTTCCTGGAGAATGAAAAAATATGGCTCCATATCAGGCAGGTGCTCAGCAGCAATGGCTTATGGCCCTTCCTCTACTGATCTTTTCCTTTATCTCTTTGGTCATTATGCTCAGTGTTAATATGGGTTGCTAAGGATCCATATGTGCATGGTAATTTGGTAAAACATTTCCCTCATAGAAAGCAGAACTTTTGGAGCAGGGCATAGTGGCCATCTTAGGAGCATCTGAGGAGAAAGTTTTGCCCCCTTTTAAATTCTTAAAACGGACATTCAACTTATTCAATTTTTTCCATTTAAAAAAGGTGTGTGTGTGTGTGTGTGTGTGTGTGTGTGTGTGTGTAGGAGCTAATGAAGTATGAACAAATGCACTTCAAAGACTAAACTGGACTGTAAATTCAAATGAGAAGACAGTCTTCATTTAGGAAAAAATCAGAGAAAATACCTCAGGGAGGAAAAGGTATCAAATCTAACTGTTAGCATGTAATAATATTTTGTCAGGAGTTTTTCCCTCATTTCTGCTCAACTACAGAGTTTCAGCTAGCATTAATCTTCTAATCAAAAGGGAACAAATCTATTTATAATTGACATAAATGATAGTCCTATTTATAGTTCTCTTTGGCGTTCCATGTTTCTCTGTGGGAGATTTTCCCTGAAACAAAAGCCTACTTTTTGAAGCAACTGTGTTCCAGGGACAGCCTTGATCATTTCTGCTGCCCGAGAGATGTATTTAATTAACCTCTTATCCCTACTCATGGGATGGCGGAATGTGAAAAGTACTGACCAATATTATAGCAATTCCTACATTTGCCCTTGTAATTCCAGTCCACAGAAATCATACATGACCCAAAAAGGAATGACAGTCCCCACGTTCCAAAGGAAGGGGCATGAATGCATCTTGGCTAACCCACTTTCAACTTCAGGATGTACTGTAGCCTAGCCCTCCCTCAATTCTAACAACACTTAACTCAAATTACCTCTGGAAACTGGTAGCGGGTTCTGATTTTCTAAGAATTTTGTGGCAATTCCACAGGTATTATCTCACCTGGTACTAAAAAAACTGTTTTTGGTAGGCAGGTGGGGCTGACTGTATCCATTTTACAAGGGAGAGAATTGCCTGACGGAACCCAGCTGACCTGTGAATTCAAGGCTTTTCAGGGTGTCCAGGTCTCCTCAGCTCATATTCAGAACTCTTTTTGATATCCAATATTGTGCTGATAACAAAATAAATATTATTCAAATATACACAGACATTCACTTAAATTCTCAAACTCTGCCAAAATTCACTCAAATTCTGCTTAATTTATTAACAAAACTCTGTTTTGAGGAATCCTCATGCTAAAAGAAAAGCAACCAACAGTGCCCATGTTATCTGCATCAAATCCTATCTGGACCGGGGGATACAGAGGATAAGATGGGAGGGGAACCTCGTGACTCCAGGTAGAATTTTGACGCATCATTGAACTTGAGTTGGAAAGACTGGCCTGGCAGCTCTACAAAAGGAGGGATTTTTTCCTGAGCTTTTCATCAACTCAAAGTCAAAGCAGCTTGTTCGCCCAGTATTTCTGGCCTCTCTCAGGCTATAGAACACAACCATACCTCTACCTAGCCAAGGACCCAGGCAGACAGTACATGAAGGTGCAAATTCCACCTACTTTTAAACATTAGTAGACGATTTCACAAGACTGTATACAGAGAGAGAAGGATGAAAATTTTTTGTATTCTTTTGGAAATTCAGTAAACATGTTTTGAGATCTGCCATATCCAGGAAGAATATGAGAAAAAATGTTATTTTTATATATTGTTACTTACTTTAATTGTATCGGTTTATGATGATTATTCTGACATACGGGTAAGAATTGTTTTCTTAACCAGAGTGAAGGTAACCTTAAGGCAGATTTGTATGTTACTTTTTGGGAGCGTGATGGACGTTCATGAACATTAGTTTTTTGCTCTGGCTTTTTCGTTTCAACTTCCCCTTGGTTTCTAGCACAATTCTAGGTACACAGTTATCCATAAAACGTTACTGAATTTAATAACACTGAAAATAATGACTTTCTTCTTTTTGGTCAATATTTTGCAACTGGCATTCCAGTCAAAATTCACTAAGTTGGATCCATTTCTGGCACCTGAGATTTGATTCTATAATCTTGTAACTTGTTGACAATCCTTCTGCAGGGCAAACAGGAATGCGAGCCCCTTTCTAGTTACTCAGAAACTTTAGAAATTGATACTTTTGAGTGTAGCACATGGAGCTCTTTTTGTTGCATTTTTTCTAGTGTATCTGTGCTCTACCTGGCATTGACTCAATTCATTATCTCAGCCCAGCCCCCAGGAATAGACTGACTTCTGCCATTCTAACACAAGTTGCGCATACTAAAGGATTTGCTGATGCTCTTCCTGAGGCATGCAATAGTGTTTTAAGCTGGAGATCACAGCCAGCTTCCAACAAAAAGGATCATGTTCTGTTTACCTAAATTCCCTCAGTAGTTTCCTTTAGATACAGCACTTCTCACTCCATCCTTGAAAATACCGAAAAGTCCATGGAGGCCTTCCGACTCAGCCATGTCTACATTTCAAATGAGTTACTGCCTTCTTAAGGGCATACATAAGTAATCTAGGCCCATAAGGCCAAAGAAAAATGAATAACAATTAATTTCATGCAGACATGGATAGTGCAGTGTATGAGGGAGTAAGTGGGATCTTACAGAGATTAATAAAACATAGCCCTCACCTTTGTGGAGCTTATAGTTAAGCAGATGGTAGGAACACTGACCAAAAAAACACAAAGTGCTGTAAAAGTAATATTATTGCTTCTCTCTCAGAGGAAAGAGGGTTGACATCTGATGGAAGATTTTACAGAGGAGGTGACATTTGAGAGAAGAAGAGAGGAAAGCCCAGGAAAATAAAATAGGTGGTAATAAGTCACATAGGTTGGATGTTGGAATATGTAGGGGGGCATTTGTAAACTCAGTGAGTCAATCAAGTCAGTGTCTCAATGACTATGGCAAGTCATGCAGGCAAGTGAAGTGGACCAGAGCAAGGCAATTGAGAGTGGTGGGGGTTTTTGGTAAAGCAGAAAGCATGTGCCAATATGAAGTCATTTAGTAAATACTGGCAGATGATCAAATTTTAGTAAAAACACTGTATTCACCACACAAAAACACTTATGTGGACTAGATACAACTTACAGACTGCCAGTTTGTGAACTGTGCTGTAGGGATACATTAAGAAAGTCAGATAGAGATCTTACATAAAATGCCTTACTATCAAATTGGGGAGTTTGGACTCACTCAATTTACATAGCCATGAATGGTCCCTGGATGTTGTTTAGAAAAGGGATAAAGTGATAAGAATTGCTTTAGAAAGATTAATCTCATGGGTGGGATGGTTGGCCTCAAGCAGTCTTGCACACAGCATGATCATGGAGGAGGTTGTTGCAATAGTTTTGGTGGGCGATGAGGAGGATCTAAACAGTGATGGGACTGGAAGGATCTTCCAGTAAATCAGTAACAGCTGTTCTGCATCTTGGTGCAAAACAAACTGTAATGCTACAACTTGTTTTGTCTCAAGAGTTGAGTTGATGGTCTCCACTGTGCTCAACACTAGGGGTGATTGTGCAACCCATCCATTGAATTGGCTGGGAACCTGGCCTTTCCTGCTTTACAAGGTCACTGGCCAAAAACTCCACTTGCTCTTGAGGAAATATCCCTTTGATGATGTCTAAATTTTTGAATGTTCAGTTTTTAAAATCTGCCTCCTTCCTTCACCAGAATGACTTGATTGTCCTTTAAATTCTAGCTGAGCTGCACCCTTGCTATGTTTGGGGAGGGCTATAGAGTTCTATAAAGATAAGATTTGTGTCTTATTTATATAAACCAGCAGCAGTTAGTCTGGTAATTATGTGATAGTACAAAGGCAATAGATATGTCTTGAATGTAATAAAAGAGACAGGTGTATAGTTAATATCCAACGAGATCTTGCATATCTGGAGCAGGAGTGGCAAAGATCAGTATATGCTGAGTCAGATAGGTATATAATGAATAAATTAATCCTGCAGGGGCACACACTTCACATAAAACGGTAACCAAAAACTGCCACTCAAGAATGCAGGCTCAGCCATGCTGGATTGCACCATTTTTTTTATAAGACAAGTTGTTAATCTTTGTTTTTTAAATAATCTCTTGATTTTTATATTTCCAAAATTAAAACAAATACATATTGGGTGGACCAAACAAAACATGTCTGTGGACTAGATGCAGATGGGGTAGGAGTGGAAACATTTTGTGACATGGCTCTAGAATATCAATTCCATGTGCATAGAGCTGTACTTTACTCATTTCTTTCATCATTAGCTTTGGCTAACCAGAAGACACTCAATAGATGGTGTGTATTGGGATACCATAGGGGACAAATACTACCATCTGACTCAAGCCTTCGGCTGTATGACTGAAATTTCATGGGTCCTCCCACAAAGAAACCTCTTTGAAGATGGCGTCATTGTCCCTTGGGTATTGCTAAATACAGAGCAGGTGCCCAGCTGATGATTCTGCAATTAAATTGGGCAGAACTGTTATTTTACTTCCATACATTACTAAAGCACCCAGCAAAAGGAATGAGAGAATGCTAACAAAGAAACAAACAATAATCTCCATATCCAGTCAGATTTCTTAAGGGATTTTTTTTGAGATTTTCATGAACAACAGTAAATATTCATTCTGGAAAAGGTATCAGAGATTATCTTGTCAACACCAATTCAATGGGTGGAGTGCCAAAGAGTCAGGGATGTCACTGTATTAAAATAATGTGCATTAAATTCAAACAAATCAAATATATAATCTTGGTCTAAGTCCAATACCGTCTTATCCTTGTCAAGAATACAGTCAAGAAGTGGCATGTTCTTAAAGTTCAAGTAAAATGTGTGTGAAAAAAATGTGAAAACTGTATTAGTGACTTTTTTTCCCTGCCAAACTGGAAAGAGAGATCATAATTATCACATTTCAAAGGTAGAATGTCTTGGTTCATTTACATATCATTGTTTCAATGGCAACAAATTTTGAGACCCAGATGACTAATCATCAAATCTACCAAGTTATTTAGTGGTAGAGTTCTGAGTAAATCCAAGATTTTCTAACTCTCCAATCCAAAGCCCTCCCTTTCTTTTTATTGTAATTTTAAGAAATACAGGTTAAAAATTGGTCCTCTCTCACTTTACCAGCACTGCTGTGGGACAATGTCCTTTTGAAGAAGCACACCCTTCAGATATCAAGGCCTTCATTAAAAACCTTCATTAAGGCTAGGGAATTTGAGTTTCAGAATGACCCTCATGAAGGCTGGAAGCCAGCTGTATCTCTTTGAAAAGCAGCTTTAAAGTTTACCCTTCACCTTCTGATAGGTGACCAAAATAGACTTTTCTTACCTTAAAACCATTTCTCTAAAATCCCAATGCAATGGGAACCCTAATAGAACTAATTAACTCAGACCCATAAGAAATAATATTAGAATCTGGCTGAGTATAACAAAGGATGATATTTGATATGAGTAAAACACACATTCGTCCACGTAATGCAATTAGATTTTTTACTCTTTTTGAAGCACTCTTGCCTGGCTGTTCTTGAAAAATGTAACTATTGAAAAAGAAACTGGCAAGATCTTAAGGACTGGGGCTCAGTTCCTGGCCCCAGTGATGGGCTTGGAAATTGCAGCTACAGCAATTAGAAGTTCCAATTTCCAGTTCACGGAAGGTCAGGCCATGGGGTTATCCTTGGAACAGTTCTATAATTCCTCCAAGGAAAGGTTCCACCAACTTGAGGGAATCTGGACTGAATACAAGTGAATCAGCACATATATTGTTAATGGCCACAAGCAGGTTTGACCTCAACATCATTTTTGAAATCTGCAGTGAGAGTTGAGCTCTGATCTTTTTGTATTCTCTCTTATCAAATGTGAGCCACGAATTAGCACGTACCTCTTATTTCCTGCCATTCTCTAGATGGGGCTTCTCAAACCTTAACATGCATCCAAATCCTGTGGGTATCGGGTGAAAATGCAGATTTTGATTTAATCGTTTTGGGGTCAGGGGCCCTGACTCTGCATTTCTAAAAAGCCCTCAGGTTTCTTTGAGTAGTAAGACTTTATGTCTATGTCTATTTTCACACACTAAGCTTTTGTTTTTTCTATGCAACATTGATACATTCCCCTTAAACAATTTGTTAATCAAACCAATTAGCCCATTGTAAACAAGAGATACAAGAGATTTTTTCTTGCCACAAAACACTTTCCCTAGCCAGTAATCAAATCTGGTTTCTTTTAAGAGATAGACGTTTCTGTTCTTTATTATTACTATTGTTTTTGATATGTGTGTTGGGGAGGGAGATCAAAATCATTTATATTCACTGAAACCAATCATCCACCAAAGGACTTTAAAACGCTAAGTGGCCAGTGTCTACTTCAGAACCAGCCAGAAGTAAGCCTTTCTGTGTCTTTAGCTTACACATCATGATGCTTTTGTGCAATGTTACTGAACCCCCATCTGACTTATCTGGTAAGGGAGATTTTCATAATTGCATGCAAAGCACTGATAATCTACAGAAATGCCAGCCAGATTTGTGGCACTAATACCTTTCACAAGTCTTATGATTCATACGACTCAGGGACCACAGACTGTCTAACTTAAGGGAAGCCTGAAATGATACTTATTGTATGTGTGTCATTGATCTTCTCAAAATTCATCCTCAAATATATGTTCCATACTAGGAGGTAAGAATCAGCAGAAAAGAAGGAATCTTTGGAGAGCCAAAAACATCTCTACACCAAATTGAGAGAGTGGAATTATAAGGTGAATGCAATTAACTGGCAGTCACATGTATGTTGAAAACATAGTCATCCCTTTAATAGGGAACATTTGCTGTGCTTGACAAACTCACAGTGAAATGGTTGGATCCATAGGAAGGAACATGCTGAAAATGGTTTCAATATGATCCTGTTTTTTCACTCAATAGCCATTGATTGAGGGTGTCCAGCCAAAAACAATGAGAAAATGAGCCAACAATAGTCTTACCCTTTGACCATATTAGATAAAGTTGCAGCTGAAATTTGTTATATGTTTCAGGAATAACAAAGCATCCATATGGAACATATATTTGGCAGTGTGGCAGCTGATGAAACCAGGAAAATTATACAAATTATCAATTGCTCGCTCCCAAATTACCCCAAAAAGAAATTAGATCCATTTTCAGTAGCTTTGCCTTCAAATTTCTTCATTCCATGAGTCACCACTACCTTCTGCCAAACTAAATATGTCTATGAACGGCTGGAAACTTTAATGGAAAGAAACATAAAACTCAAACTACGTAGGAAAATTTAAGCTTCTTCATGGAAGACCTTCATGGAAGACTAGCAAGTCAGGAATGTGTGAAGACAGACAACACATGGATAATACCTTTTGTTTGGGGTCGCTTCTGAATCAGCGAGCAATACAACATGCTGGCTTGACTTCAAATTAAAATCAGCTCTTTCCTTTATTTCTTTTGTAAGCCTCCAATCTCTCAAACTACTAGGGTTTATTAAGGTACACAGTCCTACAGTCAGGTTGATCAGATTTGGGATAAAGAGACTTCATGATGTTACCCAATGGATGGTAGAAATTAGTAAATGAAGATTTCATGAATGGTTAAGAGCTTAATTTTCTAGAAACTATTCTGAGGTGTTATACCAGAAGCATATGACATAGCAGTTCACTTTGAGTTTATGGACTGTGGTTATGAGCACTACCCTCAGATGAGTTTACTGAGTTTAAGTTTAAAGGGTCCAGCTGTGCAAAGAGCTCTGGACCAAGCGTGAGGTGACTGAACTGTAGCCCTGGCTTTCCGACCAGTAGCTCCGGCTTTTCCAACCAACTTTTGTGACCTCATGCACATGATGTTTTTTCTGGACCTCGGTCCCCTCATCTGGGAAGTGAGAGCACTGGACCAGATTGCTCTATATGGTTCTTTCTAACTCTTTAATTTTTCAATTCTGCGTTGGCAAATAGAAACCATTTGTAGTGTTCTCTAAGGGCTGGTGCTCCAGCTGTGATTCATACATTAGCCAGGGATGTACCAATTGTTGCATACCTTCCCTTGCCCACCACTACTCCTATTAAATAACTCAGATAGAAGTAGAGAGAAACTGAGTGGAGGTTCCGTTCTCACTTTCATAAGTAGACCTTGTTGGTGTGGGTCTAGTAGCCTTTGAAAATTACCTATTGACTAGAATTAGCTTATTCTTGAGCTAGGCATTTTCAGTGGAGCAGCAGTGAAGAGGTCCTAAGAGGCGACATCTAAAGTAGACTTGTTGACTTTTTTCTCCTATATCTTCAATCTCAGATGCAAAATGATGGCAGTAGCAAATTGTAAGTCATGGTATATATTCGAGGGACTGGAAGAAGGAAATAGCTTTTGGAATGACATTTTCAATATCAAATCAAGAAATTGTATTTAGTGCTCCATATTAGATGCTGTGAAAAACAGGGCGGGAGGGAAGCCCTTAAAACTTAGTCTGTGTTCTTCTGAAAATGCTCAAGATAAAATAGAGAGAATGAAAATTTACAGTGGCAGCAGTAGCATTTGATTGTGTTGTTCAAAAGTGTTATAAGTGCATCAAATGCTGTGTCTCTGGGAGCCATGGGATGTGAGGCCCCTGGGATAGAAGAACCACAGAGTCACTGATCCATATGGTGATAAAACTCACAATTTTGATTTCATGAAAGCCATTCTCAAACCAAAAAAAATTAATTCCCCTAAGTCAGGCTGTGATAAGAAAAGAGTTTGGATGTACAACTTGAGAGTGCAAAGATACTTTTTCTGATTAGTGAGTACATTTCCTCTGCTGAATGCTGCTTTTTGAGACTAAGCAGAAATCACCAATAGCTGACTTGAGAGAACAGAAATCTTTTGCCTATATGTGATATCTCTTGTGACTACCCAATCACCTCGTGGAGAACAAAGTCTTTAAGCAAGCTCAGTGTGGTAAAATGATAGGCCCCATCTCTTTGCTGCTTCTCCCAATGAGAGGAAATAAATGGTGATACTGAGTGAGCATTCTGAGGATCCATTAATTAACTCTTGGGTGGTCTCAATGTAAAGTGATATGTGAACAGGAGGCAGCAACATGCTTTTCTTTTTAATTAATGAGGTTGAGAAGATATATTGCCAAATTAACTTTTCCAGATTATAATTGTTGCCTAAGGTTTTACAGAAGTCAAGCCATCGATCTAATTTGTGAGCCATGATTAGGGATACAAGGCAAAAAGCACCCAATTCAGTTCATCAATCGTGACATATTTGGATGGCCCTTCGTTTCCAAAGCCCTACTACAGCTGAGCCTCAGAACAACTCAGAGGAGTATTTTTATTCCCATTTTATGATAAGCTATGTAAGGCTCAGGGATGTTAAGTGACTTCTCCAAGGTCACAGAACTGTTCAGTAGGGGAGCTGGGTCAGGCCCAAATATGGAACTTCTGACTGTTTCTGAGCAATTGAATAACTGTGATAGGACTCAGATAGGAAAGGTATAAGAAAGAAGGAGAAAAATTGTGGTCATTACCTTTGAACCAGGCTTTTTCACTTGTGAGGAATTGAGAGTTTATTTATTATGTGCCTGACAAGGGGACAGCCACGTATGTTAAGGTCAAAGACAAGCGGCTGGGTGCGGTGGCTCATGACTGTAATCCCAGCACTTTGGGAGTCCAAGGCGGGGGGAAAACCTGAGGTCAGGAGTTCTAGACCAGCCAGGCCAACATGGTGAAACTCCGTCTGTACTAAAAATACAAACATTAGCCGGGTGTGGTGGCACATGCCTGTCATCCCAGCTACCTGGGAGGCTGAGGTGGGAGAATTGCTTGAACCTGGGAGGTGGAGGTTGCAGTGAGCCGAGATCATGCCACCGTACTCCAGCCTGGGCAACAGAGCAAGACTGTCTCAAAAACAAAAACAAAAAAAGATAACCAACTTCTTTTTAATTTGCTCCAGGTGGTCTCAATCAAACTTCTAAGCACAGGGTTCTGCTCTGAACCATTTCTGCCTGCCCTTCCTTTTCTTACTAAAATACATGAATTCCATGGCTACAAGGCAAAAAAGAAAAGGCCTGCAAAAGGTTTTAAATAGGCTATAGGAAGAACTTTTATTTTTCAGAGAAAAGCTTTCAAAACCACAATGACTCTTCTCATGGCTTGCTCCAGGCAATGGACCACAGGCTCTGGATTAAAGAGTGACTGAGAATTGATGTGTTACTTTCACTTATGGTCTTCCAATCTCTCTAGTTGCCTCTCTTCTGGAGATTTGTCTAGTCTAGGAATCTTGACTGGGGGGTGATTTTGCCCCCCAGGGTACATTTGGCAATGCCTGCAAATATTCTTGATGGTTGTGACTGGGAGGAAGGGACTGCTGGCACCTAGTGGGTAGAGGCCAAGTACGTTGCTAGATATTATATAATGCATGGGGCAGCTCCCTCTCCCAGCAAAAAACAGTCTGGCCTAAAACGCCAATAGTGCTGAGGCTGAAAAAGTCTGTTGCCAATGGTGCTTGGGGAAAGTTGAGTGAGGAGTATGAGAATAAGGTAAGATTTTAAAACAGTCTGGGCACGGTGGCTCATGACTGTAAATCCAGCACTTTCGGAGGCCGAGGCAGGCAGATCACTTGAGCCCAGGAATTTGAGACCAGCATGGGCAACATGGTAAAACCCCATCTCTACAAAAAATACAAAAGTTAACCGGATGTGGTGGCATATGCCTATTGTCCCAGCTACTGGGGAGGCTGAGATGGTGGGAGGATCACTTGAGCCTGGGAGGTTGAGGCTGCAGTGAGCTTTGTTTATACCACTGCACTCCAGCCTGAGCAACAGACCGAGACCCTGTCTCAAAAACACAAAAACAAAAATGAAAAAAACCCACATCACTTAGTCTCATAAAGAAGTTGGGGATAGGGTCAGCAAGGAGGGAGAAAGAAAAATCTATAGTGTCCTTAAATCCATTTAATCCAGAATTCTAACTCTTGGTGGTCCTTTCCCCAGTTTTGTAGGTAATCAGGAGTGGGCTGCGTGTGGGTTGGCTCAGTGCACACTTTCTAAATCGCTTGCCTCTGATGAAAGACCCATTTCATCAGGGTAAATGGCACAGAGGTAGTACCATCTTCCCAGCAATACTCTCTGGATTGCTCCTATGTCTGACAAATTTTCAAAGTTTAAAAAGGTCCCTCAAACAGCCTTTTAGTACCTCATAAAGATCAGAGATGAAAGAAGAAAACCAGAAGAGATTCATAGAGTATTTGCTTGGGAGTCTGCAAAAAAATCAGGTGTAAATTTCTTTTGGCTTGGGACAGTCAGAGAAATCTCCAGAAAGAAAAGCTGATCCAACAACTCGTCAGACTGTTTCAGATTTTCCGGGAGCGCAGCTTTGCTAAGTCATTCCAAAGCAGTTCTACCAAAGTTGACATTGGAGAGAGTGACCAAAGAGTCAGAATAGTATAATATACAATAATAGTCAAATTATGACCTTAAGTGGACTTGGAATGCCCGAAGTACATGTGAATGCTTTTCACACCATATAGGAGACAGGCAGGGAATTACTTTAGTTTGTACAAATTTCCACAGCAAGGGAATAAAAGGGTTAACCTAAGTCTCAGGTGAATTTATTGAAAGGAAGGAACCAACAAGATCTATGCTCATTTGGATGAATTTGATTGGAGACTTCTTCTGGTCATTTTAATTTGCCAGGTAACTCTGACACAGACATGGCTAATTGCTGCTAAATGGAGGAATACTGCAGTGGGAGCAGAAAACAGAATGACAGTATCTTCTCCCTTCGTCACTAATTAGCTGTGTGACCTTGCACGTGTCACTTCTCTCTGGACTTCAGTCAGCCTTTGGCTAATTCTTCTTCTTATTATTTTCATTTACATGAATATATTGGGTAAAATTGCAGTTTTGATACATGACTAGATTGCATAATATTGACAAGATTATTTTTCTAAAGGACTTCTAAGTTTGTAGCAATCTTCAATTTTATTTTCTTTGAACAATCAAGTAGTCTTAAGAGGGAGAGATTATAGAGATGTATACTTAATCAATAATCAGGTTCTTGGGTATTTCCTCCCCTCTTTTTGACCCCTCTTTTTTTTGGCATGGAAATCTTTATTCCTGCAGAATGCCTGAGCATTTAATGCAAAAGATTTTAATTTAAAAGAGGTTGTGTGGTCTCTGCTGGTTGCACAGTTTCTCTTTGTGTCTGTGCTGCTGCTGATCAAATATTGCAAAGCCATTAATTACCTTAGGACAAATGCAGACGACCATGTGCAAAGGTTCTGGCCAGTTGCAGAAAGCAATATGCCAGATGTAAAGTTAAGTGAAGGGTTTTTCTTGGTATTTAAGGTTCAGTGAAAAAGTAAGAGGGGCAGCTATGCCAAGAATGAAAAGCCAGAGCTTGCCAAGTGCTTCTTTAAGTGGCTTTAGCCAATGTGAGACTAAACAATGCATTAAATAGGCATACAACTTACTGCAGTTAGGGAATTGCATGTCAAATAACACCTCTTTGCTATGTTTTAAACATGATCTCACATATAGATAAAGACAAACAAAATGCTGTGTTGTCATCTCCTTAGTCTAACAGCTAATAAGGCCTGGGGGTTTGAACTTTCCAGGCAACCTAAAGTAATTCTTTGGGATGTCTCAGGGAGAGGTGTAGGATGGAACTCTGCCAGGGTGGCAGCTCAATGCAAAAATGGTTTTTTGCCACCATGGGTTGTCAAAGACGTCTGGCTGCACAAAAGAGCAAAGCCCTTGCAGGCTTTTATTGAGAACAATGAGACATCTCCTTGGGAGAGACCTTGTGGCCATTTTTTTTTTTTTTTTTTTGAGACAGAGTCTGGCTCTGCCGCCCAGGCTGGAGTGCAGTGGCCGGATCTCAGCTCACTGCAAGCTCCGCCTCCTGGGTTTACGCCATTCTCCTACCTCAGCCTCCCGAGTAGCTGGGACTACAGGCGCCCGCCACCTCGCCCAGCTAGTTTTTTGTATTTTTTAGTAGAGACGGGGTTTCACCGTGTTAGCCAGGATGGTCTCGATCTCCTGACCTCGTGATCCGCCCGTCTCGGCCTCCCAAAGTGCTGGGATTACAGGCTTGAGCCACCGCGCCCGGCCTTTGTGGCCATTTTCACTGTGTCTGAATCTTTGGTGTGGGCTGTGAAACCAGCAGAGAGGCTGCTGGAGAGATGAAGTCAGCTCTAATGGAGACCTTGGGCAATGATGGCATGACACAAGATGTCTGGTCAAGGTACTGGAGGCCCATTGAAGTAGCAGAATGCCAAAATTCTCTCCTGCATCCAAAATGTCTCCCCTACCAGCCACTGAAGATAGGATACATTTCAATACCAATGGTCTTCAAACAACTGGTTGAATAATACCAGCAAAGGTGGTGGTCTTGCATCCCAACCACTGGCTGCTCCCACATCTCCTTTTATAGTCAAATTGGGGAAGTTTCTTCCTGTCTGGATTATGGTGTCTGTGACCACCTCCTGCCACTCTAAAAGCACCCCAAGAAAAAGTTTAGTCCAATTAAACAGCAGTTTTTTAGTAGGTCTTTGAGAAAAACCAATGGAAGAAATGGTTGCAAGTAATGAAGCACTTGAGGTTTGCAGGAAGAGGAAGAAGATTTGTAGTTGGCCAGAAAAGAAGCTCCCCAGATCCTACTGCATATCCTGGTGTACACAGGTGAGGTGCAGTGTTCTGTCTGAATTCAGCCTGTGAAAGGTCTTGTACAGCAGCAACCTCTAATCAAAGAAGACTTTTCTTGTGCATCCTGAGCAAGTTTTCTTAGCATTTCTTCAATTTTTCCAGAAGCTAAAATATAGGGTCATTAAATAGATATCTCTCTCATGCCTCTTTTCAAGGAAGTGTTCAATATCAATTTAGTCATCCTGGGATTCTTGCTCCTTATCTCCCATAAGACTACCGGGATTTTGGAAGTATCTCCCTATGCTACACACTTCTTGGAGGTAAGAGAACTTAGCTTTGTTTCTGGAACCATTCAGTGGGGTAAGTTACAAAATGTTCATGTCTCACATTTCTCGTTTGTCCCATGAAGCAATAATCTTTGCCCACCAAGACTGGGGTAAAGACAAAGTGAGAGAGCTGACACAACTGGATTTTGAAAAAGTAAATATACTAGATAAACATAACATTCTTCATGTTATTATTACTAATACTACTACATAATTCTTACTACTCATAATAGATTTTTAATCAGCTGCCTCCAAGGAGAGGAAATGAATGTGTAATTAATTGGGCAGTTCATATACTTCAGCATTGGCAACAGATTCTGCAATTGATCTCAGAAGAGAATAATTAAGTGTAATAGCTCACATATGTGGTGCTTACTATGTGCCAGGCAATATTCTAAGTTAACATATTCTAATATAATTATAACTAATTTAATCCTAACACCAACTCTATAAGGCAGGCTCCATTTTACAGATGAGAAAATTGAGGAACAAACAGGTTAAGTAACTTGCTCAAGATCACTCACCAAGTAAGTTGCAGAGCTGGGGTTCAAACCTGAAGTGTTTGGCAATAGAGGCCATGCTCTTGGTCTTGAACCCTTTGCTCTCCTGCTTATAACTCTCCCTCAGGAGGGAGATGGTCTCAAAGGGCATTAGCATGTCAGAAACAAATGCAAATTATTTTCTAATTTTGCATCATTTTCTTAGTGGTCCTATGGTTGCAGAGACTGGTCTTTTACTATTTAAAGATAGTAGCAAGCATTTGGGGTCAATATAAAAACACATTGCTTTTCTTTAATAATATCTGTGGCCTATTAGCTTAGTGGTACTAATGAGGCCAGGGTCATAAGGTCAAACCCCACATGTACCAATTAGTTTCAAAGAGAAAAGCTTTCCCACAGCTAGTGACTGTACCCCTAACTTTGACCAGCTGTCACACAGACGCATAGCAGGCCGTCTAAGGGGTACCAATAAAAGGAATGAAAATGGTGCAACTCAAATCCAGCCCCACTCAAAACAATGCTAATGGTGGGTGAGTGTGATGCCAGATTCCCCGATTATATACTCTCTTCTTTAATTGAAAAGGTAATAGGCTGGGAAGAGGCTTTTGGTGAAGGTTTAGAAACCTGTAGATTCTTATTTGTCCCCTCTAATTTAATAAAGGGCATCTAAAAATGAACGTACTAACTCGACCTCACAGTCAGGAGAGTGAGAGAATGTAAAGATGAGAACTGTCAATGGGTCTATCCTAACAAAGAAAAATGACAGTCTGTTTTCATGAGGCGTGTGCTTCTTTGGCTCCTTGGTCCAAAAGACCTGCATGTATTTGGTCATATCTAAGCTTCTATTCCATCCCCGAGGGGTTGAAATCCAGCTTAAAGCAAAATAAAATGAAGAATCTGGCTCCTTTTACTTTAAGTGAGTGGAATCTCCTATCTCTGGGGACCAACAGAAACTATGTAAATAAGATAAAAGAGACTAAACGTTATTTAGTCACTACTTAAATCCAAGGTTCATCTTTCTTGAATAGCACCAGAGCTTTGTTAATTACAACCTAGACTATGAGTCTGTTAAAGTTAGAAGAGGTCATTTATTTTAATAAAATTCCCTTGTTCTATGGACAAGGACATTTAGACCCAGGAAGTTTAAATGCCTGCCAAACTCCTACAGCTAATGAATGACAGGTCTGGGAGTAGTTTTCTGAACCATATATATCAAAGGAAAGAAGCTTGACTTAATAATAATAACCTAGATCTAAGAAGGTTGTTGCAATCAATAACAATGAAAGTTCGTTGTAAAGTTTCACTTAAAGCCCTTACAAAACAGTCTGTTTTAACACATGAAAAATGCCATTCGTTTATTCAGACCTGTTCTTAATAACTATACATTGGAAGTATGTTTTACAAAACCTATAAATCCTGAAGAGCTGAAAGAATATCCAACTTTCTTTTCTAATTGATTTACTTCTCCGTTTCCCCAGACCGCCAAGGTAAAGCATATACAGTTTATTTAAGGGACTGTTTATAGACTCTTAAAACTAAAAAAGACCCCAGAAACTCTCTTTCAGTTGCTCTTAATTGAAACCATCCAAGATGGTTGGTTGTCTGTCAATTTTTTAAGAATCTCCAAGGAGAGAAATTCCACAGGCCCATAGCAGCATGTTAAAATGGTTAATCACCATGGCTGTCAAAAATTATATCTATGGTAAGCTTCACTTCTCCTATTTCATTTGAAGCTCTTTTTTTTTCTTGGTGTTTTTCATGCAAAATGAGGTTGTAATGAGCCACCCTTTATAAGGGCTCCATCAATCTAGTAAGAAAATCGCTAGCTCCTTCCCAATGTGCTTTCATCTCCATTATGCCACCATTTTTCTCACAGGACTACAAGAACACAAGGCTGGCTGATAGGCTCTCCTATCTTCCCTGTGATGCATAGGAAAGAATGAGTAATTAGCTCTTCATTGGGTCTTTCATTTCATAAAATGTCTAGGGAAGCTGCATTAATTATACATGAACTGTTCCATTTATGATGGGATAATGTTCACAAACAGATAATCTAGAAGGTTGCTTTCACTGTGCTGTAGTGGAACTTGGGCTTGAAGGGAAATATGAGCTCATTCATATCATTGGGTCAATCTACACACAATAAGCATTACAAAATATTTTATTCAGAACAGTTCTAATAGAGTTAAAAAACTCTCCTTGTTAAATATTGCAGATTGACAAAAATGATAGATATGGAGGCAATTTTCTTTTAGATGTTTGAATTTCAAACTAAAATCAGAAACTGCTTTCTACAACTAAAAGAATTGTACTTCCAAAATGGATTTGAAGCAGTTTAAAATAAAAGGCACAGCCACAATCAAACTTTGAAAATAAGTGTAAAGAGAATAATAAGAGTCAACTGACAGTGTATAGAGGTGGGGAAGAATGCTTCCCTCTAAAAAGTATTTCAAAGACTGTGCTTAGAGCTGACTTCTCCACACACAGTAAATCTCAGGGGATGAAAAGGAAACTGAATGAAATTTGTTGACAACAGTTAATGCCTGTAGGAATAATTGGCTCAGACACAAAACAGACATCAACGTAGCTTGGGGATGACCAAAATGCAGCAGCCTCTAAGTCATTGTTAGTATATATTTTTTCAGTTCAAAAAAATAAAAGCAGTTTTATTAAATAACTGGATAACCATGAGGTGAGAAGTATTGTCCACAGTATTTGACAACCTTAATTCTTGATGGTTCTTAAGACTAAGATCCCAAACAAGTAATTCCATTCTATTCAATTGGATTCAACTGGATTCAATTCAATTCAATCCTGTCAGTTCAACAATCAAATATGGGCAGCTACTATAGCATCCAGGCAATGAGCTAGACACTTGGATTCAAAGGTAAATAAATATGTCCTTTGGCATCAAGGAACCCATTGACAGGGTATTATTCTTGGCAGGGTAGACCCTTGTAAGGTGAGACCACAAATGGGACAAAATATTCAGGAAAAACATAAAGGATATAATCTATTCTCCATGGTTATTTTTCTATTACAACAATAATACTTAGTTGCATTTTTCTTTTACCACTCAACTCAACTGTAAGCCCCTTGAAGTCAAGGTCAATCTCTCATTCATTTCTAGGCATCTCATTCATATCTCATCCAATGCTTACACATAACAGATGCTCCATCAATGTTTTGAATTAAATTAAAATAATCTAAATGGATTAACTTCTTTTGGGCAAATAAGATTGTCGAGTTGATTAGAAAGAATACTTTTAACAAGTATTCTCATTAACAAGAATACTTTTGTGCATGCGGGTATGTTGGACACTTTTGTGCATGAGGGTATGTCGAATTAACATAAGTCATGGAATTCTAGAAGGCAAAACTCATGACACACATACTTTCAATGACAATACTGACAATATATGATTTATAAAACCACTTTCTAGCTAAAGCCATACAGTAAACATCAAGATTTGCTATATATAACATTTCCTTTTCAAGTTATTCAGACACAATTTTTAAAAATTTGCTGAAATTTGATTGTTGCAGTAACAGAACAAGAGAACCTGGAAATTGGTTTCCATTTTAGTTGTCCAATGTTCTTAAGTATCTGTGCAAAAACATGTAAGTATCATACCGTTACTTAGGAACAATCATTTTTTCCATTCTCATTTTTCATCATTTAATGCAAACATCATAGGCATAGAAGGATCCAATTTTCATGCATTGTGCATGGAAATTCTGGAGCATGTCATGTTGAACATCACAATTCAACCTGGCACGTAACAGAGGACACTTCTAGGCTTGGCAATTACCTAGTGAACTGGATCAAAGGAAATTGCACAAATGGATTATCAAGGGGAATAAAAGTCCTCTTGGGCATAATAAGTGAGAAACACGTTTTCATTTTTTAAAAAAATGAAGATCAGTAGCTGCAAATTATAGAATAATTATGACCCACTGTTGGATCATGTGATGTCCCACAGTTGTCTTCCACAGGGTATTTTAAAGGTAAAACAAGTCTGCTATTGGAAAACCACTCACCCAATGCACTCATTCATCTGCTCTGCAACAGAGAACTGGATAGAATTGCTTTATTGCCAGAAAAATAAATGAGTTCATTCAATTAAAGCACTGGCTGGAAGCAAATAGTGGGAATTTGCCTATTCAAATAGTAGAAGGTACTTCTGATTCTCTGTCACTAGTGATTTAAAAACTCTTTGTTGCCAAATCCACTGCAAGTACTGATCACCAATCCCCTCACAAGCCTCTTCCTTCCCATCTCCCTTACTGATCTCCAGACCGGTATACACAGGCCACCCTCTACCCTGCCAGTCATACACATACATACCCCACCTGCCTAGAGAGAAGCTGACATTTGGGAAGGATGAGAGAGACTTCAAGTGTGTGAGTCATTACAGGAGCTATTCAAAGCATAGTGGGTAACTGAGGTAAGCTGTCTACACTGGAGTGATATGAACCTTTAAGAATGACTCATGCTCAGTTTCCTGGAACTCTCTAAAACTCCAAAGAATTATAAGGAATGAGCATCTGGCTTTAAATATTTTGCAGTCCTATACAGTGAGATAGATGCATGGGAGCTAGATTCTTTAAGTGATCAGTTCCCATAGGAATCATTGACTTTTGCTTGTGTATATTATTTACACACCTTGACTTGGCTGTCTACTTTTCATTGGCTGTTGAAGACATAAGTCACCCTGTACTTGTCAGAGACCCTTTTCCAGATGGTGACATCATTGAAGGGTCCCAGAGAAGAACTATGCCAAAAGAGAGCAACAACAAAAAATCAAGGTCAATTGGCATAGAGGGCAAATTCGTATGGCATTTCAGTTTGCATTTAGAGACAGTCTCTGCATTTGCAAACAGTCCTGCCTTTAAGTAGAGTTTACCTTCTGTCTGTTCATGGTGATTTCATGTTGAATGGAGACATCTAGGATACGCCCTTTAATATTTTTTCCCAGATCCACATGACTGGAGAGTCCTTACTAGTTTACACCAGATCACATGGCACTTAAAGCAGCCCTGCATGTGTTCCATATGTTTATATGTGCAACCATAGGTTTTGAAAACAAAAACATCAATACCTCAGGGCTATTTTTTCCCATCCTTTCATTGAAAGGAATGAAATAGTGAGGGTAGATCATAATAGTTGAAAGAAGGCTTAGCAGGAAGTAGTTAAAGATGAATTGTAAAGGAGGAAAATTCCATCCTAGATCTGCAAAACCTGCCAAAGCCCCGCCGAAACACTATGCTTACTTTAAGGTGGGGAATCTCAGAGGCCTAGGATGGTTGCCAGACACGGGCAGTCATTCAGTTATTCACACACTCCCTGCGGTTGTAAATCCACAGAGCTGTACACGTTAGACTTGAGCAGCACAGTGAGAGGGAGGGCTACTTACTGAAATAAAAGCCCCTGTCTCCACACACGAACTGAAGAGCATCCACCAGCTCAGCCCCGCAGAGCGTCTCCGGTCCAGCCGTGGCGGAGCTGGTGAAGGTGAGCAGGCACAGTGCCAGGTAGAAGAGATGCGAGGAGGACATGGTGTGCATCTTCACCTGCCCAAGAAACAGAGGGAGGGTCAGGTTTCTTCCTTGGTCCTTGCAAGGGGAGTGAGGTTGGACAGAAGTGCATTGACTCCCACGATTCCACGACTGTCATTAATCAGGACTACCCAGCACAGAAGTCAATAGAGTACATGAGAACCCAGTGGGAGTTGTGGATGGAGCATGTCTCGGCATCCAACAACCTGTGTTTATTCCCCTGGCTACTGTGGATCCTTGGAGGAGTCCTCTCTGAACCCTTTCATTATGGGTTCCTATTTCAATGAATTGAGATAAAATATCTAGAAACATTTACTACGGAAATGAAAGATGCTATTATTACAGTGGGATCCCATATCACTCTGAGACCCTGGTAGGACTTTTGAATTATCAAAGATTGTGCTCAGTACAGATTCGAGGCCAAATAAGTTTTGTTAATTTAAATTTCTCAATATTGGCCATCCACAGATGGTACATGCATTCATTATTGAGCAGAATATTTTTAACCAAAACATTATTCCCTATTTTTGACTAAAAATAATTTGCTATGGCAAAAAAATGGCTTTTGACAATACTATATATCATCATAGGGTTTTTTTTTTTCTCTTATTATGAGAGACAGAGAGAGAGAGAGAGAGAGAGAGAGAGAGAGACTGATTCCTTACCTGGGGAGTATCAGCAGTTGACACAACCACAAATAGAAGAAAATAACAGAAACAGAAAAAAACATGAGAATCAAAGAATGAAATTGGCTCTAGTAGAAGCCACTCCTGCATAACTAAAGCCCCTGGCCTCAAGTCCAATATCAAATCAACACATGTTGAGAATCCCTTCTGTGTGTTTTTATTTTATTTTTAGTCACAGGAATTCTGGCTTCATCTCTTGGAGGGACTTATGTGTCACTGTAACTATTTTATAGCAAAATATACCCAGGGACCCCTGGTTGGCATGACTTAGTCAATGATAGACAGCCAAACAGCAGCCTTGCCAAAAGCAGCAGTCCTGTGGCTCAAGTCTCCATCCTCACTCTAAGTAGTAGAAACCATGCTGAGGTAATCATTAAGTTTTTCCATATTGTTACTTGTGGCACAAAGATGTGGCTTTTTCCAAGAAGCCTCCCAAGGTGAGTTGTTTCACTTCTCTCAGATGCATCTACTTTCAACATCACAGGAAGAGTCACTGACAGGGTGTTAGGTGAGGGGCCCTATTAAAAGGGTTGTGGAGTCACTCTGGAAGCTATAATTATAGAAAGAGGCTTTTTTGAACCTCACAGTAGTGGCAGGTCCATTCAACCCCATCAGTTTTGAAGAAACAGTCATTAATTTTCTGACCACCCTCCTTGCCCTCCATGGACTCTCAATTTAATGGCTCTATATCAGTGGCAAAATTTCCCCCATCATTCTAATGAAGATTTCCATTTTTGTAGTCAGACCTTCACCTCAGCAATTGAAGAAAAAAAAAAAAAAAAAAAACCCAAACCCCTGTCTCTTGTTAACAAAATGTAAATATTTAGTTAATGGTTGTAAAGCAGTTGAAGATGAAAAGCGCCCTCTATTTGCAAATGATCATAAATAATGGACATAAAATAGAAGAGGAGGTAAAAGCTCAACTGAATATTTACTGCATTTTTCTCAACAGGATCTCTACATGGAAATCTTCCATCCCCCTACATAGCCCAAAACACTGGGACTGGAAGAAGCAAGTTATCATCCAATTCTCTTTTTTTTTTCTTTTTTTTAGTTGTAAAATTAGTGGGGTTTTCCTGTTCAGTATTTCCATTAGAAACCTCAACAAATTCAACCCAACTGGACCCCATGGCATTTTTCAAAAGAACAAACCTGTGATTGACCTTGCAGAGCATACCCCCACACTGCGGGAATGGGCCAGTTCTAGAAAGTATGTTATTCTACCAAATCCTATTTCTCCACCCCTCCCTTCTTTGTTGAGTTTATAGCAATGCTGAAGTCTAAGCACCTGCAATGGTAGATGCCTTCAAGTTCTTCAGCTTTCGTGAAATCCAGGGAATAAAATTACTCAAGTTATAGCCTTAGTGAATTTCAAACTTCATTAGATGTCAAAACTATATTTTTAATAGTGAGCTCTAGTATAACACATTTAAGTGCAGCAATACATATAAATCTCTAGAACTTAAGAATTTAATATTTTTTAAACAGATTTTTCTTTTCCTTTTTTTTTTTTGCTGAGTAATATTGTCAGATAAATCTCAGTACTTATAGTTCTAGGACAAGATAGAACCTCTAGTGCATTTTCTTTTAGTTTAGGGAACAGTCCAGTACACCCACAGAGAACCAGATAATTTATCACATTATGTTCCCACAAGGGAAAACAATACCGAACTTGCTTAGGAGTTAAAAGTGTGAAACAAGTGGTCCCATATGTTCATTATTTTCTTGGCCTTTTATTTTGCCAAACACAAAAGAAATGAATAGAGAGAAAGGAAAGATATGATAGAAAAAAAGGGGAGAATCAGAAAGACATGAGAAAAAAAGAAAAAAAAATCAGAAAACACTTTCTCAAAAATCATTCACAAACCCAAATTTTAAAAGTTCTTTCTTTTTTAGAAATTTTAAATAAATGGAATATTAATTGATTCCAGATGTCTGGGCTACAATGAAAATGCCCTGTAAAATTTGAGGGCAACAGTCATAAGAAAATACTCACTGTAGGTGTAATCATTTTTGTTTGTTCCAGGTCTTTTACAGCAGGTCAGGGTGGGTATTATGAGGCCGATGTGAATAGAAAACTGAGGTCTTAAAAACATGTGCTGCTTTGTGGGTGGGGTTTGTGAAAGCATCTAGTTACATTTGGACACCCAGGCAGGTATGCTATGAGCCTGGGTAAACTGCCTTTTGTCCATTGAAACAATGAACAAATTGCACAGCTGGGATTTAAGTCAATCTTTTTTCCCCAACCAAGCCACCTATTTCCATTGTATGCCTATTGTAGCCGCCCAGATAGTGACCCAAGCTCCAGTCCACTCCCTTACTCCCTTCCCCGACTCACTCACTTGGAAATACCTTGAGACTCAGAGTACAATCAGTTTGTGAGTTCTGCCTCTGGGCAGGACACCTTTACTCACTGAATTACATGTGAAAGACCACGCAGCTCCCTCAAACCACTTCCTGCTTCAAGTACAGAAAAAAGTAACAACTTATTAAGAGCTCCACTTCTGAAGTGTTCAGCATACACAGCATGAAAAGTGCATTTGGAAACAATTTTCTTAACTTGTAATTAACGCAGAGATAACGTTCCACAGCCTCTTTTATGATCCCCTAAGTAGGGAGATAAAAACTCCAGCTGCTAGATCACATAGTATGTATGCACAGTGACGTCATTTCTTTGAAAGCAAGGTGGCCTGCATGTGTTGGCATCTCAGGAACAGCAGAATCAGGTGCCTGACAAGGGTGTATCTTTAACTCCCAGAGCCACTTACTTGACTAGCGAAAGTCCTAGCGGTGAAGTGTTTGAAAGCAGCAACTGAATGCTGCACTAAATGGCAGAGACGTCTTATGAATTGAGCCCTCAGGCAATTGAATCGGTGGAGCCAGTGACAGCAGCTTAAAAGCGCTTGCAAATTGAAAAAAAAACACAAGTCTTGAAGGACATAATTTTGCTGAGAATGGAAACTAGAACTACGGCCAGCAATCGGAAACGAGAAGTCGGTGCACCGACAGCAGCAGCCAGGTTTACCTAAAGGGACTTCACGACACCGAATATAAAATCAGAGTTTTACAACACAAAACCCCAAGTCCAAACTCTGCCCATGAAAGTCCTCTTCTAAACAGAAAAGTTGGGCGAGCAGCTCTTAGAAAGTTTCTGCTTTCCATATACAGTATGTATTTGTTTAAATTATGCAAATATGCAAGGTCAGCAAGAGTTGTCAAGGAGTTCTTTTTTTGGAAGAACAAATTACACTTTACTCTAACTTTAACTCTCTCTCCGGGCATAAGTGCAGAGTTCCGGGACCTTAGCTCCAAAGATCATATTTAAAAGCTTTAATATCATCTAAAATATAACTCTTCATATATAGCATGTCTTGTAAATAAAGTCCTGATGAGTTACACACACACAGACACACACACACATGCACAAGAACATGGTCTTAAAAATAAAACATCTGCACCTGCAAAAGAAGAAAAAAATCCCCAAGTTCATATCCACGCTCTATAGCCCTTAGCCATAGACAGGATTTAAAGGAATCTTCTATAATGACACCACGGAAGCCTTGCAGAAGTGGGGGATTTAGCATAAGTACCTTGCAATAGTTTCTACTCAGACAGATATCTGTGCAAATGCATCCATCTCCCCGAGCTATTTTTCAGATTCCACAGAATTGCATGTTCAGCAATTTATAAATAACTCCCAGTTCCGAAACAATGAAAATTTTAAAGTGAATAACAGTTCTAGGCAGAAGCAAACAGTACACAATTTAAATAAAATTCCCCAATGACTTCAAAGAGTAAGAAATATTTACCTTCAAGAAATCACAAAAGCAGCACTTAAATAATTGGGTTGGAAGACTGCTGATTTTTCCCATTGCTTCTGAAGTACAAAGTCTGAAAATGAATTGGTTAGCAGGAATAATGAAGCAAAAAGAAATCCAGAGAGATGGGAGATGTTGAGAGCAATGTCACATTTCAATTTTGAGGACTTTATTCCATTGCGCAGGCTCTATCTGCTCTGAATTTAGCAGTGACAGTGAGATTTAGCAAACAGAAGAGGGATTTAGAGAAAATCCTCACATTTATCTACAAAACACAGACACTGTAGACAGGAAACAGCTGGGGGAACATTTGCCTTCTCTCTCTCTCCCTCTTCTGGCAAAGTTATCGAGTAAGGACTTTTTTGGGCATGGTGACAAATAACATCATACCTTTGCATTTTAAAACTAGAGCACAGAAGCATTTTTTTCCCTTAAAAGAATGTGTGTTAGTGACAGGGTTAGCAGACATTAAAATACTTATGCTGCCATAGAAAATAAGGATCTGTTTTCTGATTAACTTTCTGCTGGGCACGAAGACACACACGTCTGCTCATACACCTTACCAGTATTAAAGGAATGTATACATGGGGGATGGGAGAGCAGTTTTACATTCTAGAGCAAATGCAAAATTTAAAACAAAAAAGAAAGAAAGAACGATAAGACCCTCTCCAGCAAACTCTAAATTTTAACCCCGAAGTGACTGGGGTAAAGCAGATTGGAAGACAGCACTCGGGTGACCCCTTGTCCTAGTTGCCAAGTGAGCGGAGTGATCTCATTTCCTAGAACCTATGGAGGGGCAGGCAGCATCCGATTGGTCCCTTTAGGACACTGTCTCATACTTTCTCTCCTGCGATGAGGCAAAGACTATGCCGAGCTGTAGAAACCAACTGAAATAGAACATTTTTCTTTATTCTTTAACTAGGCTGCCTGTCACTGTCCCCTCCCTACCCCAGCACTCTGGGAGAAGGGGACCTGGGGGCCAAACAATTTTCCTGTTGTTTGAATTTTCCACATAACTCAAACCTGTGTGTGCGTGCGTGTGTGTGTGACAGAGGGAGTCTGTGTGCCAGAGTGTGTTTTCTTTCTCTGATTTTTGTGTATTCTAAATAACACCAGCTGGCTAGCAATACCCTCTCAAGGGTTATGATGTCATTCAAATCCCTCAACTGGGTGACTGGCCGGCAACATGGTCCAAGCCAGCTGTTTTGCTATTTATAATGTACACTTGCCTTTGCCATTGAGAATTCAGTTCTGATCTTTTGTTGATACAGTGTGTACCTATTTCCCTTTGGTTTTGTGAAGCAGTAGATAAGAAAGTGGATTATAAAATAAGGTTGCAAAAGCCCAGAACAGACATACCTCTTTCCCTAGAGAGCTTTCCAGGCCTGGTTTCCCAGGAGTGGTAGAAATAACCTAGACCTTGAATTTTTTCTTTTCTTTTTTTTTTCCCCCACATGACTCTCAGGGGACTGACACATCAACTGAAAACAGAGTTCTGCTTGAAATCCTACTCTGGCTCTTTATGTTATCCTGGGGCCAGAAATTTGTTTGTAGAAATGGATGCCCTAACAAAAATCAAACAAACCTGTTTTGTTTGGAAGGGGGTTGGGTTTGTTTGGATCTTCTGTGTGGTTAATACCTTGTAGCAATGTTTACCTTTCAGAAATCAAAGTTAGAAATCTGGAATTATGTTGTGTCAATGGTGCACTATGTTCAGCAACATTTTGTGACCTCTACCATGTGCCCAACTATACACATCCCTAGGAAAACACAGAGGAAGAAGATATGGTCAAGTCCCTTCAGGGGCTTGCAGCTGAATGTCAGAGACAAAGAGGAAAACTTCACAGTCATGTGATGGGCATGTGCTCTTTTTAAAAACATGAACAGTGCACAATGAGAGGAGTGACACATTCTCTGGGAAGACAGGGGAGTAAAATATTTTGGAAAATCCAAAATGAGGGAGGCAAACTGTGTCATGAGAGGCTTTAGGGTACCATGTTGGGAAATTTCAGTGGATGGGATTTGACCCAAAGAGTATACTAAGAGGTATCATCAAGAGGTGGCCCGGTAGGTGGCCCTGGATTATTCTTAATGCAGGGATTACCCACATGTGCAGCTGTGTGAGTAATCCCTGCATTTAAGAATAATCCGTGGCTTCCTTTAATAAGCTCTCCTTGTGCACTTGATTTACAACAAATCTTTTTCTTTTCTGCAGTTTTTGTGGATCACACCCTTTCTGAAAAATGTCTATCCTCTTATGGACTTTGATGATGTAGATTGTATGGAACAAAAGAGCTGATCTCACCTGTCTTCCAGATGAGAAAGAACCTCTTCAACCAAGTTTGGAGAGTCAGACACTGGCTGGAGTCTTGGTGCTAAGTTCCTTGTTCCAACATTGGGCACCATTACAGGTGAAGGCCAGGACTTTGTTTAACCCCTTTCCACTGCAGTTTTAGCATACTTTAATTGTTCCAAGATGTCCTAGAAGCTAACTATATGTCTTCAAGTCTGTCACCCACTTTGATGTGCTCTCTTGACATGCTCAGTGCACAGATAACCTTATCCACAAGCATTTCATATGAAAGGCTGTTTTGGGGACAGATGCTGTACTCCAGCGATATTGACACACTGACTCACAGTCTCTCGGTTTTATAACCCCAATTACCCTTAAAGGATAATTAGGTTTTAATTTATGTCCCAGTTTTTATGTCACAATCAAAGAAAACTGAAATTTCAGTGAGTCGTAATTGTCATCAGCTGTGCTTTGGAAACATTCCGATGAGAGCTATCAGTTTCCAATGGGGGAAGCAATTTCCTGAAGTGATTAATGTATATTTCAATTGGGAGAATGGTCTATATTTTTGGACAGGGTGAGCCAGCAATGGAGCAGGGCAATAATTCCTAGAGAAAAGGTCATTTTCTTTGCTAATTCCAGGAGTCAATACAAAAATGAAAGAGCAATAAACGTGCCACCAGATTACTTTTTAATGGTCAAGTGCTGTACCTGCTTAGGAGTAAAAGAAATGAATGCACCTATTACTACAAATTCAAGGTAGTGGTAAATCTAAAGCCCAAGAAGAGTTCAGGTTATGAGTCCCATTGGAGAGAAACATCTAGGGTCATTATAAAATCATGGAATGATTATATAGTCTCCTGCCTGCAAAAATCTGACAGTGAGATATGGCCACCAAAATAGCTAACTGCAAGGATGTGCTCATCATAAGAATATCCACTCCTGGAAATTCAAAGATTCACAGTTTCACCTTTTGCATGTGTAATGCCTGTGGGATATAAATAACTCTCCCCTAAAGCCTTCTTCTTGAGTAGCATATTTGCATAAAGCTACAGCCTCAGAAGCCTTCTGACACCTTTCGAGCACACACAGAAAAAATTGTTCATTTCCTTAAAGGGCAAGCTGGCTAAGGTTCACAGAAAGCATGGGTGGGGTGGGCAAGGAGGCCCTGTCTTCTCCCTAACTTTTTTTTTCCTTCTCAAGCCATGTTCCCAGTCTCCTGTGTTAACTGGAGAGGCGTTAGTCCAAAAGGTAATTTCATATCCATGTACAATAGGGCATGTTTACAATTTATTTCATTAATGTCTTTGCTGATTCCCAAGGAAAGCTCAGAATGGACATTTGGAGGTAAGGGAATTTTGGAATCAAATAAAGGGTGAGGCGTAAGGTTCTAGGGCAACCACCAGGCAAAGAACTTGGGGGAAACTATTGGATGTTTCTCTTGGATCATGGTTTGTGAGGATGGTTGGTCATGGGTTGCTCAAACTAATGTTTGAGGTCAAGAACTTGTCAATTCAGAATATAAAACTCAGAGGAAAAGACAGAGTCTCAAAAACTCAACATGCTGCCGAGCAAGTGGCCTAATGTCAGCTCCAAAACATCTGCTTAGAAAGATTCCTGTGATTCCCCAGGAAGATTTGCTCAAAGGAGCTGCTCTAACTCCTTGAAGAAGCGTTTCGCCCACAACTAGGGAAAACAGATATAGGGAGGAGAAATCCTCTCACTAAAGAAATCAGTGCTTTCTTTTCAACATCAAACTTGGATCTTATTTCTTCTAAAATGTCAAAAGGACAAATGCTGGAAACAGAAACGAAACTGTTGTGGTTGTGTGAGCAAAGTTCTTCTTCGTTATGGCACAGGAGAAGTCACGGCATGGGGTAAGGGTGGGTTGGTGGAGTGAGAGAACTTGAGGACTCGTCACACTTGCCCCACGTTCCGTAGAAGGTGGGGAAAAGAGACACCAATGCCAAATTGCAGGGGCAGGACCCACGTAAACGCTTTCTTGGGGAATAAAAAAATGTGCGCGCCCTCTAGTGGACTTCTGAGAAACTGCCACTGCACTCTTGACCGTGGCTGTGCGTTTTGGCAGGAGTGGGGGGTTTTTTGAAAGTTTTGGATTTAAATACATTTTAAGCTGCACTTATCTTTAGTTTTATTAAGTCTTTTGAAATAAGTAAGATAGATATTCAATTCACTGTAGTTTAAAAAGGGGAAGATTGATAATGGGGGAAAGAAAGATCATAAACTTCATCAGGGCATGGATGGATTCCTCATGGCCATATTCCCAGCTCCTAATTCCGGGTGCATGAGCTCGAAACATTTTGTTGAATGAATGAAGGTCTAGAAAACAAATGATGATAAAGGTAAAATGTAAAAATTGCATAAACCCCTTGAGGGTAAAATAACCAACCTCCTCATTTTATAAGAAAAATAAGACCAGGAAGAGGGGCTGTTGGAGGATAGAAAAATGACTTGTCAAGCAAGACAGATTTAGGTGCTCACAAAACAGAATTCAAACCCAGTCTCCTTGTCTGTTCTGCAGTATTTCTATCATATTAGTTTTCAAAATGTGGGTTATAACACTCCTGGTCAAAGACGTGGCGTTAACGAATCACTTAAGTATAGAGGTGGTTCCATTTACAATTCTCTTTCTGATCCTGAATTTCCAAAGAAGAAAGTCCCAGTTTGGCACTAGTTTGTCTTCAGTGCTTCCCTAGCACTCATTAGTCTCTCTTTATTTTATTATTTTTTAAATTTAAGTTTTAATTTTTGTGGGTATGTAGTAGGTATATATATTTATGGGACACATGAGATATTTTGATACCGGCATGAAATGTGAAATAAACACATCATGGAGAATTGGGTATCCACCCCCTCAAGCATTTATCCTTTGTGTTACAAAAACCTCTCTTTTTAACAACCAAAAAGTGACTCTCCAGTCCAAAGTCTTTCCGGCAGAAGTTTCTATCCAGAATTTAATACTGTTTTGTTTTCATGGAATTTGCTTTTAAGCAAACCTTCTGTTTAAAGCAAATGATGCTATATTTAAAATAGATATTTTAAAGTTTAGTTTTAAAACATATGTATATAAGTCTTAAGAACATCAAGTTAGGAAAACCATATATATTTAAAGTAAGTAAATAATTTGACAGGTGGCCGATGGTTATGACACACAATTGCAGGTGGTGTTTGAAAGCCTGGTGTTTGGAAATCACTACAATAACATGCCATTGTGTTAGAAAAACAAACACATAGTCACAACATAAAGGCAGGGAACAAAGACCCTCTACATAAAAAGATGCCAACATATACATGCATTAATTACATTTCTAGATAATTTTGATCTCCATTAAGCTCACTCATTTTTCACTTCAGTCTTTCACAGAGACTGGAAATGTTGAAGAGGGGTTGTCAGCCAGAAAAGCATCTGAGTTAGGCCTTGAAGCATGAATTCACCTCCAAGATGGAAAAACAATGATAAAGGCTATTCCAGGCAGAGGGAACAGCATGAGTAAAGTTATGTAGGGATGAGAAAGTTCACAGTGATGGGGGGATGTGGGAGATGAGACTGTGGCTATGAGCTCAGAGTCCTGCCCTGTGGAACCCTTTTACCTCCCACTCCCCATCAATAGCCTCCTTCACACAGTTGGAAGACTGGAAAACAGTCTTAATTTTCTCATGTTCCCTTGTACACAAAGATTTGTGTGTAACTAAGTCTGTGATTAGCCCTGGGAATGGCAGAGTGCCTCAAGGTAAATAGCAGACGTGGGTTACATGAAAGCCTAGGCCCACGAGAGGCAGGCCTGGGTAAGAACTGAGGTACATATTGATCATCTATTCACCTTTCCAGATATTCCATTTGTAAAGCTTAATTGCAGTGTTTATATTTGGGAGGTAGATTTTAATAGAAAAATGAAATGATTACACTTGATAAAGATTTTCCACTGTAAGAGTTGAGGCAAGATCTTGTTTCTGGGGAGCAGTGAACTCTCTAGGAATGCAGGTTCATCAGAGCATCACACACTTCATGTGGGCTGATTAAGGAAGTTTTATTATGCTCCATGAAAGCAGGGCATGCAGCCCCAGTCTCAATCTTTTACCTCTAGATGGCTAACTGTGGAACTTCTCAGGGTGCTTCCTGTTGGGGTCCCCTGCATAAACAGAAGTTAGGACATTCAATTGCAGAGGGGACCCTGCATCCAGAAGAGCCTTTCGTAATGCTCTATCTGGGAAGCACATACCCTTCAAAATAGTATTTTGTCCTGGCTGGGCACAGTGGCTCAAGCCTGTAATCCCAGCACTTTGGGAGGCCGAGGCAGGCGGATCACCTGAGGTCAGGAGTTCGAGACCAGCCTGACCAATATGGAGAAACCCCGACTCTACTAAAATAATTAGTGGGGCATGGTGGCTGGTGCCTGTAATCCCAGCTACTCAGCAGGCTGAGGCAGGAGAATCTCTTGAACCCAGGAGGCAGAGGTTGTGGTAAGCCAAGATCGTGCCATTGCATTCCAGCCTGGGCAACAAGAGCAAAACTCTGTCTTTAAAAAAAAAAAAAAAAAAAAAAAAAAGTATCTCGTCCTTTGCCCAGCACAAACCCTTTAACACGGGTTAAACACCTTGCAGACACTCAGATATTCCTAGGACACCCTTGGCTCCTTTTCACAATACCTTGGTGAAGGCCTCAGCTTCTTTTGGAGCTCCAGATAAAATGTTAAACCCAGTTGTATTAGTCACGGTTCTCCAGAGAAACAAAATCAACAGGATGTATACAAGTATATATAGAGAGGTTTATTTTAGGGAATTGGCTCACATGATTGTGGCAGCTTGGAAAGTCAAAGTCTGCAGGGTAGACCAGCAGACTGGAGAACCAGGGAGGGGAGCAAAGGCAGTCTGCTGGCAGAATTTCTTCTTCTGAGGGAGAGGTCAGTCTCTTTTTACTAAGGCCTTCAACTGATTAGATGAGACCACTCGCATTATGGAGGTAATCTCCTTTACTCAAAGTCTACTGACTTAAATGTTAATCTCACCTTAAAAAGTCACAGAGACATCTACAGTGATGCTTGACAAAGTATTTGGGTACTGTGGCCTAGCTAAGTGGACACATAAAATTAATCATCATATCAGTGCCTCTCAAAAGGTGCACTCACTGGTCCTCCCTCACTAAAACTGAATAGTAATAATAATATTTTCCAAGTGGCAAAAAAGAGAACTCAAGTTAATAAATTATATTTTCCAATTCTAAGTTTTCTTCTCATTCATTTTTCTTACACCTGTGACTCCTGCACTTACTGTTTCTTGATCATTGCCAAAAAGTAGTTGTGGCCACTTGCCTTGGCTGTGTCATTAATATTTTATGAAGATGACGCTCATTGGCAACAAGAAAATAAAGTGGTTTTTTTGTCTTATTCTAGAACACACATGCACACCACTCAAACACATGAAAACAAATACAAAAATAGGCACCTGTGCTTAGTTTCTCTAGATAATAAAAGTACACTCATTCCCTGATAAGAAAGTTAGTTGTTTAGACCAATGGAGAGAAGTTTCAGGCCTAAGGTGATATTTGAGTTGGGATGATTTCCTGCCCTTTAGCAACATTGGGAGAGAGCTTTTACATGTTTATGCCTCTAGAGACTGACTCCGTGCCTGACCCTATGTGGGGCTATGAACCTTTGTGTAGCATGAGGCAAGTGATTTTTAGCACCTCTAATACTTTTCTGCATTTTTTTTACATTAAGCCGGCATTTTACAGTCAGGAAAAGTCTCCCAAAGCAATTATTGGAAACATGATTGATAGGTGCTATTTGTACCATCTGTTCTTAGTGTTGACTGAAAATGTAGCATATACATGTGTGTTTATGTGGATGTGTATTTTTTTATTATACCTTAAGTTCTGGAATACATGTGTGGAACATGCAGGTTTGTTACATAGGTATACATGTGCCATGGTGGTTTGCTACATCCATCAACCTGTCATCTACATTAAGTATTTCTCCTAATGCTATCCCTCCCCTAGCCCCCCACCCCCAGACAGGCTCTGGTGTGTGATGTTGCCATCCCTGTGCCCGCATGTTCTCGTTGTTCAACTCCCACATATGAGTGAGAACATGCGATGTTTGGTTTTCTGTTCCTGTGTTAGTTTGCTGAGAATGCTGTCCCTGCAAAGAACATGAACTTATTCTTGTTTATGGTTGCATAGTATTCTATGGTATATATGTGCCACATTTTCTTTATCCAGTCTATCATTGATGGGCATTTAGGTTGGTACCAAATCTTTGCTATTGTGAATAGTGCTGCAATAAACATATGTGTGCAAGTGTCTTTATAGTAGAATGATTTATATTCCTTTGGGTATGTACCCAATAATGGGATTACTGGGTCAAATGGTATTTTTGGTTCTAGATCCTTGAAGAATTGTCACACTGCTGTCCACAATGGTTGAACTAATTTACTCTCCCATCAACAATGTAAAAGCATTTCTATTTCTCCAAACCCTCTTCAGCATCTGTTGTTTCCTGACTTTTTAATGATTGCCATTCTAACGGGCGGTGGTTTTGATCTGCATTTCTCTAATGACCAGTGATGAAGAGCTTTTTTTCATACATTTTTTGGCCACATAAATGTCTTCTTTTGAAAAGTGTCTACTCATATCTTTTGCCCACTTTTTGATGGGATTATTTGTTTTTTTCTTGTAAATTTGTTTAAGTTCCTTGTAGATTCTGGATATTACCCTTTGTCAGATGGATACACTGCAAAAATCTTCTCCCATTCTGTAGTTTGCCTGTTCATTCTGATGATAGTTTCTTTTGCTGTGCAGAAGCTGTTTAGTTTAATTAGATCCTATTTGTCAATCTTGGCTTTTGTTGCAATTGCTTTTGGTGTTTTAGTCATGGAGTGTTTGCCCATGTCTATGTCCTGAATGGTATTGCCTAGGTTTTCTTCTAGGATCTTTATGGTTTTAAGTCTTCCATTTAAGTTTTCCCAACATCATTTATTAAATAGGGAATCCTTTCCCCATTGCTTGTTTTTGTCAGGTTTGTCAAAGATCAGATGGTTGTGGATGTGTAGCACTATTTCTGAGGTCTCTATTCTGTTCCATTGGACTATTTATCTGTTTTGGTACCAGTACCATGCTGTTTGGTTACTGTAGCCTTTTAGCATAGTTTGAAGTCAGGTAACATGATGCCTCCAGCTTTGTTCCTTCTGCTTAGGATTGTCTTGGCTATACAGGCTTTTTTTTTTTTGGTTCCATATGAAATTTAAGATAGTGTTTTTTTGTATTTTTTTTTTCTAATTCTGTGAAGAAAGTCAATGGTACCTTGATGGGAATAGCATTGAATCTATAATTACTTTGGGCAGTATGGCCATTTTCATGATATTGATTCTTCCTATCCATGAGCATGGAATGTTTTTCCATTTGTTTGTGTCCTCTCTGATTTCCTTGAGCAGTGGTTTGTAGTTCTCCTTGAAGAGGTCCTTAACATCCCTTGTAAGTTGGATTCCTAGGTATTTTATTCTCTTTGTAGCAATCGTGAATGGGAGTTCACTCATGATTTGGCTCTCTGTTTGTCTGTTATTGGTGTATAGGAATACTTGTATCCTGAGATACAAGTATTTTGTATCCTGAGACTTTGCTGAAGTTGCTTATCAGTTTAAGGAGATTTGGGGCTGAGATGATGGGTTTTTCTAAATACGCAATCATGTCATCTACAAACAGAGACAATTTGACTTCCTCTTTTCCCATTTGAATAACCTTTACTTCTTTCTCTTGCCTGATTGCCCTGGCCAGAATGTCCAATACTATGTTGGATAGGAGTGGTGAGAGAGGGCATCTTTGCCTTGTGCTGGTTTTCAGAGGGAATGCTTCCAGCTTTTGCCCATTATGTATGATATTGGCTGTGGGTTTGTCATAATTAGCACTTATTATTTTGAGACACATTCCATCAATACCTAGTTTATGGAGAGTTTTTAGCATGAAGCACTGTTGAATTTTATTGAAGGCCTTTTCTGCATCTATTGAGATAATCATGTGGTTTTTGTCTTTGGTTCTGTTTATATGATGGATTACATTTATTGGTTTGCATATGCTGAACCAGCCTTGCATCCCAGGGATGAAGCCGACTTGATCATCATGGATAAGCTTTTTGATGTGTTGCTGGATTCAGTTTGCTATTATTTTATTGAGGAATTTTGCATCGATGTTCATCAGGGATATTGGTCTGAAATTTTCTTTTTTTGTTGTGTCTCTGCCAGGTTTTGGTATCAGGATGATGCTGGCTTCATAAAATGAATTAGGAAGGATTCCCTCTTTTTCTCTTGTTTGGAATACTTTCAGAAGGAATGGTACCAGCTCCTCTTTGTACCTCTGGAAGAATTTGGCTGTGAATCTGTCTGGTCCTGGGATTTTTTTTTGGCTGGTAGGCTATTAATTACTGCCTCAATTTCAGTACTAGTTACTGGTTTATTCAAGGATTTGACTTCTTCCTGGTTTAGTTTTGGGAGGGTGTATGTGTCCAGCAATTTATCCATTTCTTCTAGATTTTCTAGTTTGTTTGCATAGAGATTTTTATAGTATTCTCTGAAGGTAGTTTGTATTTCTGTGGGATCAGTGGCGATATCCCCTTTACTATTTTTTATTGTGTCTATTTGATGCTTCTCTCTTTTCTTCCTTATTAGTCTGGCTAACAGTCTATCTATTTTGTTAATCTTTTCAAAGAACCAGCTCCTGGATTCATTGATTTTTTGATGGGTTTTTCATGTCTCTATGTCTTCCAGTTCTGCTCTGATCTTAGTTATTTCGTGTCTTCTGCTAGCTTTTGAATTTGTTTGCTCTTGCTTCTCTAGTTCTTTTAATTGTGGTGTTAGGGTATTAATTTTTGATCTTTCCCACTCTTTCCTGTGGACATTTAGTGCTATACATTTCCCTCGAAACACTGCTTTAGTTGTGTCCCAGAGATTCTGGTACGTTGTGTCTTTGCTCTCATTGGTTTCAGGGAACTTATTTATTTCTGCCTTCATTTCATTATTTACCCAGTATTCATTCAGGAGCAGGTTGTTCAGTTTTTATGTAGTTTTGAAGTTTTGAGTGAGTTTCTTGATCCTGGGTTCTAATTTGATTGCACTGTGGTCTGAGAGACTGTTTGTTACAATTTCCATTCTTTTGCATTTGCTGAGGAGTGTTTTACTTCCAATTATGTGGTCAATTTTAGAATAAGTGTGATGCGGTACTGAGAAGAATGTATATTCTGTTTATTTGGGGTGGAGAGTTCTGTAGATGTCTATTAGGTCCACTTGGTCCAGAGCTGAGTGCAAGTCCTGAATATCCTTGTTAATTTTCTGTCTCATTGATCTGTCTGATATTGACAGTGGGGAATTAAAGTCTCCCACTATTTTTGTGTGGGAGTCTAAGTCTCTTTTTAGGTCTCTAAGAACTCGCTTTATGAGTCTGAGTGCTCCTGTATTGGGTGCATGTGTATTTAGGATAGTTAGTTCTTCTTGTTGCATTGATCCCTTTACCATTATGTAATATCCTTTGTCTTCTTTGAACTTTGTTGTTTTCAAGTCTGTCTTATCAGAGACTAGGATTGCAACCTCTTCTCTTTTTTTATTTCCATTTGCTTGGTAAATCTTCCTCCATCCCTTTATGTTGAACCTGTGTGTGTTTGCATGTAAGATCGGTCTCCTGAATACAGCACACTAATGGGTCTTGACTCTTTATCCAATTTGCCAGTCTGTGCCTTTTAATTGGGGCATTTAGCCCATTTACATTTAAGGTTAATATTGTTATGTGTGAATTTGAACCTGTCATTATGATACTAGCTGCTTATTTTGCCCATTAGTTGATGCAGTTTCTTCATAGTGTTGATGATCTTTAAAGTACCAGTTTTTCCTTTACACATGTTGTGCTTCCTTCAGGAGTTCTTGTAAGGCAGGCCTGGTGGTGACAAAATCCCTCAGCATTTGCTTGTCTATAAAGGATTTTATTTCTCCTTCACTTATGAAGCTTAGTTTGGCTGAATATGAAATTCTGGGTTGAAAATTCTTTTTTTTTTAAAGAATGTTGAATATTGGCCCTCACTCTCTTCTGGCTTGTAGGTTTTCTGCAGACAGATCTGCTCTTAGTCTGATGGGCTCCCCTTTGTGGGTAACCCAACCTTTCTCTCTGTCTGCCCTTAACATTTTTTCCTTCATTTCAACCTTGGTGAATCTGACGATTATGTGTCTTGGGGTTGCTCTTCTCAAGAAGTATCTTTGTGGTGTTCTCTGTATTTCCTAAATTTGAATGTTTGCCTGTCTTGCTAGGTTGGGGAAGTTCTCCTGGATAATATCCTGAAGGGTGTTTTCCAACTTGCTTCCATTCTCCCCATCACTTTCAAGTACACCATTCAAACGGAGGTTTGGTCTTTTCATATAGTCCCATATTTCTTGGAAGTTTTGTTCATTCCTTTTTATTCTTTTTTTCTCTAATCTTGTCTTCACGCTTTATTTCATAAAGTTGGTCTTCAATGTCTGATATCCTTTCTTCCGCTTGATCGATTTGGCTATTGATACTTGTGTATGCTTCACAACGTTCTCAAGCTGTTTCTTTCAGCTCCATCAGGTCATTTATGTTACTCTCTTAAGTGGTTATTGTAGTTATCAATTCCTCTAACCTTTTATTAAGGTTCTTAGCTTCCTTGTATTGGGTTAGAACATGCTCCTTTAGCTTGGAGGTGTTTGTTATTACCCACCTTCTGAAGCCTACTCTGCCAATTCGTCAAACTCATTCTATGTCCAGTTTTGTTCCCTTGTTGGTGAGAGGTTGTGATCCTTTGGAGGAGAAGAGGCATTCTGGTTTTTGGAATTTTCAGCCTTTTTGCACTGGTTTTTCCTCATCTTTGTGGATTTATCTACCTTTGGTCTTTGATGTTGGTGACCTACGGATGGAGTTTTTTCTTGATGTTGATGCTATTGCTTTCTATTTGTTAGTTTTCCTTCTAACAGTCAGACCCCTCTTCTGCAGGTCTGCTGGAGTTTGCAGGGGGTTCACTCCAGATCCTGTTTGCCTGGGTATCACCAGCAGAGGCTGCAGAATAGCAAAGATTGCTGTCTACCTTTCTCTGGAAGCTTTGTTCCAGAGGGGCACCTGCCAGATGCCAGCCAGAGCTCTCCTGTATGAGGTGTCTGTCGACCCCTGCTGGGAGGTGTCTCCCTGTCAGGAGGCATGGAAGTCAGGGACCCACTTGAGGAGGCAGTCTGTCCCTTAGCAGGGCTCAAATGCTGTGCTGGGAGATCTACTGTTCTCTTCAGAGCTGGTAGGCAGAAATGTTTAAGTCTGCTGAAGCTGTGCCCACAGCTACCCCTTCCCCCAGGTGCTCTGTCTCAGGAAGGTGGGAGTTTTATCTATAAGTCCCTGACTGGGGCTTCTGCCTTTCTTTCAGAGATGCCCTGCCCAGAGAGTTGGGTGTGTATTTAGTTACTCAGTTTTGCGCTTTACTCTTGAAAGCTTTTGAGCCTCTGTAAGTATTACCTTGGTCTTGGCTTGCTTATTTGACACCTGTATTCACTTGCTCATCAAACCTCACCCTCATTCTTCCACTTTCTTTTATAATGCTTCTCAGGTCCATCTTCTTCCTTTCCAGTTGCCTGGCATTGTTCCATAATGGATTGATGAAATTCTGATTATTGCATGAGCTTCTAACTAGTCTTCCCTCATGGCAATCTAGCCATTGTCTTGTTGCTGAAATGGTCTTCCACACATACCACATTCAGCAACATGCAATGACTCCTCAGAGTCCTTTGATCACGTCTAAGTCCTCCTCCTGCCATTCAAAACACTCTCTTCCTCAGCAGCCTCATCTCTTGCTAATGTTCAGAATGGCTTCTTCATAACTAACCTGTTATTGTACACCAGTATGCCCCAACTCCAAGCTTGGTGCTTGGTTTTTAATAGGTGCTGAATAAATATTTATATATTAAGAATGATATTAATATATGCTACCATTACTGAGTTTGTATTATGTTTAATACTTTATTTCATATTAATTTTAATAATCTCGTTTAACTATCACTCTATTTCCATTTTTAGTTCAAAGTGGCTGGGGGCAGTTCTTGGAACATACTAGATACCCAAAAATGTTTGTTGGATGAATGAAGAGAAAATTGGGCTAGAAGTTAAATGATTTGGCTGATGTCATATGGCTACTAAATTACAGATTCCAGATTCAAAATCAGGCTGTTCTAATACACAACACTATGTGCTCTGCCAGCCCAACATTACAAATTCATGCAGACTTTTCACTATACTATGTTACCTATAACAAAACAAAACAAGCAACCAGAGAAGCATAAATAGACAATTAGTCTCCATAAGCAAGAGTTGGAAGAGCCCAAGCCAGAATCTCAGGCAAAGTCTCATCCTGTCAGGAAGCCACTTATACTCTTCCAGTTATAGTAAGAGCAAAGAGCAAAGGATAGGTTTTCTGGGGTATGTCTTACTGGAGCCTTAGATGTGGGAAACTGAAGTAAAGCAAATCATAATGCCAAACTTTTATCTAGTGTGTCACACTCTGATTTGGATAGGCTTTGTTCTGATGAGACGTAAAAGCCTTAACATTCCCACTTAATAGCCTGGAATGCTCTATTTACAGTCCTAGAGTCTTGGGTAAACTCAGTCTGTACTTCCTAAGGTTAAAGAAGCATCTACATGTTGTCCTAGGATAAATAACATAGCAAATTCCTTTCCACCTGCCCCAGAATCAGTGCAGTTTGGGAGTTTTCAGAAAGCTATTACTTTCCCTGTTTGGCAGTTCTCAAATGGGCTCATGGTAGATTAGAGACAGTTTCTGAAGTCATGCTGACTTTCTTGAAATTCAAGACAGTATGGTTTGACCAGGTTGTATGCTTACTGACTAGCATTTTGGCTTTTTGCTCCCAGTTCTTTGTGGGTTTTTTCCCTCTTTTCTTTTCCCTCTTTTCCTGGCTAAAGAATACTAGCTGAACTAGTTCCCTTTAATCAACTACCCTGGCTTCACATCCCTGACTCTTCACAAGGAAAATGGTGACTTCAGATTTGGATCTTGCAGGGGTTAGAGCACTGCCAACCCACTGGCAGGCTCTTTACCAGCTTGGGCTCCCATCGAGGTAGCAATCCCACATTCTGGACTGGTGAGCTTCTCTGCAAGGTGCCAAAGTTGTTAAATTCACTCCACTGCTTTGGAAAGCAGAAGACATCCAGAGGCAATTGTAGCATTTGCAAAGTTTGGAGAGAAGTTAGGGCTTCTCAGTGAGGGGATCTATTTTTCCCAAGAGGACCGCTATTTTTCCCAAGATGTTTTCCCAACATCTGGCCTTTTCCAATCCCCTCACTTTTGTGGATTTTGCAGATAAAGCAAATGTTTCCAAACCAGTGACTATTCAGCAAGTGGTGCCCCCAAGGACAGGCTCAGTGGGGCAAGGAACTCCTGTGATCCAAATTCAAACAACTCTTAGGACCCAAACACAAAACACACAAAACATAAAACCCAAAGCTGCTGGGAATTGAAGGGAATCTTTCCAGTGGGAGGGAAGAACTGATAATCTATGCTAAGTGAAATCAGGAATAACTGGACAATAGCAGTTGTTACCATTCAACACCAGTGGTGGCAAATTTGCATTTTTGCTGTTTATAAATACCAGTTCCACAGGATCTCCACTGAGCCCTTTTGAAAAAGTTCAGTGGCACTCATGTCCCAAGCATGCTAAACCCAGTGTGGTTTTTATCCTATAATACAAGAGAGAATTTCTTTGTGAAGGGATTTTTCTTTGTGAACCATTAGTGAAATGCATGACTGCAAGATGCAACTCTTTAGTGGGGACAATCCAACTACTCGCATGGAAGCCAGGTCACCCCAGATTGGAGAAAACTTCATTCTCTTGGAACTACTAAATTATGTTGCCTGGAAAATATGTTAATACCGTTCATTGTCAAACAAGTTTTAACCAACTTGTTTGGAAACAGGCAGGAAATACCAGGCTGCATTCACATAGGTGCCCTGAACTACAGCATCTCTTTGAATGAGACTATTATTTACTTTCTTAAATAAATGTCATGGGGTAAAATCATGCCTTATGCAAACCAGCTGAAATGTGTGATGTAACTATGTTAGCACGTTTTTATAGCCCTGAAAGAACGCAATGGGGTGGGGTCTATCAGTAATCATCTAAAGACGCCGAGTATACATTCCAGATGTTCATTATGTCCCAACCATTTGCTGGGAGTAAAGTGGGGGCTTTCTTCTTGTCCAGGAAGTCTGATTTTAGTAATTGAAACAGAGACTCACTTGAAATATCGTATGTTTGGAATTATAATACTAAATCTCATAGTTCCAGTTAAGTAAGTGTATATGTGCAAAATAAAACAAACATATAAAAAGCAGTGGGGAGAGAGAGAGAGAGAGTAAAGGAAAAAAGAAAGAGCAAGAAAAGGCAATACTATAGGACCTTTGCACCTAAGCTCTTTCTTTCCCATTTCAACCTCACAACACCTTATTCATTTCTACTGTCAAGCTGAGCCTTTACCGATAAGGTCCAGGGACATAGGAAATAAATGCACATGCATATCAGATTGACTGGATCACTGAATAATAGACCTGTGCAAAATCAGACTGTTCAATGGCCTGCACTATTGGAAAAAGACACTCACTCGTTGTGCTGCTTAAATTGCAAAATCTCCTCCAAAAGGAATTAGTTTTGAGCTGTCTTTAATAAGTTCCCTTAAAAACTATTTAGACTTTTAGACTGTAGCAATCTGCTTCAAACGCTCTTTATCCTGGAGGGTAATGTGTTGAATTGCACTAACTTTTTTTGTTGGAGATATTATGAAATCAATGCAACAACCCAAGCCCTTTACAATTCAACCTGGCTGACCTTTGCAAATGAATATACATACATGCCTTCCATTACATAATTTCACCCATCCTCTGATCAAACTGGATTACTTTGTATACTCTAGACATGCTTCATTCCATGTGCACGCCCAGCTCCTGCTAAAGAATCCTCATCCCCACCTCAATCGCTATGTTTTGGGCTGAAAAGTTGAGCACATTTACCACCTGTCCTTCATTAATCCTCCTGCCGTCTCTTCTGTGCCCCCAACCCCTGCACCAGCTAGAAGCGATGATTCACCTCTGTGAACTCCCATATCACTTGAGTCATGACTTCTTCTTTCTATGAATGTATGTAAATATGTAGACACATATCCATATATTTATTGATTCCTTCATTCATAAAATATTTATTGAGCATAATAGCCAACATGCCATGAAATAGAACATGTTGATGAGTGAGTAAAGCCACACCCCATCTCTCCTCTTATGGCAGTTTACCATCTACTGCAGGGAGACCATTATTCATTAAATAATTATATTAATTAAAGTATACTTACAAGTTGAGCTGTGAATCATACAAGAAATACACGTTCCTTCTTTCTGTTTGTTGTTTTAAGGAGTGTAACAAAGGTACTTGATCCAAGTACCTTGAAAGGAAGGAAAGGGAAGGAAGCAAGGGAATCTTCCTTAAGGAATAGACATAGAGGCAAAGGGTTAAGTTATCTCAGTTTCTTAAGGGAAGACTTTACTCAGTACTTGTCTATGCTAGAGCCTCAAGCAGAGCTGGAGGGACTCAAAAAAATTTTTTTTTTTAATGAAACAGCATTTATAAATACAGGTCAGAAGAAATGAGAAGCAGAGGCTCAAAATACCTTCCTCCCCATCTACTTAAGGAAAACTGTCTCTCTTAAAAATACAAACAATCCCTGGAAAGGTTACATTCACTGGGAGCTTAATAGGAATTGCTTTGGGGTTTTACATAAGACTAACAAAGTTTATGCTTTTCATCAACACTATATTGCCTTCCAACATCTCCCACCTCCTCACTGAAAACTGCCTCCAAGACTAGTCTCAAAAAGGAGGTTACAGTCAGAACTGGTTACTCACTTCCTTCTTAAAGACCACATGGTCATCCTACATGCTTTTAATCCTTCTTGACATCCCATCATGGGTACTCTCTAGACTGCTCTGTCCATCTCTCAATCTGACTTAATCTTCTGTACCCCTCCCCCAAATCTTTCTATTGTGCCCCTGGAACTCATAGCAGGTCGTCAGCAAAATTCCCCATTTCCTCATCTTCTTTTGCTTCCTCTTTTTTCTTTAACTGAAACCCATGTGCCTCTGGAGGAAAGTGATTCTGCCTAGTCCTCTCTGTGGAGACTGTTTCTTTTTCTCTTGTATTTCATGCACACCAGGGTCTGGAGATGATGGATAGATGTCCTCTTCAATCCCTACGACTATTTTCAGATGATTTCTCTCCCTCTTTCCCAAACTGCTCCATCTCCAGCTCCTCTGGAGCACAAGTTATCAGAATATACCTCCTGCTCTCCCACCCTGTTGCCACTATCCATTGTCGTTATTGTCAGTCCCCTTCATTCATTAAAGATTTGTTGTCTGGATCACTGCCTTCTTTCCACTATTGACTTTGTTAGCATTCTTAAGTACTTTGGCATCTATGTAGACAGTCTCTTTGACAATCTGGCTCCTCAGCCTTTTTGCCTCCTTGCATTGAGTCATCTGTTCTTCCACCATACCTCATATATCAACCCTAATTCTCATACCCTAAACTTTGGGTAACTTGCATTACCTCCATTTTCTATTTTTCCAGCTCACCTCTTCTAGTATTCCATCTCTAACCATTCCTTGCCACTGTTGGGATCTCAAATCCTTTGATTCTTCTATATTTCCTTATTCCTTATCCCATTATGCCCTCAATTTCCCCTTTACTCAACCCATCATTCTGTGACCCATTCCGTGATCCATCACTTTACTCCATCCCCTGTGTGTACGTACCTCATCCATGTCTTTTCCCATCACATTTGTAAAGGAAAAACCACAGTTCTGAATCTCCATCAACTCCATGCCTACACCTGTACAGCTGAATATGGTTGGAGAAAATGCATAACCAAGCTGAATGGCCTCACTTTAGATTTTTGACCACAAACATCAAATCAGCCCTCAGCACTGTCTGGAAATGCAAGACCTTTCCAGAAACAATGTGAAGAACATTGAGGGAAAGGACAAGACTAGGAGCAAGAGGACTGGGTAGACTTCATATGAGAGATTCAGATTAAGAGATGATGGGTCTATGGATTAGATAAGTGGTCACAGGAATGTTGGTCATACTTGTTATCAAAAAAGACAAACGATAACAAGTGTTGACAAGGCAGCAAAGAAAAGGGAACCCTTGTACACTGTTGATGAGAATGTAAATTAGTACCAGCCACTATGGAAAACTGTAAGGAGGTTGCTCAAAAAACTAAACATAGGCCGGGCGCGGTGGCTCAAGCCTGTAATCCCAGCACTTTGGGAGGCCGAGACGGGCGGATCACGAGTTCAGGAGATCGAGACCATCCTGGCTAACATGGTGAAACCCCGTCTCTACTAAAATACAAAAAAAAATTAGCTGGGCGAGGTGGCGGGCGCCTGTAGTCCCAGCTACTCGGGAGGCTGAGGCAGGAGAATGGCATGAACCCGGGAGGCGGGGCTTGCAGTGAGCTGAGATCCGGCCACTGCACTCCAGCCTGGGCAACAGAGCCAGACTCCATCTCAAAAAAAAAAAAAAAAAAAAAAAAACTAAACATAGAATTACCATATGACCCAGCAATTCTACTTAAAATATTTGAAATCAGTTTGTTGAAGATGCACTCCCATGTTCATTGCAGCACTATGAAATGAATGTGTCTACAACAGATGAATGGATAAAAATGTGGTATATACACCACAGAATATTAATAGCCTTTAAAAAGAAGGAAATTCTGCTGTTTGTGACAATATAGATGGCACTGGAGAACATTATGCTAAGTGAAATAAGCCAGGCACAGAAAGACAAATACCACATATTCTCACTTACATGTGGAATTCATAACAATCAAACGCATAGAAGCAGAGAGTAGAATGGTGGTTGCAGAGGTTAGGAGGAAGGGTAAATGTAAATGAAGAGATAATAGTCAGAGGGTACAAAATCTCAGCTTGAAAAGAGGAATACATTTTTGTAGTTCTATTACCCAGTGTGGTGAATATAGTTCATAATAGGGTATTATATACTTTGCAATTGCTAAGAGTAAATTTCAAATGTTCTCACCACAAAAAATGTTAAGTATCTGAGGCAATGGATATGTTAACTAGCTTGACTGAACTATTCCACACTGTATTCTTAAATCATAACATCATTTTGTACCCCACAAATTTATACAATTATAAATTATTGATTTACAATAAAAATTTTAAAAAAAGAAAAGTTAGAATATTAGTTTATAGAAACCAAGTGGAGAAAGTGTTTTAAAAAGAATAAGGAGAGGTTAGCAATATTAAACTCAAACTCAAAGTATGAATCAGAGTCACCTAGAGGACTTGCTAAAACATAGGTTACCGGGTCACATCTCAGAGTTTCTAATTCAGCAGATCTTGGGTGGAGCCCAAGAATTTAGTCTCTAATATGTTCCCAGGTGACATTTGTTTTATGATGGCAAACCACTGCTGTAAAGATTTTGAGTGAGTTGAGATTTGAAAAGAGTTAATTGGTTTTGAAAATGAGGAAAAGAAAAACATATCTATGTTGTGTTGGGTGGAAAAAGATGCAGGGAGTTAGGAACAATTGGGAGGAGAAGATATGAAGAAAGTGAGGATGGACAACTCTTTCAAGGCATTCAATTATCAAAGAAATGAGGCCAGGTGTGGTGGCTCACACCTGTAATCCCAGCACTTTGGGAGGCCTAGGCGGGCAAACTGCTTGAGTTCAAGACCAGCCTGGGCAATATGGTGAAACCCCATCTCCACAAAAATTATGCCTGTGGTCCCCGTTACTCAGGAGGCTGAGGCAGGAGGATGGCTTGAGCTCAGGAGGTAGAGGCTGCAGTGAGCTGAGATTGAGCCACTGCACTCTAATCTGGTGACAGAGCAGGATTCTGTCTCAATCAATCAATCAATCAATCAATAAAATAAGAAAGAGGAGTCAGATAGGGGCCTTACAGGGAAAGCCTTTTCATTTAAAGTTAAAAGAGATTTGGGCATGTTTATCTGATGACGCCAAAGAGCTGTAGTGAAGCCCTGAGAAACAGAAGGGAACAGGAGGGACAGGAGGCAAATGCTATCTTAATGAGCTGGAGGGGACCAGAGAAAATAGGCGAGATTCGCAGATGGAGGGGCAGGTAATTGAGAGTCATGGATGGCGGCAGATGTGGAGAGGTTTGTGAATGGAGGAGCCCATCCTTTTTTTGTTTTTGTTTTTGTTATTTTGAGATGGAGTCTCCCTCTGTTGCCCAGGCTGGCATGCAGTGATGCGATCTTGGCTCACTGCAACCCCCGCATACCAGGTTCAAGTGATTCTCCTGCCTCACCATCTTTGAATTGCCCAGTTTTTCCCTTAAGATAGAAAACAAGCTCCTCTGCTTAGAGCAAAGGAGAAAGTAGCAGAGCAGGAGGTTTAAAGAGAGGAGAAAGCCTGAAGTAGCTCCTGAGGAGAAAGGGAGAGAGTTGACTATGGACAAACACATGCTGTATTCAGAGCAGCAAGGGCTCAGCTGTGGTTGGACTCCATGATTGCAGAATAGACAGACTTCTCCCAACACTTGGCAGCTGTGGTTTAGAGGCAGAGAAGGCTGCCTGGAATTTACCCAGGGTAGGGGTGACTTTCTCTCTTGCTCTTTTGAGAACAATAATACCTCCATTAATGAGCACTCTGGGAATAAAGCTCTTTACTATGAAAACAGGCAGTCTGAAAAACAAAAACATGTCCATAAATCATGAAAGCAGAACATTTGTAACCTTGTGACAAAATTGCTCAGCATGCAGTTTCTTTTTGTCCTGGATCAAACCCTAGTCTAGATCAACATGTAAAATCTTTGAAGATTGTCTTCTGTCCCAGGTCCCCTTGACCTGCTTCAGGGGTCTGACATCTCCCGTTCTCTTCAACCCCACCCTTTAGCAAACCTGGGAAGGATTTGATAATCAATCTTGTCACTGCTGATTACAGACTGTTGGAATCCCTCACTCATGTGTTGCTTTAGTTGAGAATATGTATTTCAAATGTATTTTCTCCAGCTGTGGAATGATATTGGACTTTCCTTCTTTAAAAAACATTTAGTAACAGCAGGAGTACAGGAAAAGGAGATAGTATATCTGATTTCCAGTGCCCTGTATTGTATGCAACAGCCAGAAAGGTTTCTGATACAGAATATGCTTAGCAGGCATCTAGTGAATGGATGAACAAATAAGTAAATGAATGAATAAATAATGATGATGAGTTGGGGTAGAGATAAAACTGATGCAGAAAGAGAAAACACACACTGTTGGTGGAAGTACAAATTATTACAACCTTTGTTGGAGGGCACTTCTTAGTTGGGTTTCCTTAGAAGTCAACCAAGACAGAAATTTGGAAGGTAAGTACTTGCTTTAGTCCATTTTGTGCTGAGTCTGGGTAATTTATAAAGAACATATATTTATTTCTTGCAGTTCCAAAATCAAGGTGCTGACATCTGGTGAGGCTCTATTGCTGTGCCCTCATAGAGTGGAAGGTGAAGGGCAAAAGAAAGTGCACCTACTCCTGCAGGCACTTTTTATGTGTGTATGGATTGTAGTTAATAAAACAAAATGCAAACTTCTTCCCCTGCTTCTATTCCCCACCTTCTAATCTCAAGGGAATTGAATCTTAAAGAATTCCAACAGTTATCTTGGGGCTCTTAGAAGCCCTGATGTTGGGATTATTTCATTCCTAGCAGATCGCAAAAGTGAGTCCTTGAGGCTTCTTTCCCTGTTGCATTTTTTACAGGTCTCTGCTTTTCTGCAACCAAAAGACATGATGGCTGATCAGTGTCTTTTTAAGAGAAACACAAAAAACAAATACATTCTGCCTCAGGCTGTACTAGATGTCCTTGATAATTGGTTGGCAGTTGAAATGTTCTCATCCTTGAAGAAAGTCCCCTAAGTGGTTATGACACTTTTTCAGGCAGGGAAGGCACTCCTTGGGGGTACCTTGAGGGTACTCAAAGCTTTTCAACATTTGGCTGAGAAGTAGTGTGTCACAGAAGTGTCTGATTAACGTAGATCTTCATTTTGAGGAACTGCTGCTTTTTCTGGTATGCTGGGGGACAGAGGAACTAATTTGCCCTCATGAAACTCCTGAACTGCTGCTGTTTCTTCTGCTTTCACAGCCTCTCCATGGAGGAGAGGATTAATCAGCTAATTGCTCCATGTAATCAGTATAGGAAGCCACATTTAGAATAGAATGCCCAGCTTAGATGGTTTAATTTTGGGCAGGGAGTAGGGGGAAAAATACAGAATCCCCATTTCTCTTTGTCGGCATTACTGAATAATAATAATGACAAAGATAATAATTTCTCATCTGAGTGATCACAACAGCAACCCTGAATGCTCTTCCCGTCTCTAGTCTTGCCACTTTTAAAATCATCTTCCAAGATGTGATTACAGTGATCTTTCTAGAATGTGCACTTAACTCTGATGATCCAATTCCTGAAGACTTTCAGTGGAACTCTATTTTCTTACAAAGCAAAATACATACCATTAACCAGGGTACTCAAAGCCTTTCATAGTCCAATCCTTGTCAAATTATCTAGCCACATCACTTTCCACTTTCCATATTTTTGTGCTTTCTGCAGTGTTTACTGATCTTTACATGAAGCTTATGTTCTCCCGTATTTGCAAGGTCAGAGATGCTGGCCCTTTGGGTTTCCATGGCCCCGTTAGAGTCTTTCCCTTTCATAGTACTTACTACCATGTATTGTAACTTTATGTTTTATTGCCCATATCCTTTATTAGATGACAAACTTTTCTAGATAAATATAATCTCTTGTCTTTATAGTCACAACATGCAGTAGTCATTCAATAAAAGTTGTTTACGTAGATTAACTTCCCTCTACTCTTTTCCCATCAAATGCCTTTGCTTGAATACCTCAGTTCACCCACCTTTGTAAACACCTCATTCCACTCTTACTATTTTAGGTGTACTTAAGAATAGCATTGCAGATTGGGATCCCCAAGCAGAAGACACTGCAATGAAGATTCACATGCTGAAATTTTGGGGGAGGTTTCTCAGGATCAGCACCTGTGGAGGAAGTGAAAGAAGCAGATTGGGAAAAGAGAGAAGTTGGGCTGTTGTATGGCGGCAACAAAGCCTTAGCTGACCCCATGGAAAGCTCTAAAGCTGGGGTAGTCCTTGAGGGTTGCCCAAGTTGGGGCAGAGAGGCTGAGTTTTTATATCCCTACATCAACCAAATGTTGGGTGCAGACTGGCCCTGGAAAGGGCTTTGACCTTGGCAAGGTTATAAGTTCTCTCTTCACCCAAGAGCAATTGGCGTAGAGGCCTCAGAACTCAAGTGTTGATGGGCAACACTTGCAGCATTTGAGGTAGTAATCAGGAATTTCAGTCCCGAATAGGGATCTGGACAGTGCAACCTTCTGTATCAACTATAAATATGAACTCTGGAGTCAGAATGCCTGTGTGTAAATGTGAGCTCTACCATTTGCAAAGTGTTTCAGTTATCTATTGCTATGTTACAAGCCACCCTGAAACTTAATGGCTTAAGAAACAAGTCATTTATTTAGATCACAGATCTGCAATTTGGGTAGGGTTCAGTGGGGATAGCTTATTTTTCTGCACATGGGGTTAGCTGGGATGGCTCATCAAATGTTCAAAGAACCACCTCCAAGATGACTCACTCACATGGCTGTCAATTTCAACCTGGACAACATGGCTTGAGTTTCCTTATGGCACGGTGGCTGGATTCCAAGGATGTATTCTCAAGACAGCTAGGCAGAAGCTGTATCACCTTTTATGGTCTGGCCTCAGAAATCACAGAGCATCACATTTTGATAGAGGGGTGTTGCTATGGTTCCAGTATTCCCCCCACCCCAACCAAACTCATGTTGAAATTTAATTGCCATTGTGACAGTATTAAAGAAGTCAAGTATTAAAAGGTGGGAACTTTAATAGTAGTGATTAGGCCATGAGGGCTCTGCCCTCACGAATGGATTAATGCTGTTTTCTTGAGAGTGGGTTTGTTATTGTAGGAGTGGGTTCCTTATAAGTTTCTGTTCATTATAAATTACCCAGTCTCAAGTACTTGATTATAGCAGCACAAAATGGACTAAGACAGGGTTCAATACTACTTTGTAAGAAGAGCATGTGAGATTGAATTTACTGTTACGACTATGTTTGAAAAATACAATCTTCCACAATTTGCCCTCTGGCCACTATAATTCATGCCAATTTTTATGCAAAATATACTCTCACCCTTCTCCCAAGACCCCTAAGTCTCATCCTATTATAACATTAGGTATAGCCACTTGAGTGTCATTCCGAAGACCTATGACTAAAGAGTCAAGTTGTCTGTTCCTCTCATACCCAACATATAATGGGGGACTTCATACAATAATCCCCATAGATATTTCCATTCAAAGAGGGAGAAAATAAGAAACACACAACTGTTATCACACTACAACAGTTTTGAAATACAGCCAGATGCTTGCTGCTAGTTCTTTGATTAAGCCTCATTCTACTACCTGGGAATGGTTCTACACAGCTCTTGGTTCTGCCCCCTGACTTTTGGCTCCATACTCTAAATTATCCTTTATCTTCCTGTAGCCATATTTGCAGCTGAATGATTTTCTCAGTCTACATCTTAGTCCAAAGCACTCTTTTAATTGTATGCAGTTTCCATCCCTTTTAGTCTGAATTGACAGTGCTTTTACCAGAACAATTCTCTCTCTCTCTCTCTCTTTTTTTTTTTTTTTTTTTTTGAGATGGAGTTTTGCTCGTGTCACCCAGGCTGGAGTGCAGTGGCACAATCTTGGGCTCACTTCAACCTCCACCTCCTGGGTTCAAGCAATTCTCCTGCCTCAGCCTCCCATGTAGCTGGGATTACAGGTGCCTGCCAACACGCCAGCTAATTTTTGTATTTTTAGTAGACACAGGATTTTGCCATGTTGGTCAGGCTGGTCTCGAACTCCTGACCTCAGATGATCTGTCCTCCTCAGCCTCCCAAAGTGCTAGGATTATAGGCGTGCCCCACCATGCTCAGCTCAGAACAATTCTCTTAAAAACTCTTTGGATTTTCTATGAATCATTTTGACATGTACCCACTAGACAAAAGTCATCCACAGACCGATTTGAGCCAGGTATTTCTTTCCATTGGACCTCTGTGAGTGTCCTAAGGAACATCACCCTTATGATTCTTGGAAGCCTTATTGTTTAATGGAGAAGATCTGTGAGAGATGACACTCATACCCTCAGAAGTTATTTTATCTGAATACATCTCTGAGGTACCACCTTAAATATTTCTTAGGTCTTAACAAGGGATTTAAAGCCACACCCTGTATTCAATCCTCTTTGCCTTGAAGCCATTTATAGATATGAAAATCTTGGAGAGGCTGGGGATGAGACACAGTTTTATTTCCAAACCCTGAAAATTCTGGCTCTTTTGTATGTAATGGTTTGTCCTTTAGCTCATCTCTCTCCTCTCACATTTTATCATAGGCAGCTAGAAGAAGCAAGGTGACTCTCCCAATATTCTTCTTGAAAGTCCCCTTGGTTAAATCATCAAATCTACTAGGTACATTTTATTTTGACCATGCTACCCCAGGTGACTGAATTACAAAATTTTCTGCCACTACATAATATAACATGGGGATCTTTTTCTGTAGCTTTGAATAACATTTTATTCACTTTACTTTTGGATATAGTAGCTCCTTGAAGCTTTTTAGGCTTTTACTAAAATTCTCTTCAAGATCTTTTAGGATTCTGCCTACTGTACCAAAGCCAATGCCACATTTTTTACATTTTTTTAAAGTGGCAACATCCAATTCCCATACAAAAAAAAAAATTAATTAATCTCTTACTCCATAACAGACTATCCCAAAACTTATGGCTTAAGGTAAAACCAACGATTTATTTGGTTCATGAATCTTCAACCTGGGCAAGGGTCACCAGGGATGTTTCATCTCTGCTCCACTCAGTTGGGGTGGCTTATCTGGTGGCTGGAGGATTCACTTGCAAAATGGCTTATTCACAGAACTGGTGATTTGGGGTTGATTACCAGTTCCTCTCCATGTGAACTTCTTCATAGGGTGATATGGTTTGACTGTGTCCCCACCAAAATCTCATCTTGAATTGTAGTTCCCATAATTCCCACACGTTTTGGGAGGGACACAGTGGGAGATAATTGAATCATGGGGTGGTTTCCCCCACACTGTTCTCATGGTAGTGAGTAAGTCTCACAAGATCTGATGGTTTTATAAGAGGAAACCCCTTTCACTTGGCTCTCATTGTCTCTTGCCTACCTCCATATAAAATGTGCCTTTTGCCTTCTGCCATGATTGTGAGGCCTCCCCAGCCATGTGAAACTGAATCCATTAAACCTCTTTTTCTTTATGAATTAACCAGTCTCAGGCATGTCTTTATCAGCAGCCTGAAAACAGACTAATATATAGGGTGAGCTAGGTTTTCTCACAGCATGATGTCTAGGTTACAAAGATGAGAATCCTAAGAGAACCAGGTATAAGCTGTATCACCTTTTATGACCTAGTTTCAAAAGTCATGTAGTACCACCTGTGCCATAGACATAAGTTTGCCCAGAGTCAAAAGGAGGAGACATAGACCCCAGCTCTTGGTAAGAGGAATGTCAAAGTCTTATTGTAAGAAGAGAATGGCCATATTTGAAACATATAAGCTAAATCAGGCATATTATTTAACCTTTGTGTACCTCAGTGTATTCTAAAAGTGTAGTATCTTGGAGAAGACACACTACTGCAGTTGTTTTGATTAGCACAGAGTGGAGAGAGCCTACCTTCTCCTTTTATCCTTTACATCAGAGTTCTGGTAGACTACAGCCCAGGGGCAAATATGGTCCATTGCCTGTTTGTGTCAATAAAGTTTTATAAGAACACAGTCACATTCATTAATTTACATGTTGTTTATGGCTTCTTTCACATTATAACAGCAGAGTTGAGTAGTTGTGACAGAGACCATATGGCCTGAAAAGACTAAAATATTTACTATCTGTTCCTCTACAGAAAAAGTTTGCCAATTCCTGCTTTATATCCTTGTCAATCATAGAAAGTTAGAACTGGGAGGGGCCTTATAGATGACCTCTTTGAGTACACTCTATTCCATACTATGGATGACGATGCTTAGGCCCAAAGAGGAGTAAATGACTAGTTAGAAGTAATGACTTTTAGGCCAAGGCAGGAGGATTACCTGAGGTCAGGAGTTTGAGACCAGCCAACATGGTGAAATCCCATCTTTACTAAAAATACAAAAATTGGTCGGATGTGGTGGCAGGTGCCTGTCGTCCCAGCTACTCAGGAGGCTGAAGCAGGAAAATCACTTGAACCTGGGAGGTGGAAGTTGCAGTGAGTCTAGATTGCACCATTGCACTCTAGCCTGGGAAACAAGAGCGAAACTCCGTCTCAAAAAAAAAAAGAAGTATTGACTTTTTTTAAAAAAAACTGTTTACAGTGTAATTTGTTCTATGCTGCTAAACACTTTACAAATACTCTCTCCTTTCATCCATAGCAAACACAAGGTAAACCCTATTTTAATTCCCAATTCATGTCTGAGGAAAGCGGGAACTCAGTTCAGTAATGTGTCTAATTACATACGAGCAGAGCTGGAATTCTAACCCAGGTCTTGCTGAGTCCAGAGCCAGTGCTCTCAACCACAGCCTTTCTCAAAGTGTGCCCTGCAGTCCACTTGTCTCAGAACCACTCACATGAGACCCACTGTACCACACATATGCTATACTCAGGGCTCTCAACCCAGGCAGTACATTGGAATCACCCGAGGAGGTAGTTTAAATATACAGGTACTTGTTAGAAGTATAGTCCTGCAGACTGAGAAGGCCTGTGATGGGTCCCTACGCATCCCTCTTTTTGGTAAATTCTCTTGGTGATTCTTTTCTCATTCAGGATTGAGAATCATTTTTCTCTACCCACTAGAACTGGGTTTTTCTAATTGCTACTTAGGAGTTTAGTAGATAGTATTATTGTTCAACTGACATCTTTACATCAGTTCCCACTTACTCCATCTTACTATTGCATCTACAAAGATACCGTGAGAAAGGCTATTATGAAAGTCGAGCCAAACCTTAAGGTGGCTTTAATGGAATGACCAGGAGGAAGGCACATCTGTTCCCTCCTGGTCTGACTCTTTCTCTTGAGTACGCATTCTCCTCTGAAGTAAAAGGAGCACAGAGAGTGGCAACCCAAATTCTAATTCTGAGAACAGGAGGGACCAGGAAAGAAAAAAGAGAGAAAACCTGGGAGTGGGAAAAGTTGGCAGCTTCTGGGGACTGGAGAGCAGCTTCTGGCCCAGCAGAATGGTTGTTGAGTTTTTCCCCTTCACTTTTCTTTTGCTTTCAATATTCATGTATTTGCAGAAGATTTGAAAATGGAAAATAAATGCAAACAGCAGCCCTTTTGGCTCTAACCAGCCAAAGCCAGAGAAACTAACAATTTTTAAGTAATCATTACTCATATGAACTCATTTAAACCTCGGTACTTTGAAGGAGTGCAATAATTATATCTCCATTTTACATATGGTTGTTTGGTTTTATTTACAGAAGTTGTGATTTCTACATACATCACAGATGTTTGGTGAGTTGCCCAATAAGCAGGGCAGGAATTTAATCCTTATTCTTTGAGCACAGGAATGGCAAGAGAGAAGCTTCCTAATCAAGGCTCTCACATTTATCAATAATGTTAAAGCGTTGTTATGACTTAGGCAGTGGCTTTTGAAAAATTATAGATTCTTTGTATATAAGAAGAGATATTCTCATTCTCATTTTGCTCATTTAACCTGTTGGCAAAATTTGACAATGTTTTGCAAAACTTGACAGTCTCTTGGATTTGTAAAAATTTACTTTGTAACGCAGATGCTAGAAGAGGCCTCTAACTCCCCATCCACATGTTGCCCTTGGTGGATTAACCACCCTGGTTTGCTCAGGACTGAGGGTCTCATGGGACACAGGACTATCACTGCTAAAAGTGCGAAGGTTGTTGGTAAAATCGGGTGAGCTTGTAAGCCTGTTGGTTGCTCCAACTTGTATACAGAACTCAGCTATTTCCTGAGTTCACAAAAAAAGATCTACTCACCAACATTTTATGATTGACATTTCTCATCTCTTTCCTCTTTCCCCTCCCTCCCTCTTTGAGGAACAAATACAATTCTTGTACAGAGGAGTTTGCCCCTCTTCCTGAAGCCATGGTACCACCCATTTCATGGCCCCAGGGCCTCAGCATCTACTCCAAGTAAGCTTATCACAACATTTCTTGAAACAGACACTGTGCTCTCTTGAAGAGGAATGCTGGCAAATAGTTTTATCTTGGCTTGTTGCTGCTTTTGTCTATATATCACCTTGTTTCAAATTGATATGTTTTGTGACAAGTCCACCTAATCTGTGATAATCCTTCGCTATTCATCCTATGAACCCCAATGTACTTAGTACAGAATGCCATACAGAATGTCATACACATGACCAGCTTGGTGGCCTAAGACAATTCACTTGATTTCTCTGAGCTTGGATGCCTCACTTAAGAAAGGGAAGAGCAAAACAAAATGATTTTAAAGATTCCTTCCTACACAGACATTCCTTTGTGTTATGCACTGAGTTGAATACAACTGGGTCATGGGAATCTTTTCCATGTAGCTTGGAAAGCTCACAACAACATCATTTAAATATGCACTGATGCAGAACATGGAAATTGCAACAAGGTTGATCCTCAGACCTTTGCTAACAATGATATAACAATGGCCATTAGTGTCTCCCTCATTTTCAGAAGTCTGCTCTCTGCTCTGTTCTCCTGTGGCAGGGTGCTATTTAGATAGTTACTTATGTGTTAAGTACTTAGAAACAAAGAGGTGCATTCTTTCTACCCCTAATTTTGAAAGTACTTTATACATATTGCAAAAATTTTGGAAAATGTAGAAAAGCACAGAGGATGACAAAAATCATCAATAATCTCTCGATGCAGATATTACCAATGTTAAACTTTTGGTGCATTTTGTAACTAAAAAAATGTACTATGCTCTTTTATAATCAGCTCTATTCACTTAGCAATAGATTATCCTTTCTTATTTTATGTGAGATTTCTAGTAGCTCAATTGGATTCCATTTTATTAGTAGCCATAATTTATTTAATCAAGCCTCTCTGGTTGAATATTGGGGGTGCCCCATCCTTCAGAATTTTTATAAACAAACATCTAAGACTGAACGCGGTGGCTCACACCTGTAATCCCAGCACTTTGGGAGGTTGAAGTGGGAGAACTGCTTGAGGCTGAGAGTTCGAGACCAGCCTGGGCAACCTCCTCATCTTTACAAAAAAATTTTTAAAAACTTAGCTGAGCCTAGTGTTAACTTGTCTATAGTCCTAGCTACTTGGGAGACTGAGGTGGGATGGTAGCTTGAACTCAGGAGTTCAAGGTTGCAGTGAGTTATGATTGTACCTACACTCTGGCTTGGATGACAGAGCAAGACACAGTCTCAAAAACAAACAAACAAAAACTCCAGACATATAATGAATTACCTTTTTTTTATCAGATATCCTTATGTCTGACTACTTTCTTAACAGATATTCCTAGTGGAGAATTCTTAGGGTAGCATTACAGACATTTTTGTTTTAAAAAACTGTCCAAAAGTGTTGTCTTCCAAAAGTTTTCTCAATTTGCACTTCCCCTAACAGGACAGAATTGGGGCTACTCCTTGCAGCTTTGCCAACAATTAGTTATGACCAAGAATTACATTGGTCAAGTGCTTTCGGTGGGGGCAAAGTCTAAAGTGGCAGCCAAACTGCTATTGCTCTTTGATCTTGCCATGTTTATGTAATATGTCTGGAAATAGAGCAGGAAAGCAAACAGTGACATTGATCATTTGGGGTTAGAGTTATCCAGTAAGTATTGAAACACCCAAATATATATCAGGGATCCTTAACCTAGTGTCTGTGAACCTTACTCCAGACTTTTATCCCACTTGATATAATAGTCTGCTCCAAGCTGAACAGGCCGATTTAAACCAGACGCCATGACTAGGCCACCAGGAAACTTAAGAATAAATGAAAGGTTTATAGGAAAAGGAGGAGTGAAGGAAAAGTACCCGTAGCGAGTGCACTTGTCATATGGGTCAACTTATTTTATCCTTAATACATGATGCAGACATGTTTATACCCATTTTATCAGTGGAGAAACTGATAACTTTGAGAGTCTGGGACTTCCTTCATGGTCATGCAGCTAATTAAAAACAGACCTGGGAGCCAAACCGTGATTGTTCTGATCCTAAACTAGTGCTGTTTCCATTATAACACCAGCACGTGTTTGCCTTCCTGGAAAGGAAGAATAAGGCTGGGAGTAAACATAGTGTAAAAAGAATATTATATTAACAGCATAATACCTAGCCTGCAATAGAACTTGAATATATTTTTGTGGAGGGAGTAAATGAATGACGAGTATTTACTTCTACTCCTTTGCTTAAAGTGTCCTAAGCAATGGGAAAAGAGTTGGTAAGGCCTTCTCCTCCACAGAGTTGTCTGGTTCAAGACTTCACCCTTTAATTATACCATACTTTCTTCACTCCAAATTAGTCCAAAACAGCCTACAATAGCTTTGTGTGCCTGGGTGGGAGCGGCAGTCTAGGAGATGTGTTAGGGTGATATGAATTTTCTGATTTTAGTAGGTAGCATATTGGTGATTTCATGTGGTTCAACTTAATAGTTCAAAATGCTGGTGTTTCTTTCCACTTTTAGTACTTATGAGGGAAAGAGAACCACTTCCTCTTCCCTCTCAAGATCTTATGGACACCCTTTTCTCCTTCTAAACAGAAGCGGCAAGGCCAAGTTGCTTGCTCTTGATGTAACAGCACTTAACATAGCTCACCATCTGAGTGTTGGCTGCAGTGGGCAAAGGTGGTGGAATTGGCAATGGAAAAAGCTTTGATGGGAAGGTGTGGAGGTAGATCCAGAGAAGGACCACCTGTTCAGCAGGGAGCATGGCCCCAAGCACAGAGACTGAGATAAAGACCAGGACCCTGATTCCAAGAGTGGGAGGAAAAGGGCAGAGGGAGAAGCAGAGGAGAACAAGACAGAGTCTACATAGGACCTGAGAAATCACATGAATGTTTAGAACCAGGAATAAGCCACAGCCTCAGAAGTTAGGCCTCAGGTTCAAGGTAGAAGGAGGTACAATCTTTATTTTGTTCTTTAAATGTGAACAGGAGAACACATTTTTCCACATTGCACTGAGTCCAACAGAGCCCAGGCATTGGGGCTGTTGCTGTTAATCCTCAGGGGAAGCTTCAGGCTTTACCACTCAGTATATTCTCCAGGGATCTAGTTGCCTGGTCAGGACTGAAGCTGTACAAAGAGACATTCTTCTCTTTGCCAAATGTGTGGTGGTTTCAGAGCTCAGGCTGCACGTTGGGGCATTCATGGGTTAAGATGGGTAGGTTGGGGTTTGTCTTTTCACTTTCACATCATGTTTCTCCATGGAGTCCCTGTGAGCTGGAGAGCTTAGAAGGTGGAGGCAGCAAGAAGGGTCACTGATGCATACAGTTTTGTTTATTCTGCCCAGCAATATGACAAGGGCAGCAGCACAGGGTGCCTATATAACATATGAGGCAGTTGCTCACTATAATGCAGTCTCTATGACCAAGTCCTGGAGCTTGGGCCCTCTTTTACGCTCAATTTCATACCATGACAGCTCATGTTACTAGGGCTTTGCGGGACTTGATTTTGCTTTTTTAATTGAGTCCTCTAAAAAGAGCAAGCATCTCAGAAAATTAACATACCAAACCATGACAGAGATACTTTAAACTTCATATTATAAAGTATTTAACATATCATCAGTAAAGGAGTAGTATAACTAGCCCTCATTATCTATCACTCAGCCCCAACAATATACACATTTTCCTAGTCTTGTTTCTCCTCTATCCTCCAGACTTTTTGTTTGTTTTGTTTTACTAGACTATTTTAAAGCAAATCCCAGGCATCAGATCATTCACTCACCTGGAATTTCTCCAGCATTTCTCTCTAACACCTAAGAACTCTCTTTTTTTTTTTTTTTATCATGGTAGAATAAACATCACATAAAATTTACCATTGTAAGCATTTTTAAGTGTAAGTTCACATGCGTTAAGTAGATTCATATTGTTGTACAACCATCACCATCCAACCATGAGCTTTTTTCATCTTCCCAAGCTAAAACTCTGAATCCATTAAACACTAAGTCCCCACTTCTCCCTGACTCCGGCCCCTGGCAACCACCATCCTACCTTCTTATCTCTATGAATTTGACTACTCTAGGTACTTCCTATAAGTAGAATAGTATAATACAATATTTGTCCCTTTGTGTCTGACTTATTTCACTTAGCATGATGTGATCAAGATTCACTTATGTTGTAGTATGAAACACCTGAGAACTTCTTTTCATTTAGCCAAACCGTAGAACCATTATTACCCTTAACAAAATGAATAATAGCTCTTTAATGTCAACTCATACCCAGTTTGGGTTCATTCTTCTTTGGTTGTCTCAAAAATGTCGCTTTACATCTAGCTGTGGAATGAGGACCCAAACAGGATCTATCATTGCTTTTGGTTTAATCTAACTCACCTTTAATCTAACCCACCCAAAACCTGACACTTTTCTGTGTTTAAAAAAACAAACACAAAAACAGATAATTTGTCCTGTAGAACTGTCCACACTTAGAGTTGGCTGGTTACATGTTGTGACCTGTGATGCATTCAACATGCTTCTCTTTCCTCATTATCTCCGGTAAATGGCAGGTAGCTCTAGCAGCTTTACCAATAGCAAACTATTGTCCAATTTTCTGTAAAGAAAACTTCACAGGGAGTGCTACATCCATCATATTGTGCCATTTAGGAGGTCCGCACATAGGTCATCCTATGTTTAGCAATGCTAAGGTTGCTGAGCTGATGTCACCCTTATCCTTCTATCCCACTTCTGCATCCCACTTTTAACACTGAAAGAAGACTTACACGCCAGCTACTCAGAGTTTACAGCCCTCTGCCCAGCTGTTCTCTTCTGTTGAAAGCAAGGAACAGGTCCAGAGATGTTAACAACTTGTTCAACATCAATTGTTCGTCAATCAATATTTACCGAGCTCCCACTCCTATGAGAACTTGAGGCTCTTCCCATGTGACGTCTCTCCACTCTTCCTCGTGCTTGCATTTGGCTCATTTCTTTTTTGTTTTCATTTTCCCTTTTTATGCTTCACTGAGGTACAATTGATATACAAATAATTACACATATTTATTGTGTACATTTTCATGAATGTGGATATATGTGTACAACCATGGTACCTGTCACCACAATCAAGGTACTAAACATATCCATCACCTCTGAAAATTACCTTGTGTTACTTTCTGAGTTGGTTTCTTTGTTTGTTGTAAAACAATTTAACATGAGCTCTATCCTCTTAGTGTATTTTAAAGTACACAATACCGTATTATTAACTATAGGTAATATGATGTACAGAAGGTCTGTAGAACTTGTCTTGCAACATGGCTGAGTTCTTAAAGGCTACGAAAACTTCCTAGAGTAGACCACAAGCCCCAAGAAGGCAGAAGATACTATCCATTTATTCCCCCATTGAATCCCTGGACAGACCGCAGTTCCTGGCACAGAGTAGAAAGATGATAAATATTTGTTGTATAAAAGAAAGAAAAAATGAATAAATGAATGATTCATTAATTAAAAGACGCATGAACTTTTGGGGTACTTCTCCAAATGTATGTTTTTTTCTAATCTTTATGATCTTCATAAAAGAGTGCCCAAAAAATTCTTATTAGATTCTCCCCATGATTTCATTTCAATATGAATTTTAGACACTTATAAAAAGCAGTGACCCCTTGCCAAGTGCTTTTTCAAGGAGATCTCACAAGAAGTCAAGGACTGGCACTGAGTTTGCCAAAGGGCTTTGAAATCTCTTATCTGGGTCCTCCATTGCCCATTTGTAATTCCCAGAAAGCAGCCAGAGTGACATTTTTAAAAGATGGTTCCTATCATGCCAGTCTACCACTGAAAACCCTCCAATGTCCTTCCATTGTGTTACGAATAAAACCCAAACTCCCAGATGGGGCCCCCAAGTCCCTGCCCATCCTCCCTTGTGTTCTTCTTTCTAGGCTTATTTCTTAGCATCTCTCCTCCCACTCTGGCCTTGTTTCATTTCACTGGCCCCAGAACATACCGGTCCCTTCCCACCTCAGGTCCTGGTAGCTGCCTTTTTCTCTTCCTGGCCTGCTTTTTCCCAGATCCTCCCAAAGCTGGTTTAACCTCACCTGTTGGACCTTCAATCAATTGCCCTGGGACAACCCTATGTAAAACAGGCCTCTTCCCATTGCTCTCCAGTCCATCACCCTGGCTATTTACTTCATAACATTATCACCATACAGAATGAGATTACTTACTTGTTTCCTTGCTTACCCCTTCTTCATTAGAATAGAAGCTCCATAATGACAGACAATTTATTTGTCTTATTCACTGCTATGATCTCTAAAATTAACACAATGCATGGTAGAGAAAACAGGCTCAGTAACTATTGGGTGAATGGATTAAGGTAAATATTTATTTATTTATTTATTTATTTATTTATTTTAGATGGAGTCTCGCTCTTTTGCCCAGGCTGGAGTGCAGTGGCACAATCTCGGCTCACTGCAACCTCCGCCTCCTGGGTTCAAGCAATTCTCCTGCCTCAGCCTCCTGAGTAGCTGGGATTACAGGCGCCTGCCACCATGCCTGGCTAATTTTTTGTATTTTTAGTAGAGACGGGGTTTCACCATGTTAGCCAGGATGTTCTCGAACCCCTGATCTCATGATCCACCCATCTCGGCCTTCCAAAGTGCTGGGATTATAGGCGTGAGCCACCGCGTCCGGCTAAGGTAACTATTTAAAAGCTGTGAATGCAGGATGCCTGAATTGCCTCACATCAGCCTGTCTACCCCGTCCCTGGTCCTCACCCCAGTACACTGCTAAGCCTCTTGACACATTGCCTTATTCCATTTGGGTTGCTATAACAAAATACTATAAACAGCGTGGCTTATAAACAACAGAAATATACTTCTCAGAGTTCTGGAAACTGAGAAGTCCAGTATCAAGACCCTGGGAGATTTAGCATCTGATGAGATCTTGTTTCTGATTCACGGATGTTGCCTTCTCTCTATGCCCCCACAGGGTGGGAGAAACAAGCTTCCTTGAGCCTATTTTATAAGGGCACTAATGCCATTCATGGGGGCTCTACCCTTATGTCTAATCACTTCCCAAAAGGCCCCATCCCCTTTTACTGTCACCTTGGGGGTTAGATTTCAACATTTGACATTTCGGGGGAACACACACATTCAGACCATAGCATACATTATGGCGTGGCATGGCGCCAGACTCTAAAAAAGGTTAAAAGAACCCTGATTTGCTCAGGTCTCCAGCTCCATATTTAATCCCCCTAAGGCAATTGGGGGCTTCAGTACTGCAGTCAAGTGATGGGGCAAAGCTAGGCATGCCTGAGGTTCGCATCCACTTATGCCAGTGTTCACCCAGCAGCCAGGTGTCAGGAAAGGCTGGCAGGCTAAGGGACACTGGGGTCATGGCCTCAACCTCCCAGGTGTCTGGGGAAACCCTCCCCCAACAGCACACTCTCAGCGTCTTAGAACCATTGGGGAGCTTTTAAAAATACTAACGCTCAGGCCCCACCTCAAAACAATACCAATTGAGCTAGAATTTCTGAAGGAGGGCTCCAGAGAGCAGTAGTTTCATAGAGCTCCTTAGGTGATTCTAATATGCAGCCAAGGCCAAGCGCTACTAGTATATGAACTGCTTGGTGCCTAGGAGGTGCTCACAAAATGCTGATTGAAAAACAACTTGGAACAAGTTGCCTCGTATGCTGTGTTTCAGCCATTTGACAAAGTCTTTTATGGGAAATGATTTATATGCAACCTTTTCTCCCTTCCACCCAGGGGATCCGACTACCAGAGGCCAGAAACTTATTTCTGGAGTCTTTGCTGGAGTAGGCATTCTTATGCCCAAGAGAGTATTGTGGTGGCTGTTAGCAAGAGCCTGGAAAGATAAGAAAGTTTCAAAAATGTTTTTGGGGCATGACAAAAACCCCATTGTAACACAACGCTAGTTGGAATAACATTAAAGAAAAGTGAATTATGCCTGTTTATCAAAGGGAAAATGAAAGCCCCTTGGAAACGAGTTTTATTTTGAAGCTGAAGCCTTTAATCAAGTTGACAATAAAAGATATGGTCCTTCTATGAACTGAGGAATGATAAGCAGCCATTTGCAATCTCAATACATAGCTTCTGGTATTTAACTCTATGTTTCACCCCTGGTATATTGAGAATGAACCAATTTTCATGATGGTTAGAGAGAAATGGAGTCCTTACCCTGATTCAGTTAACTGAGTGTACAGTGGAAATAATTCCACATATCTTCCTTTCCTCACCTCTGTGCCTTGGAATTCAGAAAGAATATTCACAGGCAATCACTTTAAACAGACTGACAAAAGCACGTGCTCAAAACTTTCATTGCAAAGAACTTTTCCATATAGTAATAGACTTTAAACCTGAAGTGAAGCATGTGTATGTTAGTGTGTGTCTGTGTGCGTGTGTGTGTGTGTGTGTGTGTGTTGTGGTAGGGGCTGTCTTTTTATTTCTCCAGAACCAAACAGAGTGAGTAGTAGATGAATAGAATTGCCAGACTTAGCAAATAAAAATGCATAATTCCCAGTTAAATTTGAATTTTGGATAAATTTGCAAATATCGCCTGAGACATACTTATACCAAAAAATATTCAGTTTTTATCTGAAATGCAAATTAAAGTGGGCAGCCTATATTTTATCTGGAAATCGTACAAGAAGAAAAGAGGGGTCCTTTCTCTTACATATACAGAGTCCAAATATCTTACTCCAGCCTGTCCAGGATGTCTTGGAGGTGTAGATCTTCAATAAATGTCCAAAAATATGGGCCAGGAGGGTGATATTGGCAGTCAGTATCAAGAAGTCAGTGTATCAGTTAGCAGATGCTTCATAGCATCACCTCAAAACTCTATGGCTTAAGATAATAGTTTATTACTGCTAACACTTTTGCAGATTGATTGTGGTTTGTTCATGTAGTCTAGACTGGGGTTTATAGCTATAGGTCTGTGATTAATTTGGGGTAGTTCAGCTTAAAGCAATGGCAGCTGGAGAGACTATGCTCCCTAAATCTCTCTTCTTCCTCCTGACAACAGTGGGATCATTGGTGCATGGTCTTCTCATAGTGATAACAAAGGCACAAGTGTACAAGTGGAAATATGCAAGGCCACTCGAGGCCAAAGCTCAGAACAAGCACGCTGCAATTTCTGCCCACATGCTGTTGGCCAGAGCAAGTCACATGACCAGACCCAAAGTCAAAGGGTAGGGAAGTACCTTCCACCCACGAAGAGGAGGCCATGGCAAGGGTGTGAATCAGGGCTAACAATTCAACCTACCACAGGCAGGCACAGGGAAATTGAGGTTTAGGGAAGGGAATCAAGTCATTGGCATCTTTTGGAAGCAAAGAGGACCTAGACATGCAGGGAGGGGGAAACTGGAGGTCAGTTACTGGGGAGCTGGGCTACAAGGTCAGAGGGGCTCCAATGCAAGACTTACTTGATTCTTAATTTGATGCCAATATTTCCATGTGCCTGGAAAAGTTCTCATGGACTGAGATGAGACAGAACATACAGGTAAGGATTTAATGGTCTTGGCAATGAAAGTTACAGGACAGGAGTATGGTTAGCAGTTCTCCTAAACTTTACTCCTTAACTCACATTGCACCCCTTGCCATCTCACCCTCCATTAATTACTCCTTTGGCTGAAGAGACAAGACACCAAGGCCATGGTAAAAGACAACTCATTTGCATTCATTAGTGTTGTAGTCAAGACTTTTTCCATTCAAAGAGGAGAAATCCAACAAACTAGTCCAATCTAAAAAGGGAAATGTTAACATATAACTAAAAAGGCTACGGATATCAGCTTCAGGCAAGGCTGAATCCAGGTGCTCAATTGATGTCAATGGGGACCTGTGTTTCTCTGTTCCTGGGCTCTGTGTTCCTCTGTGCTGGCATCATTCTTAGGCAAGGTTCTGCTTCATGAGGCCACAATGGCCGCTGAAAGCTCCAGATGTACACTCTATCAACTTGGCAACTTAGGAAGAAAGATTGCAACCCCCCCCCCCACTCCCCCCGGCTTTTTTTTTTCGTTCAGTGAAAATCCTGGAATTGAATTTTGGGCTTAATGTGAGTCAAATGTCTACTTTAGGCTTAGTGTGGATCAAATGTCCAGGATACTGATTTGCCATACCTGAGTGTGCGAAGTGGAATTGTGACATCTGATCACTCCCACCTAATCCACTCTGACTGAAAGCAGGGGAGGGGTGGGAAAATTAGGGAAGTGTAACCAAAGATGCTGTGCAGGCAGAAAAGCAACACATATCTCTATGGCTCCTCATTTTCCTTAGAGTAAAAGCTCCTTCAGTATCTGCTTTCCCCAACTGTCACTGTCCTGTTACCTCCCACTCTCCCCAGCTTTATTTCTTTTCAGCTGTACTTGCCACCATCCTCTCGCAGGCATTCAAGGAGCACCTATATTAAGAAGCCTGTGCCACCTATTTGGACACTTTCTCACTGATACCTCCCTAAACTATTTTAAATAGAAATCTGAGCCCTCATCACTTCTAATCACTTTTACCCTGATTTACTCTTTTCCTCCTTTTTTTTTTAATAGTATGTCTCATATCATGTTTATTGTTTACTCTATCTCTACCTTCATTCCCATCCCCTTCTTTACTGCCTGTAGAATGCCAACTTCACAAGGGCAGACATTCTTTGTATCATTCATGAATATATCTCAAGGGCCAGAAATCGTGTTGGCCACATAGTAGGTGCTCAGTAAGTATGTGTAGCATGAACCTACTACAGTTTCTGAGAGATGCTAAACATCAGGTCAATTTTAGAGAGAAGGGATTTGCTAGGGTTGCAATTCCACAACGATCCAAATCCCAACTCCCCTGTGATGTACCCATGAGAGAAATATTAATGTTTCCTTCTGAACTTAGATAAGACCCACCAGGTAAGCCCTATGAATCAACGAACACTTCCTGAAATTAGGAAGTTATGCTCTAGTCTTGCATACAAGATGGAACTTGGGATATCAGCCCAGGTGTGGTGCAACTAGGGAGTACCAGATGTCTTTCTCTGTGGTGGTGGTGGTGGTGGTGGAGTATGACTAAGAAGGTAGATGGCATCAGAGTGGAGGTGATGGACATTGAAAGAGAGATGGAGAAGTGTCTAAAACAAGATTAGGGCTGTGCATGGTGGCTCACGCCTGTAATCTCAACACTTTGAGTGGCTGAGGTGGATGGATTGCTTGAGCCAACGAGTTCAAGACAAGCCTGGGCAACATGGTGAAACCCTGTTTCTATTAAAAGACAAAAAATTAGCTGGGCATGGTGTCTCATGCCTGTAGTCTCAGCTACCTGGGAGGCTGAGGTGGGAGGATGACCTGAGTTCTGGAGGTCAAGGCTGCAGTGAGCCATTATCATGCCACTGTACTCCAGCCTGGGCGACAGAGTGAAAACCTGTCTCAAAAAAAAAAAAAAAAAAAAAAAAGAAATTAAAACAAGAATAGATCTTCATATTTTATACCTTATCTTGGAAGGAAAGGCCTTAGTTACCTGGTCCAAAATTGAAGAGTGCTTTATGGGCTGATGGCACGTATATAATCATGAGGTATCTTAGTTTATTTTTATTGTGCACCAAAGGGTCGTAACTCTTCTTGCTAAACTAGGACACTTCTGAAAGTCACATGACTGATCATGGACTCCTCCAGGTGTGGGCATGGAGCTCTCATTTCATTTACCTAAGCCACAGCTTTTGCATCTTTCTGAGATGGGAATAGCATTCACTGGGTCCTCGAGAGATCCAATACCCACTGCCCAATTTCCATTGGTTTTATGAGGAATAGATGTTTGTCATTCCCTATTCTTAAGCTGCTGCTATTGAGAAATGATATGGAGATATGGAAAGTGTGCTGAGATTAGCAGTGAGTGGGACTGTGCACCACTTCCAAATACAACATGCATTTGGAAGAGCTCATGCATTGGGAAGGCCCTGTTTGAAAGGTTATTTCTTAGGGGCTTTCCGAGACAGCTGCACTTAAACAACAACAAAACAAATTAAACAGTTTGTGGTGAAAGCAGAGCAAAGGGTGGACCCCAAATTAACATGAGGGCCAATCTGCACTTGGGGGACTCCAGAACTCAGATCCCTGGGAATGCCTCTCTTTGCCAGTGACCTTATGTGTTTGTTCAACTGTCCAACTGAGGGTTCATCCTGACATTTAGGCAACAAGTCAGAGCCTGTGGAATTACAGTGACAATTCAAACATGAGAAAGAAACAGCTGCCCAATAGGGCCACAGGAAATACTGCTATTCAGGAAAACTGCTTTTCAGGGTTTTTTTTTTTTGGTCTTTCTTTTTTTCTTTCTCTCCTCACGAGATGTTGGTTACTGAGATCTCCTCCCCTGATTGTACTCCAGGTGCCTGTGGAGGAGGTGGCAACAGGCAGTTCCCGCCCTCTGGGAAGGAGCAAAGAGGTGGGGAAGACAAGAAAGACACTGGAGAAAGGTACAGGATAATTTGTGTCGAGACTGGTGCCTTAAAAGGCGGTAGGAACAGATGGTTTAAAGGGAGGAACTGCTTCTTTGCACATGCAAAGAGAATTTCTGCAAAAATCTTCCAGAAACTTTTTGCAATTCTTATCCCCTTACAGCTGGACAGGGCAACTAAAAAGTGATGAGTAAGTGAGGAAGACTGCGCTTTTCAGTTGATCATTCTCTGCACTGTTTGGTTAACTTATCTTCCATATCTATTGTTTTTTAATTGAAGTTTTTTGAAAAGATCTATTTAATTACAACAAAATAAGTCACAGGGACTTCACTCACTCTACCTTTATTCTCTATGAGCCAGGGAAAAAGGCTTCACTTACCAGCTGTGTGGACTTGGGCAAATTATTTAACCTTCCTGTGGCCTATTACCTCATTTAAAAAATAGGGTTAATAATAGTGCCTGCATTTAGGGGTGGTTGGAGGACTCAGTGAGATAAGATACAAGGCTGGGTGCTGGTTATGACAAGCACTGAGTAATCTTAGCTATCACTATCACTAGTCTGGTTCAAATGCTGTCCGAACACAGAACTCAGCAGCATAGGCTAGTTTGTCCTAAAGACAGGCCCTAGCGGTCATGGCAAGTGACAGCAGCAGCTGCCTTGTGGACTGTTGTCTCTGGTCCCATGGCTGGGGCTCTGATGGACAAGGTTACATGGTGCATAGATGGCTCCTAAGTGTTCAGATCATCAGAGGCGGGAAGGAACAGCTGTTTGGGATTGGAACCAGGCAGAAGGCAAGGTTGATGGGGTCACAGACACACCTGTCATTATCTTAGTAAAATAAATTGTCTGCCTAACAGCATGTCCTGATAGATCTGAGAAGAATAGAAAATGTGGAGCGGCCCAGTGGTAAACAAGAAACGAAGTATGTATTCTATAATTTGGTTAAAATGTCATCTTCCCTGCCTTCTCCTTACTTTTCCACTGAATATGTCTGGGGCTGGAAGGGTCTTAGCCATATATAGAATCATAAAATAATTGAATATAAGGACAGAAAGGAACTATATAGATCAATTTGATCCAGCCCCAAATGTCAATAGTGCCAAGGTTGAAAATCCAGTCTAAGCTAATGACATCTTCCTCCTTATAATGGTTAGTTTAAAATTCCAGGCTTAAGCCAATTAGCACAAGGTACATTAAGTAACAGAGAACATGATTTATACTAACTTATACAACTAGGACATTTATTTATCTCATATAGTAGGAAGTTCAGTGGTAAGGCAGACTTCAGGTCTGGATGATCCAGTAACTCAACAATGCCATAAAGTTTAGTTTTTCTCTATTTCTCTGCTCTACCATTCTTGGTGTGTGAGCTGTGGTGTTAGGCTGTTTTCTAAGATATCTGTCAGCAGCAGGTGGTGTAGGTGTGCTTTCTTGTTTCTAACCCATGTTGGGGAAGAGAGGAGAGAAGGGAGAGGAGAGAGGAGGGAGGAGAAAGAGAAAGAGAGAGAGAGCACCTCTCTTCCAGCCATGTGATGAGAAGTCCATAATTTCAATCAGATTAAGGCAATTTAGGATATGTGTTCACCTCTAGACCAGTAATAGTGGTCAGGTAAATACCTTGATTGTCTTAAATAGTGGTCAGGTGAATACCTTGATTGGCTTAAGCCTGGAATTTTAAGTCAACCATTAGTAAGGGGGAACACATTAGCTTAGACCTGGATTTTCAACCTTGGCATTATTCACATTTGGGGCTGGATAAACACCTGTTGTGGGGGATGTCCTGTGCCTTGCAAAATGTTCATCACCGTTCCTCATCTCTGCCCACACAGTGCCAAGAGTAAGGGGCCATGTGGATAGAGGAGCAGCTGGGAGGAGGACAGGGACCAGATGGGGCAAGATCTTGTAGACCCTGTTCGGGATTTCCGTTTTTATCTTAAAAGTACTGGGAAGGGACAAACGGATTTTAAATAAAGGATAATTCTAGTTGAAGTCTGGAGAAAAAATAGGAGCAGACTAGTAGGGGAAACAGAGGGCCCGGATATTGCAGTAGAGCAGGTGATAACTGAGTCTGTTTCAGCTATGGTGGTAGAAGTAGAAATGGAGATAAATGGACATATTTGAGTGCTACTTGGAAGCTAAACTAGATAGAACCCAGTGCTGGAGTCAATATGGGAGATGAGGAAAGGAAGATATTAAAAATGAAGCATGGGTTTCTGGTTTGTTAACTTTGAGAACATTGGAGAATGATCAGATTGTAGAAGGAAGATCATGTTCTGAATATATTGAGTTTGAGGCCTGTCTGAGACATTCAAGTAGAAATGTCAAATTGGCAGATGGAGATATAAGCATGGTCTTCATGAGATAATATTGGACTGGAGAAGGTAGTGAGCATGCTGAAAACTCACCTCAAGGGACTCTGACACTTAGCGGTTGCAGTTTGGATAAAGAGCCATGAATCTGGGAAGGAGAGGCCAGAGGAACATAATTAAGAGGGGTAGGAGGGGGTTCCAGGAGAGGGTTGTATTCCTTAAGCCATTGCATGAGAGCATTTTGAAAGGGAAGGCTTGATCAGCAGTGTTATATGCTGTGGAGAGGAGATGGAGGGTGAGGACCAAAAGATTGTCCTTTGGATTTAGTGACATGGAGGCCATTGGTGACTCCAGCAAGAACCATTTGAGTGTTGAAGTCAGAAGCCAGGTTGGAGACGCCGGATGAATGCATGGGAGACAACAAAAGACATGGAGTTGATTTCTCTTGGAGAGGTTTGGCTGTGGAGGAAAGAAAAGGGAGGAGGATAGCTGGAGGAGAAGTGAGGGTCAGGGAGAGTTTTTCTTTAGGAAGAGACACATGGCTATGTTTAAATGGTTTATGAGGGTGGGAGAAGAGGTTGGAAAATACAGGAGAGAAGTGAAAATGAATAGTGTAAAGTTACTGAAAAGGCAGGAGGGAATGGAATCCAGGACAAAGGGCACTTCTGCTATCATAGCCAGAAAGGAGGAGAGAAGAAGCATGCATGTACGTGGATTTGAAGGGTTTGTGGCTGGAAGTTGCTAGCATTCTTGCTTGAATTCTTCTATGGCTCCCATCAGTAGGTAGCTCAGTGTCTACAGAAAAAGTGTGGGGAAGCTTCTCTTGTCAAAAATATTTGGGATATGCTATGTTAAGTTTAAGCAGTTTTCTTCACTGCAGGACTTTCCAAGGCCTTTAATACATCAGCATTCATTGTGAGAGTTTAAGAGGAGGGTAGATGAAACAGCATTTCCCACTGGACCACAGAGCTCTCTGAGTGCACAGCCTCTCATGGAACCAGTTTCGTGCCACTCTGGGAAACACTAAGCAGAATCAACACCTTCGTTTTATGGCAGAAGAACCTGAAACCCTGAGATGGGAAAGGGTAGAAAGTTGGTTGAATTAATAGCCATGGGGACACTTCTGCAGGGAGCACAGGGGCTCCCCCAGGCCTTCACTTATGTGAGCACAGCCCTTTTACTCTTGTTTGTGCTGATGACCCCAGCACTCTGCCTTAGCTGGAACCATATAGTTCTACTTTGAAATATGAAATTACATGGAGAGGCAGCTATTACACCTTTGTGTGTTACCTGAAAGTATCTACGGCAAGACATAAATCTACCGATTCTGAGTTCTGCCTGCCTGGAGCTCGTAACAGAACTAGCCGTGTGCCCTTGAGCATGTGACTTAATTTCTCTGTGTTTCAGTTTCCTCATCTGTATGCAGGGAGTAGTCATGGCATCTCTACCACAAATAATTGTTGTGATGATTAAATAGAATAATAAGGCTGGACGCAGTGGCTCATACCTATAATACCAACACTTTGGGAGGCCGAGGCAGACAGATTACTTGAGGTCAGGAGTTCGAGACCAGCTTGGCTAACATAGTGGCACTCCATCTCTATTAAAAATACAAAAATTAGCCAGGCATGGTGGTGCACACCTGCAGTCTCAGCTACTCAGGAGGCTGAAGCATGAGAATCCCTTGATCCTGGGAGGCCGAGGTTGCAGTGAGCTGAGATCATGCCACTGCACTCCAGCCTAGGTGACAGAGTGAGGCTCTCTGTGTAATAATAATAATAATAATAATAATAATAATAAATAGAATAATACTTGTAAAGGGCTTAAGATAGTGTCTGACCCGAGTAAGTACCTAATAACTGTTAGCTATTACTGGGAACAGAGGGGCGGCTGGGTTACAACCTATGAACAGGGCAGCAGAGAAAGCTGGCAAAAGAAAAGAAAAATGAACAGATGTGTCAAGCAAGGTAGAAGAGAGTAATAAAAGAGTAATAGAGAAAGGCTTTTCTCAGAGCCTGGATCTGCCTTGGGATTTGTGAGACAGCCCTATGTCTTTATAACAAATTCCCCTATTAGCTTAAAGCTAGCTCAGTGACTTGCAAACAAATAGACACAGTGGCTGGAGTGGTTGAAGAGAATTTGAACCTGAGTCCCATGGCTTCTAGTGCAGGACTCTGATTATTACCACACGTAGTTTGTTTAGGACTTAGATATAACTCATCAAGAAAAATCTTCTCCCAGAGAAAGAAAGCAGACCTTTGCAGCTGGCAGCAGATTGTGTCTGGGATTAAATTTAGTGTCCCTGGTTTCAGGAGAGGCAGACTCTTCACCTTCCAGCTGTGCAGTCAGCACCTGACTGAAGCTGTTGAAGGTGTTACAGAGATGTAAGGCTCTGAAGCTGTGTCAGCCCCCCTTCTCCCTTTAAAATGTTCAACTCAATGGTTTGTCTATGACATCATCTAGAAATTGATGCAATGGATAATGTTTGCCTGTTGCTGAGTTTGGGTTTCCCATGAATGTCCATGACTCCAAAGTTCAGCTTGCTCACTTCATCCTGCCTGGAATACCTTACCCTTCTTTTTCTCCCTGTGGTGGGCCTACTCTTGTGAAGTTCAAACTTGAGTAGGCTGGAGATCACCTGTTAAACTGCCACTTTTCTGGGCCCCATGCTGGATTCTGACTCAGTCACTCTGGGATGGGACCCAGGAGTCTGCATGTTTAACACGCACCACAGATGATTTTGATGTAGGCAGTTCAAGGTACCACTCTTTGAAAGCACTGCACATTCTTATCCAGATCTTTTGGAAAGAATTCCAGAATTGTGAAAATATGGAGTGGGATTTTTAAGAAAAATTTTGATGTTGAAAGTCAAAGTTATGTAGGGGTTATTTATTTATTTATTTATTTATTTTTAACTTGTGCCTCAGTTTTCTGGTGTGTTTAATTGGGCCAGTAGTGGAGAGGCCTCTCTCTTGAGGTTGCTGCATGGCTCAAATGAGCTAAATGCAAATGAAGGACAGTCTGTAAGCGGGAAGGCCCATGGCAATCATTATTTTGTGTTAAAATACAAGTCTCAGTGCTGGAAAGGATCTTAGTGGCTATGTAACCTAACACTTAAATTTTCAGCAAGAAAGGGCTGGAGCAGAAACCACATCTTACTTTCCACTGTATTCCCTGATCCAGCTCAGTGCTTCCTCCATGGCAGCAAGCTTAATTTTTGTTGATAAGGACTCAATATTTTTAAGCTTTTGAATGCAAATGAATCATCACCCAAGATGCCGATTGGCTGACACGAGTCCTATTTGGTCGGATACTAAATAACGAAGAGGAAAAAACTGGTTATTAATGCAAAGAGGCTAGGAAAAGGCAGTGAATAGCGGCCCAAAAATAGCCTCAATAATTATAAGTCTTACAAAGCCTGTTGCGACGTACTTTATGAGTCAAAAATGAAGTGTGTGTGACATGAAATGAATCATTCTGTGAATAAGAGAAGTAATCTTGCTTATTTAAATGTGTTTTGTCAGCAGTGATGCTCTCTCCTGAATAATGCGTGCCCTTAAACAAAAATGATGGATAGCTTTGTTGGTGTAACATGAAATGGATACAATTCTGCCGGTAAAAAAAAAAAAAAAAAAAAAAAAAAAAAAAATCATGGTAATTTAGTATTAAATGGACTCTGGCCTCACCTTAATTAAAAAAAAAATTATAACACACTTAAGTAAGTTTTCATGTATCAACCCTTTGTATTTTGGGAATACATGGTTAGCCTCTTTCTTTCACTTTAGAATTGATGGGTAGGAATAAGGAGACCATGTTTCTCCATTTATCTCTCTCCAGAGCAATCTGTTAGTATTATTATATGCCATTCTCATAAGCTGCTTATCTTATATAAAGCAAAATAGTCCTATTTTCATACTCATATTATTTGTAATTATTTCCAGTGTTTTTATTGGGATGGGGGAGATTGCATGCATTTCTTTGATGTATTGGTACCTTGTTTCCAGAACAAAATTGAGACAGATATATTAAGATTACTGTCTGTGCTGATTTGTTGTGATACATTGAAGGTTTTGGACTTCAACAAATAAATTCCTTCTTCCACTTCTGAGTCTGAAACAATTGAGAGACTCACACAGGAAGCAGGCCAAACAAGAGGTCCAAATTTCTTCTTGATGACTGAGAAACTGTTGAGAATGTGATTATCAACCATGGCTAAGAGGATTTGTTAAGATTTTCCTCAAGAATTAGATAGTCATGACTGTTAGTTGCGCCCTCCCATTCCACATCCTCTTTTTCCTTAGTAATAGAGTTCCCAGGCTTTGGTAGGGCACATGCTCCTTAAGGAAATAAACAAACAAACAAAAAACATATTTCCACTCTCCTTTGCAGCTGGATAGCCATATGACTAAATCCTGGCCAATAGGATTTAAGTGGTGTGTGTAACTACTTGAAAGTGCACTGAAAGGGAAGTCCATCTTTATCTCCTTCCTTCTTCCTGCCAACTAGAAGGTGGATGTGATGGCTGGAACTCCCGGAAGCTAATACCCCTGGAATTCTACCCACATGCTGACAATGGTAGAACAAGACAAGAGGCTCTGGGTTTTCTGATGGCCATGAAGTATCATAGTAGTTTCGAATGGCTTACCTCTGTATATCACTTATATTCAAAAAGTATAATTTTCGATCTGACTTAAACCCTAGTTATTTGGGGTATTCTGTCATTTACAGATAAACTTAGTCTTAATACAGCAGTTAAAGGTCTCTCCCACAGGGAGATCCAGATCTAGATCCAGATCCTGGAGATCCACATCCTGGCAGAAATAGAAGAAATGTTTTTTGTCAGCAGTGATGGACAGATCACAAAAGAAAACTACTCAAAAGCAGCTGAGCCCTCAACATTATGTTCTTTCCTCCAAACACCAATCAGGTTAGTGATTGTTTACCCCAAGGAGAAAATGACTGGAAGTACCAAGAGAGGCCAGGAATATTAGCTAATGGAGGACCCTCCATATGGAAACATGAGACTTGGAAAAAAGAGGTTGTCCTGAACCTGGGAAATATGAATGCACTAAAGATTGCAAAGGCTGAAAAATGAGATTGACAAAACACGTTCCACTGACAGTAGAGTAGACCTTTGCCATTATGACCAGGGATTCATGTTGCTAGGCAGTGGGATAGGCAGGACTCATTTATGTAGGTTTTTAAATGCCAGATGGAAGAGCTGTGAGCTTATATTTTGGCAAAGAAGGAGGAATCAGTTATTGTTATGTGATCCTTGACTAGGTACCATGCAAGGAATGTGTCATGGATGTCGGCCCCACAAGGATAGTGGAGGGTGGCTGAAGCATTTCCCCAACAATCCACAGACAAAGTTTGAACACCTCAACATGCTGGGGCTCTGATGTGACTACCACCCATCAACCTATCAGACTCATCTCTTGGCATTCTCCTCCTTGATTTGAGGTTCTAGCAATACCAAGGGGCTTTCAGCTTGCACATTCCCTGCCACCTCATAGTTCTGGACATTTCTACATGTTATTCTCTGCCTGAACAGCCTCCCTGCTTTCTTTGCTTGACTCTTTCTCAACCTTTAAGATTCAGCTAAGATTTCGTCTCTTCCAAGAAAACTTCAGTCAGTTTAGGCCAGGTTATGTTGCAGCAACTAACAGTTCCAGATTTAGTGGGTTAAAACAACACTTGTTTTTCATGTGTGTTTCACGTTAATTTCAAGCCAGCAAAAGTAACCTGATCATCACAGGAGTTCAGTCCTTCAGTATAACTAAGGCTCCATCTCAAACCATGCTCCATGGTGGCAGAGGCAGGGAAACAGGAACATGAGACACCATGCACTGACTTCCAAAGCTTCTTCCCAGAGGTAACACATGCCACTCTGGTCACATTTTGCTGTACAAAGAGTCACTGAGCTAAGTCTGCTCCCAGAGGGAGGTAAGTGTGATCATCCCTAGGGAGGAGAAACAGCTAACACAGTCTACTGCAGCCCCCTAAACCTCACCTTTCTATCTTTGGCTCCAGCAAAGCATATGTTCTGTACTCCCTTAATGTCCTGAGCACACTCCTGTTTTAACTTCTCCTCCTCTCCATCATTGCTTGCTATGTACCAGGCACTGCACTAAGCCTTCTTCATCCTTTCATTCAATCCTCACAGTAACTCTGTGGAATTATTATGTGTAATATTGTTATTAACACATTTAATTCTCACAACATTCTTCGGAGGAGAGGCTGTGATTATGCCCATTTTATAGTTGATGAAACTGAGTCACAGAGAGGTTAAGTGACTTGCCTAAGATCACAAGGCTAGTAGGTAGCACAGCCAAGATTTGACCCCAGGCAGTCTGTCTCCAGACAGGTCACCAAACTAGCCACCCTTTGTCCTAAGTGTTTTACATATATATTAACTCATTTGACTCCTGCAACAAGAATAGGTACTGTTCTTGCCATTTGACACATGAGAAGCTGAGGCACAGAGAGGTTAAGTAATCTGTCCAAGCTCCCTCAGAGGGAAGTGGGCTTTAATCCCAGGGAGTCAGGTTCCAGGGCCAGAGCTTTCAGCTACTGTGCCATTTTGTCACAGTGTTTGTTCATTTTTAATCTAACTGATATGGACCTCTCTACAAGGGACTAGATGGGTTTGCATATGGATATAACAAGAACAACGCGCATTCAGATGAGAATAGCCACTTCATTCCATGGAATGAGCTCTTTATATTCAGTGGGTAGTTAATGTGTATATCTGTGGTTGTTGTGTAGCTCTCAAATACAGTATAATTCCGAAGTTGTGTTGAATTCCTTCTTGCTAGGAATTTGGGACGCTTTAGTTTCATATGGCCACAAAAATTGTCTCTGTTCTGGTTCTGATAACATGCTATTCTGTGTTCCATCATGGCCCACATCCCACATTGACCTATGTAGGTTCATTCATTCACTCACTCATTTGGTCATTAAAAATGTTTCAAACCCTACTAAGTACCAGGCACTAATGGAGTTACTGAAGATATAGAACTTCATCTCTCTCTTTCTGTCTTATCTGTCTGTCTGTCTGTCTATCTATCTATCTATCTATCTATCTATCTATCTATCTATCGAGCAAAACAGTGAAATACCTGCCCTTGTAGCATTTACAGTCTAATGAGGAGAATCAGATAATACACAAGTGAGTGGTAAGTGCTAGGAAGATAAATTAAGGAGGGAAGGGAAATAGGGAGTGCTGAGGGGAGAGGGGAGTTGCTTATTTAGCATGGGAAACTAGGGAAGACCTTGCTGAGATAGAGTCCAGGAAGAGGTGAGGGTGTAAGCCATGTACATATTTGTCTTCTAGATCCAAAAGAACAGCAAGTCCCTGAAATGGGAGCATGAGTAACGGGCTTGAGGAGCAGTACAGAGGCTGGTGAGGCTGGAGCAGAGCAAGTGAAGCAGAAAATACTGGGCAGAGGGGATGCTGGGGCAGTTGGAGGTACAAAGATGATCTAGGACTTTGTGGGCCTCTGTGTGGTCTTTGGATCTTATTTTGAGTGAGAAAGGGTGCCCCTGGGGGACACTGAGCAGCAGAGTCACTATCCACACACTACATCCAAGCTGCCATATGGAGAAAAGGAAAGCCAAATTCTCACCAAGAAGGGTGGTTTAAGAAATTATAGCAGCCATGCGCAGTGGCTCATGCCTATAATCCCAGCACTTTGGGAGGCTGAGGTGGGTGGATCACGAGGTCAGGAGATAGAGACCATCCTGGCTAACACGGTGAAACCCCGTCTCCACTAAAAATACAAAAAAATTAGCAGGTGTCTGTAGTCCCAGCTACTTGGGAGGCTGAGGCAGGAGAATGGCATGAACTCGGGAGGCGGAGCTTGCAGTGAGCTGAGATCGCGCCACTGCACTCCACCCTGGGTGACAGAGTGAGACTCCATCTCAAAAAGAAAAAAAAGATAAAAGAAAGAAATGATAGCACAGTCAACCATGGGTGATGCCATTACAAAGATTGACATGAGCTTGCCGGTTGATTTGGAGGGGATTTCATGAGAAAATGTGGAGTGAGAAAGCCAAAATGCAGAAAAGGATGGATGGCATCCCATTTTTATAAGGGTTTGCACAGCTTTTAATTCTATACATTAAAGATATGCTATATATAAAAAAGAATAAATTTAAATATAAATGTGGTATTAATCCCATGGTACAAGCATTACTCTTTACTTTTATATGCGGAAACTGAGGCTCAGTGAGTTCAGTGGCTGCTCAGGCTACACATCCACACAGCAACTGCACAGGAGGAGCTGAGTTCCCAGACATCTTTACTCTACAGCCTTCATTTCTTTACGTTCCCCACATTATTTATTCCTGCACCTATTTTCTTCCTCCTGAAGGGGGAGTAACTTTTCTTAGCAAAAATAGAAAAGAGCAGTCACTTATAAGATTTTTTTCCATCAGGAGATAAATTTCCTAAAACTTCTGAACTCTTGAAAGCACTTTAGTTCTTAACTCAGACCCACAGGGGCTGTGGCCTTCATGAAAGGGAGTATTTACAAGAATATTATTAGTAAGATGACCTCTCCACAACACCATGGCAGATAAAAGTAGAGTGAGCTGGAAATTCTTCACACTGGAAAAGACAAGTTGTCCATTTGGAAGGAAAATCAAACAAAAGAAAGCCCTATTATGAAACAAACAAACAAACAACAGAAAATAACAAGTGTTGGCAAGGATGTGGAAGAATTAGAACCTTTGTGCACTGCTGGTGGGATGTAAAAAGATGCAACCACTGTGGAAAACACTATGGCACTTCCCCAAAAAATTTAGCATAGAATTACCATATGATCCAATAATTCCATTTCTTGGCATATAACCCAAAAGAACTGAGAGCCAGTGTCCTGAAGACATATTTGTACATCCATGTTCACAGCAGCATTATTCACAATAGCCAAAAGGTAGAAACAACCCTAGTGTCCACTGATGGATGAATTAATAAACAAAATGTGATATCACATTTTTATATATATTATATATGATATATCTATACATATATATGATATATATGATCTATTTATATATCACATTTTGTTTATTAATTCATCTGTCAGTGGACACTCAAGTTATACACACACACACACACACACACACACAGTGGAATATTACCCAGTCTTAAAAAGGAAGGAAATTCTAATACATGTTACACCATGGATAAACCTTGAAGACACTAAACTGAGTGAAGTAAGCCAGACACACAAAAGGATGAATATTGTATGATCCACTTGTATGGGTTACCTATAGTAGTCAAATTCAGAGACAGGAAGCAGAATGGTGGTTGTCGGGCTGGGGTGAGGGAGCCAATGGGAGTTAGTGTTTAATGGATATGGAGTTTCAGTTTGGGAAGATGAAAAAGTTCTGGAGATGGATGGTGGTGATGGCTGTACAACGATGTGAATGTACTTAATGCCAACGAACTGTATACTTAAAAATGGTTAAAATAGTAAATTTTATATCATGAATATTTTGCCACAATTTAAAAGAAGAGAAAAGAAAAAGAAAGAAAGACACGCCCTGTGTGATTAAAAATCTAGCATTCACAGTGGCTGGGTTCCCATGAAGATTTTATCAAGGAGAACTCACCGGAGCCTATGGCTGCCCACCCCTTCTTGGAATCCTTTGGAAAATAGGACCCATGCCTTGTGCTCCACATTTCATGGCTTCAATTAGCTCTCAGTGACCCTGGAGGTGGTGCGGCCAGCCAGCCAACTCTCCGGGATGTGTTCTTTTTCCTGTGCATGATCTCAGAACCTGATTAAGTGCATCCAGATTGAGGCGCCTGGGGGAGGAGGGATGATGGTGACCATCAATCACAGAGACAGGCAATGGAGACAGCCTCGGTGGGCTGCCTCACCTTCAGAGAGAACCTGGAGGAGTTGTGGAAAATGCGAGAAGCGTGCTCTGGCAGGGAGAAGGGGTGTGGAACTCTGATGAGAGCAGAGGCAATAATGCTATTGGAATTTCTGAAGGTTATTCAAGACTCCATATCAGTGCCGGTTATATTTAACCTTCTTTTTAACTTTCTGTCTTCCTTCCTTCAGGCTGTCTTAGAGAGACATTTCTCCCCAAGGCGGACAGAAATTCATTTCACTTGGTCGGAAGCAGCAGGATGTCACGAAAGCACCCTAGTGTGGCTGTCTGCCAGTGAGATTTGAGACAGCAGTCTCCAGTTAGGGGAAAGATCTATCAGTGTCCCTCCTTGTTTCCCATTTCAAGTGTTTTGTTAGATACAAGGACACTGTGTGTCTCATCCCCTTTGCTCCTTAACCAGCCCCTTACACCATGTGCCTAGAAAGGAGAGGATGTTCTGCGTTACTTATGTGTGAGCCCTGGAATACACCTATTAGTGCAGACTGTACTTTCCAAACCGGGGATCACCTGGCCAGGCATACATGCCTCCATGGAAAACCTGGCCCTGGTCAGGGCAGTCAATGGAGAAGTTTGTGCTCAAAATCTGGGATGTTTCAGCTGATGGGAGGAGGAAGGAGTAGCAGCAAATTCGGGATTTAGCTCTATGACCCCTGGGGAATGGGTGGCTGGAAAGAAGCTACTGATTAACTTGTGAGGACAGACTTACCTGTAGGTGGGAAAGAAATGCTTCTCAGAGTAGTCAAGCCCTGACAGCTCCAGTTCTTCTGTTCCTTGACTGTGAACTCTCTCTCCAGCCTTACCTTCCCTGGACCGAAAGTATAAAATGTAGGGCTTCTTTTCTTCCTTCTGACTTTCCTCCCCAGTATTCCTGACCTGCAAACATGAAGCCGAGGTATGAGGCTGCTTTTCCTTGAGGTCCCCCATTGTCTCTGTCATGTTACTATTATCTCTGTCTCTTAAAAATTACATATATAGAGAGAGATCGAATCCTTAGCTGTGAATCAGACTGCCTGGGTTCAAATCTCACATCCTAGGCCTGAGGGTGGGACAACTCTCTAGAGGATGTTGGTGGGGGAGCTTGAGTGTACCCGGGAGGCCCCTTGCCCTGCTGGATAGAGGTGGGCCCACCCTATGCTCCATTTTCTGGGAACCAATTGAAGTCCAACTGCCGTTGCTTTCCCTGGTTGGCTTAGTTAATTCATCCCACATGTTTCCTCTGCTGACTGGTGAAAGAAAACTCCAGTGTCAGGTTGCGCCTGAGATCAAGTCAGAGCGGCTTCCCCCTGACATCTCTGTGATCCTGGGCAGATGTGCTCCCAGGGCAGGGCAGCATGACCACCGGCCACGGAAAGTCTGTGTGTGTGTCAGGGTGAAGCGTGGTCTGGGGTGAGGGGCCCGGCAAGGGTGGGCAGAGGAGCAAGCACCCCTTGAAGGGCACTCCAGGCACTAAGCCTTCCAGCGTTTGAGGCTGGAGCAGCCCTGTTGTCAGCTACCTGAGGGGGCGCAGGCCTTCCCTCCAGGTTCTGCCTCGCCACTACAAAGGTGGGCTGTGTGATAAGACCTGTCAAGTGCAGCTTTGCATGCTCTCTGCTCTGTTCACACCATCTTGCAAAGTGGGTAATATCCTCACTTTCGTTTCCCCAGTGAGGAAACTGGGATTCAGAGAAGTCAGGTAGCTTGCTTAAAGTCACCAGCAAGGAAGTGGCCGAGTCTGAACTTGAACTCCCTTGTGGTGCCGCCAGTGCCCTTTCCTCCTCCTGAGATGTGGGTTGATTCTGCAGCGCCCATGAGTAGGATGCGGGAGGTGAGGGCCGCAGTGATGTAGGAAGGGCGCCTTGAGCCGGTTCTAATGCCTGCTCTTAGGTAATCCCTTTCTCATCTGGAAAACAAAGGGCTTGGGGGCCCCTTTAAAAACTCTCTGCTACTCTGATCCCTTTTATTTATTTATTTTCCTTGATTATTTTCTCTCCAGTGTAAAGCCATATCTGTTTTGTGTTTCCTTAGGAGATTTCAATCCTCCAAGGGCATTTGTCTCCCTCTCAGCACCAGGCCTAGGCAGGGCTGCCCTTATGACAAGGTGAACAAATGTAGTAGAGCTGAAGGACCCAGGATGACAGTGTAGGATCTTTTCCCAGGCTCTCGCCTTTGCCTAGCATATCAGTACTTAACTGACCATGTACCAAGCACCAAACTTCCATGTAACCTTCAAAGTGATGTCACCATCACTAAGAAGCCTTCCTTACCATAACCCTGTGTGCTAGCCATACCTAAGTAAAATTCATATGGCTGCTACTGTAAATCATACCTCCTTTCATAGCTGGGATGTTTCCGGCGTAGTGCTTGTTTACACATCTATCTTTTCTACAGGCATTGGGTTTCCTGAGTGCAGGAGAATATGTCTTTATCACTTTTGGTTTAATAGTGCCTAGTACCTGTTATACAACAGAAACTCTACCAAGATTTATGGGAGTAAGGAAGGAAGGAAAGAACAAAGAAAGCAATCCAATCTATTTGACTCTTTTCTGTAGTTACAAATTTATAGGAAGTCTGCAAAGTGCATGAGTCAGTCCACAGAACTTCTCCACTGTGTGATTGGGTTTTGCTTGGGTCATCAATCTGCCATTTCCTGACTCTTCCATCACGCATACACACACACACACACACACACACACACACACACACACACACACACAGAGCCACAGCGTCATCTTTGAGCAATGCAGTCAATTTTAATAGGCTTTATTTCCCTTCTCTTTAAAACCTAGAGAAATAGAACAAAGTTCCCTTTAATTTTCTTTCACGAAACTCATGGGTAACATTTTAATTATTCAAGTTCATTTATATGCCTATAACCACCTCTTCTCTCTTTGTTTCCTCTGGAAAGCTTTCCTTTTCATGCACACACACATAGACACAGATGTGTATGTGTATAACATCAAGCAATAATACATTTTTCGAAGCTACTTTTTTTCAACTTTTGGATTCAGAGAGGACATGTACAGGTTGGTTACATGGGTATATTGTGTGATGCTGAGGTTTGGGGTACAGATGATCCCATCACCCAGATAATAAGCGTAGTACCCAATAAGTAGCTTTTCCATCCATGCTCTTCTCCCCCTCTAGTAATCCCAGTGTCCATTGTTCTCATCTTTACATCCATGTATAATCAATGTTTAGCTCCCATTTATAAGTGAGAACACCTGGTATTTGGTTTTCTGTTCTTCTGTTAATTCGCTTAGGATAATGGCCTCCAGCTGCATCCATGTTGCTGCAAAGGATATGACTTTGTGCTTTTTAATGGCTTCATAGTATTCCATGATGTATATGTACCATATTTTCATTGTCCAATCCACCATTGATGAGCACCTAGGTTGATCCCATGTTTTTGCGTTTGTGAATAGTGCTGTGATTAACATACAAGTGCATGTGTCTTTTTGGTAGAATGATTTATTTTCCTTTGTGTATATACCCAGTAATAGAATTGCTGGGTTGAATGCATCTTTGAAACCTATTCTCTGTTACTTGTTTTTCTAAAAATGGAAGCTGTGTCAAAATTACAAAAGAAATAAAATTCATGGATTTAGAAAGTGTTAGCTGTAGGCATAAGTGGTCCTTCCTATAGGTCAGGTCTACACACTTAGATTCCTCAAATGTTTATAGCAATTCTCATGTTGGCATTTGAATCTGTCTCCCCTGAACTAGATAGAGAACATTGCTTAGTCCAAAATCACACAGATTCAACAGTTATTTGACAAATATATATTTAACATCTATTATGTTCTGGGCATTGCTTTTAAGTTCTACTGCTGTGATAAGACAGACATGATCACTGGCTGCATGAAATTTTCATTATGTAGAGGGAGAAAAGAGCAAGAAAAATAAGCAAATAAACAAATATATACAATAATTAGAAAAGGTAGTCTGGGTGTGGTGGCTCACACCTATAATTCCAGCACTTTAGAAAGCTAAGGTGGAAGGATCGCCTGAGCCCAAGAGTTCAAGACCAGCCTGGGCAACATAGTGACACTCCATCTTAATGTTTTTTTTAAAGCTGGGCATGGTGGCATGCTCCTATAGTTCCAACTACTGAGGAGGCTGAGGTGGGAGGATTGTGTGAGTCTGGGAGGTCGAAACTTGAGTGAGCTATGGTTGAACAGACCACAGCCTGGGCAACAGAGTCCATGGAGACCCTGTCTCAAACAAAAAAGAAAAAGAAAAGAAAATGTGGTAAGTCCTGTTGAGGAAATAACTTGGGAGGCAAGACAGAAAATCACTGATGTGGGTGATCTATCTCAGTTAAAGTAGACAGGGAAGGCTGCTCTGATCTGAGACAAGAGGATGAAGAACAAAGAGAAGAGGGTTTAACAGCAGGAACAGCAGGTGTACAGGGCCTAGGGTATAAAAGGGTTTGATGTGTTTTACAACCTGGCAGAACACCAGTAAGGCTGTAACCAAATGAGCAAACCTGAGGAGGTATAAAGTGAGGTGGGAGAAGGAGAGGGGCCAGATCACGACCTTGTGGGCCTTGTGGGCCTTATGGACCAGGTCACAGTGTTCAGGAAACTGAATTTCATTCAAACTTCAGCGAAAAGCCACTGAGGGTTCTAAGTCAAGGAGTGACGTGGCCCACTTTATATGTTAAGAAAGTCTATTACAAGTGGCCCATAGAGGGGTGATCATTGAAGGAGAAGGCTGATTGGAAGGGTGGCATTTGTCTAGGTGAGAAGTGGTGGGCTGGACTAGAATAGTGGCTTGCAGAGAAGAAGAGAATCAGATGCATTTGGATATATTTGGGAGGCAAAAAGAATAGGACTTGCTTATGGTTCAGATGAAGTGGCAAGAATGAAGCAAGCATAAAAAATGCTGCCTGGGTTTCTGGCTCCTGTGGACTGTGAGAACATTCACTGCAAAGGTACCATGCTGGAGGATGAATTAAGAGGTTAGGTGCAGATGCCGGGAGTCATCTCTTCTGCAGCTTTCTAAACACCTCTGCTCGGTGCAATCAGAGCTGGTGCACCAAAGTCAACAGATATGTCCAGCGTTTGGAAAATTCCAATGTTAATGTTGATTGGGATTTCTCAGTTGGTCTTTAGGGCATGATGCATGTGGTAGAGGCAAGAAAAAAAATAAAAATAGTCTAGAACTGAGTCTTTGAGCAACTACTATGTGCCTTGTGTGGTACTAAGTGCTGAGGTGGAGAGGAAGTTTCAAAAATTTTATTAATGAAGGTATGTCAGGTGTCTATGGAGCTTTGGGGGTGGAAACTACTTTCTGCCAGTAAGTGACTGAGGACTCCATAGAGATAGTGACATTTAAATTGAGGCTTGAAATTTGGGTAGAGTTTTTCCAAGTAAAAGCAGAGGGAATTCAATTTTCAGCAGCAGCAGGGGCAGAATATAGCAAGTCAGGGATGTGTGCAAGGATTTATCATGTCTAAGGAGGGACAGTTGTAGTTCAATATGGCTGGGGGTAGAGTGTGGTGGGGAGAGGGCACGTGTGAGGATGGCACAGCCTGTGTGACCTGCTAAGGGGTCAAATCTGTACATTTTGTGGGATGGGAATCAATGAAGGCCTTAACAGGGAATATGCCACAGTCAGATTTGTATATTAGAAAGACAGCTCTGGCTGGGGATGGAGAATGGATTGGAGGGGGAAGTCAGGATAGAAGTTAGGGGGTCTAGTTAGGAGGCTAGAACAATAATTCAGAGGAAAGTTAACAAGAACCTAGAAACACTCATGATAATAATTACAGCTCACAGCTCCATGGTACATCCTCTGTTCTGAATATATTATATACACTGATAAATTCAGTCCTCAAAACACTCCTACAAGGTCAGTTCTATCTACTACTTATTTACAGATTAGAAAACTGTGCTGTAGAGAAGTAAAATAATTTGCCAAGGTCACACTCCACTTAGAAAGTGGTAGAGCAGGGATTTGAACTCAGACAGTCTGATTCACAGCTAAATTATGAAGAGTGACCCAAGAGAGGAGATGATGATAAGCTGCAGGGAGAATCAACCCTATTTGTTGACTCAATATAGAGGTAGGTGGATGATGGTAAAGGAGAGAGAAGAATCAGAGAGACCCTGAAGGCTGTGATTTAGGCGCTGGGGTAGGTGGTGCTGGAGACAGCATCATTTCATCTTTCGTCTGTGCTGCATAAAGGGCAGCAACTTGGAAGAGCCTGCCTTGCCACTTGTGTGGCATTAAGAGAACCCCTGTAATCCTGTTTTTCAGTTTGATCTGGGCAGATGGGAGTTTGCTAGCCAGGGTTGGCATGCATATGAGTAACATGAAGACTTCGCTGGAATGTCACAGGGATTACGATCCTGCCCTTCTGACCTCCCAGGGATACTGTGAGCAACAAATGAGATAATGAGAGGCAGCCCGGCAGAGTGGGAAGCCAGAGGCTTGAGCTCAAGTGCCCTTCCTGTTTCTGAACCCTTGTGGGAATTCAGCTAATGTCACTGAGCCTCAGTTTCCCCACTGGTGAAATAAAAGTCATTCCTCTCCTGATGACCACAGAGGGCTGCTGTGAAAGGAGTTTAGGATGTCATTGGGTGGATGCAGTTTGGAAATGATTGGATACTTCACAAGCAAGCACGGGAGTGGTTACCGTGCTCATAACTACATGCCAGTGGAAAAATGAGCTGTACTGGGAGTGCATGACATCTAGGCAAATCGTTTTCATTGGTAAAACATATCTATAATTATCAAACGAAAGCAATATATTGACCTACATTTTCAAATAATGCTCTGGAATCAGTGAACTTTAAAAAACTTTTGTTTTTTATTGATACGTAGTAGATACACATATTTTTAGGGTACATATGATAATTTAATATGTTCATATAATTTGTAAAGATCAAATCAGTGTAATTGGGCTATCCATCACCTTAAATATTTATCTTTTCTTTACACTACAAACATTCAAATTATTCTCTTCTAGCTGTTTTGAAATACACAATAGATTATCATAAACTATAGTCACCCTACTGACTTATGAAACATCAGGTCTTATTTCTTCTATAAAACATCATTGAACTTTTTACATCCTTGAAGAGACAGGATGTATTAAATGTCTTTAATGTAGTAAATTCATAAAGTATCCTTAATCTACTAAATCTCTTTGTGGTATCCCTAGCCAGGAATCCATTGATTTCACAAGTAAGTTTTAACTCTTGGTGGGGACACAGAAATGAGTAATTCAGAAACACTCCCAAGCTTAATGAGGTTGCATTTCAGTGAGAGAAGTGAGGCAAGAAATGAACAAATAATCAAATATATAAGGTATCTAATTTCAGATTATGTTAAGTACTATGAAGGAAATAGGATGATGAGAAAAAAGCAGCAGCTACTTTACATGGGTGGCCAGAGCAAGAAACTGGAAGCTACGAAGAGAAGCTATGCTCAGTAAGAAAACATTCTGGGCATAGAGATGGCTCGTGCCAAGACCCTTTGCTAGGAACCAAAGTGCCCTATTCAAGAAACAAGAAGGCCAGTGTTGCTGTAGTGCTGTGAGTGAGAGGAGCAGTGACAATAAATGAGTCTTAACGGGGCAGGGGCCAGATCATTTAGGATGTGGTAGAGTTTGATTTATTCTAGGTGCAATAGGAAAGTCATTGGAGGGTTTGAAGCAGGACAGCATCATATGAGTGAAGCTTCTTAAAGCCTCCTTCTGCTACTGGATGGAGACAGGACAGAATGGGGCAAGAGTGAGCAGGGTAGGACCACTTATGAGATGATCATCTGGGACAAAGGAGACAAGAGTGGAGAGAAGTTTGAAATATGTCTGGGGATAGAGCCAAAAGGACTTGCTGATGGATTAGATGTGGGTAATGAGTGAGGGACTGAGAATGGCTCCTGGATTTTGACCACATGAAAGGAAACTCTTGGATCAATTGTACACTCCAGATTCTCATAGGTCAGTGCTCTCTTATGAGACTGAAATCAACAGGGACCTTATATTTGTCCACACTCAGGATAGTTCTGTCATCAAAGGAAGCAAGATCTGCTCAGACCAAGAGTTTTTAAAACATTACAAGCTAGAGATGGACCAAAGAAGTAAGAAAAGTTAAGAAGTAGAAGTAGGAAGAATGTTCTTATTTCTTTCCCACTTGTCTTTTCATTGAGACTACTTAATGCTCTAGTAATTCCTCTTCCTGTTAAAACCAGAAGTTTAAAAAAGCCCTAGAACATTGATTCTTACATCCATTTAAATACTGGCTGTTACGTCTCTTCCCATGTCTTTTCTAAGGCTGTCCAGCTATGCTGGGCCATGGAGGAATCGCGAATGGAAGGAGGGTGAAGAGCCACTTATGGAGATGGGAGAGAAGCCAGGATTTACATTAAAGACTTGGCTTCATCGGCCCCTCTTCCAATCTCATCTCTTGGGGTTGAAGTCCCCTTTATATCCACCATGTGTAACTGACTTGAAAGGCAGAAGTATGCCCAGAAGAAAAGCTTCTATAAGAAGATCGCAGCATTTCATCTCGACAGTCTTCAGCTCTGCCCCAAGTTAATCCTGAAACAAGAAATCAGACTTAGGGGAGCATTTATTTCAAGGTTTCATAATCTCATGACAGCAGCTGGTGGTACAAAGTGTGGAGTCTACTGGATCTGATTATATACCAGATGGTTCTGTTTTCAAATTTACTCCAAATGTTCAGATGCTTTTTCACTAAATTCATATTTCCCATCTGATGTTACCCCCTGGGGCTGAACTTTAATCTGGGTTGTAGTTTGTAAGGTTTTTGTTACTCTTTTTGATCTTCCAATAGAAAGAGAATTCCCAAACACCACCATGCATCCACAGGGTCTGAACAATGACTATACATGAATGAATACAGCAGGATTGTTCTCTGAGGCAGGTCTTGCCTCCATCGTACCTCCTGCCAGAAGTGGACTCGGATATGCCCTATTTGGAGAAGCCTCGAAACCCAGCTCCAATGACCTTGAGATCTGAACAACGTGTTCCTTTCCCCAGGCAGCATATGTTAGCACATCAAAATTCTTAGTAGCAAATTAAAACGTCTTTAGTGGAGAATAAAGGCACTAAGTAACTGTGTTACTGGCCTATTATGTGTCTCTAATTGTGTCACCTCGCTCCTCAGTAGGGTTTTCCGTTCATTATTTCCAGGTCCTTTTCCCACTGCTGAGCACTAATGGTCTTCCTATTCTTCCTCTGCACTCCAGCTGCCTACAGCTGTCAGCCACCCACTCCAGCCTTGCCTTTCTAGTGTTTTCATCTTCCTGCCAGCATTACGAAATTTAACTTATAACAAAAAATGTTCTCTGAGTCTCCTTTTCTTTATGAATTTCTGGTTTCTTTCACCATTTAGAAACGTCTAGTTCTTCAAGCACCTGTTCTGGTTACTTCTTTTGACAATATGGCCTTTTCTGTCCCTAAGTGCGTGATTCTAGTGGGCCCAGGAAAGAAAAGAAAGGCCTGGGCAGGGAGAATGTACCCTGGAGGTTGGCTGGTGCTAGGGGGAGAGGGTGCTTATTTGGCGACCTAGTGCTGAGCCATCATGTGGGTACCTCCAGCCACCATTCACATAGAAAATAAGGTGGGTGGTAACCTGTGAAGCTACAAGACAATGAGGGTGGTGCCCTCTGCAGTTGTACAAAGCAATGGCTCTCCCACCAATGAGCTGTGAGACTGGCATTCACTTCACATCTCTGGAATTCCGTTTTCTCATCTGTTGAAGAAAGTTTGTATGTAACGAATACTAAGATCATTTCTCTAGCTGTTTCTAAGGCCATTATGATGAAAAGACCCATCCCTGTTCTCTGCATGTGTTCCTGTTTTGTAAATACAAGGTACATACACATAGAGCTATGTAATTTGTGGGTGCCAGTGCAAAATGGAAATGTGGGGCAGGGCCCCTTACTCAATGATGATTGGGAATTTTAAGATGTTGACTGCAGAGCATCAAACCAATTATGAGGCCCTTCTGGGCCTGGGACCTTGTGTGACTGCACAGGTTGCACACCCATGAACCTGGCTCTGATGCTGCGGCTGCTATGTAACCATATATAGCCTCCTGAGTAAGGTCATGCCCACATGGGAAGGTATGGTTTTCTCAGAAAGGAGAAGCCATTTCCTGAGTCAACCAAATGATTAATAGATAGGTCCTCAGATAGTAAAAAATAGGTCTTAAGTTTCTTTGTCCTAGTTTCAGGCCCTCGGGTCTAGACATGGAGGAACCTGTGTCTCTGGATAGTTCTGGTTTCAATACGATGCCTAGCATTTGTGAGCAGGCCTGAAACTTGGATAGATTGAGGTCTGTGACCATGGAAGGCAGGTAATATTTGTAAAGTAGGTTCTATAATGTTATATTATTTTCTGGGTTTATTTCTATGCAAAAACAGAAAAGGTATTATTCAGTAGAATTATTCATAGAAATACACTGTACCTAGGTGAAAGAAATTCTTTAGCAAATTTCCGGTGGAGGAGGCTGAGATGCCAAGGGCACATTTAAATAGCAGAAGATGTTTGCTAAACTGCTATGCATGAGGCAAGGAAAGGAGCTTGTATGGATCCAGAAGGTGAGAGGACTGGAAGGACAGAGAGATGAGAGAGAGCTGGGGATCCAGAACATTGGCATTTCTTGGAGAAGGGCAAAAGGAAGAGATGCCCCATGGCCCAAAATGAGAAGAGGATTTTGGGATAACAGATGTTCAAGAAGAGATTTTTCATTTGTTTGATATATGTGATATAAATCCTCACTTCCTCTGGATTCCCATATTAAATTTTTAGTAGAGTCTAGATTATGTGGTACTGTGTTGTGTGTGTGTGTGTGTGTGTGTATGTATGAGCCTTTTTTGGAAGTGTGAATAGATGCTGATTTCTTGTGTACTGTTAGAGTCAACGCAGAAGCAAAGACTGCATCTGTGAACAGGATACTAGGCAGGAGGAACCCAAGGCTGTAGGATCCTGACAAATTTCTGGCTTCCACGGGGGGCCATGGTAATAGTAATTGGTGATGGAGGGGGCAGAACAGGTGGTTTAAATGAATTTTTTTCTAGAACACAGGGATAGGGAGGATTCCCACTTACATCAGCACTTTCTTTCCTTTTGTTATTTCTGAGCGTTTAGAAAGGTCTTGTTTAAACATTTCAGCTTAGTCTCAAGCTGTAGTGCAGACTATTTAGGGAAGGTTCATGTGTCCATACTTGGACCAGAAAGTGAAAGTGGTGGGGGGAAAGGGAGGAATGCCCTCTGGTCTAGCCTAGGCTATCATAGCAGTGGTAGTTGTTCTTAGTGAAAGATGTTCGCGGGATGGTAAATGTGAATTTTTGGAATAAGCACCACGGTTGTAAGATTCAATATCCCTACCCCCACTCCAATAGGAAGATTCTCTCTACATTGCTATTCTTGAAACCTCTAGGGTTTTATGTTATTTTTTTAAAAAGACATATAATGTCCTTTGATCCATCTGTTTTGTATTCATCTATTTCACATGTTTGGAGTTTGGGAACCATAATAAAGGCTATAATTTTGGACAGATATATTTCTGAGCATTCCAAAATTTTATAAATCTTAAATCATACTATGATACATGTCTGTGGAAGCTTCCCCCTAAAATAGAAATGCTGTTATAGATCCTACAGTGTTAATATTTTAAAAAGTTGATAAATGAGTAAAAATGCAATTTAGTCATTAAAATTTTAAAAATTCTGTTCATGCTTCTTATCTCCCCAGTTACATTCCCAGAGCTCATTTTCCTACTGTACTGAACATGCGCTTTATTGATAGCTTCTTCAATCTGTGGAAGATGACATTTCAGGGAACCAAATGAATGGGATCTGTGGTATACAGAAAAGTGCCATCCCTGATAAGTAATTTCTTAAGAATAATGTTTCAGTCAAGGTTCCATGGCTGCAGAGAACAGAAACTCGTTGAAATATAAGGAAAAACGTTATGGACTTCCAAGGGCAGAAAATGAGTAGTTGTCTTACCTGGATATGGGAAGTGGACAGTTAGAAGCTAAGACAAGACCCTCTGAGACAATGTCTTCCATCTCTCACTGGTTTGGGTGAAAAGAACTACCTCTCAAGTTCCTATCTTGATTCATTGATGTTTTTCTCTCAACCTTCTTCTCTCAGATAATATCATGTCCCCATGGTGGTCTGTGGTTGATAACAGCACTGTAGGTCTGAATTATCTGCTGGATGTGTTCTGAGGAGGTCACTGAACTGTGTAGTAATAGCTAGAGTGCACAGATTTGCCTGTGGTGGTTTGATATGGGGAGGGTGTTGGCTGAAGCCCTGTACTTTAGGAGGTAGGGGAACTTTATTGGTTCCTGAGGAAGATAGGCCAGGATTTGCTGAAAGAACCCATATGTCATCTGTCTGAGATTGAGCAGATAAAGAAATTGAAGAGAAAGGAGGTTTTTTTTCCTTCTTCTTTTTTCTTTTTTTTTTTTTGAGACGGAGTCTCTCTGTTGCCCAGGCTGGAGTGCAGTGGCGCGATCTCGGCTCACTGCAAGCTCCGCCTCCCGGGTTCACGCTATTCTCCTGCCTCAGCCTCCTGAGTAGCTGGGACTACAGGCGCCCGCCACCACGCCCGGCTAATTTTTTTTTGTATTTTTAGTGGAGACGGGGTTTCACCGTGTTAGCCAGGATGGTCTCAATCTCCTGACCTCATGATCCGCCGGTCTCGGCCTCCCAAAGTGCTGGGATTACAGGCGTGAGCCACCACACCCAGCCAGAAAGGAGGTTTTTTATTTTATGTATCTAGATTTTTGTACTTTGAGCTTTACAAGGGAACCTTGGGGTTTAACATTTGGGCTTTCATATCACTGGGCATTGATAATTAGAGGGAATTTACATTCCATAACTTCGGGACAGTTTTCATTGTATTAGTTGGTTTCATTGTTATAACCTCTGGCAAGCTCTACTGGATCATGTGACTGGATCTGGTTAGAGATGGGGAATAGAATTGGGAGTGATTCTTTGGCTTATGAGGAAATTGGCCCCGGAACAAAGAAATTCCCCTTTCCAACCCAGATAACTCTAGGGGTAACAGGTGAATGGCTCACTCCAGAGATCCAGGAGAGGATAGCGACAGTGGTAGGTATCCTGAAAGGAGGGTGGGCACCAGTCCCAGATTGCCCAGGACTGAGGGGTTCCAGGGATGTGGGGCTTGCAGTGCTAAAATTGCGAATATTCCAGGTACATCCCTGGCAAATAGGGTGACAATTGGTCACCTTACCCAAAAATGGGGGCAGACTGGCTCTGAAACATGACTGGGCTTTTTCCCCTGAGTGGTGGTGATGAGGAAGAGGAGGGAGAGATGGCCTCCTCTGGTTGTCTACAGGCCCCTGGTTGTTAAGGCTCTTACTTTCTTGTAACCTGGGTCTCAGTGTGGTTGGATTTCTTATATGGTGGCTGATTTTTTTAAAGGGAGAAAACAGAAGTGGCCAGTTCTCCAAGGGTTCCAACATGTGACTTCCACCACATTCTTTTGGTCAAAGCAGACACAAGGCCAGTCTGAATTCAAGGGGGAAAGAAACCGTCCCCTGTTTCTTGCTAGATGGAGCAGCATGCACGTACAGTGAGAGAAGGTCTTGGTGATGGCCATCTTTGGAGACTTTCTGCTACAGATATTGTTTTGTAAATTATGAGGCACATAAGAATGTAAAATATTAATGTCAGAAGAGCCCATTTTGTGGCAAGTTCTCTCTACCCTGAGCTAAGTCAGATAGTTTCTGTTTCTAAGAACTTACATTCTAGAAGAAGAGACAGATGGGCAAGTATCTGCATACTGCAATACAGCATGAAGTATGTGTCTGTGTATACACACATATGTATATATAACATGTAAGTTATATGAATTATTATGAAAGTTAATAGAAAATAGTGATTTTTTTTTTCTCTTTGGGGTTACTAGAAAATGATCAGACTTCACAGATGATCTAAGGGATTTGAGGGATGTATATGAGTTTATGTGGTATACAAGAAGGGTAATAGTATACCAGGAACAGAGAAATTGTGTGTGGAGTTCCAGGAATTTACAAGTACATGATTTGCACTATATGACTGGAATGCGAATTTCAGTACCATATGACTGGAGCTTGAATTTCAGTGGAGTGTGAGTGGAGTGTGAGATTGAATTGAAGGAGCAGGCTGGGAACATAACGAGGAGACCTTGTCTGTCATGTTGTAGACTTGGTTGATTTTAAAATGAGAGAGTGATTTATTATATTTATTTTTTAATATTTGGCAGCAGTAAATAATAATAAAAATACTTAACGAAAATTTACTATTTACTAGGCACTATTGTACATACTGTAAAGCCATTTGATATTATAAAAACCCTATGAGGAAGATTACTGTTGTTATCACCCCCATTTTACAGCCCAGGAAACTGAGGTATAGAGAAGACAAGTCACTTGCTTAATATCACTTGATTGATAAAGACTTGTGCCTTAATTTGAACCCAGGCAGTCTGTCCCCTTAACTACTATGCTATACTGTCGTCTACTTACTTTATGGCAGATTGGTGTAAGAAGAGGCTGAAGATGTTCCTAACACTTAGGAGACCACTGAAATAATTCAGATGGGTGTGGTGATATCCTGAAAACAGGCAGCAGTAGTAGAAAGAAGAGATGCGGGTGAATCCCAAAGCTGTTAAAGGAATATAGATAATAGGATTCAGTGAACAATTACATATGGACGGTAGAGAAAGACAAATTGAGAATGACTTCAAAGTTTCTGGCTTAGATGAGCTGGTGAATGTCAGTACCCTCATCTTGAATAAGAAATAGAAGAGGATAGTTTGATTTGGATGGAAAGACAAAGTTCATTTTGACAGTTTGAAGTGCTCATTGGGCATCTGAGCAGTGGTGTGTGGGAGACAGTTGGAAAGAAGGATAGATTCGATAGAACAGGGAGTTTCAAGGAAGCAGTGGGCCCTAGTGCCAAATGGATTGGGAAGGTCGAGTAAGGTAAGGCGTGTGGAGCTACCACTGGATCTGTAAATGCAGGGTCAGCGTGACCCTGACAAGAACAGAAGAGTCAGTGGAAGGGTGGCTGGCAGCCAGACTGCTGTGGGTGAGGAAAGGAGGAAGTAGAATCAGCAAGGGGTGGCCTGGATTTCCAAGAATTTGCCTGGGAAGGGAGGGAGAGTGGTGGAGCAGGAGCTGCACGGAGATGGAGGACAGAGAGGGGACATTTGTTGATTTATTTGCTTTTTTTTTTTTTTCCTAAGGAATGTGTGGAGGGTTTTGTTTTGTTTTGTTTTGTTTTTTTGTGAGGTGAGAGAATCAGAGAGAGGGAGGCTCAAGATTTAAAAAGAAGGGAAGCACTATTAATGGATCTAAGTGCCTAAGGGCAGCTAAAGAAAGGACAAGTGGAAGGATTGACTTCAGAGGACATTTATTCTTTGAAAATAGCAGGGAAGAAGAAAACAATTTTTAGAAAAATGGGCATATTTGTAGTCATGTATGTGGGGTAGGAAACTGAGAAAATTTCCTAATTATCTCAAAGAAGCACTAGCAAAAATCATTTGCCCAAGGAGAAGAGGGCTAGGAACCTGGAGTGAGATGGTGGAGGTTGGAATACCACTTTGGTAAACAGGGGGTAGAAGGGAAATTACATTCATGGAGAATTCATTACGTGTTAAGCACTGTGCTAGATCCTCATGCATAATAGTACCGGTAATAATAAATGATAGCTGAGGTTAGATCCCTTTGAATTGTTTATAAAAAGTTGGTGCTCCATAAACACTTATTGAGTGATTGCAGTTTGCTTTGTGCACCCAGTTTGCAGGTAGGTCCCTCCTCTGATTCAATCAGAGAATATTAACTGAAAGTCTACTGTGAAAAAAATCCTGATTCTAGAAGCAGGGAGGAGGAATTGTGTATCTTGGGAAGCTTAAGACAGTCCCTGCTCTCTAGGAACTTCCAGGCTAAGTGCTGAGACATCAGTTGCTTTTATCCTTCCTTCTCCAGTGTCTCAAGACCCTGTGGGATATCCAGCATCTAGAACAGAATCTCAGATGACTTTGACCCCAGTTGTACACAGTTCATATAGTAGCTCTGGGTTCTATTACTATGACACCACCTCCCAGCAGTGGCTGTGAAGTTGTTTCAAGAAACATTCCTAATCCTAGACCACTGATTCTCACTGTGCAGCCCCCAACCCAGAGCATCAGTATCTTGTCTGAAATGCAAATTCTCAGGACTCACTCAGGAACTCTGGGGGGTATAGCCGAGCAGTGCGTGTTTTCACAAGCCTTCCCGGTGACTGATGCTCACTCAAGTTTGAGAATCACTTCCATTGACCAGGGCTGTCATGGTCTTGGCTGATCTCACCTCATTATAGGGACCTTTCTTGTGTGTTTGATCCCAGCGCTTAGCATAGACATATAATAAATGTGTCTTGAAATCACTGACCTTGATCAGGGCTGTGCATGTGTGTGTACGGGTGTGAGGAAAGGGTGCAAAGGAGAAGACCAGAGAGGGGAGGGGCATGCAGTTTTTGTCTTCTCCTTTTTCTCAGTGGGAAGGACATTGTGCTGAGAGCAGGTTGGTAACTTGGGGTAGAAAGATAGACAGACTTCTAGAACTCGCATGGAGCTTGGCAATGACCCAGACCAGTGATTCATAACTTCTTTTGGAGTCAAAGATCTTTTGGGGAATAATAGTATTGATAATATTATTATGATTATAGTTATTTATTGAGTGATTGCTATGTACCAGCACCATGTGTTACGAATGTTATCACATTTAATTCTCATCAATAGGCTGTAGTTTATCTTCATTTGCCAATAAAAAAGAAGATGAGCTTAAATAGCTTTCCCAGAGTCACACAACTGGTAAGTGGTAGAGCTGGGATTCAGATTTGAGATTTCTTTGTCTCTAGGCACTGAAACCACCAAGTCAGAATGTCTAATATATAAGGAAGGCTTTAGACTCTCTCTCTCTCTCACACACACAGACACATTTTTTTTTTCCAGAAATTTAAGCATTGACTTAATCAATGTTGATAATCAATGTATCTTACCCATTACCTGTTACCCAAGGTAATTAATGTCTGTTGGCCTTCCTAACTAGAGATTCCTGTCTCTCAGTTCATCTTCCCCTTAAGAAGAAACTCTTTAGTGCAGAAAGCCTGTTTCCCAGAACCCATTCTTCCTACAGCTACTTTCCTCATTTCCAGCAAAGTCATAGGGATCACTGGGAAGCACACGGTGTTCTAAGACAGGGCACAGCGTTCCAGTCACCTCCAATAGGTGTGAGTGTTTTGAACTCTCTCTCCACTTCCCTCCCTCCTTCCTTCCCTTTTTCTCTGCCTCCCTTTCCCTCTTCTTTCCCTTCTGTCTTTGTAAAAAGTTGTCTTACTCAGTTTCTTAAATTAGCCCATCGTGTTTTCTCCTCCATATAGTTACTTTTGCAAGAAGCAAATTACTGAGTATGTAGTATACTGGATAAGTACTGAAGTACTTTCTTTTCCGTAAAGAAAGTGTGCATGTATCAGCTCTGTGACTATATTCTACATCGGCCCTGCTGGAGGGAAGATACTTTCTGGAAAAATCAGTCAACTTATCCCACTCTGGCAGCCTTCCTTTCTCATCAGAGCTGTGGTTGGCTCAGCAAAGCCCAAGGGCTGCTGTTAGCCCTCTCTGCATCTGCGGCCATCGAGGTAACAGAGGAGGCTGAAGTCTGTGGTCAACACCCGAGGCCCACAAACCGATGCTCTGAAGCTACTCTGAAAAGGTGACTGCTGGGGTCACTGGCTGCCTAGAGCTTTCCAGGGCTTTCAGTTCTCTGTTGGGCTGGAAATATATTCAGGGCAAAGGGCTTGGGCATTTTTTCCCCTTGTGGTATTTGGCTATGGTGAGCTCAAATCCTAGCTCAGCCCTGGCAGGGCTGAGGACTGTATAAGTGAAAAATAGTGGAATGAAACCTCAGAACACATATGACCTTCAAGAAGGTTTGGTTTGGATTGGGTTCTAGAAATGGTCTGAGTTTTTTGGTTGTAGGCTTTTTTTTTTTTTTTCAGAATGCATTTTGAACTTCTCCAGAATGCTGTTCATGGCCTGTGGGAGGCATGTGAGGCCCTAGTGGGCCTCACTTGGCCCCTCTCTATGCCCCTACCCCAAACAGTATCACTAGGGATAAAAGAAAGGTATGTTAGAAATTATCATTAGATGAGTGTCACCTAGCAGGAGCTGGACTAAAGAGCTTCAGTACTATCCTTGCATGTAATTTTTACAAGATTCCTGCAAGGAAAGTATTGTTATACTCATTGTAGGATGAGAAAGCAGAAGTTCAGAGTGTCTGCTGCTTGTCCATGATTGCAAGATAGTAGTGTGGGATTTGAACATCCGAAACTTTGGAATATGGGCTCTGAAACACCATGTTGTACTCCCTTTCTTCCTCCTTTCCTATTGTTTTTTTCTTTTCCTATTTCTTCCTACTCTTTTTCTCCTCTCTCCTGAATTTACAAGGGCAATTTAGCTGATGTTTCAAAGTGCTCGCTGTAGGCAAATTGCTGTGCTGGGCCCTCTAGGAGATACAAAGATGAAGAAGACATATCAGTGTCAATTGAGAAGGTCTTGAAAGATTCCTTGAGGAAGTATTGGAGGTGGATCAGTGAGCTGGTTCTTCATTAAGTGGGTCCTTAAACCTAGTCTTGTTTAAGAATATTCCCTCTCTCCTTTGATTTCCAAATAAGATGCTAAAAAACTTCTGATCCTTAGTTAATCAGAGAAAGGAGTGAGGATACCTATTGCAAATTGTTTTTTGTTTTCTTTTTGTGTATGTGTGTAACTTCATGTTTGTGACTGCCACTGTATGTTTAAGTTACATATGGGACGGAAATTGGTCCCATAATTTATTCAGGGATAATTGTATGACCTAAGCCAGACCAATCAGAGGTCTCCCATGGACTTCTATTGGAATTATTAGTAAAGATGCTTTCTGAATTACAGGCACTCTAAGGACACATAGTGGGCCTAGGGCTGCTTATAACCATTTTGCCACCATATGGAGAATATCTGTCTGAAAATGAAGCTGAAGAAGAGGTACCCAGCACTGAGAGGGAGAAAGAGAAGGTTCCTGAAGAAAAACCGGAAGGCTGGATCTAGCCATGCCAGAAGCCACATATTAATTATATCAACCAATAAATTCCCAATTTTGCTTAGGATAGTTTGAATCAGGTTTCAGTCATACACAAGTGAAAGAGTATAAACACATACATGTAGAAGAAGATGCAGAGGGTTGGCCATGCAGGTTGCCTGGTGAAAGATAACAGGAGAGAAGGGTCTGGGCAGTCCAGGAACTGTTCCTGTCTTGCTGGTTGATTAATATTCAGTACCTGAAACAGCACTTGGCACCTAGTAGGCAATCAATAATTATTGACTGAATGAATGAACGATAGAATTAGGGTTGGATCAGGCAACTTGCACATCATATTTTGGTATTTTAAGCTTGGAAAGCTATAGTGATATGTTTAGCCATTTGCTACATTTCTGTATATTTTCTTCTGTTTCCCCTTGGTTCTTAGTAAAGTCCTTTAAAAAAAATTCAAGCTTGTCTCTTAGGCCAAAGGGGCTAAGGAGATATTTATCCAGGCCTAGGCTGGAAGGGGGAAACATAATGCTTCTGGAGGTTGAGTATGGTAGATGAAGTAAGAAAAGGATTTGCATGATGCCACAGTGTGCACAGTAGGATGTAGGAAGAGAGGACCTGAGAGCAAAGGAATGGCTCTTCCTCTCTCTCTCTTCCAAGCTGTTTCTTATCTCTTTAATGGAAGATTTTGTGTTATTTGTAGGGAGTAATTATCTCCCTTAGTCACTGGTACAGTCATCGCTTTCTTTCTCCTCCTCTTTCTTCTTTTCTGCTTCCCTTTTTTCTTTATGCTGTCCCTGCTTTTAATCCAGTAGTTTTTTTTTTCTTTCTCTCTGTTCTCTTTTTAATTTTCTTTCATTTTGCCCAACCATTGTTCACCAGTCATTGTTCTCAAATCCATGTGACTTTCAAAGGCCAGTCCTCCTGGCCACCCCTCCCCGAGTTCATCCCAAGGTGTACACTCCCGCTGTGCCCCACCATTATTCCACACCTTGGGCATGTTATAGAAAACATAGACATGGAGGCACGTGCCAAAGACTAAAAGGACAGAGCTCCTAGAGAGGGGACCAGCATTTGCCAACTCTCCCATGCTACTTAGTTTAGAGCCAAAATGACTCAATCAATCATGGCCAAAGTATTCTGCACAATTTGCCACCAGCTGCCCCAATAAAGGTCACCACTGTCTACTCATTGGGTGATTAGCTGGGGTAATGTGGGAGAACACAAAAGAAGATGCAGTGGATCTCACAGTCTAGGGAAGGGTTGAGACACAGAGAAAGAATGGAGTCCTTGAAGTCCCAGTTTCACACCTCAGTTCTCATCTAAAGAAGACTGGATCTTGGCCAGGTTAACCTTTTTGATTTCTAGTTTATTTGTAAAATATAAGTAATTGTGATATTCACTGCTCAGGTGTTTTGTGAGAATGAGAAGATATACTACATTTAAAGTCCTTACTTAATCATTAATGACTGATCATTTTTGGCCTCCTTTGCTAGCTAGAGAAACAAAGCATAACTTCACAACCCAGATGTTAGCTGGGGTCTCTTGCCTCTTGTCTTCAAAAAGAAGAAATTGTTTGCAACCACAGTCCCCACCACCAACAAATCTATGATTGTTTCTCAGCCTTATGGTAGGGGTAACAAACTTAGAAGCCTATTGGAGCCAGATAGATAATGTAAATGAGGGAAACTAGGTAAGTTCACTCACTTACATAGGGTTATATGGGGTGGTGGGGACTGGCAAATTGGACACTGTGTGCTTCATCTAATATAGCAGTCTTATCCAACTCCTGCCAATTATTTTCTTGTGGACTATGGTCCCAGATTTCCCAGATACTTTACTCTGTTTCAAGAAAAGCTGAATTTCTGGATTTTAAAAAGTGAGACCAGCTGAATTGTACAATGTTGTCAATGTATTCAGAGTGAAAACAACGACAATGACAATAGCAATACAACATGTTGATGGATCAAATTGGTACCTCTGTAGATCAAACAAATTCTGCCTCTAGGCTTTCTCTTTGGCTTATTTTTCAGTAGCTTCTGCATATAGAAACTTCTCCTTCACCAGGTTTCACAAAAAGTCCTGAGCATTTAATCTTACCGAGCATTTAGTGTGACAAGAGGCTTTTCAGGGAAGTTGAAGGTCACAGAAAAGTCATATCACATCATATGTTTCTCTGATCTACACTTTCTTTAAGTTCCTTCTCCCTTTCCCCCTCCATTGTCTCAGGAGCAACTAAATTCTCTTTGTCTTACATGAATTTACTAAGTTTCCTTCTTTGAAGCTTTGATACCAGTTTACATTTATGCCCCATGGGGACTTATCTATCCTAAGATGGCTTCTCAAGACATTTTCTTATCAAGGATGATCCTTTTTCTGAAAAGAATCCTCTGACACCAGCTGTTAAGAGGAGAAAAATAAATTTTCCATCTCATTATGAATGAGCCAATTAGCAAGGGAGGCATGGTTATTAAAGTAGCAAAGGATGTGATCTGTACATTGAATGCTTCACATTATGGAAGAGAAGGGTGCTGAGCCTGCAGGAAAGGTTCTGTCTGCAAGAATCCTTGATGCCCTGTGGCCACCCACAGCAATCCTGAACACTAGCTGAGACAAACTATAGCATGTGGTTTGCCAGGTCTCTGTGTGCAAAGGGGATTGTCTATAAAAGTTCTACAGAAATCAGAATGGCAGACCCAGGAAACAAGATTCAGGGGGATATAGCAAATATGATAGACTACAGTGGTTATGGGCAAAAACTTGGAATCTCATGTCTGTCATGTGCAAGTTTATTGAAGTTATTTAATCTCTTTAAGCCTCAGTTTCCTCATCTACAAATAGGGGCTCATAATACTTATTCCTTGGGGTGTTAAAAGATTTCATGGGAAACCATGTGTGAAGCACCTGTGCATTGTAGACATTGAAAAATGCAAGTCCTTCCTGCCTAATCCCTACTCCTTCTTCAAGGTTCAGTGCTGGCATCACCCCCTCAGGATGCTTTCCTTGCACTTCCCTTAATTCCATCTATGATGGGTTAGGTACTCCACTCTTCTCTGCATCTTAGACTTCCCAGTACACTGTTTGCATCACTCATATTGGGAGTATTGAATGACTTGTTTTTATTTCTGCGTCTTCTTGAAAACTAGGACCATCTCACATTGACCTTTGTCTCTCCAACTCCTGGCATGGTGCTGCATGCATGACAGGAACTCAGTAAATGTCAAACGAGGGGCTCTGAAATGAAGAGGATATTTTCTTACCTAACTTCATAAATGTACAATTTAGAAAAGAAGATTATAAAATATATATTCCTGAAAAGGTTTTATACACACACACACAATTTATTATCACCCATCCTTGGTGCTTGGCCCTGCTGCAGCACTTATGGGGGTTATTAACAAAGACAAGGCCTAGATTTTAACCTAATATCAACCTGAAAGCTGGGTCAAGATCTCAGAGAGAGAGAAAATTGAGCGGGAAGGAGAAAGTCTCTTTTTCTTGTGGAAAGTCTTTGAGGAGTAGCAATTAAAGACCTAGTGTAGTTGCAAGTATCTCTTCCAATCTGAAAATAAATTGAACTTCCTGAACTGCTTTTGCAAAACCAAAGCTTGGAAGATTTTTTGACTTTCATCCTTCCTGCGTCAGCATTTGGAAGAGAAACAGGGAACAATTAACAATTAAAAGAAACCCACTGCATTAACAATCAGTAGATTGGGGGTGGGGGAGACAGAAAGGCTAATGATTCTAACTTTTTAATTGTGTGAAGCCTAAAGAATTATGGAATTACCTAGAACTTAAGCTTCTCATCTTTTTCATTTGATCTCTAGCCAAGTAACTACTGTAGAGTAATTTAATATTCTCTGAGTCGTCAATAATAAGGCTTGCAATGTGATAGTTAAATGCACTTAAAATTTTGATGAGATCATTAATAATATCTCTTGTCAGTGACTTAACTCTAGTTAATAACTTCCTTGTGACTTTCGTCAAATAGATTTTCCTGGGGATATTAATTTCCAAAGGTTTATGGATGTCCTTCAATTGTTAGCCAGTGACAGAAATAGCTTTTCTGCTGTGGCATGTTTTGAGGTTTTGCTCTTACTTCTAAGAAAAAGGCGATAATTGTGTAAACCAACTACTCATCTGCGTTTGGCATCAAGTTTTAACCTAAAACCTGAAGTAATATTTTTTAAAAAGAATAGTTTCATGTAATTTTCACGATAACATCATGCCAACACCAACTATTCTAAAATGGCAGCCTGTTATTTTACAAGTTATATAAGTCTAATAGAGGAGAAAAAATCCTCTTACCGCCTCACTTTGGGAACAATTTCTTAGAATTTTCCTGACTAATATGGGTTCACGTCAGTATGCTCATTCCTCATCTTCTGCAGCTCACGCCACACAACCAATCCAAACCCACTTCTAACCCAGAGCCAACCCGAGTCTTCAAAGTGGGTTGTGTCTTCTCTGCGGTGGGGAGAAAAACTTGGGATGGGGTCAGCAGAGAGTTGCTCATTGTGTTCTAGAACTGCTGAGCAGTTGAGCACCCTTTGGAGTTGGAAGGAGGCATTTGAGGGCAAATAAAGATAATTGCTTTATATATTAACTACGTTCATTCAGAATTTGTCAATCCGCAGAGGGCCCTAGACACCCAGGGCTTGGCACAAGGAGGGGGCTGCACACATATTTTCTGAAAGAATAAATGCTACCAATAAGGTCAAGCAGGGTTTAGATAACCTCACAGATGTTTGATATGTAACTGACTAGGAAGGGGAATTCAATTTCCTTTCAGTTTTAGACCAACTACTTCCTCCTCCTCTTCCTCTTCTAATTGTGTGACTTGCTGGAATGAGAAATTCTTATCCCTGGAATCAGGAGAATCTCTTTTACTATTATGAAAAACATGAACATATGTCTTTGAAATATCTTTTTCTTTTTTAAAGAGAGAATTTTCTACATGATTTCTAAGGTGCCTTAACCCAAAACAAGGCCTCCTCATATATGGAGCAAAAGGCTGAGTTAAAAGATAAATATTTTCTGGGCTTTACAGTCCTGTTGAAAGACAGGACATGTTCAGATGGAGAAATAATGGTATAAATGAGCATATGCTGAAGTCCAAACAATTAGTATGTCTGTGTGCTGCAGTCCCAGGAGACAGGATATCCTTCTACCCATTCAAGGAACACCCTGGCCCTCAGATCAGGCTCTACCGTCTTCTGTGTTTCCAGGCCGTCTTCCACCAACCATCCTTTCTTTATTAACTTCCATACCTTCATCTGTCTTGGACATTTCTCCTTGGCTCAGAAGAGTGCTCCAACCTCTCCTATTCCAAAAAAACAGTAACACTCTCATTTGGGCAAGGTCTTACTCCAGCTATTTTTCTATTTTTCCTCGTTCCATCTCATACAAATATCTACAGTCATTACTTCAACTTTCTCATCTCCCTTTCATTCGTCAGCTCCCTCAACTCTCAGGTTTACGACTTCCTGTCCCTGGAGATGCTCTCTGTAAGATCATCTGTGGCCCTTCACTAGCTGAGATAACCTGCCCAATTTTCTAGGGACTTTCAGTCCTTGTTTTTATTAGATGGACGACTCCTCTTCATTTGACACCACTTTGATGATCAATCGTAATCTTTTTTATATACTTAGCTCTCTTGGTTCTCTGACCTCATTTTCTTCATGCTTTTCTCTTCAGTCTTATCTTCTCCTTTGAAAAATCCTCCTTCCACCAACTTTGTCGTATGTTGGAACTCTTCCCTTCTTTATTCTTTAGTTCTTTTCTCAATTTTTGTTTTCTTGGGGTGTTTAAATTCACTCTTATGGTCTTACCCAGAACTGATCTACTTTTGCTTTGTAAAAATCTACTTTTCCTGATTGTCTATTCAAGTGTCTGTTCACAAGGCCATTTTATGTTAGTCACAATGGGCTAGCTGCCCATATCCTTGAGCTTTTCAAGGGCCTACCAATAACTGTGAGACCTAAATCAAAGAACAATGGACTCCAAAATCAAAAACACCCTGTGACGGCAAACCGAATGCCTATTTAAAACACAATATTATGTCAATTTCATGACAAAAATATATTTGTTATTTTAAAAAGTTCAATCTCCACACAATTGGAAAAACCATAATCAATCAAAAGTTAAATGAATTGTAAAAAAATTTCAAAAATCAAAACTGCAAAAATCTTCTCAAATTTTTATTGCAAAAGTTATATTTAATGAGACGTGGATAAATTTCAATATGTTTGCTATGATGTGGGATGGGGCTTCCAGAAATAAGTGCTGGGCCTTTGAAGGTCCTACAAACAGCCCCGCCTCCTGTATTATCTCCATCTGGATATTCCACAGGCATTTAATTCATCTTCTTCCCTCTCTGGTATTCTCTATTTTAGTTGGCATCACCCAATCACCCAAGCTGGAAGTCATCTTTGGCTACTTTATCTCATCCAAGACTCCTCATATTCCCCCATTCAATCAATTGCTACATCCTATTGGTTTTTCTCCTAATTGTGTATTAAATTTACTAATTTCTTCCCTTTCTGTCACACTGATGTAGCTGATGTCTTAGTCAACCCTCACCTTGATCCTGTAATATTTGTATAAGTGGTCTCCCTGTAGCTGCTCTGTTTGCTGTCTCCTTATTGTTGACTTCAAATTCAAGTAGGACCAGTCACTCCTGCTTAAAATGCTTTGGGGGCTTGCTAGTGATTATGAAAGAAATCTGAGTTTCTTAGCATGACACACAAAGCCCTGACAACCTGCTCTTACCTGTTTCTCCAACCTTATCTCTCATCTCTCCCTGCCTGGCGCTTGGCCATTCATTACACCTGATCCTTGTGCAACACACATGTGTGGGTCCACTTATATACTGATTTTTTTTTCAACCAAACTCAAATTGTATTTGCAGGATGTGAAACCCACATATTACGGAGGGCTGACTTTTCATATATATGGGTTCTGTAGGGCCAACTGTGGAATTTAAGTATGTGCAGATTTGAGTACATCAGAGGGCTGGGGGAAGGCCCTGGAACCTATCCCTGGCATATACCAAGTGATGACTGTACTTCTAGGTGGCACTGTGGCTCTCTTGGCCTCTGATTTGTGTGTAATGACCTCCCTGCATAGAGTGCACTTTGCCCTTTTCTCACTCACCTTCTATTTATGCTTTAAGACTCAGCTCAGGTGTTACCTATTTAAGTAAGCCGTCCAAGAACATATCAAACCTGGACAGAATTCTCACCCCTGTAGGATCCAGCAACTACCTCTATCACAGATTTACCACACTGTATTGTAACCATCCATTCACATGTCCTTTTCTGCCACTCATCAGTGGGTCACTGGATAGCAGGGGTGCCCATTTGTATTTTCAAGTTCCCATTTGTGATGGTTAATATTCAATGTCAACTTGATTGGATTGAAGGATGCAAAGTATTGTTCCTGGGTATGTCTTTGAAGGTGTCACCAAAGGAGATTAACATTTGAGTCAGTGGACCGGGAGAGGCAGACTCACCCTCAGTCCAGGTGGGCACCATCTAGTCAGCTGCCAGCCTGACTAGGATAAAAGCAGGCAGAGGCACGTGGAAAAACTAGACTGGCTGTGTCTTCTGGCCTCCATCTTTCTCCCGTGCTGAAGGCTTCCTGTTCTCAAACTTTGGACTCCCAAGTTCTTTAGCTTTTTTATTCTTGAACTTTTGACCACAGACTGAAGGCTGTACTGTTGGCTTCCCTACTTTTGAGGTTTTGGGTCTCGTACTGGCTTCCTTGCTCCTCAGCTTGCAGATAGCCTATTGTGGCACTTCACCTTGTGATCATGTGAGTTAATACTCCTTAATAAACTCCCCTTCATATATACCTAACCTATTGGTTCTGTCCCTCTAAAGAACCCTGACTAATACCCCATTTCATACTGTAAGACAAGAATCAGGTTCTTAATCAGCCATCTGTTTCCAAATATTCCAAACCTATGCCTTTCCAAATATTAACTGCTCTGAGAACCCAAGTCATGACTGCAGTATTCAGGTAGAACTCAGGCACACACAGCCCAGAAATCTATCTAAAACAGTTCCTGTGAATGGTTCCAATTCTTTAACGAAGATTTAATTGAGAATGAGTGGAATGGAGATCAAAACTAGTTTAAATAATGATTACAGAAACACAATCATATGTGACCTGGGAAACTATACGGCACATAGTAATGTCTAATTGCTTCTCACTAAGCATTTGCTAAAACCCCTTGACCAGTTGTGGTTAGGGAATTATCTTTGTTCAGGTCTGGTTTCGATTAAAAAAAAAATATGTCCACTGAGATCTTATGTTCTTAAAATCTCTGAATATATATATATATTTTTTTGACAGTCTTGTTCTGTTGCCCAGGCTGGAGTGCAATGGCATGACTTCGACTCACTGCAACCTCCATTTCCTGAGTTCAAGCGATTCTCCTGCCTCAGCCTCCCGAGTAGCTGGAATTACAGCTACCTGCCATCATGCCTGGCTAATTTTTGTAGAGACGGGGTTTCACCATGTTGGCCAGGCTGATCTTGAACTCCTGACCCCAGGTGATCTGCCCACCTCGGCCTCCCAAAGTGCTGGGATTACAGGCATGAGCCACTGCACCTGGCCAAATCTCTGATATTTTCACACAAAAGTCTTCTCTCTGAGTGCTAAGATCCTTATTAAAAAGAAGCTTCATTCTCTTTGTACTTGCTTAAGGTCCATATTTAGATTTGAAATGCAGCCTTCGCTGTCTACATTTAAAGGTTGCAGTTCTGAATTCTCTAGAGCCTGTGCTTCTACCTTCCCTGTACCACCGTAGCAGGAAGTAGGCATGGCAGGTAAAGAAAATGAGCAAGGAGACAGATTTGATTTCCAACAGCCTCTCCAGTAAGATGGCTAGATTTAGGAGGGGAAAAAAAGTACAAAATTTCCAGTTAAATTTAAATTTTGGAGAAACAATGATTTTTTAAACTAAAAGTATATTGCCTGTGTAATAATTTGGGACATATTCCCACTAAAAAATCCATTGTTTATTTGAAATTCAAATTCAACTGTATCCCGTATTTTATCTGGCAACTCTACTCTGAAGTTGTATTCTCAGACCCAGACACACTTCGCACCCATACTAAACATGCGCAAATATTTTTGCTTCCACAAGGAAATGCCCTCACTCCCACTTTTCCTAAAGCAAAATGCCCTCTTGGCTCTTGGTCTTCCTTTAATTTCTCTACATTAAACATAGGTCCACAAAATAGTCATTTTCCTCTGAACTGTAGGGTTAGAAAACAGTATCCCAATAAGATGATACCTGGCATCTGGCACCAGACCTGGATTTTAGGGAGTTAGGAGCGATGGGTTCTGTAGGAAACCAGGGAACACGCACTCCATCTGAAGAAGGGCAAGGTTCACTACTCAGATCCACTGTCGCCATTTGGGAGTGCAGGTTCGGTACTTTGGAAGAATCCAAAAAAAAGCCAAGATGTGTGAAAACTGCAGAAATTTAATCATTGATAACTGTTAATTGAAACAAATGCAAGCATACTAAAACAAGCAAACATGCACACACTATGTCTGAGGGCCTCTTCTCAGGGTATCCGACTTGCTGTTGCTGGAGTCCTGCACTTTGGGGCAGAAAGGGAAAGAGAGACCTCTGAAAGAGGCAAATTTGGAAGTTTCTGACAAAAATGACTCCCTAGGTGGACAGAAAGACAGGTGCCATTGTTGTAGCAAGATAATTATTTCTCATTTCATTCCTTCCTCCTGGGTTTCCTCCTCTGCAGTTCCCCAACTGAGCAGGCAGCAGGAGCCTGCTTCCTTGTCTCAGGCAGCTATGTGGCAGGGAACAAAGGATATAAACAATTGTCTTTCCTGGCTTTTGTTTTCAAAATTCCATGCCACTGAGGGTATTTTCTAGGTGCTCTAGTCTAGAGAGTTTGAGGAAAGAGAGGATAGCCCTGAGGAAAAGGTAAAAAGTGGGAGGAAGATTCTCCCAAGCTAAAAAAAGAAAAACAATTCTCAGACAGTAGGAAGGGGACAGAGGTTTGTGGTTTCTGGGAGCAGTGGACAAGGTTCCTACACCATCACTCCCTGGCAGTGCTCCAAGAAGGCGGCCAATCTCAGAGGGGACAGTGGCAGAGGCCACGAATAAACACTGGGCTCCCCAGAGTCATTTTGCAGTCCCACGATCTGAAGGGACCACCCGAAGAGAAAACAGAACTAATGGATCTCTACAGTGCTTGGTGGATAAGGGGGACTCCCTACTTCAGGGTCCTACAGAAGACCCCGGATCTATCTAATGCCAGCCATGAGGGGAGACCCCAAATGACCATTGTAGAACACATGAACTGCACAGTGTAAGGGGGACTTAGATTTGAAATTCACTGATTTTTGAAACACAAAGGAATAGGCACAAACTGTTGGGGCTCAAAATATAATACCTCAAAATGAAGGCCTCAGCAGCAGCCTCAGAAGCAAACATTTCTCTGTCACTTTCTCCTGCCCTCCTGCCCCTCACTCTACCCTGAGGCTTGCTATAGAAATTAGAATCCTTCTTCCCCAAAGTGGGTTGTAGAAAGCAGAACCCCTTTTCCCCAAAGCCGGCCATAAAACCTGAAAATAGTACTCTAACCCCTTTCCCACCTTTCTGTGTAAAAACTAGACTTAAATAAATTATCTGACCTACTCTGCTTGATTGCAGGTCATAAGGTCCTCATTCCAGAGAAGGTCCTGCCCCACATCCAGAAGGAAGGAACGCTGCTCAGAGAGGCCAAGAAGAATCTAGACAGACAGGCCTTGTTGGTTTTCCCCACTTAGTCAGTCTAGTAGCATTAGATCATAGCCTTTCTGTTCCATCATATTTCTACACAGCTGTCCATACTACCTTAACCTTAACACATAAAATGGATAGTTTCCCCTATATCCTTGAGTCTTCATGCTGAAGTTCCACATGTCATACCAAACTATGATTTAATAGACCTGTATGCTTTTCCCCTTATTAATCTGCCTTTGGTCAGTTGATTTTCAGCAAACCCTCAGTGAAGCAGAAGTTTTTCCTTTGGGTCTACATAAAAGAAAAAAAAAAAGGGAACGTCCACCTGACTATATATATTGAAGTTCATTGTTGCCACCCCTTGAGAATTCCTGTACAATTGTGTAATGCACAAATAACATGATTTATTCCTACTCTTATGGCAGCAGCAAAAAGATGGACTAGTTAGACATTACCCCTCATTCCATGGATCAAGCATACTTGGCCAAACCTGGGGTTTTTCACAGACTAAGAGACAGAAACAGAAACTCTTGAATTACTTACAATAATAAAAGCCTGTGTCTTTGCCTAGAAAATCCTAAGTAACTACTACTAGACAACTCCTCACCTAGATGACTACTTGTTAAAATTCTGACCTGAGATGGATGTTCCCCATATCCCTAGGCAGTGTTAGCTATAGTCAGTATGTGCCTGTAGTATAGTATTTACAATTGGTACCTATAACAAAGGTACTAATGATATCATAATTGTAGTTATTACTATATTATATAATAATGATGATTATTCCACAAACAAGGGACTAAGACGTAAAGAGGTTAAATGACTCCTCCAAGGTCTCACAGTTAGTAAGTTCTAGAGCTAAGACTCAAACCTTCTTCAGTCTTCTAGAGGAAGTCTGGCTCCAGGATGTGAGCTTCCAACCAGCTCCCCCATCTGCATCCAGGCCTTTCCATGGGCTCTTCCTGCTGCCTGGATATTCCAGCCTTGACCTGGTCAGTCAGTCCTCCCATTCTATGTTCTTATGGACCATATACCTTTCCTTTATGACATTTACTATTATTTGTAGGGATTTGATTATTTTGTCTCCCTAGATAGATTGTGGATGCATACAGGCAGAGATACTGTGAAGGCTTTTTATGCGGGGCCAAGACAACTAGCCGTCTCTGAAAGCCCATTCTCCTCTTTGTGGGGAGACACAAGGTGGCGGAATTATGCCAGACACATGCTGCCTAGCTACCTCCACTTCTTAGCCTCCCTTGCAGCTATGTGTGGCCACGTGATTAAATTTTGGCATATCAAATGTGGCACAAATGCTGGGTGCCACTTCTATTTCTCCTTTCTATTGTTGACAGCTGGAGCCAACTATGACTCAGTGCCCCCCATACAGAGGCTGGATGACAAAGCCACAGGAGATGGCAGAGGGTGAGGGATGCAGGCCCAAAGGACCAAGTGAAGTAGAGCTACCCACCAACCTGAACACTTACCTCAAATTATTACATGAGGAAGTAATTTACTTCAGTCTTTAAACCACTGGATTATTTTGGTTCTCTTTGTTACAGCAGCCTAACCTCACCCAAACTCACCACTACACTTCTGGAACCTAACAGAGTGTCTAGTATAGACCAGGGGCTTGATATATATTTGCTAAGTAACCAACTGAACAGTTACTTACAGATATGTCTTCCCAACTAGTGTGTGCACAGAACTCCTTATAAGTTGGGACTGTATCTTCTACCTGTTTTCTTCTGCATCAAGCACAGCATTGAACACATAGCAGGAGGCCAAAGGATGAATGAAGAAATGGTAAAAAGAGAAACATTGGGCATGTACATGGCCACGTTTGTACGTCTTTTTACATTTTGCCCGCTACAGAAATGCTTTTCAAATAGTTATAATACAATCTTATATAAACAGCAATTCAGCTGGAAGTTCAGTTATGAGGTATTTGTATGTAAGTTAATTATTATATCAAAATAATTGGAGAAAAGGTAGAGCAATGTATGATGTTTAATAGACTTGTAGTTAGGGAACCTGGCTTCTAGTTTCAGTTCTAGTTCTAGTCATGTCTGTGATCTTGGACAAATCACCTAAATTCTCCTGGTACCAGTTTACACATCTGTTAAATAAAAGGAATAAAAATGTTTCCTATAAGATGGTTTCTTAGCCAGGTGTGGTGGCTCATGCCTGTAATCCCAGCACTTTGGGAGGCTGAGGTGGGCGGATCACAAGGTCAAGAGATTGAGACCATCCTGGACAACATGGTGAAACCACATCTCTACTAAAAATACAAAAATTAGTCGGGCATGGTGACACATGCCTGTAGTCCCAGCTACTCTGGAGGCTGAAGCAGGAGAATCCCTTGAACCCGAGAGATGGAGGTTGCAGTGAGCCGAGATTGCACCACTGCGCTCCAGCCTGGTGACAGAGTGAGATTCCATCTTAAAAAAAAAAAAAAAAAAAAAGTTTCCTTCAAGTTCTAAAACTTAATAATTCTACATACTATACTTTTTTTTCTGGCAACGTATTTATATTCCTTATAGTTCCTCACTCCTTTTCTTAAAGATGACTATCCTCTTCCTGTGTCTTCACATAGCCTTTTCCGTGTGTGTGTGTGTGTGTGCACCTCTCGTATATCTGTTTGTGTGTCCAAATTTTCTCTTCTTATAAGGACACCGGTCAGATTAGATTAGATCCCATCCTAATGGCCTCACTTTAATTTTAATCACTTATTTAAAGGCCAAAATACAGTTACATTGGGAGGAATTAGGGGTTAGGGCTTCAACATATAAATTTTGGGAAGACACAATTTAGCTCATAACATTCAGGTCATAATGGCAATCTAGGAAGGTGGAGTTCTAAAGCTCAGTCATTGGCTGGAAGCTGGTGTGCTCATCTTATTAGAATTTGTAGCCCAGGAAGGCCAAGGTCAACGATTTCAAGTCTCCTCTTTGGATTGGCAGGAAGTGGGATGTGAGCACAGGATGGGGCTCCAATGTGGTTTCTGGGGGTGGGTGGTGGGGATGGGGCACCAGGGCACTGTGTAAGAGAGATGGGACCCTGACCAGACTCCTTGCTGTAATTGCCTGTTTCTGTGTCTGCATCCCCTCTAGACTGTTATTTTCTGGAGGGCAGGGACCACTTCTATCTTGTTGATCTTCAAATTCCCCAGTGCCTGGTGCATAGTTGGCATATTTGTGGAATGAATGATTCACTTCTGCAGCCTCTTCCCTGTGTGAAAGTTATTTTGTGTATCAGGAAAGCAAATTCTTTTTGCATCTAGAAATTTTCAGCCTCCTCTCATCTTGATCTTAAAGAGTTTTTGTCTTATTTTTTCCCTTTGGAAGTGCTTGATGCTCACAGATATAAGGACCATTTACGGAAGGTTTACCACACACCAGGCACAGTGCTCAGAGCCTCATGAGTCTCTCACTTAATCCTCATGACAGCCCTGCCAGGTGGGTGTTCCTTGATTCATTTTATAGGTGCAAAATCCACTATTCAGAGAGGTGAGCTCCCTGGCCCAGGTCACCCAGCTGGTAAGGGATTACCGAACTGGGTTTGAAACACAGGTCTGTCTGGTTCTAAAACACAGGCCCTTAACTACCTACACTTACAGTTTCACAAATGGCATTCCTGCCTCAGATTTGACAATGCCTATAGTTCTTCAGAATCATTTCCAAGAACAGCCAGGTCTCCTAACTACTCGGATCAAGTGACCCTGGAAAAATTGAAGACTTGACTCGTGAATGAACCAAGAGATAATATGCATACCAAAGCTAGATAATAGTAACAGTTTTAATTTTTTATAAAAATCTTTGCGAAGAACCCATGATGCTAGGGAGGAAATCTTCAAATTGCCCCAGGCTTGGTCTTCCCTTCTATTTCTTTCAGCATGTGGTACTCTATGGGGATTGGACAGAGTGTCTAGGCCCACATATTGAGACGAAAAAAAAATCACAAAAGGAGACTGGTTTATATTTTGTCAACTCAACTTGAGTTATGATATTTTTTCTCTTTCTTTTTCTTTTCTTTCTTTTTTTCCTTTTTAAAGCCAATTTGACTTATTATCTTACTATTGTGTAGACACAGCCCTGGTGATACCCTGTGATGAGTTGGAGATTCTTCAAGATCTAAACACAATGAGGGTGACTTAAGGACAGAGTTTCAGCTTTGCTTCTGACTCTTCTTGGTTTTGTGGGTTTAAGTTAATGTTATTTGAAAGTTTTTGTATGTGTGTGGTTGAATATATACTATAACTTGTTCTTTTGTGACAACAAGATTTATACTGGCGGTGTCTCTCATACCACTGGAAACTGGAAGGGAACCTACAATGTGAACCTCCGAGAGTTTTAAAAAGACAGCGGCCATTATTCAGCAGTGATGGCTTCAAGCTGCCCTTGAGCCTAGTTACAGCCTGGTGCTCCATCCTGGCCCACATGTGAAGTCAGCATGCAAATGGCCTGTCAGATATTTAATACTTCACATATGCATTTAGACAAAATCTCTGCCTTCTTCTTAATTAAGATTTCTTCAGTGAGTAGGACTGCAGGGAGAAAGAAAATGATCTGATGGAATTTTATTAAATACCAATTTCCTTCCCAAGTTTCTAACAGATTTTTTTTCACTTAACATGACTTGGCCTGAAAGGCGAAGGCATTTGAACAAGGTATGGAGGCTGGCATTTCATTTTGTATATCATTTTGGCTCCAGTGAACTGCTCCCAGTAAAAATGAGCCTGCGAGATGTAACTGTTTTATGCAAAGGCTAACAATGCTAGTCTTTTATAAATCATAAATCCTCTTAACCTCAAACAATTTGGAGCCACCAACTGTAACTGTAATCTATAAGGTCTCAACTCACAGGGATTTTGTTTCTTCTTGGTGCCTTTCAAGCCATTAGGCAATTTTTTTTTTTTTGAGATGGAGGCTCGCTCTGTTGCCCAGGCTGGAGTGCAGTGGTGCTATCTCGGCTCACAACCTCCACCTCCTGGGTTCAAGCCATCCTCTTGCCTCAGCCTCTTGAGTAGCTGGGACTATAGGTGCACACCATCACACCCAGCTAATTTTTTGTATTTTTTTTTTTTTAGTAGAGACGGGATTTCACCGTGTTAGCCAGGATGGTCTTGATCTCTTGACCTCGGGATCTGCCGGCCTTAGCCTCCCAAAGTGCTGGGATTACAGGTGTGAGCCACTGCGCCCGGCTGCAAATATTTATAAAAGTTCTCACCTATTAAGAGATTCAAAATCATTTTTTTTGTGGAATAGAAACTTTTAGTCTATACCTCCTCAGTTAAATTTTTGATATAGGTTTTATGAATTTCCTTTTGTTGAATACTTTCTATAATACTGACAGCCATTTGATTTAATTTCTTTCAGACCTCATTCTTATTAGACAAACCCAAGATAGGTGATAATTTTGTTTTGATGGAGGAATGGTGAGGTGGACAAATTATCATTGTGTAATTCTTACTTTTGGTGGTATTTTTCTGTGTCATGTGTGTTTATTTTCTTGAAAATAAAAAAGGATCAATGACAATTATTACTTGGTACTCTGTGCACTTAGGATCCTATACCACAAGTAATAGTAAACAGCTCTAGAAAACTTGAGCAGCAAAGGAATTTGCTAGAAGGAGATAGGGTACTTACAATATGTAAGAGATAGCTAGCGAGTTGGAGACTGATAGGTACTGGAATCCGGGCAGGTCAAGGGGGCAAGGCAGCAGGAAATATTGAACTACCCAAACAGGTTGCTACTGTGAAATGAGAAAACCAGTGACTACCAACTGTTGATTCCCCGCCTCATGCCTGTTGCTATCAGTCTGATCAAGATTCACAGTAGTCCTAGAAGCAAAGTTTGATTGGCATAGGTTGATCACACACTCTGTCACTGACTGGTGGAAGATGAGGCTGGTTTTTTAGGATACCCACATTCTCCCAACAATCCATTATAATAGAATCTCCCTGAACAGAAATAAGACACCACTGGGAAGGAAAATCGGATGCTGGACAGACAAAACCAAATGTCCACGCCTTGCTTAATATCACACTTAGGGATATAAGCAAAAAAATGCCCATTTTATTCTCAAATAGAATGCAGGGATTCCAAGAGCTTCAATAAGTCTCCTTGTAAATTAATTGTTACCTTGGTGAGAAGAATCTGATCATCTTAGATTCAATTCAATGAAGCCATTGTGAAATTCTCTGGCTTCAAAGTGGAGTCCTGGGAACAATACCCTTGATTCAATTCCACACTGCAAGTTGGGCAGTTTAGAAGGATGGAATGAATTTTCCTCCAAGCTTTGATGAAAGTTAATGATCCAGAGCTAGGATGCATGTTTTTATATGGTTGCTTATTATGAGCTATTTAACTTTTATAGCTTTATTAAATGTTTTATGGAAATGTGTATTTCATGTTTTATTACAGCTTTGTAGGATGGCCATATTTGGCTGAAAAGCCTGACAAATGAGAACAAATGTTTGCAAATATTGCTGGTAAGCAGTTTCTGTGTAAAGTTGTTTCATTTTAACAATTTGTGGGGGTGGAGTGGGAGGGGTTCTCTTTAGTGAAGTGGAGCAGAGCTGAGTGCTTATGAGGGGAGGTAAGAGGAATGGAGAGAAGAGAAGAAAGGAGAGCATGTCCAACATTCTAACTTTTTAGAAGTAAAGAGTAAAATTAGATACAAAATTTTATGGAGATTCCCTTTTAGTGAACCCTTGAGTTAGGAACAAAAGTGAACATTTAAGTTAGAAACACTCCCACCCTCAAAATACATCTGACTGATATTAAATATATATTATATATAAAGCTAAAAATAATATTTTGCAGTTAGTTATGTCATCCTTATAATAAACCTACGAAATGGGCAAAAATACCACTACTAGGTGTTCTAAGCATTGCTCCAAGCACTTTACATGCAGAGCTCATTTAATCTTTATAATAAGACTACTAGATGGATACTAATATTAAGTTCATTCCATAGATAGGGAAACTGAAGCTTCAATAGGTATCCCAAGCATCTGACTTCAAGTCCAATTTATTTCTCACTGTATCGCAGAGACCTCTGCTTGATAGTCTGATATGGAGGTTATTCAGGTTATTAATTGATCTTTGAGACACTTTTGTTCTCATTTTTCTATAGGCAATTTAAAACTATTGAGGGCAAATATTCTGAACTTATAGTCACACCAGCTAGTTGTTGGCACTCTCAAATTTGCCTTGTCAATACTCATTTCACCTGTGTCTCACTTTAGGTCACTGTCTGGTTAGAAAAGAGCTCAAATCTCCAGATTCCTTGTTCTCATATCTTTTCTGGAAATCAGTTTTTGTTTTTGTTTTTCCTCAAAACTTATACGGTTAAGTAAAAGCATGCAAAGCAGAAATCCCTTCCAGGTACTGAGAAATCAAAGCGTCATACAAAACATTCCTAAATCCTTGACTAGCTTTTTATCAACAATCCAAATTTTGTTTTTGTTTTTTCCTCCCTATGTTGTTAATGTTGTAATGAGGAATTCAACTGAAATATCTATTTTGTAAAAAGTATGCCTTAGACAATTTGGCTTTGTGTAACATCTCCTGTTTAGAGTATAACATAACATGAGTCCTATCATTCATTGAGAGCTTGCTGTGTATCAGAAACTGTGATTGGTAATATATATATGTCATCACATTTCATTTAATCCTCACTATGATATTAAGTCATGAAGATTATCATCTCATTTTTAACACATGAGGAAACTGAGGCTCAGAAAGTTTAAGAAGCTGTTAGTTTGGAAGTGATTTGTCTCTGCCAAAACCCATGATGAAGTTTAATTGCCAACGCAGCAGTTTTGGGAGGTGGGGCCTAGTGGGAGGTGTTTGGGTCATGGGGGTGGATTCCTCAAGAATAGATTAATGCTGTCTCACAGGCCGATGAGTGAGCTCTTCTTCTCTTGGGAATGGATTAGTTCCCAAGAGAGTGGGTTGTTATAAAGCCTGCCCCCACAAATTGCCAAAATGAAATATGGTTTTACCCAGAAACTGCTTACCAGTGATATTTGCAAAGCATTTGTGCTCATTTGTGAGGCTTCTTGGCCTCCTGTTTGGTCCCTTTTTGTACACACCCACTTCTTCCATTTTCTGTTATGAGCAGCCTGAGGCTCTTACCAGATGGGCTGCCTGATTTTGAACTTCCCAGTCTGCAGCATTCTGAGCAAAATAAACTTATTTTCTCTATACATTATCCAGTCTCAGGTATTTCATTATAGCAACAGAAAATGGGCTATGACAGAGGGAGAACTGGGTGTCAAGCTTAGGTCTCTGTCTCCAGTGTCCAGTGGTGTTTCTACTCCTTCATGAGGACTTTTTCTGGGGTGAAGGATTACCTGAGAGTATCCAAGCTCAGCTCACTGGCGAAGGTTTTTGTGAAATATTATGACATCAGAGTGGGGGAGACATTTGTGGATAGGGGCCTTCAACTGGAATGACTTCCTGGCCGTTGACTTTATTAATAGAAAAGTCTCCCATCTGGCATTCCTGCTGTGCTTCCCTCTCCTCCTTACTTCAGAATCTGAAAATCCTCCCTCGGCAGTCTCAATCCCACATGTGAAGCTCAAATTATTCTCCAGGCATATTCAGGACCCAAAAGTTGACATAACTCTTAATCATTGTGAAACTTGACATTTTGAGTGTGAGTACGTGTGTATGTGTATGTTTAGTAAAAAGAGCATGAGGCAGCACAGGGGCAGGAGGTGAGACATTATCCAAATGGATATGCATATGTCTTATATGTCTACATATCTTGCCATTGGAGAAGGGGAATATAATCAAAAGATGTATGTGTATGTGTGTGTTTCAAGTATGTGTGTGTGTAAGGGTGATCATGCAATGCATGTGCATATTTGTGTGTGGTCTGTGTGCTTGTGCAAACACAGATGTGAACGTGTATATTGGGAAGTGCTTGTGCTCAGGTGCAAGGGAAGGAATATGTAAATTCCAGGCTTAACTTTCAATAGAGAGAAATGTACAAATTCAAATAGCTTGAAATACATTTCCTAAAAGATGAACGGTTTAAATTTTCTCTAGACTGATAGTATATGATTTTCCATTTGAATTAGAAACACACCTCCCACTCAACAATAAGCTACTCTGAACAAAACACAACCAGGGATATGGCAGATCCATTTAGACCCTCCCTTAAGAAATCCAAACAAAAGGAATGGCATCATCAGGATGACTGCCACTGAGACAACTCTAGACTGTCTAGACATGAGTTAATTACTTCTATTTATCTTTCCAACTTCCTCCAGAATTAGCTAACACTCTAAGATTTGGTGAACCTTTTAATTATCTCCAAATTCTGACTAACTAGGGGGAATGGATAGAGCAAATAATCAGGAATTAGGTTTGTCACTGACCAACTTCATTTCACCTGAAGAGAATCTCCTAGTCTCAGTGGACCTCAGACTTTTCATCCACTAAATAGGTATAAGAATATTTGTCCAATCTACTTTACAAGGCTGTGGTATGAAGCAAATGAAAGAATGTGAAACCTTCTGTACAGCATATACATTATAAACCAAAATAAATTGTTACTGATATTGTAGTCTTGGAACTAAGCTGTTGAATGTATATGTTACCTGGGTTTTTCTGCTAACTGGTTAAATGAAATGAGTACTTAAGCACTGGAGGTGGAAGATTTGAGTTTGGGGGCTACTTTTTTTACCTTTTGGCAGAATAATCTTTGGGCATATAATTTTACCTTTTGATCCTTACGGTGTCCATATCTGTGAAATAGGTTTATAATTCTCATTCTAATTAACTCACAGGACTGTTTTAAGGATTACATGGGATGTGAGAGTACTTTGTAAGCTTCAAAATAGTATATGAAAGAAGAGAGTATTCATTAGTATTTCCCTTGTGAGCTACCATGAGCTACCACAATGATCCATTCTTCTCTTGGCTCATGTGACAAAAGAGAAAGCTGAAGAACTTTGCCAATAAATACACATTTTATTTACCTCCCGGCTTCTGAGCACATAATTTAAAATGACGTGTTCATGGATGCAGATGTGTTATTAAGAATAAAGACTAAGAGGCTCTATAACTACTCATGCTTCTTGAAAATGAATTCAACATACAATAGTGAACAGTTTGTTAGTTAATGAATCTATATTAATGACTGTGGGTTGTATTACAAACCTGGGTGTTTTTGTTCTTACATTTGCACTTTTAATATTGAAACATTAATTGGTTCATTTATTAAATATTTAAGGAGTTCTCACCTGGTTCCAGGTAGAAGCTAGACATACAGAGATAAAAAATATGTGGTCTCTGTCTCCAAAGAGCATTCAGTGTAGTTAGGAAACAGACAAGTTTAAAAAAAAAAAAAGTGATTCCAACTAGATGCATCAGGTGCATTAATCTCTATTAATATACAGAGATTAATTAATAACACCTGCATATACAGGTGTTAGTACTGTGGGAGCAGAGAGGACTGAAAGTCTGTGTCCAAGTGTCAGAAAGGGTTGCCCCAGATGTTTTATTTATGACAGAGCTGAGGCTGGTAGACTCAGTGAGAGTTTACCTTGCAGAAAGAGGGATAGGGGGACAGAGGACTGAGGCAGAGAGAATGACATAGGCAATACAATGTGGAAGTGTGAGAGTGCATTGTAGATAGCTGAATCGCAAGCAGATGGTTAGAATGCATGTGAGGATATCGCTAGTACTTCTCTCCTTGGGTTGGGAGAACTAGGGGCCAATTTATTAAGGGCTTGAAATTCCAGACAAAGAAACTTGAATTCTTTCTTGCATTCAAGGACATGTTAAAGAATTATAGGCAGGTGGATGAGATGATCAAATTCGCATTTTAGAAAAAAAAATATTCAAACCACTACTAAACATCTACCACATACTGTGTGTGAAACTCTGACAGATTAAAAATAAAATATCTGGCTGGGTGTGGTGGCTCATGCCTGTAATTCCAGCACTCTGGGCGGCCAAGGCAGGGGAATCACTTGAATCCAGGAGTTTGAGACCAGCCTGGGCAACAAAACGAGACCCTATCTCTACAAAAAAATAAAAATAAGAAAGGAGCCGGGCATGGTGGCACGTGCCTGTGGTCCCAGCTATTCTGGAGGCTGAGGTGGGAGAACCTGGAGAACAAGAGGTTGAGGCTGCAGTGAGCCATGATTGTGCCACTGCACTCCAGCCTGGACAACAAAGCAAGACTCTGTCAAAAAAAAAAAAAAAAAAAAGCTAAAATATCTTGAGGATCCAGACATTTATGCATGTTGGGAACCATAGCTTTTTGTCTTTGATTGCTTTAGAGAATAAGAGGGGAGGGAAAATTACTCTCTCACTGTATTAGAGCAGCACCAGATGCAGACCTGGAACATGATGGTATTTGGGCAAGAACTTGTTCACATCAACTCATCCTTCCTCATCCTAGTACTTTAATGGGGGTATTTTTCATAGGTTGGGACAAAGTCACACATCCTATTACCAGCAAACACTTATTACAGATCTCTCCCCCGATATGGCTTAACTGTGTCTCCATTCAAATCTCAACTTGAATTTGTATCTCCCAGAATTCCCACGTGTTGTGGGAGAGACCCGGGGTAGGTAACTGAATCATGGGAGCCAGTCTTTCCTGTGCTATTCTTGTGATAGCAAGTCTTGTGAGATCTAATGGGTTTATCAGGGTTTCCAGTTTTGCTTCCTCCTCATTCTCTCTTGCTGCGGTCATGTAAGAAGTGCCTTTTCCCCTCTGCCATGATTCTGAGGCCTCTCCAGCCATGTGGAACTATGATTCCAATTTAATCTCTTTTTCTTCCCAGTCTCTGGTATGTCTTTATCAGCAGTGTGAATACTAATACACCCCGTTTTTGAAGAATAAAAGGGAAACCTATGGGAGGGATAAAAATACTCTCTGTAAAAGAGAAATTCTCTAGATCTATGAAAAGTTATAGCAGAAAAGAGGAATAAATGTCTTAGGCTTAGAACATGAAGATTATTATCTCCAAAATGATTTTTTAATGGGGACCAGAAGAATTTTTAATAAGTTACAAGCAGACACAGGCTTTTAAAAGATAAGTACAGAGAATCTTGAGAAGAGGACATTCTGAAATGAAAATACACAAGATGAAATGTGAAGACAGCAAGTTGAGCAGAAAAATGAACTTGATGGGATCAAGAAGATGCAGCAGTCAGTTTAGTTAATTTCCCTGCCCACGCTTCTTTGTCAGAGTCAGTTCTCATTTCCCCAATAAGGAAAGGACACATGATTTGCTCTGCTCACAATGAGTAGGACCCAGAATGGACACATGATCTAAACTTGGTCAATCAATTCTTTTTTCTAGAATATGGGACACAGAAGAAAGAATTCTTTCTTCTAGAATATGCAGGCTTAGGTAGGGCTGAAAGAGAGAAGATATGTAGAGATGTCTTGGGGGCTATTTTATTTTCTGTTTATGGGGAAATAGAGATCTGGATTGCAGAGACCGGCAGATCAGAAGATGAAGAAAGAAAAACAGAGACAAGAGACCACAGGATTTGGAAAGAGACACAGAAAGAAAGTAGCTATCCTGGTCCCTGACAACTTTCCAGTTCCTCATTCCAGTCTCTTATGAGGCCTCACTAGACTTCCTGACTTTGGGTTCTATGAATTTACACTTGTATTATTTTAAAAACATTCCACTTTCGCCTTACCCTAATTTGAATGGGATACTATTATTTGCAACCAAATGGTCTTTGACCAATAAAGGAGGATTGCAAGAATACTAAAAACAAAACAAAACAACAAAAACCTCAGTAGTAGTATAGACTTCTGTTTTGCAAGTCAGCTGGAGAACAGCTTCACTGCAGCATTTCTTGATTTCCCACAAAAATACATATAAATTAAAGGATTTAGAAACAACTCACAATAACATTGAAAATTGAGTCGGGTAGTCAATCTAATTCTACAATCAAGAGAGCTGATTTTCAGAACTTATTTGGCTTAACCTCTAAATGGCATTTGTCCCTGTGGAATATTCTCTTTCTTGAGGCATTTTCTTTCTTTGGCTCCCATGACTACATTCTGATAGTTTTCATTCCTCCGTAGCTTTGCCTTTATCTGTTTTTCTTTCCCACTTCTTTCCCACTTGATCTTTTAAATAGTTCCTTAGCATTCATCTAAGCTACCTCCTCTTCCATTCTATTCAAGCAGTTCCACTCATGCCCATGGCTTCTGTTCTTACTCACATACTGATAGTTTTTAAATCTATGTACTCAGTCCATACCTCTTGACTGTATAAACGTCCTTCTACTAGAAATTTCTACTGAGATATTGCAACAGTAGCTCATAAGAAACCAAAATCATCCTCATTCCAGCCAAATCTGTCCCTCTTTAAGGAAATACTATACTTTCTATCTGCCCAGTCATTCAAACTAAAAACTTCGTAATTCTCCTAGCATGCTCCCTCTCTCTCCTCTTTCATATCCAATCAGTTAGCAAGTCGTGTTGTGAAAACTACAGAACAAAAAAACCTAGGACCCCCATTGACGTTTGATTTAGTGTGAGAAATCTCTAAACTTTATCTCCCTCCTGTGTTCCTCACCTCCTGCACAATTCTGATAGGTTCCTACTCCTTCCCAGCACACAGGTCCTGGCAAAGTGTAAAGCCCTTTGTGCATGGGTATGTGCGTGAGTGTGTGTGCGTGCTTGTGCACCTATGGTGGGAAGAGACAGATGCTTACATAAAGAACTCAACAGTGGATAATAGGAAATGAGCTTTAAATAAATACCCAGAGCTCAGAATATCAGAGAACAAGGCAGTGAATGTAGAAGAGGTGTGTTAAGTGAAATTGTGATACAATCTGGAGATTGGGCTGGAATGAAGTGCACTGACCCAACCTCACCTTGCACATCCCACCTCCACAAATTTTATAGTTGAAAAGGGGATTTTTCCATCACATGACATAGAATAAGCCCAACCCACATACTTTCTCTGTGGACAAATTCTATTTGAAAACAGTTTTTCATGCTTAAGAATGATTAAAGATGAAATAAAATCAATATGAGTTGCATAAAAAATTATAGAATAAAGGAAAGTATTGGAATACTCAAAGGAAGACCCTTTTTCTGAAAATGACCTATTATAGTGTATTAATGAAGGTATAAGCAAAATTTCTCAAAAATAAAAGAAAAAAGAAAAAAAAAGATAACCAGCTGGATGTGGTGGTTTACACCTGTAATCCCAACACTTTGGTAGGCTGAGGTGGGTGACTCACCTGAGGTCAGGAGTTTGAGACCAGCCTGGCCAATGTGGTGAAGCCCATCTGTACTAAAGACACAAAAATTCACCAGGTGTAGTGGCATGTGCCTGTAAGCCCAGCTACTTGGGAGGTAGGAGAATCACTTGAATGGGGGAGGCGGAGGTTGCAGTGAGCCGAGATCGAACCACTGCACTCCAGCATGGGCAACAAGAGTGAGACTCTGTCTCAAAAAAAAAAGAAAAAAAAAAGAAAGAAGGAAGGAAAGAAAGAAGGAAAGAAAGAAAGAAAGAAAGGAAGGAAGGAAGGAAGGAAGGAAGGAAAGAAGGAAGGAAGGAGAAAGAAAGAAAGAAAAGAAAGAAAGAAAAAGAAAAGAAAAGAAAAAAAGATAATCAAAAATAAAGTGTTTCAGTAGTTTATTCCTCTTTCATATAATGGTCTAGAGAGAGGGTCATTGGGGCAAAGGGCAAAGATATAAAGGATCTGTTTCCCTTCTATCTTGTTTTTCTGTAATCATCTAGAGCAGTAGTACTCAAATGTGGTCCAGACCAGTGCTGGTCTTGGGACTTCTTGCCACTAATCAGCATGCTCCCTCTCCCTCCTTTAAAGGTGAGACATGTACAGAAATTGAGAGTGTTTATCTGGCCCCATTGTGCACTGATACAGTTTAGAAGTAAGCGTGCTTATCATTGACCAGTAACAAGTAGTTTAAGGATAGTACCTATCTATAGACCACATTTTGAGTAGCACTGCCCTAGGGGGTCATCCTCATCTTTATTCTTTCAACTGGCTGTCACCATACAAAGGGAAATGACAGAAAATTCTTTAGAAAGAGCAGGTAGCAATTAAAATGAACCAATGTGAAATTAACAAAATAGAATGAAATAGAATATGATAAAAAAATTTAAAAAGAAAATAGAATGAGATGAAAAAGGAAATAATAGGATAAAGATGTTGAAATTCACCTTGGAGGCAGTAGAGAGCATGATCAGTGCTGCACAAAACCCCGGAAGTGGAGTAAAAGATAAATCTGAGCTGCTCTAGAATGCAGGGAGGAAAAAAATCAAAGAATTGTAAAAATAGAAAGAGAAAATGACAGATATGGAGGCTAACAACAGAGAACCAAAAAAACAAATAAATCATTCTCCTTAAAAAGGAAAAAGAGGCCGGGCGCGGTGGCTCAAGCCTGTAATCCCAGCACTTTGGGAGGCCGCGACGGGTGGATCACAAGGTCAGGCCATCGAGACCATCCTGGCTAACACGGTGAAACCCTGTCTCTACTAAAAAATACAAAAAAGTAGCCGGGCGAGGTGGCGGGCGCCTGTAGTCCCAGCTACTCGGGAGGCTGAGGCAGGAGAACGGCGTTGAACCCGGGAGGCGGAGCTTGCAGTGAGCTGAGATCCGGCCACTGCACTCAGCCTGGGCAACAAGAGTAAAACTCCGTTTCAAAAAAAAAAAAAAAAAAAAAAAAAAGGAAAAAGAAAACAGCACAAATAGAATCAAATTATTAGTTAAAAATATAAGACAAAACAATCTTAACTGACATGAAGTGAGAGCTATTTAAAGATATAAAGGGCTAACCCCATTCCAGGAGAAAATCAGTGAAAAGAGAATTAAATTTATATTCATCCAGGCATGATTTCTGGAGTAAGAGGATAAAGAAAAATTTAATAAAAATACAGACAGAAAAAACAATAATAAGAAAAATCTAGGCTCAGTCTTCTTCATATTGATAAATTCAATGCTTACAGAGTTTTGAGGTAGAAAAAATAACTAGGAAGCAAGAATTTTATGTGCAACCAAGTTATCTTAGTCTTTCGTGTGGGTGCAGTGGCTCACACCTATAATCCAAGTACTTTGGTAGGCCAAGGTGGGTGGATCACCTGAGGTCAGGAGTTTGACCTCAAATTCCTGGGAAAGTACTAAAACATTATTGAACTGAGTTTTTTTTCTACAAATATAACCATACTTACTCGGTGTCAGGCACTTTAGATACAGTGATAACCAAAACAGACACATATAAACTGAGAAAATAGGTTAATCATGTACCCTTCTTGAAAATTTTTATTTGAAGCCATTCTTTAACCTACTGAAAAATGAAACAAAACAAAATGATCAAGCCTAGTAAAGTAACAGTATAAAAGTTTTGGGTGTAAGAATTGAAGCCAGTGAAAGTAGAAAGTAGAAAAGACCAAATTATCATAAGTATGGTTATAGGTTTTCAATATTTTTCTCAGTTGAAAACAAAATAAACAGTATTATTATAAATTATTTGGATTTAAAATCCAGGATTATATCAACAAAGACCATAAGGAAGGATGGGAGAAAACTAGGGAATTAAGAAGATACTTTCTGATACCTAATCAAGATAAAAGTCACCGAGGTTTAAAAATAATTTTGAAAATCTTATGAGTAGCAATTTATATAATTAGCAACAGGAAAGCTCCAAAACGATATAGTTATAATATAGTACAAGATAACAGATGTTAGTTTTAACTAAAAGCATCCATGGAATCCATTAACATACCTTGAAAGTTTAAAAGCAAAATTATGAACAGTGGTAGATGTTGTGAATTCAATGAGAAAACAGATATGTTAATGTTAACATCAAAGCAATTTTTTCCCTTTAAAAAAAAACTTTTAAGTTTTGAGGTACATGTGCAGGTTTATTATATAGGTAAACTTGTGTAATGAGAGTTTGTTGTGCAGATTATTTCGTCACTCAGGTATTAAGCCTAGTACCCATTAATTACGTTTCCTCATCCTCTGCCTCCTCCCACCCTCTCGCCTTCACTAGGCTTCAGCATGTGTTGTTTTCCTCTATGTGTCCGTGTGTTCTCATCGTTTTAGCTCCCACTTATAAATGAGAATGTGTGGCATTTGGCTTTCTGTTCCTGCGTTAGTTTGCTAAGGATAGTGGCTTCTAGCTCCATCTACGTTCCTGCAAAGGAAATGATCTTGTTCTTTTTTATGGCTGCATAGTATACCATGGTGTATATGTACCACATTTTCTTTATCCAGTCCACCGCTGATAGGCACTTAGGTTGATTCCATGTCTTTGCTTTTGTGAGTAGTTTTGTGATTAATTATGCATGTGTGTATATTTATAATAGAATGACTTATATTCCTGTGAGTATACACCCAGTAATGGGATTGCTGGGTCGAATGGTATTTCTGTCTGTAGGTCTTTGAGGAATCACCACACTGTCTTCCACAGTGGTTAAACTGATTTACACTCCCACCAACAGTGTAAAAGCATTCCATTTTCTCCACAACTTCGCCAGCATCTGTTATTTTTTTGACTTAATAATAGCCAGTCTGACTGGTGTGAGATGGTATCTCATTGTGGTTTTGATTTGCATTTCTTTAATGATCAGTGATGTCGAGCTTTTTTCACATGATTCTTGGCTGCATTTATGTATTCTTTTGCAAAGTGTCTTTTCATGTCCATTGCCCACTTTTGAATGAGGTTGTTTGCTTTTTCTTGTAAATTTGTTTAAGTTCCGTATACATGCTGAATATTAGACCTTTGTCAGATGCATAGTTGGCGACAAATTTCTACCATTTTGTAGGTTGTCTCTTTACTGTGTTGATAGTTTCTTTTGCTGTGCAGAAGCTCTTTAGTTTAATTAGATCGTGTTTGTCAATTTTTGCTTTTGTTGAAATTGCTTTTGGCATCTTTGTCATAAAATCGTTGCCTGTGCCTATGTCCTGAATGGTATTGGCCTAGGTTGTCTCCCAGGTCAGCATCATCCTGATGCCAAAACCTGGCAGAGATGTAACAAGAAAAGAAAACTTGAGGCCAACATCCATGATGCATGGTGATGCAAAAATCCTCAACAAAATACTGGCAAACTGAATCCATCAGCAAGTCAAAAAGCTTGTCCACCATGATCAAACAGGCTTTAAAATTGGTTTAACATATGCAAATCAATAAATGTGATTTATCACATAAACATAATTAATGATAAAAAACACAGGATTATCTCAATAGATGCAGAAAGAAAAGGCTTTTGATAAAATTCAACATCCATTCGTGTTAAAAATTCTCAATAAACTAGGTATTGAAGAAACATACCTCAAGTAATAAGAGCCATACATGACAAAGCCACAGTTAACATCATACTGAATGGGCAAAAGCTGGAAGCATTCCCTTGAAAACCCAGAATGCCCTCTCTCACCACTCCTATTCAACATAGTATTGGAAGTCCTAGCCAGGGCACTCAGGCAAGAGAAAGAAATAGAGCATCCAAATAGGAAGAGAGGAAATCAAACTCTCCCTGGCTGCAGATGACATGACCCTATGTTTAGAAAACCCCATATAGTCTCAGTCCAAAGCTTCTTAAGCTGATAAACACCTTCAGCAAAGTCTCAGGATACAAAATCAATGTACAAAAATTACTAGCGTTCCCATACACCAAAAACAGTAAAGCCCAGAGCTAAATCAGGAACCAACTCCCATTCACTATAGCCACAAAAAAATATAATACATAGGAATACATCTAATTAGGGAGGTGAAAGATCTCTACAAGGAGAACTACAAACCACTGCTCAAAGAAATCAGAGATGACACAAATGCAAAACCATTCCATGCTCATGGATAGAAAGAATCAGTATCATTAAAATGGCCATACTGCCCAAAGCAATTTATAGATTCAATGCTATTTTTATTAAACTACCATTGAGATTCTTCACAGAACTAGAAAAAACTATTTTAAAATTCATATGGAACAAAAAAAGTGCTTGAATAGCCAAGACAATCCTAAGCAAAAAGAACAAAGCAAGTCACACTACCCAACTTCAAACTATACTACAGGGCACAGTAACTAAACCAGCATGGTACTGGTACAAAAACAGACACACAGACCAATGGAACAGAAAAGAGAAATAAGACCACACACCTTCAACCATCTGATCTTGGACAAACCTGACAAATACAAGCAATGGGGAAAGGATTCCCTATTCAATAAATGGTGCTGGGAAGCCAGTTATCTGGATAGCCATATGCAGAAGGTTGAAACTGGACCCCTTCCTTACATCATATACAAAAGTTAACTCAAGATGGATTAAAGACTTAAATGTAAAACTAAAGCAAAATTTAAGAAAAAACATTCAATATAACAAATTATTTTTGAAGCATAATAAAGATACATCTACTGTGAACCTTGTCTTGCTGAATACTATCATATTGAACTAGATAAGGCAATGACAATTAGAAGTACAAGTAAAATTGAATGAGCATATACTGAAATCTTTCCTTCTTGCCCAGGCCCAGGAAAATAAGATAAATGACATATTTAAATACTGAAGTAATAACAATTACATTTTGAAAAAGGAAGATAATTTTTCTTTATTCAAAGGCCAATCCATAGACAAAAATGGAGAGTGGAAATCCCAGAAATAAATCAGGACTGTTTCACAATAAGTCACATAGAGGCAGGGACCTAAAATGGAAAGCCATAAGCCATAAGAAAGACACTATAGCTCAAGACACAGGGATCAGCATTCTGTTGCAGAAGATAAACTCACAAGCAAACATCAGTAAACCCATGAGAAATAACTACACTGCAACAGGGTCACAGCAAAGTCAAGAAGTAGATAACTTCTCACCATAGGAAATAGCATTAGTAAACCAATCAGACAAGGATCTTATTTGTTTAGTTACTTAATACAATCATTAATCTTCACAAAATAGTTTCTAATACTTTGTACCTGTGCTAACAGCATCTTGCACTGTGACTTTCCTATATACACATAAGCGTTTTATCCAAGTGCAAATATTAAAAGCAGGGTAACGTATGCAATCGCCTGTACAAAGGTGAATAAATGGTAGGTTGTTTTTCTTCTTGAATCACTTTTGCTACATAGTAAATAGCAATTACATATAAGTTTAACATTGCTGATCTACAGAGTACACTTTGTACTGTGAGGTATGGCAACTCCCTATAAGAGAGAGCTAATATATAAACCTGAATATTGTGCATGATTTTTTTAGCTTCCATGGACAGGGAAGACAAAAAAAATCCAGCCTTCAAAGACCCTAGAGAGTTACTTTTCTAATCAATAAAAAAATGTTTAGTAATTCTAAGTTATTTCTTCTTGGTTTCTTGTTGGAGCATTGTTGAATGGACAGATAAAGTAAATATTGAAGTGAAGCTATGTTTGTTATGGGATTGTGGATTAAACCAGTTGTTTTAAAAAACCTGCCAGGAAAAAATAACTACTGGGTAAGAGGCTTAGTACCTGGGTGATGAAATAATCTGTACAACAAACCCCCATGACACGAGTTTACCTATTTAACAAACCCACACGTGTACTCCTGAACCTAAAATAAAAGTAAAAAAAAAAAAAAAAAAAAAATCTGCCAGGTAACCTCCTCATTTACTTTACATTAAGTTGAGATCCTGATACACACATCTCAACCTTATAATTCAAGACTACTGTTAAATACTTCTAGTTCACTTGAAGTAGCATAGTATAAGCCAATTAAAATCCTTATATGTTCTTAAAAAGTACATGCTTAACATTTTCTGGCATTACTTCTGAGCTCAGATGAAGCACAAAATCCCCCTAAATGAATATTCTTCTCTATAAGTTAAGTGGTTGAGAGTTGGTAGCAAAAGCTATCATGGTATAACATTTCCAACGTAGAGTAGATACAAATAGAAGAAAGTGCTGTTTAAACATCTAATAGATAAGAAATTAACATGAACCAATTAGCTTAAGTTAGAAGGTAAGAATAGTGCCATTCCAGATTGAATATTTTCAACATTTAAATTTCATACTTTAAAAATGGACAGTAATGTAGTCTGTTTTTATGTCATTCCACTTTAAATTTGGTGCGCAAATTACATATTTAATGTAATAGTGACTGAGTGGTCACTCATACATTATTCAAATACTGTAGAAAATAAATCAGAATTAAATTTATTATAGTTAACCATCACAAAGCATCAGTGAAAATAAATAAATCATAGAAATGGAACCAAATTGAAGTAAGAAAGAATAGGAAGAGGTACCAGAACTAGCTGAACATGAGGTGGACAAATAGATTCAAGAAAAAAACAAAACTTGCAATGTTTTTATATAACAGAAAGAATATAACTCTTGTTTTGTCCACATTAACACTGTACTAAAGATGAGGACATTTCCTTTTTCTAGTGTTTGTGAGAGTCTGTCTTTAATAGACAGTACTGAGCAGGCACTTTAATGACAACATAAAAATTATAGTGGTTATAAAAAGTGGCAAATTACCAGCTATAAATTAATACCAATAACCAAATCTATATTTTTAGCCAGACTGCTAGACAGGATATGTGTATTTATGAAACTAATTTTTAAAAATATTAACTGCTTCATTTAAAAAAATCCAAATTTACTAGTATGAAGACTCATTTAAGCAGAGTTTCTGCTGAATGAAGCAGCATAGATTATTACTAGATTACAATAGAGATCTTTGCTGACCTATCCTATAGTGATCTATATACAGGAAAACTATGTTATTGGTACTTTACCAACTGGAATTTTTGAACACCCAATGCAAATTTTGACTCCACTAGACCACTGTACACCAAATGACCTAATCACACAACAGAATACCAGATCACTATGGGATTAAAAATAGCTGTTTTCAGGGTGGTAAGACAAGAGAATGGAAAGGAAATCAGAAGAGGACACAATCTTGATCAACAGGAATGAACTCTTAATCAACAACAACTTTTCCAGTCTCCCACTATGCTGGATAAAATAGGTTTTACTGTCAGGTGCAGCAGCTCCTGCCTGTAATCCCAGCATTTTGGGAGGCCAACGCGGGCAGATCACTTGAGCTCAGGAGTTCCAGACCAGCCTGGGCAACATGGTGAAACACCGTTTCTAGTAAAAATGGAAAAATTAGCCAGGGGTGTTGGTGCTTATGCGCCTCTAGTCCCAGCTACTCAGGAAGTTGAGGCAGGAGTCTTGCTTGAGCCTGGGAGGTAGAAGTTGTGGTGATCCCAGATCGCACCACTGCACTCCAGACTGAGTGACAGAGCCAGACTCTATCTAAAAAGAAAAACGAAAAACTTTTACTGTGTCATTACATTATAGTGAGGAAAGCCAAGCAAGTAACTTGGTGCAATAGGACCTCTTGGAGCCAAGGGAACATATAGAAATCATTCCCATCAGTAAAGTACCTCAAGAGAGGACTGAGAAAAGTGAGATGCAAAGAAGTTTTGTTTCTATTACCCTGAAGTCATAACTATAGAAAGCTAAAAATACTCCCCTCTTCCCTCATATCATTAGTAAAAATGGCAAAAATATTTTTCCTAGACCGGTTTTTACACATACAAATAATAACATGGAGAAAACAATGACCCATAAAATCACTTTGCTAAAGCAGACTTGGGGAGAACTTTGGGTTAAGTGAATGTAAAAACCGATTTAAATACTAATTTAAAATACAATAGAATCCTACAAATCACTTTCTCCAATAAATGCATCTTCAAAGAAAAGCTTCTGTCTCAGCTGGAACAATCTCACAGAATCATAAGGCAACATAAAATGAAAGAGTAAATATTTCACACTTCAAATAATTTACTAAGGTATTGGGAAGCCTCATACTTTCAGTTTAAACTAATTTGATTTAAAAAGAAAAAAGCCAGGAGCGGTGTCTAATGCCTGTAATGTCAGCACTTTGAGAGGCAGAGGCGAGAGGATCACCTGAGGTCGGGAATTCGAGACCAGCCTGACAAACATGGAGAAACCCTGTCTCTACTAAAAATACAAAAAATTAGCTGGGTGTGGTGGTGGATGCCTGTAATTCCAGCTACTCGGCAGGTTGAGGCTGGAGAATTGCTTGAATCTAGGAGGCAGAGGTTGCGGTGAGCTGAGAACACGCCATTGAACCCCAGCCTGGACAGTAAGAGTGAAACTTCATCTCAAAAATAAATAAATAAATAAAAATAAAAATAAACTACAGAAAATGTTAACTTTTTAATGTTCCACATACTAATTTAGAGGTACTGAGGATTTTTTTTCCTTAATGACTCAAGGCACTTTTTTGAGTTTCATTTAGAATAAAATTGATTCTACACAGATTTATTGTATTCAGTTTAGAACCATTTTGGACAAAGGAAAAAGAGCTGGGCAACTCTGAAAAGAACAAATACAACTTTGACTTTTACAAAAGAAAAATGCAAAAATGAAAGTCACATGAAAATCTAACAGTATCCAGGTTTTTAAGCATCTGGTGCTATAAAGAAAAACATCTTCCCGTTATCATTAAACCCTTGCTGTTTTTATACAATAAATAAATTAGAAAAGTAATAGGAAAGGAAACAATAATTGAACCATAAGTAAATATAGTTGACTAGAGTCATGATTTAAAGGTTATTAAGGGCTCACAAAATTTAAAAATCAAATAATAATAATTAAGCTATTGAATTATCCTAAAAAAGAAATGTCTCAGATTCCTGCATTTTGTTAATGTTTCTATAAAAGGCTTCATCATAAAATTAAACTGTAAAAGTTTTAAAAATATATAATATAGGCCAGGCGTGGTGGCTCATGCCTGTAATCCCAGCACTTTGGGAGGCCAAGGCAGGCAGATCATGAAGTCAGAAGTTCAAGACCAGCCTGGCCAACATAGTGAAACCCCGTCTCTACTAAAAATACAAAAATTAGCCAGGTGTGGTGACGTGTACCTGTAGTCCCACCTTCTCAGGAGGTTGAGGCAGAGAATCGCTTGAACCTGGGAGGTGGAGGCTGTGGTGAGCCGAGATCGTGCCACTGCATTCCAGCCTGCACAACAGAGTGAGATTCCATCTCAAAAAAAAATATATATATATATATATATATATATGGAAAGAGAGAGAGAGAGAAGAGAGGAAAGGACTTTAGGAATTTAAGATCCTTAAAGGGGTAAAATTAAAATTATTGAAATAAGAACAGGAGCTCATAAAACAGAAACAGGTGTAGTAAACAAACAAATAATAACTTATTAACAACCTAGGGTGAAATATGTATGTATGTACATGTATATGTATATGTGTGTACATACATGTGTATATGTACATATGTGCTTGTGTATAAAAATTCATTAGGTATGGTAAACAACATAGTGTACTGGATAGAGTTGAAGAGCAAACCACTGAGCCAAAAACCTAAACAGAATTTTTTTTTTCAAAACACAGCACGAAATATTAATAAAAAAGAGGTAGAAAGGAAGAAAGAAAAGTTAAGAGACATGGAAACTAGATCCAAAAGTTCCAGTACTCACTTAATAGAAGAGTCATAAAGATAGAATAGTTGGCTGGGCGCGGTGGCTCAAGCCTGTAATCCCAGCCCTTCCGGAGGCTGAGACGGGCGGATCACGAGATCAGGAGATCGAGACCATCCTGGCTAACACGGTGAAACTCCGTCTCTACTAAAAAAATACAAAAAATTAGCCGGGCGAGGTGGTGGGCGCCTGTAGTTCCAGCTACTCGGGAGGCTGAGGCAGGAGAATGGCGTAAACCCAGGAGGCAGAGCTTGCAGCGAGCTGAGATCTGGCCACTGCACCCCAGCCGGGGCGACAGAGCCAGACTCCGTCTCAAAAAAAAAAAAAAAAAAAAAAAAAAGAATAGTTAAAATGGAGGAGAGAGAATATTTAAAGAGTGCACCAAACAAAATCTCATATAAACAAACAAACAAAACAACCCTAGACTGTCATACGCCTTTAAAATAGAAAAAGTAGAAAGTTGATTCCTAAAAACGACAAGGGAGAATGATGAGATTATCTCCAAAGGAATGAGTATCAGTTTAATTTTTTTCATTAACAATATTAGAAACAAGAAGATGATAGAAAATATTTTCAGAATACTTGAGGAAAAACTGCCATTAAATCTGGAATTTAATAATCAGGCAAACTTTCATTCAAGTGTAAGGGTAAAGTAAAGGCATTTTCAAACAAACAAGATCACACAGTTTACCAATCAAGGACCCTCTCAGGAGGAGAAGGACAACTATTAGTACTAGGTAATATAGTCTAACCAGAAGAAAACTGAATCTAAGAAAATAGTAGAATATAAGAATCAATGATGAACAGAGGAAACACTCTAAATACTAACTGTATTTAAAAAACCCCATTTCACAAAATTATTAAGTTGTACCTAAGGCTACATTGACAGTTTAGGAATACGTGGGTTAGCTAAAAGCAGTAACTACATGCTAAGCTTCTTGTCATATTTGGGCTGGGGGTGAATAGCAATACTGACTAATTCTACATTATTTTGGAAAGAGAAACAGAATGTATAACTTTAAAGCAGTATAGGGAAAATGGAACAAAAAAATGTGCACAGTGTACCCAAATGCTCAAGGGAACCAAAGAAATAATATGGCAAGAGAAAAACATAAATTAAGATTATAAAAATAAATGTAAAATCTATCAACACTAAAGTATATAGGATCAAATACCAACTAAAGAACTTTAAATTCAATAAACAGGAATAATACAGCTTTTAGTCAGAGACAAGGAACAGGTGCAAAAGGTGATTACATACCATGCCACAAAGGGAGGCCTCATTAAGACTGACATTATATAAACCATGTTCACTGTATGCAGTAACATAAAACTAAAAGTTAAGCATAGAGAAACTAAATGATCAGAATATTTTAAGGAAAATATAAGTTGTCAAAATGGGCCCAACACCATAGGCCAATAAACTAAAAGAAATTGAAACAGAAGCCAGAAATATTTCCTGAGAAAAGGCACAAGGCCCAGATGACTTTATGGGTGAATTCCAGCACAACCTTATGGAATAGATAATTCATATCTGATTCAAATTGTTCCAAACAATATAAAAAGGTGGGAAGCCAGTCAATATATTTTGTAAGGCTAGCTTAACAATGCTATCAAAACCAGAGTATGTTCTAAGTGAAATTTGATCTATAATTTTCTTTCAGTTTTTGTTGCTGATATGAATGGGAATTTTCTTTATATTATTTGTACCAATTGGTTACTGCAGCTTCACATACAATTTTAATGGGGTTTGATAGAAAGGAATTTTGTCCTTGAAGAGATTTACTTGATTTCGTGTTTAGTTTCAATAGTTCTCTCATAACTTCATGTTTATAATAATATATGTAGTGTAGACATACACTCTGATTTATGAGCACTTATGTGAACAACAACAACAACAAAAGATGAGAAATAGTCTCCAGGATTCCAACTATCATACATCAAAATTCTCTTTCATCTTTCTACATTTTACAGATACCTTCCATATGTAAGCCATGGAGAGCTATACAGATGTTAGTCATTACAGAAAGGTCACTCTGCTCCGACAGTCTTGGAAAACAGTTCTGTCTGTAATCCCTAAGAAACATGTTTTCTTTTTGTAGTTCCTTCTTCTTTACTAATGCTTGCTGGGAAGATAACTAATACTTGAGTTGCCACATTTACTGCTCATGAGTTGCTGGAAGATTGAAGTGGCTCTGGCGAGGGGCACACACATTCTCAGAGCCATCACACCTTTTCTTGCTACTTATTGGCATTTACTTTCCTATAGACTTGGCTTTGTAAATGGTGAAGTAGCACTGCACTTCTGTGTAGCACCAGTCCTGGGTCCAAATTTGGACTCAATTGTTTTCTAGTTGTGTGATCTTGGGCAGTTTAATTGACTTCTCTGGACCTTAAACTCCCTATGTGTGAGACGGGGAGTATTACGACTATATCACAGGGTTGTTAGGGAGAATACATTACATAAGATGTGAAAAATTATTTAGCACATCTTCTATTACATGTAATTTGTACTCTGTATATGATGGCTCCCTTTGCCCTAAAAAATGTATAGACAAGCTTGAATACGCATCACCTAATCAGTGTTCTTTTGAAAAATTTGTTTTGCAGCAGACCCGATGCTTTCTCTCAAGACTCCCAGGTTTCAAATTGGTCATATATTGAGGGACAGTTACTTGAACAATGAGGATAAATGGCAGTCAGTAATTATGATCTTGGTTTCTAGGTTGTTAGAGACAAATATTAATCCTCAAAGTGTATGTGAAATGTGTTTATCTGGCTATAATTGTATAGTCTTCTTGAAAGCATTGACCAGTGATGCTAATTTAACACATATTTCCCCAGGGGAGTATTTTTGAGCTAGTGGGGTTGCCAATTTATTAGTTAACCCATGCCACTTTCTTCAGAGCAGAAATAGAAATAGCAAACTCACAAAAAGTTACAGGTATATATTTTCATTTTTTATCAGGTGAACAATTCAGTGTAAAGATAATCAGAGCATGCATTAGTCTTTGAAAAACATAGTGCCTGTGTTGGTTGGCTGGCAAATGATGGTGAATACTGCTCAGTTATGTGAAATTAAAAGCAGAGTGAGATACTAACACTAGGAGATAATAAAGCTGTTTTCAGAAAACAGATTCAATTTGAATAAATACATCAACATGTTATCAGTGAAAAATATCTTTGTGAAAGAATTATTTATCCTACTCTATCAACCTTCAAAATCAAAGGCTAGATTACAGATGCCTTGATTTTTTGTTTTGTTTTGTTTGTTTGTTGTTCAGACAAAATGAGTTTGCAAACCCCAAGAAATTCAAAAGTGGTACATCTTTAGAAACAACTTAAAAGAATCATAAGCCATGCTTAAACTTGCTTTGTAGAATGATTTTTATTGTTCACAATGAAAATTATTTCATTCTTCGTTGTGTTCTTCAGTTGTTTGCTTAATTCATCATAGTTGTTTAATGGACAAAGTCACATGTGCAATTATTATGTATCAATAATATATAAATAATAACAAAAATTTGTTTTGAATTTCAACCAATCAATTAGCAAGTGAATTTTAGAATTATAAACAATGAGAAGTTTGCCATAAAGCACCTACTGAAGCAGGAAATTTTCCCTGACCTCTTCATGGGTGAAACTGGAGTGCCCGGGAACTAGAAATAGACAGCAGCCACTTCAGTGCTGGTAGGGATGGACACCACTCACTTGGTCCTGCTGCATTCCAACCCTCACAGGAAGGGGAAGCACAGTGAGCAGGTGCAGGAGCTGGGGCTAGTGCTTTTGGGTACTGGCAGGAGCAAAACTCTGTGTGGCCCCGTGGCAGTGTCTAGGGGGGTTCTGGTGACCCCTGAAGCCTCAGAAAGATTGTTACAGTCAGTGCTTTTTTAGCTTTGCTATCTGTAGATGGCTGAAGTGTTCACAGATCAGTGGAGGGTCAGTGTGACAGCCTTTTGCACCTGCACCTGAGTTCTTGTCCAGCATCCAGGAGGAATGAGGTTGCATGAACAAATTGGAGATGGTAAATGTGGAGGATTTTATTGCCAATGAAAGTGGCTCTCAGTAGGAAGGGGAGCTGAAAAGGAAATGAAGTGGGAAGATAATCTTCCCCTGGAGTCTAGCCCCAAAGCAACGCTGTCAAGCTGTCCCTCTAAAGTCAAGCTGCTTCTCTCTGATGTCCAACCATAGTCTCCAATGTCCAGATGTTTCTCCTCTCTCTGGTGGCTGAGCCTGGAGTTTTTATAGGTACAGGATGGGGGACCAGGAGGGCCATAGGTGGTTTTGGAAAAGGCAACATTTGGGTGGGAAAACAGGAATGTATGTTCTTACTTTTGGCCACCATTCCAGGCTTGAGGGTGGGGATCCGCCCTCTTCTCCCCAGAATTTCCCTGCCGCCTATCCCTATCATTTCCCCCCTCTGAAGAGGTACATGTAACTGCGATTAGAATACAGATGATATCAGGTGTTAGTTACTTCCTGCTGTCAGAGGGCGTTGTTTTGGGGAGATTGGGAGTCAGATTTCTCCCAGAGGTCTGCCTAAGGGTTCCTGGCAAAAGGGAGCCATCATCCAAGGCTCCAGTTGCCTGACTGTTTAGAGTTTGATGGCTTATCGGTGAGAAGAAACAAGTTTTATAAGGTTAAGTATGCATGGATCAAATGTGTATTATACAAAGAGGAGTTAAAAGGAGAGAATCAAGTGCCAAAGGTTACAGAAATAAGTGATATATACTAACCATTCTGAAAACAACATGGTACCCCATGGTATAGAACAGAAAAAAAGTAAAAACAGCAAGCATAGGCAAGACTATAAGGATATCCATGGAAGGTTAATTATTAAAATTTATCTCTTGTGATTTTTAGCTTGATGTTCCCCATCTATTCACATTGGAACTTTGGGTGCTCTTCTGGGTTGATGGAGATAACGCTGTCAACCTCCCAGGTCTTTATTCGGGTATAATAAATTTAAGAATCTATTCCAGGGACCTACTGTAAAAGACCATGATGACCACTTTGAGGAGGTTCTCTAAAGCACTATCTGGTGCCAGGGCCTTTTTCTGCAGCTTCCTCCTGGTATCAGGGCTTCCTGAGTAACACATTTTTCTTTTAGGATTAGATGTTCCTCAACTGAAGCAGGAGATAGAGAGGTGTGCTTTATGAATGCCTCTTTTATCCTCTCCAGGAAGGCAGTAGGATTCTCATCAAATCCCTGGGCTGTCATGGATAGCTTGGTATAATTGAGAGGCTTAGTTCTAATCCTGTGTAAGCCCTCTATTATGCGCAACTGAAAGTATCTCCTCTTTCATTCTCCCATCTCATCATTGGGATCCTATCCAGGGTCATCCAATGGTACTGCTTCTCTTCCAGTTGGATAAAGTTCAACCCCTTGCCTGACACCATATGTGATACAAAGCTCATCCCTAAATCCCTCTGCTGCTTGTGGAGTGGCCTGCTTCTCAGTGTTAGTCAGGATTTGATTCAAAAGTAACATAACATCTTTCCAGGAGAGTTCAAATACTTGGGTTCGGCTGGGAATTCATGCTCATAATCCCAGCACTTTGGGAGGCCAAGGTGGGCGGATCACCTGAGACCAGGAGTTAGAGACTAGCCTGGCCAACAAGGCAAAAACCTGTCTCCACTAAAAGTGTAAAAAATTAGCCAGGCATGGTAGTGGGTGCCTGTAATCCCAGCTACTCGGGAGGTTGAGGCAGGAGAATTGCTTGAACCTTGGAGGTTGCAGTGAGCCGAGATCACGCCACTGCACTCCAGCCTGGGCCACAGAGCAAGGCTCCGTCTCAAAATAACAGCAGCAGCAACGACAAAAACACAAACCCTTGGGTTAAATTCTGGAAAGCCTTTATATGTCTGTCAGGGTCATCTGACAACTTGCCAAGATCCCCCTTAATTTGCCTTAAGTCCTGTGGAGAGAAAGGGACCTGGACCTTACTGGGACCAAATTCACCACGTATTTGTTGGAGGGGCAAGAATGAGACTGGGGCTTGTCTAGGGTAAAGATTTCCAGAGGGAGCAAGTGAGAGAGAAGTTGGATAGGGAGAACAGGGTAGGCCCAGAGGAGCAGGGCTGGAGTGAACTGGCTCCCCTGCTGGAGGTGCCTCTGGGGTTTATTTCTTTAGTTCCCTGGGATTGCCCCTAGCAGCCTCTCCTGAGAGAGCAAGTAGGAGGGCTGGATCAATGCTACACCATCGGCAAAAGTCTGGATTGCCCTACAAGGTATCGAAAGCCTGCACATATGGGGCCTCAGACTGTTCGCCATCACATTTACAGAAAAGGTCCAACTGCAGGGTAGTATCGAAATGGACGGTTCCTTCCTAAGGCCGAGCCAGTCCTTCCTGCAGATCATAATTTGGCCAAATCTTTGTGCAGAGGGCTATGAGGCATTTTTCCTGCAGAGTCCTCCAGAGGGTCAAGGCAGTCCCAGTGATTCAGAATACACTCCAGAGGAGTATAGACTAAGGATGGTGAAGATAGCTGCTTGCCCATTCTGAAAGACGGAAATAGGCTTCCCTCATTTTCCTTCCTTCTTTCAGTGAAAACTCAGGGTGTGAGGGAGAGAGAAAGCGGGCATCCCCCTTTTCTGTTTTGTTATCCCCAAGATCTGGCAACCTAAGACAGACGCCACCCATGGGTGCCATTGAGGCCTGCACCCATGAAGCAAGGAGGGTATAGAGACTACATATTGTCTGCACTCACCCACGCCTCCATCCCTGCTACTGTCGGCCATGTTTGGGTTCCCTGGACCTTATCTATGCCATGGTTCGTGGCCTCCTTCCATGAAGCAGGAGCTTAATTGGCAGGAATTGGTCCTGCCTATCTATACTGTACCTGTTGCCTCACTTTGTATCCCTCAGATCTGGTTTTCATTTCTAGGGCTTCAACTCAAAGGTTAGAATTGAGTTGGGGACAAAAATGATATCTCAGGAGTTGCATAGATTCATTTGGATTAGGCCCCAGATGGCCCTTGCCAATGTTGCAGTTGTTAGCAAGTGGAAGTTATTCCTCTGTTGCCTCCCTATTACAAGCAGAGTGCTGATGTAGGAAAAGAACCCTCTTGCATAGAAAAGGAAAGAGGGAAAAAATAACTTAAGGGGGAGAACCCCTTGCCATATACAAATAGGTTCCTTTAATCACTGTATCCCTCCCCCACTTCAGACCAAGCTGAACTCCTTGGTCAGGGGAGGGAAGGCTCTATGGGCCCTTGGCAAGAGGGGACAGTGAGCAGAAAACTCTGGCCAGCTGGCCACATGGGGTCCCTGTCCCCCAAGACTTCCCTGGGGCCCTGGTGGCAGCTGTGGTTCTTTTCCATCTGCCGTGGCCATTGGGCGTGGCATGTGCATGCTGCAGATGTGCCCAAGTGCCCCAGCTGGGAGGGGAGAGCATGAAGAGGGGAGCCACTGTGTGCCATGTGTGTCTGCAGCTGTTGGGAGGGGATGGCACCTCCAAGAACAAATGGAAATCACATTGTTCTGAATTGCGTATCTGATTGCTGGGCCCAACACTCATTCTACTTAATATTTCTGCATTTTGCAGCAAACCCCTTAACATTATAAAAGATTAGATAGGAGCCATTTCAACCTGTGAAAGAAGAAAGGAAAGATACCTTTCTTCTTCTAGAAAAGTCTGGGGTTCTTGTCCAATGACTTGATGGGCACTGGGGACTGGATATGGGGGCCTTCTGGCAACACTGAGGAGTAGCCTTGGTCAGATGCCTTCAGTTGCCTCAGGACTTTATTCTGGTCCCATGTGACAGCAAGACTTCCGTGAGAGAAACAGAACCAACATTCCTTTTACCCAAAAGATAGAGATGGCAGGATGGCATCCTGTTCCCTGCAAGTGGCATAGTTCATCGGAAAGTCTGAGGGCAGGAAGAGAGAGATCTACCTTTTTGCATGTACTCACTCTTCTGATGTATTCCAGACAATCCTCCAAAATGAAGCAGGAAATTTTCCCTGACCCCTTTGTGGGCAGGAACTGGAGTGCATGAATGCTAGAACTATCTGGCTGCTTTGGTACCAGCAGGGGCAGCCTCCATTCACTTGGTCCTGCTACATTCCACCCCTCACAGGATGGGGAACACAGGTGAGAGGGTGCAGGAGCCAGGGCGAGCGTTTTTGGGTGCCAGCAGGAGCAAAGCTCCATGCGGCTCTGCAGGAGCATCTAGGGGGCTGCCTGCAACCCTTGAAGCTCCAGAAAGAATGTTACATTTAATGCTGTTTTAGCTTTGCTGTCTATGGATGGCTTAAGTGTTAACAGCTCAGTGGAAGGTCAGTGCAAAAGCTTTTTGCACCCATACCCGAATTCTTGTCCAGCATTCAGGAGGAATAAGGTTGCATAAACAAATTGGAGATGGTAAATCTGGGCGATTTTATTGCTGATTAAAGTGGCTCACAGCAGGAAGGGGAGCTGAAAGGGGACAGAGCACAAAGATCATCTTTCCCCAGAATCTGACCATTCCCAGCTGGACTCCTCTCTGAAGCAATGCCATCAAGATGACTCTCTGAAGTCAAGCTGCTTCTCTCCATGTCCAACCATAGTCTACAACATCCTGCTGCTTCTCCTCTTCACCTCTTCTGCTGGCTGAGCCTGGGGTTTTTATGGGCACAGGATTAGGGGCAGGGTGGGCCATGGGTAGTTTTGGAAATGGCAACATTCGAGCAGGAAAACAGTAATGTATGTTCTCACTTTAGGCCATGATTCCAGGCTTAATGGTGGGGCCCTTGCCAGGGACCTGCTCTCTTCTTCCTAGAATTTTCCTGCCTCCTTTCTCTATCACTACTATCATGGCACTTAAGAAACTGAAAAAAAATTAACTATAGTCACTAACCTACATGTTCTTTTGTGTAAGAGATAAATTGTTACTAATGCATGCTAAATAGTAGACACTCAGATATTTAAAAAATGACTGATTTGTGTGCATGTATTTATTAGCAGAAATAACATGGTTCAACACTCCTAGTTTACAAAGCATATTCACTGCCTCAGTTTTATTTATCTTCACCTTTAATGCCCAGGGAATAAGTTCAGCAAAGTATTATCAACTTGATTTTCCAGTTGAGGAAACTAAGAATGAAAAATTTTCAGTGACTATCTTAAGGTCACAGTTAGAGCTTGGACCTCAAGTTTGCTGACTCTTTTTGCAAAACTTGGTTATTTTTCTCTTGTGTTTTGGGAATGTGTGGGCTAAATAGAATAAGGATAAGAAGGTCAGTTGAGAGTAATTTGGCAGTCTCCTGTAAGAATGGAAATATGCAAACTCCATGACTCTGAAACTCTGCTTCTAGGTATATACCCTAGGGAATCTTCCTAAAAGTGCACAAGGACACAAGAACAAGAATATTTATTACATAGTTATTTGGTAATAGCAAAATTGGAAGTAACTTAATGTCCATCTGTAAGAAAATAAATAAATCAACTCTATTGTCTTCATATGATAAAATGCCACTTAACAGTTTAAATAATAGTTAGATTAGCTTCAGAAATATTATATTGAATGAAAAAAGTAATTTTAGAATGATACACATAGTATGATAGTATTTACATAACATTTTTAAAAAGTGGAATGCTAGATACTGCTTATGAACATATATATTTGTTATAAAATAGAAAAACATCACTTCTAAGAATACATAGTAATTTCAGTATAGTGTTAGCAAGGGAGAGACTGAGAAGGGGAACAAAAGGGAATTCAATTTTGTAACTCTTCCACTCTGTAATGTTCTCATTCCACTTTCTTATGTAAATAATAAGAAACAAATGACAAAATGTTGATGCTTCTTAATTTCTAGTGTTGGTCATATGGATATGTGTGTTTTACTTTCTCTTTTTATGTTTAATTTAGCTTTTTCAAAATTAAAGAGAAAAATATTCATTTAGAATAGAGGAGTACAGCAGAGTGGTTATGAAGATGAGCTTCAAAGATAGACCAGGGTTGAATTCCAATTCTGCCAATTTAAATGCTATTAAAGTGAAGTAGGTCTCCATCCTGCAGGATTTATTAGTGTCTTTAATATGCTGATCTGTGTTGTGAGCCTTTAGGATAAGAATATAACATTCAGAATTTCTCAGACTTATTTGACCAAGGAATGAGCATTCTTTGGGGTAGTATGGTAAAAGGTGCCTTTACAGATAATATGTATTTATATGTATATATATCTTTACATATATATATATATATATATCTTTACAGATAATATGTATAATCTGTACAATTTGAATGATCAATTGTCTTTGGGCTCAAAAAGGTCTCCCTTCAACTCCTTCCTGTTTTATCAGAATTGTATTTCTCTTATTCCTGCTATCCCTAAGCTTTCTTTCTTTACAAAGACAGATAATCCATTCCCCTTTCCTCTACAACTCAACAAAGTGGCTGCTGAGAGGACAGATTCTTCTGAGTAGCATGGTCATAGTTTTCTTTGAGACCAGCATGATTCATTTGATGTGGACAATTTCAAGGTCTTTTGAAAAATTCCATCTATGCTTTGGTAGCATTTGTCACTTCTAGCTTTGGCCAGTATCTATAAGGTGTCTGGGCACCATATTAAATCCAATTCCCTCTCAGTTACTCAGAAATCTATACTTATTTTTTTTTCAGGGATCATGCTTCATGTTAACATGAAGACTTGCTGTCTTAAAGTCCCCTGAAGAGTATCTTATGCTATGGTTTATATCATACCCAAGGTGACTTGTCTATTTCTTAGGAAATTCCAACCAGAGACACCTCAAAGGGTGTCACACATTTCACCTATAGAACATGGTCTCATTCATATCCCATCAGCTAATCAAACTCTATAAGCCAATGGAGTTGGGTTTGAACCCCAATCTGGCCACTTACTAACTAGTTCACCTTGCTCCACTGTAGACTGTTTCTGCAACTGAAAGGAGACATTGATACCTCTCAGATATATATATTATATATATAATAATCCAAGGCAATATATTTATTATATATTTTATATATAATCTAAGACAGTATTATATATATAATATATTTATAAAATATTGTCTTGGATTACCCTAGTTCTTGGATTCTAAGACAGAAATCTTTTTCACATTCAACTTTTTGGAAATTGGGACACATCTTTAATTCTTGACATCCTACAATTCACGATTAGCCATGTTTTTTCTTATTTTAACACCATTGGGAAAAAAATAGATCTTTTGATAACAAGAGCTTCTTAAATTTGATGAAGAACAGTATTTGTTATCAGCCCTATCTTCCCAACCAGCTCCTTGAGACCAAAAGTTCTTCCTTTATACTCCTTCCATCTTGCATGCAGAGGCCCACATCAATCAATGAGAGCAGAGAATATACATTTACTTATTGAAACATGGTGGGTATAAAGAGCAACAGATTCAGAGTCTTGCACTATCTCTTGTTAGCCATTAGAGTTTAAAAATTCTTTAACCTCTTGTGGCCCCAGTATTCTCCATAAAAGGCAGAGATATTTTCCTGTCCTGTGTACTTTACAGAGTGACTATGAAAATCAAATGATATAGTGCATGTGAAAGCAGTATGTATATGACATATGGGTACACAGGGCATTTGAGCATTTCTCAATATCACTGCTGGATTAGCAAGCTGTTTCCCTGTGGAACCCTCTACACATTTCAAAGTGCCTAAAAGTAACCTAAAACCAAATTGTTTGACAATGGGATTTCTATGATTTCAAATAACTTATTGCCTTTTGCTCAAGGCTGACAGATTTCTGATACAATGCTTATTTTAGCCTTGGGTGTAATACTCAGCCTGGGTTTGGAGCAAATTGAAAATTAAGGGTTTTATTTCAGGTCCTGCCTCTGACCTTGGTCTCCATTTGACCTTGGGTAAATTCACGTCTCTTGGAGGGCAAGCTGTCCAGACAGAGAACATTTAGCTATGGTTTACCTTGGATTTGAAACATTTCCCCTGTGATTTGTGTCTCTGACATGGTCTCATTTTATATAACCCCAAATAAAGCCTCATTTGTTTCCCTTGGCTTATTTGAAATCACCAGGGCTACGTACTCCATATATTCAAGTTTTGCAAAATTCCCTGGGATGAATCCCTTTGTATGCACCAAAGCCAGTTCTGCTTTGTCGATTAGCTTGGTAATCTTCTGGGCCTCTTTTGGGATTGCAGAACTTGTGTTCTCATGGTGAAATGTGCCAAAACTGGCAGATAGAAAATACAAATTAGTCTTTATGACTGAGGTTCCTGTACTCATTTCCTAGAAGTTAAGCCCTGAGTTTTAGGTCTTTTTGTAGTGACCTAGGAGTATAGTATGAACTGTACTGAGTGCTCAGAGCTACAGTGACACCCAGCCAAGTGTCTTCTTCATTGAGGATGTGCAATTACCCCAAAAATACCAACTCCTGACTTACAAAAGCTATCATTAAGACTTTTGTCTTTTTAAATTGATGTGTCTGATTGGATTAGCCATAAACCAGAAAACATGTGTTTTTCTTTTAAACGTACCTCTGAGTTCACATACAATTTTCATTGAGCCCATCCCATAACCAATACTTTGCTATGAAAAAGACAAGCAAAGGGAGAATCCCAAACTTTGCCTTCCAGGAAATTTAGTTTGGTTGGAGAAATTTGACCACAGGAGATAAATACATTACCAGTTAATAGCACTGAGGTTTGGTGTGAAGAGAACTGTGGAATTGTCAAGCATGTGAAGGCCGAATCTGGTTGTCTCTATAGATTGTGGATAAAAACATAGTTATACTTTGGTATCATTTATAAGCAAACTTCAAAAGAATTATAACTGTATCATCTGGTGTGTATGTTTGTATATAGTGAGTATATTACTGAGGCATCTTATGTATTGAAAAGGCTTTAGAAAATCAGATAATCTGGACCATCATGATACCTCTCCAGTGCCTCGAAGCTGTTGATAGATGATGCATGTTGTTGATGCTCTGAAATTGTATTTAAATATTTAGGTGGACAAATGACCCAGGGCACTGAGGACAAGGAGAAGAATGATTAACGTCCTGGCATTCATTCTTACAATCTCTGAGATTCAGTCATTGGATTATCTGTTCTCTAAAATTTCAAATTCATTTGTGCTCTGGCTTCTTCAAGAGAAATGCATCTGAAATCCTTCACACACTGTGACGAACCCTGTTATGGCTACCTTCAAAGACTATATCCTTTTCGATCTTGGATGACTTTCTTGCCCTAGACCCAAGTGACCAAATTCATTATTGATGTGTTGGCAGATGTTTGCTCATATTCTTCCGGATTAAATGGGATTTAAATGTGATCATTCAGGTAGGCTGCTTTGAATTTGAAGGAGCATGTTTCTACTCCATAGTGAAGAGGGACTCTGTGCAGGCTTGAGAACGAGAGGAAAAGTTAAAAGCATTTTAGAACACCCTTTTCTTTCTTGTTGATTTTTCTGAAGCTATTAAAGAATTTTTGGACTGCTTTGAGGAGGCCCATTCCTCCCCTCAAATGTCAACCCTTTTTCTCAATTCAGCATTTCTGATATTTTCTTTTGGGACAAATGTAATTCAGAACTGTGTCTATACAATCCAGTGAAGTGGGGAATTCCAGATAACTCAAACAATAAATGATGTTTCCCCTCAATGATCCAAATTTTTTAGATGAATGTGTTAAAAAGATTTTTGTTTGAAATTATCTAGATCAAGAACCCAATTCTCCACATTACTTTGCATAAACATAGGGTGTTTATATCTTTTTAAAAAGGTTCTTAACCATAAAAATCCAGCATTGAACTTTTAATTCATTTTTATTCCAGTTTCCTGTGGAAAGCATTCTGTGTCCCTTCTTTACCCCATTATATTCTCAGAAGCAGCTGCTGTTGCCTTGGCCACAATACAGCATTTATTTGCTGATTTTGGGACATTTATGTCCAAAGTTGGCTGAGCTGTGGGAATGCTGAACTTCTTGGAATACAAGCCTACAAGCAGTGGGTCATGGGCCTGTGAGGCACCTGTGAGCAAAACACCCTTGCTAGTCCGTAAGCACAGACCGCTCAGTTTCCACTAATTATGTCCTAAACCCAGAGCAGGCTCTAGTGGCCTTTAAGCACAACCAAGTTGGGCGGGTTAAGGCCAGGACACACAGCTTCCATGAAGTAAGGGGTCTCCTCTGGACTTGTTCAAAGATCTAGAAACTCACTACACAAGCTCATTTGTCTGTCCAGCTTTTGGGTTTAACTTGGAAAAGAGGAAGGCAATCCAAATGGATATTTCTAAAATTCTCTATTCATGGGAGTTTTGACCCAAACCTAATCAACTACCTAAGACTTCCCACTGGGCACTCATTAGTTCAAGAGCAAACTGTTTCCTATGCTTCCTGCCTTGGGTAACTGCCATAGTTCAATCTTACCCTATCTAGAGAACCTTTCATGGACAGGGGAACTCTGACAGTGAGGCAGTGAAAAGTGCCACTTCTCTGTTTCAGGTCTGTGTTTAAAGCCTTCAGTGGTTCACGATCTAAAAGTTCCTCTGTGATCTAGCCCCTGCTGACCACTCCCATACTATCTTCTGCCACTTCTTACATTGTATTTTATATTCCAGCAATTCCAAACCATTTGAAGTCCCATACTCCAAAGCAAACTCATGTTCTTTCTTGCCTTTATGTTTTTGTTCAGGTGTTCCTTCTGTCTGGAATATCTTCTTCCCAGTGACTGCTCATCATTTTCTTCCTGCACCCTGCTCTGCTCTCTCTTTTATTAAGACCTTGCATTGGCATTATTTCCCCCCAGAAATCCCTCATCTTTGCCAGTGGGTATGCACATACCACATCATTTTATACCTGTCTAGTTGTGTGCCTCTCTCCCCTATTAGACTCTGAGATCCTCTAGAGTAGATACTAGGTCTCTTTTATCTTTATTTTCTCTGATGCCTGACTCAAAGAATGGAGCACAAGTGAGTACTCAAATAAACACCCAATAAATTGAATGGATAAGTAAGGGTTCCTGGGTGGGTAGGGGATGATGCTTTTTGGTCAGGAGTTCTATTCAATGATGGGCAGAGAGTAAACCACATCGCAATAATAATAAAGGTTATGTTCTATCTGAGCATCTATTACCTGAGAAGTATTGTCAATATGTGTAGCCCATGCAATAACACTATGAGGTAGACACTATGATTATCTCTATAAAATGCAAGGGAAAGATTATGATGGTAATTATGATGATTATAATAGAGATAATAAAGAACTTAAAATGTAAAGCAAAGGAAACTCCACAAGACAGAAGCTAAATGATTTTCTTAAGGTCACATATGTTCACAAAAACTAGAGCCTGGTTTTGCTAATTAATGCCAACATAATATGCTTGATCAATGACATATTATTTAGAGGCATGTGTAGAAACTGGCCATGTTGGAGACCAATTGAAATCCCCCCAAATGCAATTGGACTTTGAATTACTCTACTGAGAAAACTCTAAAAACAGTAGAACCAATATATATTTCATTCAATTTTGGGCTGGCAGAGCCTCTGTACATATGGTCTCCAAAGGCAGGAACAGCTTGTTAATCTGGCATTTAACTACCAGAAATTTCTATTAACAATTATTACTGGGAAGAGCAATTGGTGCATAATGATGGCCTACGATATTGCTTGGTCATGAAGTGCCTCCTGAATCATAATAACAATGAGAATTATGTTCAGTCTAAGTTTAGTATTGAGTCTGTTTTACTGTCTTCGAAGTCTTTGGATGTCAGTAATCTCTGAATAACTTATATATACTTAACTGTATTACATATTTTAATAACCAGAAATCCCCCTAAAAAGAAAGTTTATTATACTTTAAACTTGACAATTATTTTAAAATAATGGATGTTGTTGTAATTTCTGAAATGTAAATTCAAGAGAAAATACAAATTTATAATCACATTTGGTTATTATATCCTTATCAATTAAAGGATATAATTTGCCCATGGATCACGAGGTCAGGAGTTCAAGACAAGCCTGGCCAAGATGGTGAAACCTCATCTCTACTAAAAACACAAAAAATTAGCCGGGCATGGTGGCAGGCACCTGTAATCCTGGCTACTTGAGAGACTGAGGCAGGAGAATCTATTGAACTCAGAGGGCAGAGGTTGCAGTGAGCCAAGACCACGCCACTGCACTCCAGCCTGGGTGACAGAGTGAGACTCTATCTCAAAAAAAAAAAAAAAAAAGGAAAAAAAAAAAAAAAGGCACCTACCATGTGGGTAGCTACTGTGTTGGGTATTAGAGTTACAGGAATGGCTAAGACAGACACAGTCCTTACCTTCTATAAGGAAGAAATTCATGAAAGTTTTTGATGCTAAAGAAAGGAATTTTGACTCTCAAAGACTGATGCTATTATGGATAATACTAAGATTCCAACTTTGAGTTAATAAATGCTACAACTGAACTAAAAGCCAACTGATACATACGTAAAAGAAAAACAAGTGATTAGATCTGGGGACTGAAAGGCATGAAAGTGCAGCAATTGCTTGGGATGCATGTGATCCTGTGATGGGAGAAATACTGTGGTCAAACTGTTGGGGATCTAAGAAACTTGGACTCTATTCTGTAGAATGGATGGCATTGCTTTTGGCGTTTTGGTCATTAAGTCTTTGCCCATGCCTATGTCCTGAATGGTATTGCCTGGGTTTTCTTTTATGGTTTTAGGTGTTATGTTTAAGTCTTTAATCTATCATGAGTTAATCTATCTTTTGTGTAAGGTGTAAGGACGGGGGCCAATTTCAGTTTTCTGCATATGACTAGCCAGTTTTCCCAACACCATTTATTAAATAGGGAATCCTTTCCCCATTGCTTGTTTTTGTCAGATGGTTGGATTAGATGGTTGTAGATGAGTGACACTATTTCTGAGGCCCCTGTTCTGTTCCAATTGTCTATATATCTATTTTGGTACAAGTACCATGCTGTTTTGGTTACTGTAGCCTTATAGTATAGTTTGAAGTCAGATAGCATGATGCCTCCAGCTTTGTTCCTTTTGTTTAGGATTATCTTGGCTATATGGGCTCTTTTTTGGTTCCATATGAAATTTAAAGCAGTTTTTTCTAATTCTGTGAAGAAAGTCAATGATAACTTCATGGGGATAACATTGAATCCATAAGTTACTTTGGGCAGTATGGCCATTTTCACGATATTGATTCTTCCTATCCATGAGCATGGAATGTTTTTCCATTTGCTTGTGTCCTCTTTGATTTCCTTGAGCAGTGGTTTGTAGTTCTCCTTGAAGAGGTCCTTCATATCCCTTGTAAGTTGTATTCCTAGGTATTTTATTCTCTTTGTAGCAATTGTGAATGGGAGTTCACTCATGATTTGGCTCTGTTTGTCTATTATTGGTGTATAGGAATGCTTGTGATTTTCGCACATTGATTTTGTATCCTGAGACTTTGCTGAAGTTGTTTATCAGCTTAAGGAGATTTTGGGCTGAGACAGTGGAGTTTTTTAAATATACAATAATGTCATCTGCGAACAGAGACAATTTGAGTTCCTCTCTTTCTATTTGAATACTCTTTATTTCTTTCTCTTGCCTGATTGCCCTGGCCAGAACTTCCAATACTATGTTGAAGAGGAATGGTGAGAGAGGGCATCATTGTCTTGTGCCTGTTTTCAAAGGGAATGCTTCCAGCTTTTGCCCATTCAGTATGATATTGGCTGTAGGTTTGTCATAATTAGCTCTTATTATTTTGATATACATTCTATCAATACTTAGCTTATTGAGAGTTTTTAGCATGAAGATGTGTTGAATTTTATCAAAGGCCTTTTCTGAATCTATTGAGATAATCATGTGGTTTTTGTCATTGGTTTTGTTTATGTGATGGATTACGTTTATTGATTTGTGTATGTTGAACCAGCCTTGCATCCCAGGGATGAAGTTGACTTGATCGTGGTGGATAAGCTTTTTGATGTGCTGCTGGATTTGGGTTACCAGTATTTTATTGAGGATTTTTGCACTGATGTTCATCAGGGATATTGGCCTGAAATTTTGTGTGTGTGTGTGTCTCTGCCAGGTTTTGGTATCAGGATGATTCTGGCCTCGTAAAATGAGTTAGGGAGGAGTCCCTATTTTTCTGTTGTTTGGAATAGTTTCAGAAGGAATGGTACCAGTTCATTTTTGTACCTCTAGTAGAATTTGGCTGTGAATCCATCTGGTCCTGGGCTTTATTTCATTGGTAGGCTATTAATTACTGCCTCAATTTCATTACTCATCATTGCTGTATTCATGGATTCAACTTTTTCCTGGTTTAGTCTTGGGAGGGTGTATGTGTCCAGGAATTTATCCATTTCTTCTAGATTTTCTAGTTTATTTGCATAGAGGTGATTATAGTATTCTCTGATGATACTTTGTATTTCTGTGGGATCAGTGGTGCTATCCCCTTTTTCGTTTTTATTGTGTCTATTTGATTCTTCTCTCTTTTCTTCTTTATTTGGTGGGCTAGCTGTCTATCTATTTTGTTAATCTTTTCATTAAAAAAAGCTCCTGGATTCATTGATTTTTTTGAAGGGTTTTTTGTGTCTCTATCTCCTTCAGTTCTTCTCTGATGTTGGTTATTTCTGTCTTCTGCTAGTTTTTGAATTTGTTTGCTCTTGCTTCTCTAGTTCTTTTAATTGTAATATTAGGGTGTTGATTTTAGATCTTTCCCACTTACTCCTGTGGGCATTTAGTGCTATAAATTTTCCTCTAAACACTGCTTTAGCTGTGTCCCAGAGATTCTGGTACATTGTGTCTTTGTTCTCACTGGTTTCAACGAACTTACTTATTTCTGCCTTAATTTTGTTATTTACCCAGTAGTCATTCAGGAGCAGGTTTTCCAGTTTGCATGTAGTTGTGCAGTTTTGAGTGAGTTTTTAAATCCTGAGTTCTAATTTGAATGCACCTTGGTCTGATAGACTGTTTGTTATGATTTCCATTCTTTTGCATTTGCTGAGAAGTGATTTGCTGAGGAGTGTTTTACTTCCAATTATGTGGTTGATTTTAGAATAAGTATGATGTGGTGCTGAGAAAAGTGTATATTCTGTTGATTTTGGGTGGAGAGTTCTGTACATGTCTATTAAGTCTGCCTTGTCCAGAGCTGACTTCGAGTCCTGAATATCCATCTCAGTTTTCTGTGTCCTTGATCTGTCTAATATTGACAGTAGGGTGTTAAAATCTCCCACTATTATTGTGTGGGAATCTAAGCCTCTTTGTAGGTGTCTAAGAACTTGCTTTATGAATCTGGGTGCTCCTGTATTGGGTGCATATATATTTAGGATAGTTAGCTCTTCTTGTTGCATTGATCCCTTTACCACTACGTAATGCCTTTCTTTGTCTTTTTTGACCTTTGTTGGTTTAAAGTCTGTTTTATCACAGACTAGGATTGCACCCCCTGCTTTTATTTGCTTTCCTTTTGCTTGGTAAATCTTCCTCCATCCCTTTATTTTGAGCCTATGTATGTCTTTGCATGTGAGATGGGTCTCATGAATACAGCACACCAATGAGTCTTGACTCTTTATCCAATTTGCCAATCTGTGTCTTTTAATTGGGGCATTTAGCCCATTTACATTTAATGTTAATATTGTTATGTGTGAATTTGATCCTGTCATTATGATGCTAGCTGGTTATTTTGCCCATTAGTTGATGCAGTTTCTTCGTAGCGTCAATTGTCTTTACAGTTTGGTATGTTTTTTGCAGTGGCTGGTACCAGTTTTTGCTTTCCATATTTAGTGCTTCCTTCAGGAGTTCTTGTAAGGCAGGCAACAAAATCCAAAATTGACAAATGGGATCTAATTAAACTAAAGAGCTTCTGCACAGCAAAAGAAACTCTCATCAGAATCAACAGGCAACCTACAGAATGGGAGAAAGTTTTTGCAATCTATCCATCTGACAAAGAGCTAACATTCAGAATCTACAAGGTACTTACATTTACAAGAATAAAACCCCATCAAAAAGTGGGCAAAGGATATAAACAGACACTTCTCAAAAGAATACATTTATGCAGCCAACAAACATATGAACAAAAGCTCATTATTACTGGTCATTAGAGAAATGCAAATCAAAATCATAACCAGATACAATCTTACACCAGTTAGAATGGCAATCATTAAAAAGTCAGCAAGCAGATGCTGGAGAGGATGTGGAGAAATAAGAATGCTTTCACATTGTTGGTGGGAGTGTAAATTAGTTCATTGTGGAAGACAGTGTGGTGATTCCTCAAGGATCTAGAACTAGAAATACCATTCACCTCAGCAATCCCAATACTGGGTATATACCCAAAGGATTATAAATCATTCTACTATATAGATGCATGCCCATGTATGTTTATTGCAGCACTATTCACAATAGCAGAGACTTGGGACCAACCCAAATGCCCATAAATGATAGACTGGATAAAGAAAATGTGGCACATATACAACATGGAATACTACACAGCCATAAAAAAGCATGAGTTCATGTCCTTTGCAGGGATATGGATGAAACTGGAAACTATCATTCTCAGCAAACTAACACAGGAACAGACAACCAAACACCACATGTTCTCACTCATAAGTGGGAGTTGAACAATGAGAACACAAGGACACAGGGAGGGCAACATCACACACTGGCGCCTGTCAGGGGTTTGGGGGCTAGGGGAGGGATAGCATTAGGAGAAATATCTAATGTAGATGACAGGTTAATGGGTGCAGCAAACCACTATGGCACGTGTATACCTATAAAACAACCTTCTCGTTCTACACATGTATCCCAAAACTTAAAGTATAAAAAAACAAAAAAGAATAGATGGCAAATAGACGTTCTCCTGTGTGCCAATACATTGGTAATGTCATCTTGGGGCACTATTTGGGGAGCATTTGGAGATCCCTTCTGCACTTCAAAAAAAGTGCTGTGACCAATTTTTGATATCCACTGACATAGTATTAGAGGAGGAATGGCAATTTCAATGCAATGAATGCATTTGCCACTCCATCTCTGGAAAAGTATCAATGGAAAAACATTAATCAATCAATCCATATTTATTGATAATCTTCTATCATTTGGATGAAATATTGCCCACAACTGGGATTGGCACTATGGAAATATAAAGAGGATTATTAGACATTGTCCTTGCAATATAACTAAAAATAAGTACACTATATCCATGACATAGATTGCAGTACAGACTCAAGAAAAAATGAAATCCTCACTTTTATTTTTGGACGAGGTTTTGACGTATGAAAATGTTTGTTTCCTGCAGGACAATTAGATGGAGAGCTAGAGAGAGCTCTTGCATAATCTCTCAAATGTCCTGGTGACCAGACACGATCAGGGATTTGGGGAGGGAGGTCAACAGACTGAAACTATCAACCAAGCAGGTCCCAAATAAAGTGCTGGCCAAACAAAGTGCACATGGAGAGGTGTGGGTTATGAATTAAGGTTTTAGGTCTCCAATTCCCATTCCACTAAGAGCCTTCAAGTTAAGGATCCAAAGCTTGAATTGGCTCTGACTGTGGATTGGCAGTTCACTTAGACCACTGGAGAGCTGGGATTTGTTTGCTTTAAAGTTTCCTCCAAGACATATTTAATAGGCAGATGTAAACCTATATGTTCTCCTTCCAACAATTCTTGGATCTTCGTGTTCCTTGATGCCTGCACTCTTTTCCCAGGGTGTCTTTAGCAACATAATCTTTACTTTGCTAAAGGAGAAGGGCCTTTGGCTTGCATGCTTTCCCACCACCCTGTCAGTTATTACGTCTGTTTTCTTGAAATGGCTCACTCCAGCTTGTTTATTTATGATGGGTCTTGTGGTCAGCTGCAAATTTAGTTTGCAGTTTTTTGGGTAACATTTATTGTTTTCATCTGATTAGAGAATAATGCATGCCAATGGTTGAAAAATTGAAAAATACAGTGAAGTATAAAAATGAAAATTCAAATCACTTGTAATTCCATCACCCAGAGCTAATCACTGCTAAAGTTTTGAAATATTTTCTTTTAGGCTTTTTGTCTGTGCATATATATGGTGATTGATCATGTCTCCATGTCTCACTAAACAAAAACTTAAGGTCTATATAATTTCAGTTGATTCTGACTTTTTAAAACCATTTTTAACTAATGTAGGCACCTAAATCTTTGTTCACATTTTTCATTATTTCTGTAGGAATAGATTCTTGTAAAAGAAATTATGGTTTCAAGTCTATGAATATTTTTAATGACTTAATAAAAATATACCAATTTAAATCTTCATGAGCATGATAATGCTAGCATCATTTCACTATATCCTTGCTAAATTAATAATTCTGTATTATTAATTTCAATTTAATAATTTAATTAACAATTTCAATTTAATAATTTAGTAGGCTAAAAATTTTCCATTATTATTTTACATTCAACTTTTTGGACTACTTACTAGTGAGTGTTATAACCTTTGATAGAGAATTGAGTCCAGAAATCCTGGCCCTTATTTGTCTGCATTTAACCCTCATTTATTTACCACTGATATTGAGTTCTTGGCTCCACTAAGTAGGGTCTATGCACTGCTTTTGATCCATAAAACATGTTAACCTGTACATATTTTCTCTTCACTTAACAATCATGCATTCACGAATATTTATTGAAAAGCTACCATATTTTAGGCTTCTGAATCTAGAGATGGATGAATGAAAATTGAAGATATTTAACCTACAGAAATTCATAGTATAGAGGCAACATACCGATAAGATGGGAAATAAAATACAGTATTTTGATGTCACACAGTTAATAAATAGTTACTGATTGTCATTTATGTACCATAAATTATGCTAAGCAATAAGGATACCAAGAACGAACAAGATTGACATAGTTTTGTTTTTTCTTTACAAAGCCTAGATCATTGTTGGCTATACAGAACTATATAAAGATTATTATAATACAGTGGGGTAACTTAGAAGCCACTTAAAATAGTGGTTAAAGACCTGGCTCTGAATCCAGTCCGTCTGGGTCAAATCCTGGCTCACCCACTAATTAGCTGTACTCTGTGATTATGGGCAGGTAAATTAGCCATTCTGTTCTTCAGTTTCCTCACTGAGAAAATAGAAGCAATAACAGGGTTGTTTCAAAGATTCATGCAAAGCAGTTAGTACAAGACCTAGTATATAGTAAGTGCTCATACATGTTTTATTTTATTTTAGAACTATGATATGGAAAGCACAGTTTGTGTTATTAGAGTATGTAGGAGGAGCACTTGATTTAGACTCATTGAGCAGGGAGCATCAAAGAAGCTCCTTTAGGAGGAAGAAACAGCCTGAAACCTGAAAGACGAGGAGGAAATATGGTACATTTGAAAGAGTGCCATAGATGTGTGCTATGGATGTAAGGGTGTAGCTCGCATGCAGAGAGAATATGTGTGAAACCTCAGAAGAAAGACAGTGAATGGCTTTCAAAAAACTAAAAGAGGTTCAGTGTGACCAGAATACAGAGTCTGAGGACCTTTCAGTTATCTATTGTTACCCAACAACACACGTCAAAATGCAGTGGCTTTGAAATACAAAAGGCTGAATAACAACTATTCAAATAACTGATGGTTTTGCATCAGAAAGCACAAAGACTAGAAGATAGTGGAATGACATCCTTAAAGCACTGAAAGAAAAAACAAACTATCAACCCAGAATTTAGTATCCATCAAAAATATCCTTCAGGAATGAAAACAAAATGAAATCTTTCTCAGATGAAAGAAAATGGAGAGAATTTGTCACTAGCGGACCTGCTCTAAAATAAATGCTAAAAGAAGTTATTCAGGATGGAAGAAAATTATATCAGATACTAAAAACTTCAGGAATGAAGAAAGAGCAACAGAAATGGCAAATAGCTGGGTAAATATCATCAACTTTTTCTCATCTTAAAATTCTTTATAAATTGGCCGAGCACGGTGGCTCACGCCTGTAATCCCAGCACTTTGGGAGGCCGAGGCGGGCGGATCACAAGGTCAGGAGATCGAGACCACAGTGAAACCCCGTCTCTACTAAAAATACAAAAAATTAGCCGGGCGCGGTGGCGGGCGCCTGTAGTCCCAGCTACTCGGGAGGCTGAGGCAGGAGAATGGCGTGAACCCAGGAGGCGGAGCTTGCAGTGAGCCGAGATTGCGCCACTGCACTCCAACCTGGGCGACAGCGTGAGACTCCGTCTCAAAAAAAAAAAAAAATTCTTTATAAATGTATATGACTATTGAAAGAAAAAATTCTAACATTGTCTGATGGGATTTTCAGTCTATGTAGATGCATACATGTGACAACTATAACATAAAGGGGGAGAGTAAAGGAAGCTATTTGGTTGCAAGGGATCTATATTTTATGTGAAGTAGTAAAATATTAACTCTAACCATAGTGTGAAAGGTTAGGCATCAATATTCTCATCTCTAGAGTAGCCACTAAAACAATAATACAAAAAGATATATCCAGAAAGCCAACAGAGAAATTAAAATGAAATTATTGAACAGTATTCAAATAATTAAAAAGGCAGGAAAGGGGGAACAGAGGAACAGAAAAACAGAGAGGACAAATAGAAAAAAATAATAATAAAATGGTAGGCATAAATCTAACCATATCAACAATGTCATTATATATGTAGATAGTTAAATACAATAATTAAGGGACAGAGATAGATTTTTTGTTGTTGTTAAAAAAGACAGAACTATATGTTATCTATAAGAAATCCACTTTAAATATAATATATATATTATAGATTGGTTAAAAGTAAAAGGATATAAAATATATGCAAATACTAATTAAAAGAGAACTAGAGTGAATATATTAATATTGGACAAAGTAGACTTCATAAAAAATTACCAGGGATAAAGAAGAAAATTGCATAATGAAAAAAAGGTTAATTTACTGAGAAAACATAAGAGTTCTAAAGGTATATATACCAAAAACAGAGCTTCAAAATACATGAAACAAAAACTAATAGAACTAAAAGGAGAAATAGACAAATCCATAAGTATAGGAAGCTTCAACAGTTCTTCATCAGTAATTGATAAAGGATTAGGAAGGAAATTGACAAAAATATAGTAGACTTGAACACAACCAATGAACTTTATCTGATTCACATTTATAGAACACAAGAACAAAAAATACGTTTTTTTCAACTCTTTATGAACGCTCTCCAAAATAGACCATATCCTGGACCACAGTGAAGAATAAAACAATCAACAACTTAACAAATTTAAAAACCTTTAAATTATACAGCATATGTTATCTGATCATAAAATAATTAAAATTAAAATGAATAACACAAAGATATATGGAAATTTTACAAATATTTGGAAATTAAACAACATACTTCTAAATAACCTGTGAGTGAAGAGGAAGTCTAAAGAGAAATTAGAAAACATTTTTGAGTTTAATAAAAATGAAAGTTCAATATATCAAAATTTGTAAGATGCAACTAAAGTAGTGCTTCAAGAGCCATTTATAGTATTAAATACTTATTTTAGCATTTAGTATTAGTATAGTATTAAATATGTATATTAGAAAAGAACAACAAACAATCAAAGCCTCTACCTAAAGGGACAGTAAATAGAAGAGTGAATTTAACTCAAAGAAAGCAAAAAAAAAAAAAAAAAAAAAAGAAATGATAAAGAGCATACTTTGCAATGAAATGGAAAATAAAGACAATAGAAAAAAATGAAGCGATTATATATTTTAAAAGAGATTAATAAAAAGCTCTATCTAAATGACCAGGAAAACCCTTTTTAAAAACAGAGAGACATAAATTACCAATATCAGGAATAAAGGGGAATATCACTACAGAATCTTCCTACATTAAAAGGATAATAACAACCCTATGCTCATAAATTTGACAACTTAGATGAAATAGACCAATGCATTGAAAAACACAAACTGCCAAAACTCACACAAAAACTACCACTTTCCTTGGCTGCTGTTATTCTTTCTGGACCAGAAATTCCTTAAGGATTTTGACTGTGTCTCATTTATTTTTCTTATACCCAATGATTATAGAACACATGACACAAAAGAGGTATCCAATAAATGTACATTGGAAGAATTGATGAATTGAACACTCTAATGAATTTTTCTTTGCTCAGGAGTTGATTTACAATCAGCTCTAACCTTGGGATTTTGGAGGAGGTAAGGAGTATCATTGCTACTTTTTCATTATCATCTCTTTTTCAATATCATCAAAAGAGATGAAATCATTATCTCTTTTCATCATCCTCTTTGTGTGTTTGTGTTGCTTCTTTGGGAGCAGCTTCGAAAGCGCAGATGAGAAATTGTATGCAAGCCTATCTATGCCTGAATGTAAAAAGCTCGTTGCTGTGGTTGTGTGCTGCCAAACTAGTAGTAGACATGAAATCATTTCTTTGGCAGGAAAGAGAAGGAATATAATAGTTCTATCTGACTGCCAGCCTACCAAGATGCTAGGCACCTCATAAATGCCAAGTTAGGAAAGAAGTAGGCTGAACTGGCCAAGAGTTGGAAACATATTTTTAAAAAATGTTTTTATTTTTTAATTTTTTTGTCTCACTTCGTTGTCAAGGCTGGTCTTGAACTCCTGGCTTCAAGTGATTCTCCTGCCTTAGCCTCCTAAAGTGTTGGAATTACAGGCATGAACCATTATGCCTGGCTGAGTTACAAACATTTGCAGTGTTTTTGTTTTTTATGTTTTTTAAGGGGAAGAAATTGGGGGATGAAGAACTTTTCTGAAGTACTTAGGCTAGGTAGGTTTCATCTTTGTGAGGGTTTTGTTTGTTCTTTTTTTGTTTGTTGGTTTTGAGACAGGATTGTCCTCTGTTGTCCAGGCTGGAGTGAAATGGTGTAATCATTGTTCACTGTAGCCTTGACCTCCCAGACTCAAGTGATCCTCCCACCTTGGCCTCCCAAAGTGCTGGAATTACAGGCATAACCATTGCATTATCCTTGTATTATTACCTTCAAAATCAGACGTCTAAAGATATCGTCAAATGACGACACACACACGCAAACATACACACATTTTAATACTTTTAATTATTCTCTTCATTCAAAGATAACCTTGAAAACAACTCTTTCCAGTTGTAAAGGAAAACATCATTTTATCCATGACAAATCAAAAGTATGTTAATGACATAAGAACATATTTTGAACATAAAATTCAGTCCGAATTTTTAAAACTCAAGTCCATAGATTCTGAGAATCCTGTAACAAGTCCATTGGTATCAGAGAGAATTTTTTTCTTAAAAGAGAAATCTGCAAACTATGGTCCACAGGCCAAGTCCAATTCGCCACCTGCTTTTGTAAAAACGTTTTGTTTTGTTTTGTTTTGTTTTTTGAGATGGAGTTTCGCTCGTTTCCCAGGCTGGAGTGTAATGGCGCAATCTCACCTCACTGAAACCTCCGCCTCCCGGGTTCAAACGATTCTCCTGCCTCAGCCTCCCGAGTAGCTGGGATTACAGGCGCCCGCCATCATGCCCGGCTAATTTTTTTTATTTTTAGTAGAGACGGGGTTTCGCCATGTTGGCCAGGCTGGTCTCGAATTCCTGAACTCAGGTAATCTGCCCACTTCGGCCTCCCAAAGTGCTGGGATTACAGGAGCTACTGAGCCCAGCCAAATACAATTTTATTGGAGCTCAGCCGCACCCATTTGTTTATATATTGTCTCTGGTTACTTTCAGGCTACAAAAATGAGTATGTTATGCATTGTCATGGTCATCTCCCCCAAACTAAGTGGTGATGTCTCCTAAGAAAATAGAAAAGGTTGCAGGGAAAGTTGGTGAACCTAAAGTGCTGTGTAAAGTCCATTCATCGAAAGAAAATTTGGAAGATATAAAGCATACTAAGCAAATGACTGCATACAAGTGTGTGTTTATTATAATTTTGTTCTCATATGCCATGTATACAATTTTTTTCTACACGTGAGACAATAGAAAAATTATTAAAGTATGTTGGTTTATATTATGGACAAATCCTTAATGGATTGCAATACTACTTCTTTGTGACATATCAGAACACTGAGGTTTTAGGAAGGACTGCTAATGTATTATTATTATTCTATTTTAGAATAAGGGACTCCTATAGGCTCCAATTATCTGAACATTTGCTATTTAACAGGTTTTTAGAAATAGGTTAAATTCAGATCAAGAGCTATGCCTATACTATCTATCCCCTTGGAAATTGGACTCCTATCTTGTTCCTGTGTATCAGCCTCTCCATTGCTAAACTGCCCACTGCTGCAGGCCTTGCATTGTTTTGTCAGCTCCCTCACAAGAACTACAGTCCTCATCTCTGGTGGGTGAACCTCTGCTCCCCAGGTGCCAGCTCCTTCTGCCTTTTTGCCTGGATTCCCTGGCATAGCCTACTCTTTTATTCTGCTAATTCTTCTCTCTTCCTGCTCCAAATGTGTCTTCTTTGAAGCAGTGCATGCCTAGGCAGAAGTCCCATTCTTTAGACTAAAGTTCAAATATGCATGCTGCCTGTTCTCAACATTTCCTTTCAATATGGTTCTTGCATGGGCCAGGACATGCTGTGTCTTGCCTTGGATATTTCTGATGCCCACTGCTTTACTGACCACCACCATCTGTTGTTTGTTGCCATTCCATCGTGGTGCTATTCTGCACATGAGACTGAACTTGCAGCTCCTACAGCTGTCCTCCTACCTTCATTCTTCCCAGGTGATAGCTCTGATTCTGGATCCCTCCATTTCCAGCCAATCTGTGCCACCAGTTGCAATGAATAGAGCATTGCCTAATCAGGTTCAGATACATACCAGGCTGCCCTTTGGGACTTGTTTACTTCTGCTGTTCTTTGTTGGTTCCTTTTAACCCGATCTGTCCAGTATAAAATTTTGGGTCCAGAAACAAGGATAACATGTGGGTAATATGATGAGATGTGACTTGAGACTACATTTCTATAGTAACAGGCAATATGCATTGAACTTCAGTAAAGCTGACCCCAGTTATAGAGCCCAATCATACAAAACATCTATGGCAGAGGAGTCTGGAGATCTCTTCTAGCTTTCTCTTCCTGCTCACTAGATGTGTGACCGCTCTGAGCCTCAGTTTCTTCTTCCATAAAGTGAGGGAGGTAACACCCACCTCAAAGGTTGTTAGGAAGATGTAAAGAACCCAACAGAGTGCTTGGACTTAATGATTGTACAATGCAAAGTAACCATGTCTATGCATTTTCCTGGCTCTAGAATTTTCTTTTGCAGCCATTACTTCTCACAACTGCATCGGGACCCAGGTGTCTAAAGGCCCCCCATTGTTCCAACTTGGAGTTCCAGAAATGAGACTTTGTAGTACAAAAATGTGTATGAATTAAAGCTTTTTCATATGTAGGGAAAGACTAGCCGTGTCTAACTTCATTTTGATTCCTTTATCCAAGGAGAATATTTTCTCTCTTCTCTTCTCCCTACTGGCCCCTCTCTTGTCTCAATGTTGAATTGTCACATGGCTTGAAGCAAACACTTTATTCTAGACTTAGCTTTGCAATGTCTTCCTAACTGTCCTCTGCTTGGCCATCTTACCTTCTCAGCAAGAAAGAACTTATTTATTGTCCTTCTACATAGGAAAAAAAAATCATGGGCTTATGAAAAAAAATCAGAATTAAAGTCAGAAAATCTAGTCCACCCAGGATCTCTTCCTTATCAGTCACATGGTCCTTTAAAGGAAATTTGCTTCTCTGTATGTCATTTTCCTCAATTTCCTGATCTTTGAGAATTGAAAAACACTATACAACCCCCAATAACTAAGAGACAGTCCTCTTAATTTGCTTTAGGATATTGCATGGTCCTAGAAAAAGGATAAAAACTCAAATATTATTTTTAGATGAATTGAAGAAAACCTATGATATTCTAATCTATCTGAAGTAAGTCAACTTGAATTTCCCAAATTAATAGATTGACTGGAGATTAAAGATAAGGCCTGAGAAACATGTCAAATTCAAGGAGCCCTTCTATTCATCTCAAAAATAGTCCTGACTCCCTTCCTTCTTGTCTGCACATACCATCTTAAACATGAGGGAAGCCTTTGGAAGTTTTGTTCTTCTCTTCTTATGATAGCTGTTCACCACTTGGTGTTTTTGCACCCTGCAGATTGAGGGGCTAGGGATGGCATGAACCAAGTAAGCCTTTTCAGTGAACTCAATGTGTGAAAATCCCATACGCCTTTTATCCTGGCCTGAAAGAGTCTCCAAGTGACTGACCTTTCAAGAGAGGCCACATCACTCTCCTGAAACCCACGTCATTGTTCTCTAGCTTACAGCGCATTCTGCGTCCATTCTGCCTCCTTCCTCGTCAATTCCTCCAATCTTTCTCCACTTACTGCACCACTGGTGGTCTGGGGTGTGCAGCCCAGATGTTTTCCCCAAGTGACCAGAAGATTACTTTTCAAGTGGCTTCACAGAGCAGATGTTCCCTTTCACCTCCCCCCTCAACCCTAGTCCCCAATTGCTGAAACCTTTCCCTTCTTGGGAGAGCACATCGTGTTGCTGCTGTGTGTTTGATCAGGAGAGTACAAGCAGGAACAAGAGAATCCCACACTGACAACTGTTTGGCAGGCAAGCTCCTGGGCTTAAGTGTGTTCCTCCTCCCTTTGCTCCCATTACAGTTGTGAGCAGATGTTCTTGACTGTCCAACTGGCTGCTCTTTCTCTGGCCCCCTCGCACCAAGGCTTTTTCTCACTCCCCTGCTTCATGCTAACCACAACTTACCCAAGACTCTAGTATTTCTCTTTGCCTAGATACAACCATCACCTTTACTTCATCCAGAGCTTTGCTTGCTAAGTCTGGAAAAATCTGTTCGATACAAGACTATGCCCTTAAACCTGTCCTTTATTTACAGGTTGCTCCCTACTATTCACTTCATTTGTCTATTACTTTTTCTACCCCTTGCTTCACTCCCTATCCCGCTTCTCACCCCAGCTCCAGGCCCTCTGCACTATTGCAGAGGTGTTCTCTCTCACCACTAAGACTTCTTGCGTGACTTTTCTTCTTTCTAGAGCATTCTCCTTTCTCCCATTCCCCCTTTCCTGGCTAATTCCTGCTGATCCTTGAAATTTCTAGCTACATATGACTTTCTCTCTGACCTCTACCTGCCAATCATTGGTTCCCATAAAGCTTGACCCCAATTCAGCTCTTATTTCTCTGTATCGTAATCATCTTTTTACTTGTCTCTCCATTTTTCCATTAACTTAATTTTAAAATCTGAGCAAAAGATTGTATGGCCAAGATATCAGTATCTTGTTTGATTTTACCAGTATTAAACAAGGGTGCTAGAATAGATTCCAGGATCCTAGCTCTCCACCTTCTTCTGACAGTGCTCATTGAGCATCCATCTACTCTGTGTTAAATACTCAGTTAGATCTTGGAGTCATAAAGATGAGGAAAGATTTTCTGCTGTCCTCAACTAAATGAAGTTTCATACACAGACTTTCAAAGTATCCAAAATATTAGGGAAAGGTGACACTTAGATAATTAAAGTAACCAACCTTGAAGTGATAGAATATGGCAAAGGAATATGGCAAAGTGATGGAATATAGCAAAGGATTATGGGAAAGTCAGGTTAGTATTGAACATAAATTGGAAGTAAGAAATGGTTTAGTGTAGGGACTGACAAACTGCCCACTAGCCAAATCTTGCCTGTTGCCTATTTTATAAATAAAGCTTTATTGGAACACAGCCATGCCTATTCATTTACATATTGTGTGTGACTTCTTTCATGTTATAATGGCAGAGGTGAGTAGTTGTGACGAACTGTATGCTACAGATGTATGAAATATTTACTATTTGGCTTTCTACAGAGAAGGTATTCTGACCTCAGGTTTAGTGCATGAAAAATAAAAGTGGCCAAGAACATTTTGGAAAATAATTAGAAAAGGGTGACAACTTCAAGCAGATTTTTAGATATATTATACAGTTATATAATCAAAATAGTATGATATTGATTTGGCAAAAGGCAAATAGCTCACTAGGAAGGTAATAGGAAGTCCAAAATAAATTGTCTATATAGGAATTTAACATAAGATGAAGATGACATAATTTATTTAATAAAGAGTGCTATAAAAGCTATTCACCTAGAAGAATATATTTCCATTAGATTTTTAACATTCTTCACCCACCCTTATGCTCTCTCAAATTAACAACATATCCCCTTTTTTTGCAGTCAATATTTCTTTCTTTACCATTGTTTATTTTTCATTCTTTCAGGGTTAAATTTCTTGTTTCATTATAGCCTTTACTAAATCTTTCTGTTAAGGTAGGTGAATAGTAAATTTTCTGTTTTTGCATATGTAAATGTTTTCATTTTACCTATACTCTTGAATAATAGTTTAGCTAAATATAGAGCTCTGCCCTCACATATCACTTCCCCCCTCACTTCAAAGACATTATTTCATTGTCTTCTGACAAATTTTGGTGCTGATAAGGTGTTTCTATAGACCTAATTATAAAACTCATTCATCTGTAGAAAATCAATTTTTTTGGTTTTTGTAATTTTAAATTTAGTTTCTTTTTCTCTGACACTCCCATTGTATATTAAGATGGATTTTAAAAAATACTTTTTTCCAATTGTAGAAAATTCTTAGCCATTATTACATTATTACTTTGATGGTTACCTCTTGCCTATTTCCCACCTTCTCTTTTTCCTGAGCTCTTGTTAGATATTTGTTTGAACTTCTCACCCTTTGTTTCATGTATTTTAATAGCATTTACATGTTTTCCAACTCTGGGTGATTTGCTCAGACCTGACTTCTAATTTTCTAGTACTGTTTTCAGCTATGTCTACTATGGCTTTATTGTTTAACCATCCATAGGTCTGTGTGTGTTTTTCACATTTCAATGACATTTTCTATTATAAAAATTTATGTCTTTCAAGAGAATGAGAAGACAAGCCACAGATTTGGAGAAAATATTCTCAAAAGACATATCAGATAAAGGATTATTATCCAAAATATATAAAGAATTTTTAAAACTCAACAATAAAAAAACTAATAACCTGATTTTCAAATAGGTGAAATACCTGCACAGGTATCTCACTGAGGAAGATATATAATAAGTACATGATAGTAAACAAGCATATGAAAAGATGCACAACACCATATGTCATTGGGAAATGTAAACTAAAACAATAATGAGACACCATTACACAATTATTAGAATGGCCAAAATCCAGATCACTGACAACACTAAATGTTTAGGAGGTTGTATGGAGCAACAGGAACTCCCATTGGCTGCTGGTGAGAATGCACATGATACAGTCACTTTGGAAGATGCTTGAGAAATTTTTATAGAAGTAAACATACTCTTACTATACGATCTATCTATTGCATTTTTTGTATTTACACAAATGAGTTGAAAACTTACGCCCACATGAAAACCTGCACATGGATGTTTATAGAAGCTTTATTCATATGCCAAACTTGAAAGCCACCCTGAAAAGCTTTAATAGGTAAATAGATGAATAAATTGTAGTACATCCCAACAATGGAATATTATTCAGTACTAAAAATAAATGAAGGATTAAGTCATGAAAAGACATAGAGGAATCTTTAATGCATATTACAAAGTGGAGGAAGCCAGTCTGAAAATATTAATACTATATGATTTCAACTATATGACATTTTGGAAAAGGCAAAATTATGGAGAAGTAAAAGGATGAGTAGTTGCCGGGGCTAAGTAGGGAAGTGGGAATTAATGGGCAAAATATAAAGGATTTTTCAGGCAGTAAACCTACTGTGTATGACATTATAATGGTGGATACATGTCATTTTACATTTGTCAAAACCCATGAATATACAACATTAGGAGTGAGTCCTAATGTAATTTACACATTTTGGGTGAGAACGATGTGTCAATGTAAGTTCATTGATTGTAACAAAGGTACCACTCTGATGTGAGATATTGGTAGTGAAAGAGGTTGTTCATTTGTGTGAGCAGGGGATATATAGAATCTCTAACTCTGCCAAATGTTGCTGTGAACCTAAAAGTGCTCTAAAATATAAGGTCTATTCAGAAGGGGAAAATGTTCTACATGGTTTCTTTTCAAACTTGATTCTTCTTTAAAAAAGTTTTATTTTGCCTTTTAGTTTCCATTCTTTTTTTTCTCTTTGAACATTTAAATTAGGCATATGTTAATATATCTTTCATGTACATTTTTGAGCTGGGGATTCCATTCTTTTTTCAATTCTGGAAAATATTGCTTTTCTGCTATTGTTCTTTGCTTATTCCAGAATTCCTTGTAAAAGTGTATTGGGCATCTCCATCTCTGCCTTCTGCCTCCTAATTACTCTTTTATTAACATTTATCTTCTTATACTTTTTAAAAGTAATTCTTTCAAAACCTTTGTCAGAATTTATATACAAACATTTTCCTCTTTAATCAACTTATGTTTATATAGTTAATTTTGTTAGCTCTTGTATTGGCTAGGGATAATGCAAATATACCTCAGATAAACAGCAAAACCTCATTAAGTCTAGCTTTCACCAATAGGAATTTTTGTTTCACATAAGAGATTTCAAAGTAGACAGTATAGGACTGTGCAACTATTCAAGAATATCACCAATGATCCAGCTCCTTTATGCCTTTATGCTCCATAATATTTTATTCTCAGTTTCACAAGCTGGGTGTATGCCTCTAAGCATAGTATGTACATTCTAGACATGAAAAAGGGTGAAGATCAAAAGGACTTTATCACAGTAGGGCTCTGTCTTTTTTTTTTTTTCCAGGAAAAAATATGTCTTCCTAGGCACTTCTGCTTTTATTTCATCATTCATGACTATGTCATATGGCCGTCCATAACTGCAAGGGAAGCTGAAATAATGAGTATTTCCTTTTCTAGCTTCTATAGTACAGAAAGATAAGTAAAAGGGAGATTGGGAATAGACATTAAGCCAATCTACCATATTTTCCACAACACTCTTGCCCTTCATTAGATTTCTTTGAGTGTTTTGTCTTTCTCTGTGTATTCATCCTTCCATGCTGATGGCCTCAATCTGTCTCTTAACTCCCAATTAAAAGAAGCAGGTCTGCTAGTGACTGTGTAAATTTTTTGTGCTGTGGTGCTCTTGGAGTCTTCAGCTATCCAGACACCAAGTTTGAATGGCTTTTAAAATTTCTGGTAGTAAAGCTACATCTATGTCCTTCTTCTTCCCTTGGACCTCAATGTCTTACAAACTTAGAGCAGTAGGCACCAGTTGCTAGCAATTCTTTTCCAGACAATTCTTATTAGTGGAAGACTAATTGCAGGTACTCATCTCACATGCAGCCTTTTACTCATTAGCCCACAGGAGCCAAACTTCTGGCCCGTTACCAGTTTCTAGACCCATAGCCCGGTATAATTGTTTATTACTTAGCATTTTCTGTTCCACTTCAAGTGCACGCAAATATTATTAAAAATGTAGTTCAGCTATGTCTTTTTGGTTTTCTCTTCTTATATTTTGACTAACATGTCTATGAACCAGTGCAGTGTGTCAGTGTGTGAACTAACCAAGCTATCTATGACTTTTAGTTCTTGAACTCTTTTGTGTTGTTCCACATTTGTTTTCTCGTATAATTACTCATAATACATTTGTGAGATTCTTAAAGGCAGAGATAATGTACTTTTATATTCCCCAAATGGCTTGATAGATGCAAAGATCTTCTATAGATGCATGGAGGTACCAATCACTGGAGTTCTGGCTTATAGACCAGGCACATGAGTTGTTCTTGTATATATTGAATGGGAAATTAAAGGACAGGATTTAAGAGTCTAAACATTCATTGTAACTCGGTTGGGTATTTTAGAGAATTTCTAAGATATCCCAATAGTCACCTGGCCTAGTGATTTAAAGAAGCAGCTCTGGAATCAGACCTGACTTTAAAGTATAGTTTTGTTACTATTAGCTAGTATAAACTTGTTCAAGTCGCTTAAATTCTCTAAATCTCTGATCCCTTACCTGAAAAAAAGATGGATAGAATAATAGTACTGACCTCACACAGTTGTGGCAAAAATAAATGAGACAATGCATGTAAAGCTCTTTGCATGCAGCAAACCTCATGTAGAGATTATCTATTATCATCTGTTAATTTTCTGGACATCTGGACATCCATGATAAAGGCTCATTTTCTTCTTTTTTTCCCAGAAGGCATTGAGATCCAGCATAACTAAGGTAAACATGGCTAACTCAAGGTAACCAATGAGCCAATTTTTAATTGTTGCTTTGTAATTTCAGCCTACAATGTGTGTCTTCTCTGTACCTTCCACTGTTTACATTGTCCTAGGATTTTCTGAGAACTGCTGTCCAGCTAAGGTCAAATTCTAACCAGTGTTGTGCAACTGAGAAGTCCTACTTGCCAATGCTCACCAAATGAGGAAGGTCAGATTTAATTTCTTTTAGTCTGTCAATCATAGACTCTCCTTCTCCACCCCCATCTTTGCCAATTCTCTGATTTCTATCACTTCCTATTCTGTGTCATACACTGAAAACTACTGTCTCCCTAATAGGGCAAAACAAGTCTTCACTGAGTAGAAAATGGAAATTGCAATGAAGCTGAAGACTAAAGTATTGCTTCCACACTTTGCGTCTCCTCCAAAGAGTTCAAAACTCTAAATAATAGCTTCATATGCACTTCATACACTTTGACCAAAAGATATACAGTAGGCAACAGGACTTTATTCAGTCCTGAAATCAGCACTAAGTAACTTAAAGGAGCATTATCATGTAATTTTCTTCCTAGATATTTCAGTAACAATTTACTCAGAAACATAAATAACCATATGATTTTTTTTCTTTTCATTTTAGTAGCTGCCTTCAAGGAATGAAGTTAGTTATGGAATAATGAAAAAGTTATTTCTGCCATGCATGAAGAGTGAATAGGCAAAGAAAAATGAATTATTCAAGGGAACTGTTTGAGTTTGTTTGTGCTACTATAATGCAATACCTGAGGCTGGTTTATTTATAGCAAATAGAAATTCATTTCTCACAGTTCTGAAAGCTGGAAAGACCAAGATGGAGGGGCCAGTGTCACATGGCAGAAGATAGAAGGGAAAAAGAGAGGAACTCTGTCTTCACATGGCAGTAGAGCAGAAGACAGTGAACACACTCCTGCAAGCCCGTTTTGTACTGGAATTAATTCATTCATGAAGACGGATGAATTACCTAAACACCTCCCATTAGGCCCCACTACCCAACACTATTACATTGGGGATTAAATTTCCAACACATGAATTTCAGGGAACACATTTATACCATAGCAGGGGCTTTTAAATGTTTTGCAGTTAGGTTATATGAAATTGATGTTCACCATAAAAAAAAATTCTAGCTAGGCATACAGGAAGGAATAAAATTATTTTACTTTTTTGGATACTAGTTTCTATACACTGACTTGATTTGATACTTTTTATTATATTATTCAGTTAGATCAGAAAATCTCATCATTCCTATTCTATCCACATTCATTTATGCCCCTACCAAACTATGTGGTGATTGTCCACATACAGACTAGACTTTTTGAAATGATACTATAGCCTGCCATATTCTCTGTTTCATGGAATCAGATGTAAATTTAACTTTCAACCTGTATTACATGTTCAAATGAATTTGGATTTGGAGGTTTTATTTAACAGAATGTTGCAATTATTGTTTGATAATTTTTTTATTAGTCTACAAATAAATCGCAAAAATTTTAATGCATCTCAAAATCTCCCAAGACACTTATTAAAAATGAATATTCCTGTATCCAGCCCTGGAATTTCTCATTCAGCAAACCTGAAGCATCTCTGAGTGAAACTAATGCCTATCACCTTAGGCAACACTTTGAGAAAAACTGTCTTACTTTTCTCACTGTTAACATTTTTGCAAAGGTATTTTCAATCATTTAGATATTGTCAATGGCTGCTTTCTTTATTTTTTCAATTTTTAATTAATACATAATAATTGTATCTATGGGATACACGTGATATTTTGATACATGTATGCACTGTTTTTCATGATGTCTACCATGAGATTAGATTATAGTTTTTCTTTTCTGTTTTCTAAGTTTTTTTTTTTCAGTAATGAATAAAAAAAGAGAGTGCATGTGAATTTGACTCCGCTCCCTTCCCTTTCTTGAGGCTTCTTTCTGAGCAAAAGCACACAAGGAAGTTGTACTTGATTTGGGTCCATATCACAAGCATCCCACATCTTCCTGATTATGAGGCCTCCACTATTATTGTCTAGTGGGAGACTCAGGACTGCCCTGCAGCCCTCATAGGAGCCTGCTTCCTTACCAATCTTGGTAAGATTCTCAGCAGGCTCAGCAGCTACAGCCTAATTGGAGCACTTATGCTGCCATTCCACATGTACTCTCTATACTGTCAACATACCTGTGACCACACACTTCATGACTGGGAATTTTTTTCTGTAAAGGACCGGGTAGTAAATCTTTTATGCTTTGTAGGGCATTAAACCCAATTCTACTGCTGTATTAAGAAAACAGCCATTGACATGGAACATTATTTAACCATTAAAAAAAGAATAAAATCCTGTCATTTGCAGGAAGTTGGGTGGAACTGAAGGTCATTACGTTAGATGAAATAAGCCAGGCACAGAAAGACAATTATCACCTGTTCTTTCTCACAAGTGGGAGATAAAAGAAGTTGATCCCTTGGAGGTAAAGAGTAGAATGATGGTTATCAAAGGCTGGGAAGGTGGGAAGGGTAAAGGGGAAGAAAAGAGAGGCTGATTAATGGGTATGAAAATACAGTTAAATAGAAAGAATAAGTTCTAGTGTCTGATAGCACAGTAGGGTGTCTGTAGTTAACAATAGGTTATTGTGTATTTCAAAATAGAAAATATTTGGAATTTTCCCCATACAGAGAAATGATAACTGTTTGATGTGATACACTAATTATCCTGATTAGATCATTATACATGGTATACTTTATCAAAATATCACATGTATCCTATAAATAGATATAATTATTATGTATCAATTAAAAATTGAAAAAACAAAGTAGCCATTGACAATACATAAATGATTGAAATCACCTTTGCAAAAATTATAACATGAGAAAAGTAGGACAGTGAAAGAGATCTGATCTAATCAACTTCATCTTACCTTTAACCTCCAAACTGCCCTTGATCATTTCTGGGCATTAGTCAAGCTAATTTTGGGATAAATTTAGTTTATAGTTGAAATGATAATAGCCTTTCCCAAAACTAAACTGCCTTTGTAAAATTAATGAAAGGCCACCAAGTTAGGAGGATGAGAGGGGCCTGAATTCTGCTAAAATGTAGGCATAGTTAAGTGATTACCAGCCATTATTCTAGAGGTCACAAGATTTACAACTTCCCCAATTACTCCTGTAATTAACAACACTATTGTAGAACCTAAGATGTCTTTTCAGGCTTTGGCATTTCTGACAACTGAATAGCCCCACCTGGACCCACAACTCTCAGCTCGACTAGTCTTGTGGCCCCCACCTAGAAGAGGACTAGGTACATGACAACCATTTTCTACACCCCTATGATTGCATCCCCAACCAATCAGTAGTACCCCTGCCCACCAAACTATCTTTGAAAAACTCTAGCCTCCAAATTTTCAAGGAGGCTGACTTGAGTAATAATAAAACTCTGATCTGTTTAGCTGGCTCTACATGTTAAAATATTTCTCTATTACAATTCCTCTGTCTTGATAAATTGGCAGTATCTTGGCAGTGGACAATATGAACCTATAAGTCAAGAGAACCCTGACTAATATGGTCAGTTACATGAATTGGCATGGCTGTGTGCTGATAAAACTTAATACATACTGAAATCTGAATTTCATATAACTTTCATGTTCCTGAAAAATTTTTTTACTATTTTTCAACCATATGAAAATATAGTGACTATTTTTAGCTCTAGAATCTGTACAATTGTTAGAATATGTAGTTAGGCAGACATGAGCAGGGCAGGAAAGGGGTCCCTTTCCACCAAGAATGTCAGGGGACCATCAGGTGATTGTCAGGCAGTTGTTAAACCTTCTCTCTAAAATAATAATTGGTCACAGCTGGTGCCAGGGAACGGCAGTCTCCCAACATGTAGAAAACACCTGAAGCTGATGATCAGCAGCTTCCCAATAAGATCTCAGGAGCTGGGCAAGTGGGCCCACACATACACACTTAGAGATAAAATGGCAGAGTTTAACTGGTACATGAGCTTCTTCTAGGAATGCTCCTAGAAGGGGAAAATGCCTCAAATGAGCACGAGCACAACATCAGCAAACCCACTGTGCATGCAGCCTCTCCCAGGTGCTGGCAGGCCACTGTTAATGCAGACAACCCACCCCAATGGAAGAATCAAGGGAGAAGAGATGCAAGACCCTGGAAGCATGCCAACATATAAAATGCCAAGTCAAAGGTCAAACAAGGCAGTTGGATCTCTCAAGTTGCACTCTTGGCCCTTTTTACATTACTTCCTTTCATTCATGCTCTAAAGCTTTTTAATAAACTTTCACTCCTGCTCTAAAACTTACCTTGGTCTCTCCCTCTGCCTTTCACCCCTCCACTAAATTCTTTCTTCTGAGGAGGCAAAGATCGAGTTGCTGCAGACCCTTACAAATTTACTGCTGCTAACACAATCACAGGCAACTAACTGATTTGGCCTTTGGGGCGCAGCTTGTTAGTTCCCATTCTAGAAAGCCAGGGTGTCCTCCTCCTATTCAAAGTTGATCCTTTCACTCTGTCCCATGATCTTACTTCCTGCTCCTTTGAGGCCTCACTCATTCTATATATATCTTTCCTTTCCTTTCCTTCCTTTTTCTTCCTGTCCTCCTTACTACAGGCTTCTCAGAGTATAAACATGTTCAAACCTATCTCCTTACAAATTAAAGCTTTCTTGGCCCTTGTGATATATAACTGTATGTACCAACTTGGCTGGGCTACGATGCCCAATTGTTTGGTAAAAACATTAGCCTAAATGTTGCTGTGAAGATATTTTTCAGATGGCATTAACATTTAAATCAGTAGACTTTAAGTAAAAGATATTACCCTCCATAAGATGAGTGGGCATCATTCAATTAGTTGAAGGTCTTAAAAGCGAAGACAGACTTTGTGAAAAACAATGAATTCTCCCCAAGTGTGCAACATAGAAAGCTTGCCTGTGTTTCCATTTTGCTGCTCTGTGGGATTCTGACTCAAGACTGAAAGATCAACTCTTGCCTGAATTTTCAGCCTCCTGGCCTGCTCTACGCATTTTGGACTTGTCAGCCCTCACAATCACATGAAACAATGAAATAAGTATTTCTCCCCAGTATCCCATGTAGACAGATAGATAGATATATAGAGATAGAGATACATAGATATATGTAAATTCCATCATTCTATTTCTCTGTAGAACCCTGACTAAAACAGCAGCATATTATTCTTTTAGCTACTTCTCACCCTCTGTCTCCCCTTTTCATCTAACTTTGGAAGAACAATGTTGAGAACCAGGACTTGCATTTGGAAACCTGCTGGCTGAGTCTAGCCTCAGGTTTACTATTTGATCAGCACGGTGTTTTGGATCACATTATTTAAAAAACAAGATTGGAATTGAATGACATCACTTAGAAATGGGAAGATTTTATTTAAGAATCCAGATTTCTACTTTTGTTAGAATTGTGATATTAAGTAGAGCTGACTAGCTGTTGTTGATCAGCAACTGTCCTCTTTAAGTTAGATAAATGCTCTCCACTCTGCCACAGTCCCCACCACTTCCTATTATCATCATCATGATTCATTCTTATGCTTGACCTTTGGCTTTCTGAACAGTTGGCTTCCAATATGCACTTTATCATGGTCTTTACTGTGGCCAACTAGCCTGAGTCAAGTTGGCTTCTGTCTAGCTCTCCTACCCTATCTCCTGACATGCTTCTCTTTGCTAACAGTTTTCAGCCATACTGACTTCTTTATTAGGAATATATAGATGCTCATTCCTGCTTCAGAGTCTTCACATTTACTATTTTCTCTTGGTCTATAATATGCTTTCCCAAAATATTCACATGGCTGACTTCTTATTAAGGAATTCATTGAAATGTCATCTCCTCAAAGAAATCTTTCCTTACTTCCCCTCATTCACTTGGAATTTGCTCTTTGCTTCATTTCCCTGTCTTATTTTCTTCATTTTTAAAGAATTCTGAAACTACAGTTTTTCTTACTTTTTCTGTCTCCTCTCACATCACTACTGAAAACTCAAGTGCCTATTATAGTACATGACTCATGTAGGCCTGGACACATATTATTTATTGAAGTTAGTTTACCCATTTACCCCATCTATCTGGCCCCTGTGAGTATTTGAATATCTGACCCCTAGTCTTTACTCAATGCCACTGCCTCTTCACCTCCCATTCATTCCTTGACTCATCTCACGTTTGTTTCTAGCCCCACAATTTGACAGCATAGCTCTTGCTAAGGTCATCCATAACCTCCAACTTGCTGTATCTCTCAGTCCTTTTTTTAAACTTGGACTATTTGGTGCAAATTGACCCTCTCTTGGTTTATTTTACTTCCTTTTCCTCCTTTTTGTGGTTTTCCTCATATTCTATTCTCAGCATACTACTCTTGCTACTCTGCACATTTTCACTGAGTAATCTTGTCTAATTCTTGTAGTTTCAATATGCAAAATTACAATATCTCTGCTTGAGTATCCTGCAATCACCTCAACCCAAACTGAGTTTATCATCTGTCTTAAATTGTTTTTCCTGGATAACAGATTCTTAAAAGAAGATATGCATGCAGGAAGTTTTTTTGGGAAGTGCTATTAGCAACAGGACTCATGAGAGGGAGTGAAGGAAGCAGGATAGGGCAGAAGGAGAATTTGATGTCATGAAGATCTCACATTGGAGACCAAACACTCTTTATGCTTCCTGATAGTAGTGTTGGCTAAGGCTCTGTGGGCAGGAAAGGTAAACCCATAAGTGGAATATCTGTCAATTCTAGTGAAAATGAATTATTTTCCTAATTAAGATGAAAATAGTTCAATTCAGTTGACTTGCCACCAAGTGACTGGTTATGGTCTTCATGGGATTGTTTCATATTGGGTTTTCAGTGTTGTGTCTCTGTTGTTGGAAGAGTGGACATTTGGCAATGGTGGTAGCTAGATTAGCCAAAAGAATGAGGACCCATACTGTTAGCCCATGCATAGCTTCTATACTCACCACCATGGCTACTCTATTCAAATGCTTATTGTGCCATCACCAGATTAACCAATAACTGATGTCAACTGGCTGAATTATTTTGTGTACTTGATTATTTATGATTCTTCCATTTTGGACACTCATCTGTGGGCCCTAATATATCATTACTCACACTTTGTACTTGCTCTCATAGACCAATCCATATGCCTCTTCTCCAGATCCTCTTGCTTATGATATTCCAGATTTTCTTCTTCCAGGCCTTGAACCAATCAACTAGCCGTTCACCACTACCTGTGAATCCATAAATAACCTTTTCTCAAGCCACCTCTCTTTCCACATCAAGTAGATAATCATATGTACAACCTTAAGCTCTACTCATTGGCGGGATTTTTTTTTCTCACCACCATCTTTTAGAGCTACCTCTGAGTAGAGCTACATTGCAGCAGCAATCTTTTTGGCTTGTACCTACAGACTGAGTTAACCCATCTATGCTCCTAGTTTGGCATTTTTCTTTCTCCATTACTTGGTCAAAAGGAACTCTCATGAAGGCATAGGTGTGAGTTGAAGGAAAGACACCAGGGCAGTTGCTGACGGCCACTCCTAGAGAGAGTCTTTGTTATTAGCCATCAGCAGTCACACACCCAGTAACTGGGGAAATACGAGTCTAAATCTTGGGCAGTGCGTCATAGCATTCATTATACTATCATCCCACCAAATTTGCTTCTCCTGCATTATGTTTCTTTTGATAGTACCACCACCCATTATTCAATGAGGTTGTAAGTGTGTAAATTATTCCTGACTCCTTCTTCTTCATAACTTTTACTTCCTCATCCTAGATGACTGGTTGTTGATTGCTACATGTCTAAATATTTCTAGACTCTGTCCCCTCCTCCTCATCTCTGGTTTAAGTAGTAGAATTAGGAATGACCAAATCTAAATTTCAGAAAAATCACTTCAGTGTCAGCATGGAGAATGGATTGATGGAGGCAGGACTGGCAATAGGAAAAATTTAGGAGGTTAATGTAAAGAGATTCATAGTAGAAGCTTAAAAGTTGTTTTAGATTGGAATGTAGAGAAGTGGCTAAATTCTAGAAATATTAATAAGGCAGACCTGACAACTTGGGAATGAATGGCAGAGAAATGCAGAATGACTTCTAGGTATTAACTTAAACAAGGTGTAGAAGAAAAATAACATTTATTGAATCATAGGCTCTGTGCTAATTATTTATATCTGTGATCATGTGGAGCCCAGAAGGCCTCTATTTTCTGTTTTACTTATATTAGGACTTAACTGATTTGACCTTTTCTATGATTTAAATGTATCTCTCAAAAAGCATATGTTGGAAACTTAATTCCCAATGCAAGAGTATTGGGAGGTAGAGCCCAATGAGGATGATTAGGTTGTGAGGGTGGAATTAATGGATTCATGTCATGATTGCAGAAGTGAGTTTGTTATAAAAGGGGGAATTTGGCCCCTTTTCACTTTCTCTCTGTCTCCCTGCATTTCTCCCTCCCTTCCCCCTTACTTTTTGAGACCCTTTGCCATGGGATGACTTGGAAAGAAGGCCCTCACCAGACGCTGACCTCTCTCTCTTGGACTTCCCATTCTTCAGAACGGAATAGTAAATTTCTTTCCATTATTAATTACCCAGTCTCACATATTCTGTTATAGCCACACAAAACACACAAAGACAGTCTCATATGTCTACATCTAGTTGTCTTTGTCTGAGAAAAAATAAGTCCAACTTAGCTGCGAAGAAGTTATCAATCTGCTGGGTGTGGTGGCTCATGTGTGTAACCCCAGCACTTTGGGAGGTTGAGGTGAGTGAATCACCTGAGGTAAGGAGTTCAAGACCAGCATGACCAACATAGTAAAACCCCATTTCTACTAGAAATACAAAAATTAGCCGGGCGTGGTGGTACGCACCTGTAATCCCAGCTACTCAGAAGACTGAGGCAGGAGAATCGCTTGAACCCAGGAGGTGGAGGTTGTAGTGAGCCGAGATCGTGGCCACTGCACTCCAGCCTGGGTATCACAGCGAGACTCCATCTAAATAAATAAATAAATAAATAAATAAATAAATAAATAAATAAGATGTTATCAATCTTATAGATAGCATTTTGTAGTTACAACAGATTTTGACTTTTCTCATTTATCTCTGTATCTGTAGAGTCTAATCAGTACCTGGCACACAGAAGGCATGCAACAATTATTTGCTGAATTGAATTAAACTTTTTTGAATTAACTAAGTTTTAAACTATCAAATAACTATTTGCTAACTGAAACCATGGGCCTCCATGACCCACACACAGGCTGTTAGGAAGTAGAGTGGGGCAAAGTGGCCAAGGAAGCATTTGGTTCATAGCTATCTCCACCTCCCACCATGTTTTCTGGGTTGGAATAAACTATTAAAGTCTAAGATGAAATCTTAATAATGGCAAGACCATCACTTAGCTTGCTTGGAAATCAGCCTGGATAATTCATCTGTGTGGAGGACATGGTCAGGACAGGCAAAGAGAAATAGGATTCGGTTCCAGCATTTCCTAATAATCTTCCTTAACAGCAATGCTTTATAGAGCCATGAAATGTTAGAACTGCAAAAGGCCTCAGAGACCATAAAATCCAACCTCTTCCTTTTACAAATGAGGACAGTGAGGCCTGGTAGAGCTAAGAAAAGTTACCCAATGTTTCACAGCTAATCAGTGATAGAGTAGGACCCAGAAGCCAGAGCTCTGTCTTCTGAACCAGGTCAAGTCAGGAAGCATAATTTGGATGACTAATTTACTTCAGGCAATTTGCTAATTTCTGATGCTGCAGAAATCAGTCCCCTGGACGTTAGTTCCCTATCTTATGGGAGACAGACACAAAATCATATTTTATCAACATGAATTAAATGGCATGATATAAATATAATGTAATCATAGCTAACTGCCACCATTTGTTGAGAACTCACAGAACATTTTACTGATCACTTTCTGTAGCTTAGTTCATTCAATCTTTTCATGAACTGCTTTATCAATTCCTTTTCAACCCCAAGCAGTGAATAAAATTGGAAATACACACTGAGAACGTTTCTTCAAACCAAAATCTATGTTTAAGTTGTACCCCTTCACCCAAAGTCTGAAGATATTCACCACCCAGATTGTGGGTGAGCACCAGACCCTACTCAACTATGACTGGTGGCATAAAGGATTAATAAACAGCTCTGGGAACCTTACAGGAACCAGTGCTAGTGGAAAACTCTGTGATAATCTTAGTAGATGGAAATAAAGCTTGCCATGTTTATGATTTCTTTGGGGATTATATAGGAGCGTTATAAGACCCATAAGGTCATATTTAAAGCTGGTGAAAGGCCTTTTTTTTTTTTTTTGAGACGGAGTCTCGCGCTGTCGCCCAGGCTGGAGTGCAGTGGCCGGATCTCAGCTCACTGCAAGCTCCGCCTCCCGGGTTCACGCCATTCTCCGGCCTCAGCCTCCCGAGTAGCTGGGACTACAGGCGCTGCCACCTCGCCCGGCTATTTTTTGTATTTCTTAGTAGAGACGGGGTTTCACCGTGTTAGCCAGGATGGTCTCGATCTCCTGACCTCGTGATCCGCCCATCTCGGCCTCCCTAAGTGCTGGGATTACAGGCTTGAGCCACCGCGCCCGGCCGGTGAAAGGCCTTTTAAGGTTTACAAGGCACACACCAGAATATTGGTTGGAGTTTCTGACAGTTAAGTTTCTGAACACTGCTTTTACTGCTTCATAGGGACTGACTGCTGAAAACCTATTACAACATCAATTTACATTTTGACAGTTCCGTAAGTACATCATACCCATGTCCTAAAATGCTTTACAGAAAGGCTGGGCAATTGGCTGTTAAAATCAAAGAACTTCAGTGAAAACAGAATTAAAGAGCCAAGATTTACTTTGAGATTTTTTACTGATCCACATGGGAAAAATGTGGTCCCTACATCCTCAATCATTCCAGTGAGCTGATGTCATCTGAACCAAGAAAAGTTTAAGAGGTTGCTACATAACAGTTTGCATATTTTTAGTGTTTCTCTCCCTAAAATTTTTGATAACAACAAAACTAATTTATTGTGTAATTAGAAAATAAAAGCAGAGTATTTAAGAACTCTTACAGTAACCTCCTACATTGTCTTCATTTACTCATTTGTTATTGAATGTTTATTATCTGCTAAACACTGTTCTAGGCCCTGGAAAATCAGTGAAAAAAAATAGAGTCCCTGACTTCAGAGAGTTTATGTTTTAATTACGAAGATGAATGAATGTAGAAAATAAATAAATAAATAATATGATTTTGTTACTGAGTAAAGTAATGAATAACGTAAAACAGGATCATGAAGAAGAGAGTAAGTTAGTGTGTATGTGTATGGTGCAGATGGGAGGAGTGTGGTATTTTAGCTAAGATAATTGGGGCAGACGTCTCAGTAATTGACATCCTAATGAAGAGAAGGCCTCAGCTCTCCAGAGATCTAGGACAGGGCAGCCTCAGTAGAAGGAACAAGTGCAAAGTGCAAAGACAAGAAGGAGGGCAGCATTCTTTGACATTTAATTTCATGGTGTTGGATTGTTTTCCACAATAAATATTTTGAAGGCCTAAAAATTTACTTTGGCACAAATGTGATATTCAGAAAGAACTCACATGTAAACATAAAGAAGACCAGAGTAGCTGGAGTATAGAGATGGAGGTTGGTGGAGGTGAAACTGGAGTACAATGAGGAGAGAGGCAGTCAAGACCTAGATCATGTAAGGTCTTGAAGACTATCTAAAAGTTTTGGATTTCATTTTAATTTCACTGAGAAGCCACTGGAGGGCTTGATGAAAGAAGGTGCAGTCTGAATTGTGCAAAGCTCACATTGTTGCTATGTGGGTGGGTGGGCAGGAAGCATGAACAGGTCAGCGAGGCCAGGGAGAAGGTGAGTGATGGTCTCAGGTAAGAGATAATGGGTGAAATTATTCTTCCTTTTCGAGGACCAATTTAAAAGTTCCTTTCTCTGTGAACGTTTCCTGACACAGTCTCTCCTTCTCTACAAGAAGATACAACTGGTCCCTTCTCAGTGTTCCTATAGTATTTTGCATACGTCTCTCTTGAGAGCTTATTAGTTGGGGCCTGATGAGTCCAATGTTTGCTTGCATGTCTCTATGTAAATACATGAGTTGTTACAAAAATTATGTTGTTACAAAGATTATACCTTATCCATCTGACTCTCTCAGAACTTAGTAGTGGGCTTGATTCATAATAAGTACTCAATGAAGTACTTAGTAATAAATGTGTGAATGAATGAATGAAGTGGCACTGAGCTTGGTATTCTACAGTTGTGACTCTATACCTACTTTTAATTCACATGCTTTGTGGATTGTACCAGATCACTTAGGGAAGTATTTTATTAATTAATTAATTTAATTCAAGCAGAATGAGAAAGTGGCTTATGTAGGTAAATGGGTATGCAAGTTTCCTGAAGATATTTTGACTGAGGAATCATTTGGCAAGCTGAATTTTGTATTTTATGGGGTAACTATCAAATCGTAAATAATCAAAGCAGAACACACTAATTTAACTAGGTGCTCTCCTGTTGCCATCAGTCAGTTTGGAGATGTTGCAACAATGCTGCTGGGGACTCTCAGATAAAGAGAGAGCCCAGTGATCACAGTAGGTGGGACTCAAGACTAAAGCTCAGAATTTTAAAAAACTCTTTAATGTGTGTAACTGAATTATTTTTTAAAATAACGATGCTGGTCAATTTCATGCTTTAGTGGAAAGGCATTGTGCTTGAAATTGAGGCACTTGGCTTGGTTCAAAGCTGCTAACCAGCTCTGAAACTGAGTAAATCACTACCAATTTGGGTTTATTTCCTCATTTGTAAAAAGAAGTATATTGGAATGGCTGATCTCTTAGGCCTCTTTGATTTCAACAACTGTCTGCTTTTATGATCAGTATCTCGACAGGGTCTAACAGAGTCAGCCAACTAAATGAAATTTCATCAGTAGTTATTACCATTTACTTGATGATATTCGCCACTAAAGAATTTCCTTAAGAATCAAAAAGTAACAGAAACAACAGCAAAAACAACATGTCCATTTTTTTACTGATCATTAAAGTTGTAATTATGCAAAGTGATGTTTTCTCTTGAAGTTAGGCAGATCTGTAGACAAAAACATAGTTATACATGATTTGAGGTCACACTAAGATTGGGTTAGAGCTATTTTATGATTATACTATGTGTCCCAATTGCTGACACCACATGAATGACATTGAGAACATCTAAGACCTGGGTGAATCTTTGAAATCCAGCTATGGTTCATTCAGATGCCAAGTCATTGAGCTGATGGTGGTTTTAAAAATTACTAAGATTAGAATTAGTAAGTGAATTCAACAAGGCCACTAGATACAAGATCAAGATATAGAATTAATTGTTATTCTATATTCTAGAAACAAACTGGAGAAGAAAACAAATTAAAATGATATTATTTACAATAGCATCAAATAGCATCACATATCTAGAAATAAAATCTTACGAAAGAAATGTGAAACTTCAATAGAGAAAATTACAAAATATTTTTAAGGGAAATTAAAGAAGATCTAATTAGAGGGATGAGGTACTATGTTTATGAATAGATAACTAGAAAAGTAAAAAAAATAGAGGCTCCAAAAAATGACCCGCATGTATATGGCCACAATATTAGACAAATGTAATGCTTCAAGCAAAGGAAAAGATAGTCTTTTCAATAAATGTTGCTGGGTCAATTGGCTCTCTATATGGGAAAAATAAATCTTGACTCTTCCACCTCACACTGTACATAAAAACCAATTCCAGGTGCAATGTATGTGTAATTGTGAAGGATAAAATAATAAAACTTGTAGAAGGCAACATAAGAGTATATTTTCATAACACTGGAGTAGATGAACATGTCAGTTTTTTCTTTCAACTTTTATTTTAGATTTGGGGAGTACGTGTTTTCTACATGGATAAATTACATGTTGCTGAGGTTTGGTATATGAATGATCCCTTCATCCAGGTATTGAGCATAGTATCCAATAGGTAGTTTTCAATCCTTGCCTCCCCATTCCTCCCTACCTATAGTAGTCTCCAGTGTCTATTGTTCCCATCTTTATGTCCATGTATACTAAATATTAGCCCCCACTTATAAGTGAGACCATGCAGTATTTGGTTCCTGCAATAGTTTGTTAGGAAAATTGTCTCCAGCTACATACATGCTGCTACAAAGAACATGATTTTGTTCCTTTTTATGGCTGTGTAGTATACCATGGTATGTATATATCACATTTTCTTTATCTAGTTCATTGTTGGTGGGGATCTAGGTTGATTCCATGTCTTTGCTCTTGTGAATGGTGCTGCAATGAACATACGAGTACATATGTCTTTTTTGTAGAATGACTTATTTTCCTTTGGGTATATACCCAGTAATTGAATTTCTGGGTTGAATGGGAATTTTGTTTTAAGTTATTTGAGAAATCTACAAAGTGGTTTTCTACAGTGGCTGAACTAATTTACATTCCCACCAACAGTGTATACATGAATGAACATTTCTTAAACAGGACACAAAAAGTTAACCATAAAGGAAAAGATTGATAAATCAGACTATGTTTAAGATAGAAATTTCTATCATAAAAAGATAACCTTAAGAGAATAAAGAGTCAAACCAAAGAGTGGGAGAAGATACATATAATATACATGTATTAGATAAAGTGTTCATATCCAGAATATATGAAGAACCTCGATAGCAGGCACCCAATAGAAAAATGAGCAAGTGGGAATCTAAATGGCAAGTAAATCAATACACAAAAGATATTGAACCTCATTTGTCACTAGGGAAATTTGAATAAATCTATACAGACCTACCCTATACTAGAATTGCTAAAATTAAAAAGGCTGACATTACCAAGTGTTGTGACAAAATAGATCTTTCATATATTGCTTTAAGTAGTATAACGAACAACTATATCTTGTATAAATTGCTTGAGGCAGTATAGATTAGTATAACATCTTTGTAACCCTGTTTGGCAGTATCTAAAAAGCTAAAGATATGCATGCTACTATGACTCAGCAATTCTATTTCCATATATCATGTCACATATCAAAGCACTGATGTAAGGATCTTCATAGAAGCACTATCCATAGTGATTGCAAACAGGAAACAATCAAAATACATGTCAGTAATAGAATGGATAAATTCATTGTCATATTAATATAACAAAGTATAGAACAAAAATGAAAATAAGCAAACTACTGTTAAGTGCAACATGAATGAATCTTGTAAACATACTGTTAAGGTAAATTCCAACACTAAAGAGTATATAAAGTCCTAACCAGAGCAGTTAGGCAAGAGAAAGAAATAATAGGCATCCAAATAGGAAAGACAGGAGATCAAACTATCTCTCTTCACAGACTATATGATTCTGTACCTAGAAAACCCCATAGTCTCTGCCCAAAGCCAGAACTGATAAACAACTTAAGTAAAGTTTCAGAATACAGAATCACTGTACAAAAATTAGTAGCATTTCTATACAACAATAATGTCTAAGCTGAGAGCCAAATCAAGAATGTAATCCCATTCACAGTAGCCACAAACAGAATAAAATACCTAGGAATACAGCCAATAAGGGAAGTGAAAGATCTCTACAATGAGAATTACAAAACACTGCTGAAAGAAATCAGAGATGACACAAACAAATTGAAAAATATTCAATGTTCATGGATAGGAAGAATTGATAAGGTTAAAATGCCCATACTGCCCAAAGAAATTATAGATTCAATGCTATTCCTATCAAACTACCAGTTACATTCTTCACAGAATTATAAAAAATTATTCTGAAATTCATGTGGAAGCAAAAAATAGCCCGAATAACTGAAGCAATCCTAAGCAAAAAGATCAAAACTGGAGGTATCACACTACCCAATTTCAAACTATATTACAAGGCTACTGTAACTAAAAAAGCATGGTACTGGTACAGAAACAGACACATAGACCAATGGAACAGGTTGGACAACCCAGAAATAAAGGCCCACACCTACAAAGCCATCTGATCTTTGACAAAGTTTATAATAGCAAGAAACAGGGAAAGAATTCTCTATTCAATAAATCATGCTAGGATAACTGGCTAGCCATATGCAGAAGATTGAAACTGGATCCCTTCCTTTTACCACATACCAAACTCAACTCAATATAGATTAAAGACTTAAACATGAAACCTAAAACTATAAAAACCCTATATGAAAATCTAGGAGATACAATTCCAGACATAGGCCTTGGCAAAGATTTCATGTCAAAGACTCCAAAAGCAATTGCAACAAAAAGAAAAAGTAACAAGTGGGACCTAATTAAACAAAAGAGCTTCAGCACAGCAAAAGACACCATCAGCAGATTAAATAGACAGCCTACAGAATGAGAGAAAACAATTGCAAACTATGCATTCAACAAAGGTCTAATAGCCAGGTTCTACAAGGATTTTTTAAAAAATCAACAATCAGCCAGATGCAGTGGCTCACGCCTATAATCCCAGAACTTTCAGAGGCCAAGGTGGCTGGATCATCTGAGGTCTGGAGTTTGAGGCCAGCCTGACCAACATGGTGAAACCCCGTCTTCACTAAAAATACAAAAATTAGCTGGGTGTGTTGGCACACACCTGTAGTCCCAGCTACCAGGGAAGCTGAGCCAGGACTGCTCGAATCCAGGAAGCGGAGGTTGCAGTGAGCCAAGATCATGCCACTTCACCCCAGCCTGGATGACAGAGCAAGACTCTGTCTCAAAAAAAAGAAAAGAAAAGAAAAGAAAAGAAAAGAAAAGAAAATCAACAAGCAAAAAATGGCAACCCTGCTAAAAAGTGGGCAATGGATATGAACAGACATTTCTCCAAAGAAGACATATATGTGACCCATAACATATGAGAAAATGCTCAACATTACTAATCATTAGAGAGATGCAAATCAAAACCACAATGAAATACCATCTCACACCGGTCAGAATGGCTATGATTAATAAGTCAAAAATGACAGATGTTTGTGAGGGTACAGAGGAAAGGGAACATTTATATGCCGCTGATGGGAATGCAAATTAATTAAGCCACTGCAGAGAGCAGTTTGGTGACTTCTCAAAGAACTCAGGACTACCATTAAACCCAGCAATCCCATTACTGGGTATATACCCAAAGGAATATAAATTGTTCTATCCTAAAGACACATGCATGTGTATGTTCATTGCAGCACTTTTCACAATAGCAAAGACATGGAATCCACCTAGATGTTTATCAGTGGTGGACTAGATAAAGAAAATGTGGTAAATGCCATGGAATACTATGCAGCCATGAAAAAAAAAAATGTCCTTTGTAGCAACCTGTATGCAGCTGGAGGTGGAGGCCATTATCCTAAGTGAATTAACACAGGAACAGAAAACTAAACACTGTGTGTTCTCCCTTTTAAGTGGGAGCTAAATGTTGAGTGTACATGGACAGAAGAGGACACAAGAGGAGGTTCTGGGGTGCTGGTAATGTTCTGTTTCCTGATCTGGGCGGTGGTGTTTCCATGGGTGCATTCACTTTGTGACATGTCATCAAAATGAACTCCTATCATTTGTGTACCTTTCTATGTGTGTGTGATGTTTCAGTTAAAAATATACTTAAACTACTGGAAAAAAAAAAAGCTACTTTTTTTCAGGGAAGCTCACATATTACCTTATCAAAACAATTTATAGTTTAAATGAATCTTAGAGATTAGCTATTCCAGGGATCAGCAAACTACAGCTCTGTTTTTGTACAGAACATGAGCTAAGAATAATTTTATATTTTAAAGGGCTGTAAAAGAAGAAAGAGGAGAAGCAAGAGGAGGAGCATATACTGCAAAAACCATACATCATCTTCAAAAGTTAAAATATTTGCTCTTTCCCTTTAGAGAAAAAAAATTGCTAAACTCTTATGGTCCATCACTCTCTCATTGTACAGATGATGAAACTGAGGCCAGAAAGACATGACATGTCCAAAATCATCCAGCTAGTAGGGAGCAAAACTAAGACAAGAAGTTAACTTTTTTGGCTCACATGTTACTGTTCTTTCCACCAGTGAATGTGCTTAATCTGTACCATCAACCCAGAGCCCTCACTAGACCTGCGTACCCATCTTCATATTGCCCACAGACAACTCCTCATTTTTCCATTTCTACTTGCCACACCAAGCCTACTCTTAATCCTTCATACTTATCTTAGCACCCACCCTTCTGTCCAGTCAGGATCCAATGAGACAGTTTTAGCTTCTCCTTTATTCTCCATAGCTCATGTTTAATTGATTACCAAGATCTGTCGCTATGGTTTGCTGTTTGTCCCCTCCAAACCCCAATTTGATCCCCAATGTTGGAGGTATTTGGGCCGTAGGGCAGATCCCTTATGAAAAGATGTCCTCCTTTGGAGGTCAGTGAGTCCTTACTCTGTTAGTTCCCAGGAGAGCTGGTTGTTAAAAAGAACCTGGCATACCCGAACCATTTTTGTTTCCTCTCTCACCATGTCATCTCTGCACATGCCAACTCACCTCAGCTTTCCATCATGAGCGGAAGCAGCTGGAGGCCTTCACCAGATGCAGATACCCAATCTTGAACTTTCCAATAATCAGAATCGTCAGCCAAATAAACATCTTTTCTTAATAAATTATCAAGCCTCACATATTCTTTACAGCAACACTAAGTGGACAAAGACACCTGTCAATTCTCTTTCCTAACATACCTCAAAACTATCCTTCTATTTCAACCATTACTACCTTAGATCAGAACTTTATCTTGTCTTTTCAGGACTATTGATTAGTCTCTAACAGGCTTTCCTGTCTTGCTTTCTTTCAATTCATCCACAACCAGACTAATCTTGTTAAACAGAAGAGTTGATATTCCATTTGTCTATTTAAATACTTAATTCAATTTCTAGCTCCTAGATGAAAGACACTAGCCAGATGTGGCTATATAAATTTAAATTGATTAAAATTAGAGGAAATAAACAATTCAGTGCCTCAGTTAGAGTAGCCACACTTCAAGTACTCAGTAGCCACATATGGAAAGTGGATATCACAAGGGCAGCACAGCTTTAGAGCATGCCTATCAGTGCAGAATGTTCTCTTGAGCAGTGCTATCAACATCTATGGAAGAATATTTGAGCTCCTTAATATGGCACAAAACATGTATTATTGTCTGATCCCTGCTTTGTTCTTTCATCATCTCTTGCCATTCCCTTCTAGAGCTCTGTATGTCTGTGATAGTGAAATGCTTAAAATTCCCTCAAACACAATGCCATCAGACTGCAGAACATGCAATACCCACTGCATAGAAAACCTGTTCCTATGGCCAACTTCTGTCTATTAAAAAACGACTCAAAATGTTACCTCTTCTAGGAAACCTTCCGTGATCCTTACCATTCATTCCTCTTATAGTAATTTCTATACTGAAGACAGATTTTTGTTGGTAAATTTACATAATATTGCATTGAAATTTATTTTTATCTTTCTTTTCCTGTACACTGTGAAAAATCCTTGAGGGTAGGAGCTATGCCTAGACCAGAGGTTGGCAAACTTTTTCTAAAAAGGGTTACGTAATAAATATCTTTTACTCTGGCAGCCTGTAGTCTCAAATACAACTATTCAACACTGTTGATGGAATGTGAAAGCAGCCACAGACCATATGTAGGTGAATGAGTGTAGATAGCATTAGCTAGTTGGCATCATTTTTTGACCCCAGGTTAGAAATGATCATGATGTCTGCTGCTATAAAGACACATGCACACGTATGCTTACTGCAGCACTATTCACAATAGCAAAGACTTGGAACCAACCCAAATGTCCATCAGTGACAGACTGGATTAAGAAAATGTGGCACAGATACACCATGGAATACTATGCAGCCATTAAAAAGGATGAGTTCATGTCCTTTGTAGGGACATGGATGAAGCTGGAAACTATCATTCTCAGCAAACTATTGCAAGAACAAAAAACCAAACACTGCATGTTCTCACTCATAGGTGGGAATTGAACAATGAGAACACTTGGACGTAGGAAGGAGAACATCACACACTGGGACCTGTTGTGGGGTGGGAGGAGGGGAGAGGGATAGCATTAGGAGATATACCTAATGTAAATGACAAGTTAATGGGTGCAGCACACCAACATGGCACATGTATACATATGTAGCAAACCTGTATGTTGTGCACACGTACCCTAGAACTTAAAGTATAATAAAATAATAATAATAATTTTTAAAAAAATGATCATGATGTCTTGCTCAGTATATGTTACTGAGTGGAATGAATGAATGAGTGTGGAAGAACAAAACTATGTATCATTAGGAAAGTGAAATGATTAGAATTTCACCACAAAGAAAAAATGCTGGGTGTAATTATGCATGTTGAGATTATTTTGTATAATCTTGAAACACCTAGTTTAAATTAAAAAGGGGGAGGAAGATTTTGTTATTTAATTCAGTATTATATAAGCCCACGACAAATTTGATTTTTCAAAGACCTGATAATTACTTTAACGTAATGGACTTTCTTTGTAATCTTATGCACTTTATTTTAAGCATGTAAACACATTGTTCTCAGAAGGGATTTAGGCTTCATCAGATGGCCAAAGGGTACAAACAGGACCTCTGCTTGTGCCTGGGCTCTGTCTGTGAGTCCTGGTTTTCCTGGAGCACATCCAGGGAGGCACTGCACTCAGTTTGTCTAGACCGAAGGAGATCATGGTACGTACAGCTGTAGTTAGGGAGCCCCAGCTCAGCCAGAGGAGTTCTGCATGGTGCATGAGCAATTACTAAGCTAAGAAGCTGCCTGCTGGAACCCTCCCCACCAAAGAATGCTTGGCCGCTTTCTAGGTGTCTGTCTGGATTTGGATTCCCCAAGGGTTGGAAAACCTGCCATTCCAAACACTTTCCCCTGCTTTTGCCACAGAGTGAGCTAATAGGACCAGGACTCTACCTGAAAGCTCTTTTGAGTTCCACTGTTGTCTGAGCCAGTGGGAGGCATGGAGAAGAGGGAGAAGCTGTGAACCCTGGGGTTGTGTACATTGGCTAGGGCGAGATATGCATTGATTAATACCAGGGTAAAAAACTGTGGCCTGAGTCTATGGCTGAGTGGATGATAATCATATTTTTTTCTCACATCTTGCCTCAGGCAAGGGCTGAGGCTGCCGAGTTTAAGTGTGGGCTGGAGAACTTTTTCTTGTTGTTATTGTTTTCAAAAAGATTTGCATATTCTAATTCTTTATAACACAATTGAATGCACGTTAGGTGAGTTAAATAAACAAGGGTCTCTGGTCACAGATTAATCTCCAGAAATTCACAGTTGCCTAATCAGTTCCCTTTTGAGAACAAAGGTTTAAATACCTGATCAGAGAAGACAGACCTCCATGCACACAAGTCTAGAAATGCCAACCTTTCAAGTTATCTAGACTGTGCCAATGACTCAGCAATCGGATTGTGTTAGGAGTCAGGCCAGCTTGGGTTTAAATCCAAGCTCTGCTAGATGTGTGACTCTGAAATAGACATTTGATCTCTGTAAGCTTCTGTTCCTTGTGTGTAAAGTAAATTCAGTAATACCTACCTCATATTCCAAATGAGAAGGGAGAGTATAGACTTGCAATTTCTTTGTGTTGGGATGTCTTCATTTTGCTAATTGAGGCCCACATGCTCTTGTTGGGCAGGCACAATGCAGGATTGTGCCTTCCTTCTCCTTAGAGCATCTGACCTATAGTGGGGCCACCTCACAGTAGGCACACAAGGTCTCCTTGATAAAGATTATTTTTCAGTCTTCCTTTGGCTATTGGATTTATCATGTTCATTTGGGCCTTGGGCCAGGATATGAATCTTGTAGCAAAAAGTTCCTCCTTGTGTCTCTTATACTTGTATACCACACTAATTATCTACTAATTTTTTTGCTCTGATTAATTTTATCACCTTAGGGCATCCTTTCTCTCTTCTACCCTCACCTCACCTTTTCTGGAGAAATTCTGAAGATGCAGGTCTCCTTTGGGCAGAGTAGCTTTGAGTGCCAATTACTACCTTCCCAACTACAGATGGTCCCTGACTTATGATGGCTCAACTTAATGATTTTTCCACTTTATGATGGTGCAAAAGTAATACTCAATTGGTAGAAACTGTACTTTGATTTTTGAAGTTTGATCTTTTTTCCAGGATAATGTTATGTGGTACAATATGCTCTCCTGATGCTGGGCAGCAGTGGCAAGCACAGCCACAGTCCACCATGCGATCTGAGGGTAAACAACCCATACTGTACTTACAGTGTATTGTATTCAATAAATTATATGAGATATTCAACGCTTTTTATAAAACAGGCTTTGTGTTCGATGATTTTGCTCAGCTGTAGGCTACTGTAAGTGCTTAAGTAGACTAGGCTAAGCTATGATGTTTGGTAGGTTAGGTGTGTTAAATGCATTTTTTACTTAGGATATGTTCAATTTACAATGGGTTTACTGGGACATAACCCCACTGTAAGTCAAGAAACATCTGTATTTGGTGTTTCTCTTCACTAGAGTCATCATCCCCTATCACATACAGTGACATAAGTATCTCAGCCCCTGACTGATCCAGGAGACTCCAAGTTGAAGATGTTCTTGAGGATTCTGTGGGGTTTTTTTCTTATGATTGAGGGAGACTGAAGTGCTTAGATAAATTTCTGGGATCCAACAGCCTCTCCTGAGAGAAGGCTTCAAATGTGAAATCATGGACATGTTTGAGAATGGATCTATAAGTTCACTCATTTAGCAAATAGTTATTACAATGTCAATCCACCTGGCCTGCTGCAATGTAAGCATCCTGAGGACAGGGTTAATATGGTTGGCTTATTGCTCTCTGGCTCGAGAAATTTTTGTTGAATCAATAAATGAGAGCCTTGTAAAGCCAGATCTAGATGTACAAATAAGTATGAAAGAAATGGAAGCAAGGAAGAAAGAAGGCATGGGGAGTCATGAAGACTTTATCTAGCATGGGGGAGTCATGAAGACTTCATTAAAGAGGTGCATTTGAGCTGAGACTTGAAGGATGCTCAAGAGTCTTCAAGTGGACAAATGATAAAATTCCACAGAGAGAAACTAGTGTGTACAAGGGTGACAAAGAAATAAGGTAGCATGGTATGTTATAGGATTTACAAAAAGTTTGGGATGGCTGTTTTGGGTAAGGAATGATGGGGTAAATTGACAGAAAAGAGATCATGAATTACTTACTGTGATCTGATAAAGAGCATGGGCTTTATCCTGCAGACAATAGGTGAGCCATCAAAGAGTTGTAAGCAGAAAAGTGACAAAATGTATTTTAGAGAGACCACTCTGGAGGAGAGATTCAAGAGGGTAAGACGGGCAGAATCAACTTGAAGCCAGGAGGCAGAGGTTGCAATGAGCCGAGATCACACCAGTGCATTCCAGCCTGACGACAGAGTGAGACTTTTGTCCCAAAGGAAAAAAAAAAAAAAAAAAAAAAAGACTGAGGCCAGGAGACATAGGAGGACATTGTAGTGACTTAGTGAATGAGAGAGGAGGGGTGCCTTAGGCAGAGAAGTGCAGTGGAATGGTGAAGGGGTGGTCTTGAAATAGTCTTAAGAGGTAAAATTTATATAACTTGGGTGCAATGGAGAAGGAAGTGTTGAGATTTGAGTACTGATTTTAGCACCTGGATCAATGAGAAGAAAGTGGTTTTCTGGTAAGAAAATGAGGAAGTTAATTTTAGGTGTCTGTGGAACATCTGCAAGGAGATATTTGAGAAGCAGTTGGATACCCAAGTTGGAGTTGAGGAGTGAGCTCTGGAATGGAAGTGTTGACTGGGGAGTGATCAGCAGTTCTATAAACAGAACCCTGGGGAACACCAAGATTTAAGGGCCAAACAGAAAGAGAAAAGAAAAACAGGAAAGAAAAGGGCCTAGACCAAGAGAGAAGACAGGTTCAAGAATGAGGAGGCCCTCAACAATGCCAAGTGAAGATAAAGACCACTGGATTAGGAACTAAGAAACTGTGGAGAACATGAAAAGAACTATTTTGGTAGTAAAGTGGGGGCACAGGATAGGTTCCAGTGGGTTACAGAGGAAATAAGAGGTTAAAAAGTGAAGACAGCAAGTGTAGATACTTATTTCTAGATACTCAGTTAGCCAAGGGCAAAGCCAAAAGTCGGATGGAACTAAGAGCAATAGATAGGCTTTAAGAAGATTTTTATTTGCTTTTTGTTGTTATGTTTTCTGTTTTGTTGTTAAAGATAGAACAGATCTGAGCATATTTATGGAGGATGGAAAAATAATTAGGAGACACAGAGAATGATGATACAGGCAAGAGGGGTTTCTTTTGATGGAACTAAGTGACGAGTTTAAAGAGAGAGAGAGAATAGTTGTGGATAGAAGGAGAGACCTTTCTTCTTTGTACATGAGGTAATGATAGAACCTGACACAGATAAGCAACCTAACCAGAATTTAAAACAGCCAATTGGCCTTACAGTAGATGGTCTTTCAGACACTATCCAGAAAAAAAGAGAAAGGATCCTAGGAACTACAGAGTCCTGGGTATCTCATTGTCATCTTTTTGACTCAGCCTGGAAAGGATGAGTGAAAGCACAGCCTTTGGAACTAGACTCTTTGAATTTACATGACAGCTATTCTACTTATTACTGCCCGTGTAAACTTGGGTAACTTCATTTACATCTAGATGCAGATTGCTTCATCTGTAAAATGGTTGTGTTAACACTACATCCTATATAGAGTTGGGTGGAGATTACATAATATATAGGTAAAACACTCAGAACAGTACCTGTACCTAATAGGCACAGAATAAATGCAGGATCATCAGACACTGAAAACAAACACAACTCAAAGGGAGAAAAATAGCAAGATTTATAATGTAGAAAGGAAACTTCTCAGTTTTATAAGAATAAGGCAACGGTATACAATATAACCCATTTATATTTTCAAGAAAAAATGTTTTATAGATTATAAACCAAAAGGCAAACTTTCAATCAATACTACAACTTGTATTTATGAAATAAAATCTGGAACACAAAAGTCACTCTGAATTGCTTGAAGATACTATCCCGTTGTGTTGCTAAAATCCCCAACACTAAGAGAATTCTAGATGTTATCAGGAGTGAATATAGAAACTCCTGGGAAAACTTTGTGTTTCCCTTGTACAAAATGGGTGTGTTCACATCTGTAATATAATGTATAGTTTGGGATGTGTGTATTAGTTCTCACACTGCTAAAAAGACACCTGAGTCTGGGTTATTTATTTATTTATTTGTTTTCAGACAGTCTTGCTCTGTCGCCAAGGCTGGAGTGCAGTGGTGCGATCTCAGCTCACTGCAAGCTCTGCCTCCCGGGTTCACGCCATTCTCCTGCCTCAGCCTCCAGAGTAGCTGGGACTACAGGTGCACGCCACAACACCTGTATAATTTTTTGTATTTTTTCATGGAGACAGGGTTTCACCATGTTAGCCAGGATGGTCTCGATCTCCTGACCTGATGATCCTCCCGCCTCAGCCTCCCAAAGTGCTGGGATTACAGGCATGAGCCACCACGCCCGGCCTAGTCTGGGTAATTTGTTAAAAACAAAGAGGCTTACAGTACTGTGGGCCATATAGGATTCTGCATCTAGGGATGCCTCAGGAAACTTACAATCATGGCAGAAGGTGAAGGGGAAGCAGGCACATCTTCATATGGCCCGCAAGAGAGAGAGAGAGAGAGAGGGGAGAGAGAGAGAGAGAGAGAGAGAGAGAGAGAGAGAGAGAGAGAAAGTGGGAGGTGCTACATACTTTCAAAGAACCAGATCTTGTGAGGACTCTATCATGAGACAGCACAAGGGAACGGCACTAAACCATTAGAAACCACCCCCATGATTCAATCACCTCTCACCAGGCCCCACCTCCAACACTAGGAATTACAATTCTACATGAGATTTGGGTGGGGACATAAATCCAAGCCATATCAATGTGAGAACTCAAAACTAAAAAGAGAGAAGGAAAGATATATTCAGGCATATCTGAGTAGTGAATGAACAAACATTTAACTCATGTAAGGCTCACAAATGAGGTGTGTAAGCACTTCAAACAGAAATCACATTTATAAATTTATGAATATGGATATTTAATTTGTCAGTTTATAATTAAGGAAATTAAAGCTCTGAGAGTTTATATTATTTACTCACAGTTTATATATGCAGCGCTGCAAGTGGCAGAACTGAGATTCCTAGGACTGCAAGTGGAAGAACTGGGATTCCTAGAATCCGTAGTTCTTTCCATACACTATGTGGCAAGCAGATGACAAAATCTTCCAGAAATTGGAGGAAAAAAGGTCAGGAAGCTTCTGTGTGACTACACTTAGACAAGTGGTTATATGATCAAAACTGAAGATGGTGATGGAAAAATATAGATTGGAAATTGAAATTGGTAGACATTATTTACTTGGAAAACATTTTTCAACACCTCACATAAGTCACATATCTGATAAGTATTTTCTTATTCCCCCTATGCTTTTCTGCCATAGCATTCATCACTGTTTTTGATTATATATTTACTTTTGTAATTATTTCATGAATGTTTGTTTCTTCCTCAGTTTCTTTAAGAAATATGAGAATGAGGATGGTATGTAATTTGTGTATGTAATAAGAGTATGCCCAAGACATAATATAGTATATGACAAACAGTAGATGCTCAATAAATAATTGACAAATAAATAAATGAACACACCCACACCCATTAAGACTTGCAGACATAAACAGAAGACAAATAAAAATAAGAGCCAGCAGTAAATGTTCCTGTGAATAAATTTAAAATATAGGCTGGGTGAGGTGGCTCACACCTGTAACCCCAGCACTTTGGGAGGCTGAGGCGGACAGATCACCTGAGGTCAGGAGTTCGAGACCAGCCTGGCTAACATGGTGAAGCCCCGTTTCCACTAAAAGTACAAAAAATTAGCCGGACGTGGTGGCGCACACCTGTAATCCCAGCTACTCGGGAGGCTGAGGTAAGAGAATCCCTTGAACCCGGGAAACAGAGGTTGCAGTGAGCCGAGATCATGCCATTGCACTCCAGCCTGGGCAACAAGAGCAAAAACCCTGTCCCAAAAAAAAAAAAAAAAATCAAAGAAATGTAACTACTGAGAGTGCCAAATCAGGGTAAAGGAATAGAGAGTGTTGCAAGGGAGAGTTTACTTTTATATAGCATTGTCACTGACTCTAAGGGACTCTATTTTAGATAAGGTACCAAATGAAATTAACAAATAAGGTGTGAAAATGTCTGAGAGAAGGGTGATTCTGGTCTAGAAACAGAAAAGAATGTGGTATATTGAAGATACATCAAGTAGACCAATGTGGGCATAGAGGAATATGGAGGAAGTGAGGTTACAGTGATGACTGGGCCTGATCACACAGAGCTCATAGGTCAGTGGAAGAATCTTAGACATTATTTATGGCAGGAAGATGCTTAAGGGTTTTAAGCAAAGTCTTGACATGCCTGCTTTATATTTACCAGGATCACTCTTGGTGCTGCAGAGAGAATGGAATTTAGAGGTTCAAGAGTAGAAGCCAGGAGACCACTGAGGAGATTTGACAGCAGTCCAGGAGAGAGAAGATAGTGGCTTGAACTATGTAAAGGGTGAAAGGAGTGAAAAGTGTGCAGATGAATGTTGGATGCAGGACCAACATGATGGATTTAATGTGAGGTATGACACAAAAGGAGGAATCATAAATGATTTCCAGGTTTTTTGCTAGAGTGGATGATGATGTTATTTACCAAAATGAGGTGGAGAGGTAGGGATGACAGGAATAGCAGGAATTTGGACTGGAGTGGGAAGATGGTGTGGAAACAACAAGGTATGTTAAGTGTGAGATTCCTGTTGGATATCCACATAGATGTCAGGTAGGCAAGTACCCATGTCTGGAGTTCAAGACAGAGGCCAGTGCTAAGGATTCAACTACGCACCCTTCAGAGTATGGGTGATATTTAGAGCCCAGGGAAAAAACCTGAGGACAAAACCCTGAGATGCTCTTAGCAGAAAGAAAAAAGGAACTTTTTTTCTTTCTGAGCAACCAGTGAGGCAGGAGACAAACCAGAAATGTGTGGCTGCCAGAAACCAAGTAAAGGAAATGAGTTTTCTAAAGGAAGGTGAAATTACCTGCATGAAGTGCTGCTTCCAACGTCAGTCAGGATGAAGACAGAATTGTCTACAGAGCTGGCAAATGGAAAATACCAGTGACCTTGAAAATAAACTTTTTGGTTCAGTGGCAGAAATAAAACCCTGGTGAAAGGTAAAGAGGTGGGAATGATAAATATGGATATCTCTTTTACAGAGTTTAACTAGATAGGATGAAATGGAGGGATTTTGTTTGTGTTTTTGCTATATTTTTAAATGTCTGGAGATAATACAGCATGTTTTATGTTAGTTATGACTTAGCCATCAGGAGGATAAATGCTGATTCTGGGGAGAGATGATGTAGAGCAGCACCCTGAGAGGTGAGAGGGGTACAGACCAAGAGGGCGATACAAGAAGTTGCCTTGGAGAGGACAGTCCATTTACTGGAAGGAAGGAAGTGAAGATTATTGAACACCTGCTTTCTCTACATGAATCAACTCATATAATCTTCACTCCAAGCTGTTGAGATAGATATAAGTATTTTCTCCATTTTACAGCTGAGCGTATAGCCTTTCAGGCATTTCTCTAAGATCTGAGATGGGGCAGAGGCAGCATCTGAACCTAGGCAGTCTGGCTCCAAAGCACATGCTCTTAACTACCACACTCTGCAGAGAAAATGATTGCAGATGTAGGGCACATATATATTTGACAATGGGAAAATCTGGTATCCTCCTCTGATTGCATCAGTTTTCTCCATGCAACAGAAACCAACACCATTAGCCAGGAGTAGGGATTAGGGAGAGTGCTGGAGATAAAGAAGGGTGGAGAAGACATGGTGTGAAATAACTGTCTTGAGAAGGAGAGAGTGAATTGACTGGGGAAATGTAGGAGTATCGCCAGGCAACACTGAAGACCGATGTGAACTTGGTGGCCATGAATTTGAAGGAAAACCAGTAAGCAGAGTTTTGTGTTTTTCTCCTTCCAGTTTTGGCTGCTCAGGTACAGGTCTCAGTTAGGGAGAGAACTGGTTTTAATTCAGTTTGAGCTTTTCCCAGGTAGGTAAAATGGCAGAAAATAAGGGTGAGGTGATTGAGAATATATGCAAGGAAGTTTGGGAGATTGTAATCATGGACTATGAGACCTGAATTGTCTGGTGAAAAAGATGACACAAAACAGTGTTAGAGAAAAAAAATTGCTTGAGTTGGAGAAATAAGAAAAAGTGAACGACTGTCTCCAGTGATTTTGAAGGCATCAAAAATGATGACAAGTGTAATGGCGCAGAGAAAGACTGTGAGCTAGACGCTAAAATATTCACAGAAGTTGTGGAGTAGTTGCAAAAAGGAGAGGCAGTGAGGGATGCAATTGTATGACAGATACTTAGGGGAATTTCTTTTCAAGCAAGGAAGGGATGTTGAAAAGGTAAAGATATCCACATTTCAGGAGAATCTGAGGCATAAAGGATGTAGAAAGAAAAAAAAATCTGGGGAGAAAGCTGTGTCTTCAGGAGAAAGTTACTTTTGAGCTAAAACGAGAAGGAAAGGAAAGGTTCTACGAAGGAACTGAGGATTTATATTTAGTCAATTATAGTCCATGAGTTTTTCAAGTTGAGAAGAGGTGGAAGATTGGATTAGATTCAGGGCTTTATTGAGCCATGTCAGAACAAAATTCCGGCTGATGAGTCTTGGACTTGGGACTGCCGATGGTGTCTCAAGTAAACAGAAATGTGAGTCACAGTAGATTTGGTCCTGACAGTTCCATGGGAGAAGGTGTGTTATCAGTTTTATTCATGGCTTACTTCTTGGTATGTCTGATCTTTAAGGTAGATGAGCTTACTTTGTGCTGGTAGTAAGGTAAGATTTTTCACATTCATTGATTTTCTTGTCTAATGCTAACACCAATTCATTAGCCCAGTTTTACAGAAAACAAAACTGAGACTTACTATGTGGCAGAACTAGCACTGAAACTCATGCACATCTGATAGTAGAACTTGTTTCCCTAATCGTGGCATATATTGAGGTGGTTCTTGGTTTCTTGAGTGAAAAATGCTTATTATAAGCCATAGCTTCTCATTTCCCATATATTACTCAGTATATAATAACTTAATATAGGGTGGGTTATTTTGATGTGTATGATGCTTAATTTTGTACCATCTTGATTGGGCCACAGGGTACCCAGATATTTAGCCAAACATTATTCACTGGATTTCTGTGAGGCTGTATTTAGATGAGATTAACATTCAAACTGGTAGATTAAGTAAAGCAGATTGCCCTCACTAGGGTGGATGGCCCTCACCCAATCAGTTGAAAGCCCAGTAGAACAGAAAGTCTGCCTGTCTCTTAAGTGAGATAATTATTCCTGGCTGAATGCCTTTGAACTGGGACATTGAATTTTTTTCTTGCCTTTATATTCAAACTGAAGCTTTGGCTCTTCCTGGGTCTGGAGGCTGCCAGCCTTCAGACAAGAACTATACAATATGCATTTTTGGTTCTCTGGCCTTTGGACTCTGACTAAAACTAAATCATCTGCTCTTGCAGGTCTCCAGCTTCTTGGCTCACCCCGCAGATCTGGGGACTTGCTTGCCTCCACAATCGCATGAGCCAATTATAATAAATCTCTTTCTCTCTATGTATATACATTCTGTTGATTCCATTTGTCTGGAGAGCCCTGACTGATATAGATTTTGGAACTGAGAGTGGTTTTACAGGAACAGAATTTTAAGAATAGGTTTTTCTGAATTGGTTTTATAGCTGCTGTAATTGGCTCTCCAATCTGATTAGATTTAAAATGTTGATGACTTTATTTCCGGTAGTAAAGAGAATACTGATAATCATGGTGTGCTCTGGTAGTAGATATACAGAAAATATGACCACTGGATACTCCTAATTGACCACTTTTGAGAAGCAAGGATTTGAGTAATTACATCCATAATACTTTTGAACATTTTAGTCAAACGAATGAGTAAAATGAAGTGAACTGGTTGCTGCTAATGTTGCTGGACAAAGTGGGGAGAGAAAAGGATGAGCTCAGGATTCAAATTCCCAGCCAAAAGGCTGCATAAATGTCCTGAAAGTTTCTGTCTTCCTTGAAGGAAACCTTCATCTCCTGCAACTGCAGAGCCAGGTTTGCTGAGTGATAAAATAAATCCAGAGTCTCATCCTGCAAGTGGCTGGATTACAATGCAAGTTGAACTCCTGACCTCAAAGGATGTCTACTGTTAAAGTGAGGTCATTGGTTGAAAAGAAATAGGGTCCTGAAAGTTGGAATATATGGGATGACCTTGATGAAACTGGGGACATTAAAGTCTTAAATCCTAAGCCTTCTTTGTCTCTCCACCCCTAGTGGAAGTGGTCTACCCTCCTCTCCCCTGTCTTAGGGAATTAACCGTTTATTGCTTGAGGAAACTGAATGTCCTACCCTGAGACAATTGCCTTGCAAGACAATGATTATTCTCCTCAGAACCCACTCCCACAATACCTCATTGCTTTTAGACAAATAACTAGACTCAATTTCTAGCAGGCCCCTAAAGGTGAGGTATAGAGCATGACACATGAAGAGGAGTAACACATTCCAAAATAACTATTTGAGTTTTTAAAATTAATACAAACAAATATCTGAGAATATGTAGGGTTATAGATATTAAAAGTGTGGGATAGTGGTGGTGGAAAAATTAAGTTGAATCATACTGATTGATGTGGGCTCACTAAGCAGAAATTTAGCATTTACTGTTGCAGCTCAGGGAGTTAGAAAGAGCTCTAACAGTTTGATGAGTAATCTCAAACATAGACCAAAAGGTGACCCATGTTGAGCAAGTTAGAAATGCCAGGCTTGCTTTGGCCTAATGTAGAGGAAGGGATTCCGGGGCTAAGGGACATTGGGAGACTTACTCACCCACCCTGAAAGGGTCCAGAGAACACACCTTTCATCATGTCTAAGAAATAAAATTGTCAGAGGAGTCCCACATCCAAGAGCTGTGTGATTGCCCTTTTCTGCAATCACAGAGACCTTACAGTGGGAATGGCAATCCCTGAATTGGTAAACCTAAATGCAAGGAAAGTAATTGGATCCTAGAGTGGCAGGGACCAAGTGGCAGCACTGAAGCACCAAAGGCAAGGTGGACGTGGTTACTGTAATGGACAGATGAGTGAAAGCAGCAATCTGAATAGTCTGACTCATGCAGTCCTGTGGCATTGGCTGGTTGATCATGGTGTCCTTGGGAGTGAAATGGATAAAAAACTTACTAAGTTTTCACTTGATTTGATAAGAATCAAAAACATTCTAGGTCAAGTGAATCAATGTCTAACCTGAATAATAAAAACAAAGAATCACAACCCCACAACCAATTTGATACCTTGATCCAGTTTACAGACCCAGTATCACTACAGTATAGAGGAGGCCAGGTTTCTTGAGGAAGAACCCTGGTACACTGCTAAGTTTATAATATTAATATGTTCTTCCACTCTTCTCCAAAGGTACCTATAGCTTTTTACTAGGGTAACTGCACTGGGGAAAAGAAAACAATCAGATCTTTCAGGAATTTGGAGACACTGGCTCTGAACTGAAGTGAATTCCAGAAGACCAAAAAGGTCACTATGGTACACCAGTTGAGTAGGGGCTTACAGATCAGGTGCTTTCATGGAGTTTTAGCTTAGGTCTGTCTCACAATGGGCCCAATGGATCTGAAACAATCCTGTAGTTATTTCCCCAGTTCTGAAATGCATAATTGGAATAGACATACTAAGCAGTTGGCAGAATCTGTACATTGGTTCCCTGACCTGTGGAGTGAGGAATATTATGGTGGGAAACACCAAGTGGAAGGCATTGAAACTGCCTTTACCTAGGAAAATTGTAATTCACAGGTAACACCACATTGCTGGAGAGATTGCAGAGATTAGTGCCACCATAAAAGAACTTGAAAGATGCAGGAATCGTGATTCCCAATATATCCCCATTTAACTCACTTATTTGGTCTGTGCAGGCAGATGAATCTTGGGAGAGTGACAAATATGTTTAACCAGGTGGTGACTCTGATTGCAGCTGTTATACCAGATGTGGTTTTATTGCTTTATCAAATTAATACATACTTTGGTACCTGGTATGCAAATATTGATTTGGCAAATGCCTGTTTCTCCATATATGTCAATTAAGGACCACAAGAAGCAGTTTGCCTTTAGCTGGCACAGCCAGTGATATACCTTCATTGTCCTATCTCTGGGGTATCTCTCCCCACTTATATCATAATAACAACTTATTATGTTATTATTATATATTATACAAATATCAACTCTCTGGCTTATATCATAATTTAGTTCACAGGGATATTGATCACCTTGCCATTCTTTGGGCCATTACATGCTGGACCTTCCACAAGACATTACACTGGTCAATGGCATGCTGATTAGACCTAGTGAGCAAGAACTAGCAACTACTCTAGACTTATTATTAATACATTTGCATGTCAGAGGATGGAAAATAAATCAGATGAAAATTTAGGGGTCTTCTACCTCAGTGAAATTTCTAAGGGTCCAGTGGTGTGGGGGCATGATGAGATATCCCTTCTAATGTAAATGATAAGTTGTTACATCTGGCTTCTCCTACAACCAAAAAAGAGGCACGATGCCTATGGAGCATCTTTGAAGTTTAGAGGCAAATAATCCTCATCTGAGTGAGTTACTTCAACCTGATATGGTTTGACTCTGTGTCCTCACCCAAATCTCACCTTGAATTGTAATAATCCCCACATGTCAAGCGTCAGGTCAAGTGGAGGTAATTGAATCATGGGGGTGGTTTCCCCCATGCTGTTCTCATGATAGTGAGTTCTCACGACATATGGTGATTTTATAAGGGGCTTCCCCCTTTGCTCAGCACTCATTCTCTCTCTCTTGCTGTCCTGTGAAGAGGTGCCTTCTGCCATTATTGTAAGTTTCCTGAGGCCTCCCCAGCAATGGAGAACTGTGAGTCAATTAAACCTCTTTCCTTTTAAAATTTCCCAGTCTCAGGCAGTTCTTTATAGCAGCATGAGAATTGACTAATACAAGTCCATTTACCAAGTGACCCAAAAATATGCTAGTCTTGAGTGGGACACTGAAGAGAAGAAGGTTCTGCAACAGGTCAAGGCTGCTGTGTGAGCTACTCTGCTACTCAGACCATATGATCTAGCAGATCCAATGGTCTGTGAAGTGTCTGTGGCAGATAGTGATGCTGTTTGGAGCCTCTGCCAAGCCCCTATAAGTGAATTTCAGCATGGTTCCTTAAGATTTTGGAACAAAACCTCTCCATCCTCTGCAGATAACTACCCTCTTTTTGAGAAACAGCTCTTGGCCTCCTACTGCACTCTAGGAGATGCTGAATGCTTAACCATGGATCACCAAGTACAAGGCAACCTGAGCTGCCCTTCATAAACTGGGTGTTATCTAACCCACCAAGCCATAAAATTGGGTGTGCAATGGGGGTACAGGCATTGGGTAAATACAGTTGTTCTAAATGGGAGAAATTGGCCAAAGTAAAGGGGCTATAGGCCCCATGCAAGTCTGAAATCCAGCTGGGTAGCCAAATCTCAAAGTTCTAAGATTATCTCCTTTGACTCCATGTCTCACATCCAGGACACACTGATGCAAGAGGTGAGTTCCCATGGTCTTGGGCAGCTCCGCCCCTGTGACTTTGCAGGGTACAGGCTCCCTCTTGGCTGCTTTCTTGGGCTGGCGATGAGTGTGGCTTTTCCAGGTACATGGTACAAGCTGTTGGTGGATCTACCATTCTGGGGTCTGGAGGATGGTGGTCCTCTTCTCACAGCTCCCCTAGTTGGTACCCCAGTAGGGACTCTGTGTGTGGGCTCCAACCCCACATTTCCCTTCTGAACTGCCCTAGCAGAGGTTCTCCATGAGGGCCCCACCCTTGAAACACACTTCTGCCTGGACATTCAGGCATTTCCATACATCCTGTGAAATCTAGGTGGAGGCTCCCAAACCTCAATTCTTGACTTCTGTGCACCCTCAGGCTCAACACCACATGGAAATTGCAAAGGCTTGACCCAAGCTCTATGCTGGACCCTTTCAGCCACCACTGGAACCCTTGGTACACAGGGCAGCAAGTCCCTAGGCTGTACACAGCATGAGGACTCTGGGCCTGGCCCACAAAACCATTTTCTCCTAGGCCTCCGGGCCTGTGATGAGATGGGCTGCCATGAAGACCTCTGACATGCCTTTGAGACATTTTCTCCATTGTCTTGGTGATTAACATTAGGCCCCTTGTTACTTATGCAAATTTCTGCAGCCAGCTTGAAATTCTGCAGCTTGAAATTCCCCTCAGAAAATGGGTTTTTCTTTTCTGTCACATTGTCAGGCTGCAAATTTTCCAAACTTTTATGCTCTGCCTCCCTTATATAACTGAATGCCTTTAACAGCATCTAAGTCACATCTTTAATGATTTGCTACTTAGAAATTTCTTCCACCAGATACCCTAAATTATGTCTCTCAAGTTCAAAGTTCTACAACTCTCTAGGACACGGGCAAAATGTTGCCAGTCTCTTTGCTAAAACACAACAAGAGTCACCTTTGCTCCAGTTCCCAACAAGTTCCTCATCTCCATCTGAGACCACCTCAGCCTGCATCATATTGTTTATACCACTATCAGCATTTTTGTCAAAGCCATTCAACAAGTCTCTAGGAAGTTCCAAACTTTCCCACATTTTCCTGTCTTCTTCTGAGCCCTCCAAAGTGTTCCAACCTCTGCCTGTTACCCAGTTTCAAAGTTGCTTCCACATTTTTGGGTATCTTTTCAGCAGTGTCCCACTCTACTGGTACCAATTTACTGTATTAGTCCATTTTCACACTGCTGATAAAGACATACCCAAGACTGGGCAATTTACAAAAGAAAGAGGTTTATTGGACTTACAGATCCACATGGCTGGAGAGTCCTCACAGTCCTGGTGGAAGGTGAAAGGCACGTCTCACATGGTGACAGAAAAGAGAAGAGAGCTTGTGCAGGGCAACTCCCCTTTTTAAAACCATCAGATCTTGTGAGACTTATTCACTATCATGAAAGCAGCATGGGACAGACCTGCCCCTAGGATTCAGTTACCTCCCACTGGGTCCATCCCACAACACATGGGAATTTAAGATGCAATTTGGGTGGGGGCACAGCTAAACCATATCAGTTGGCCAGCACAGAGACCAACAATAAGTCTTCAATATGGTACCATTCCTAAGGGGTGATCGGCCAGCTATCTGTTAGCAAGTTGATTATTTTAGACCACTCTCATCATGAAAGGGGCAGAGTTTTGTTCATACTGGAATAGACACTTATTTTGGATACATATTTTTGCCTTCCCTACATGTGATGCCTCTGCCAATACTACCATCTGTGGAATTACAGAGTGCCTTATCCACAGTTACGGTATTTCACACAGCATTGCTTCCGATCAAGGAACTCAATTCAGAGCAAAAACAAATTAAACAAAAAAATGTGTGGCATTAAACACATATGCATGGAATTCCCTGATCTTACCATGTTCCCCACCATTCTGAAGCAGTCGTCTTGTTAGAATGATATAGTGACCTTTTGAAGACTCAGTTACAGTGCCAGTTAGGTGGCAGTATTTTGCAGGGCCGGGGCAAGTTTTCTAGATGGTTATGTGTGCTCTGAATCAGTGTGCAATATGTGATGTTTCTCCTGTAGCCAGGATTCTTGAGGCCAGGAATCAAGGGGGAAATGGAAGTAGCATAACTCACTATTACCCCTATTGACATATTCACAAAATTTTTCTTCCTGTTCCCACAACCTTATGCTTTGCTGGCCTAGCAGACAGCTCCAAAGGGAGGAAGGCTCCCACCAAGAGATATAGCAATAATTTTGCTGAACTGTCATCCAGCCACTTTGGATTCCTCATGCCTCTGAATCAACAGGCAAAGAAGAGAGTTACTGTGTTGACTGGGACTATTGATCCTGACTACCAAGAGGAAATTGGATAACTACTTGTCAATGGAAGCAAGATAGAGCATGTCTGAAATACAAAAGATCTCTTAGCTTGTCTCTCAGTACTACCATGGCCTATGACTAAAGTTACCAGAAAATACAGCAAGCCAGTCCAAGCAGGATTACTAATGACCCAGACCCCTCAGTAATGAAGATTTGGATCAGCCCACTAGGTAAAAAAAAAAAACCACCAGCAGCCAAGATGCCTACTTAAAGTAAAGGGAACATAGGAATGGGTAGGTATAAATACTACCCATCCCTTCCAAGAAGGCAGTTACAAATATGAGTTGTAACCACATGACCAGTTACAGAAATGAGAACTGTAATTGTCATGAGTATTTCCTCCCTATTTTGCTATGAATATGTGTGTGGGTATCACAAACATCTGCAAATATCTTTGTTTTCTTCCCTCTTTATCCTTTTATAATATAATACAGGATGTACTGACTTCATATCATAGTACTGAAATATTTTTAACTTTACATCATGGTACTTAAGTTATGGAATATCAAGAAGAAGGGTAAACATTATTCAAAGACTTTACTTCCTCAACTGGGGAAGGAGTTAATGCATTTTTAGTTGCATGTGGGATAGTTGTATCAAGTTTGGCAGAATTATAGCCATGTTATTTTATATTTATTGGAAGGTTAAATTTGAGTTAAGGAGTTGTATATGGGTGCCACATTGACGTGGAGTGAGCTTGTAATGGTCAATTTTATGTATCAACTTGACTGGGCCATGGGGAACCCAGGTATTTGGTCAAGCATTATTCTGAGTGTTTCTGTGAGGCTGTTTTTGGACAGGATTAAATTTAAATCAGTAGACTGAGTAAAGCAGATTGCCCTTTCTAATGTGGGTGGGCCCCATCCAATCAGTTTGAATGCCTAAATAGAACAAAAAGACTGACCCTTCCCTAAATAAGAGAAAATTCTTGGCTGACTGATTTTGACTGGGACATTGGTGTTTTCCCCCCTGCCTTTGGTCTTGAACTGAAACGTTGGCTGTTCCTGGATCTCTAGCCTGCCAGAATTTGGACAGGAACTATACCATTGGCTCTTGTGGTTCTCAGGCCTTTGGACCCAGATTGGAACTAAACCATCAACACATGAATCAATTCCTTATTATAAGACTTTCTCTTTCTTTTATTACATACATACCAAGTATGTATAATATAGTATATTTTATGCATATGCACTCCATTAGTCTGGTTCTCTGAAAAACCCTGACTAATACAATGTGTTTCCAGATTTTACAGATTTATGTTTAGAATAATGATGATAATGGTAATGATTAGAAGAATAATAGGTAATACTAACTGAGCACTTATGTGTTAGGGACACACTAAGTGGTTTATAAAGATTAATTTAATACAACAATATTATGAGGAAACTGAGGCATAGAGATGTTAAGTGACTCGCTCAAGGTTTTATATCTGAAAAAAGGCAGAGCCAGGATTTGAACCCAGGCATTTTGACTATAGAGTTCTTGGCCTCCAGAAACCTATAATCTCATTCATTTTTCTACATGTTTCACTACCAAACATAATCTCTCTCTCCCTCAACACCCCACACCTTATATAAATCCATGAAATAGCATGTCCTTAGGATTTGTATAGCCATATTAATTTGGAATTTCATTATAGTCAATAAGACCAGTCTATATATGTTTTCTGGCCATCCTGGACCTTCACTAACTCTACCCCTTCCTTTCTTGAACCAATTAGGGCACCAACCCAGAGACTTGTAAATCGTCTTTTATCTGCATCAACTTTACTTTTTTCTCTCTCACACCCTACCTTGTTTGAGCTCTGTCTCTCCCTATTATGCATCAATGGCTTCAGGCTAGCCTTCATGGGAATGTATTCAGAACATAAAACATCCAGCAGACTTCCTTGTCAGCAAGGCAGCAAGGGCTTGTCCAAATGTATGCAGGGGTTTCCCAACCACTAGACACCTTGTCCTCACAACACCCATTCAGTTGTTGGCTAGCTATACCTTACAGACTCTGCTTTTGACCCATTCCCAGATGCTTCTGACCAGTTCTTTTCATTTTATTTGTATATTTGTATAATGCAGTGAAGCACATCCTTGCTGGGATGCAGAGCAAATTGGTGGCAGGCCTTCTAAGAGTTCCAAGGTTGTCATGGGCATCATAGCAATACCCTACTCTAACTAAAAGTCAGTTCTAAACTCCTCAGGGAGCTCCTGAGGATGCATGTTCTTCATTCTTTTGGATACACAGCAGACAACCAGCATGTCCTGAGATGCCCTAATAACTAAAGGTCATTCTTCCACATACCAGGGGGAGAAGAGGACCAGGTTGGCTTTATTTCCTTAGTGATCTGCTGAAATCTCTCTCCAATTGAAAGTCATCTTTTTCATAACACTGAAAAGATGTAACACTATCTTAATCATTCCCAAATGAATCCTGAAAAATATTTGGAAACAGTACACTTACACAAAATCATTTCAGCATTACTAGAAAGTTTCAACCATTTGCTATAAACTTGTACTTTTAAGTGACCACCATGTGGTCTGTTTTTTGAACATCCAGTTCTTTCTTTTTTTATAGAATTTAAACCCCTGACACTTGTTTTAAGACCTAAGAAAACCTTTAGTACTTAGCAAAAGTAGAACCTGGCATGGTCATAAACAAGATATATTTGATTTTACTCCTTGAAGCCATTTTAAAAAAAAGACACAGAATACTGTCTGTAAGAAAACTAAAATGGCAGCGGCAACTTCTTCTCGGAAGTCTCTGGGAGGAGACATCTAAGGTCACTCCTTCTCCTGGGTTCCAGGAAAGTCATTTACTCTGCCCTCAAACCCCCATCTAAAGCATAGATTATTGGCAAGACAGAGATCCAATTCTCAATAGAGCCTGTCTTGATTGAGGAAGTCAACATTTTAGAAAAGGATTCTGTCTTCTTAACAGGGCTCTTGAAGGATCCTTGCCAAACCCAACCCCTAAAGATAGAAAAAGTCCTTTTTCTAGGACTTAGGAATTAGTCACCAACTTGCATTAGCAAGAGGAACTGTAAAGAATTCCATCAAATAATGCAGTTTGAAAGGCCTAATTTAAATGAAAATAACCAATTTCAAAATGAGAATCAAGGCAGAAGTTGAAGAGAGGATTCAGGTGCCAGGGACAGACAGAAATTCACGTGGGCGGAATGCATAGTTCACTCTTGGGCAGAGGAACTATCACATTGGAATCTAGTGCCTGTGAGTTAATAAACAAATACTGATAAGAGGGCTAACTCTTTTGAGAACATAAGGAGGACAGCCTCTTAGTTCCAATCTATTTAGGTGAAATTTAGTATTATATTGAGGGAAAACATTGAGGTCTCATTAGCAGGATCCTCCTTCCAGTATGGCTTTTAGCTTCTTTGGGTATTGAGAAGAGTTTAGGCAAAAAAGAAGGGATGGGAAATAAATACAGAATAACACATAACTTTACTTCACACAACCTCTGCTGTGGGTTGATTTTTTTGTACCTAGCAGAATGACTTGCACAAAGGAAATGATCAATACATCTGCAATGTTAAAGGAATTAACTAGTTAATTAAAAGAATTAACTAATTAATTTTGTGTTTATATAGGCCCATGCATTAACCAAAGGTGTTTCAGTGCAATTTTATTCCTTCCAAAGGAGTTAAAATGAGGAAATATAAGAGAAAGAGTGAGCTAATTTGAACCAGTGATATCTAGCATTTTATAAACACTGTCTTTCTTTACAGATAGTCAATTTAGCAGTCCAAAGAAGAAAACAGCTGCTTACCATGAAATGAAACAAAGGCAATTAAGACTGTAATGGGGTGTTAACATTGAAGTTATGAGCAGGCTCCAAAATACAATTGATGAAAAATTCAAAAAAGGAGTCCCTGATTGCCAGTTGCATATTTATAAAGGAAATGAGCCTGAGGAACTGCTTGATAAATTTTTGACCCCTCAGACTGGTAAGACTATAAAAAGGGAGAGGTGCAAGGTGATTTTCTATTTCTTCACTTCTTGTGTAGTGAGAGGAGATTTTGAGGAAGCCACTATGTGGTTGGGAACAGGGTCTGACCCCTGTCTGGGGAATCTACAAAAATAAGAGAAGGGCTGCCCAACATTTTGGTGCTGGTATCAAAACAAAATGTGTCTACTGGGGTTGGACTGTGTTCCCAAGGCATGATGGAGCAAGGAACACAAAATGATTTCCTAAGGACTATACATGTGCTACCAGGAGACAGAGTCAGAGATGGATCATTTTTTATTTTGGGGATGCAAAGGGATCCCAGCAGCAAGAATCTGTAGGTGAACACCTTGGGTAAGGAAGGAATCAAGAGCAACCATTAAAAAGAAAAATGTATCCACATCTGCCTGAATCAAGGGGCCTGAAGGTGGGAGGGACTCAGTGCAGAACCGTCAGACACTCCCATCAAAACACCACAGAAGAAATATAATGGGCCAGCTCCAGAGAACAGGAAACCAAGCCCTGAGGTTCCATTAAGACCTTTCTTTACTATTCCCTTCTAACCTTGGAGAGGTCAGAAACTTTTGGCTACCTAGGGAGGGAGTAGAGAAGAGAAGCATAACATGGAAAATATATAGGAGAAATCAACAAACTTTCTCCTTTTCCTCTGCTGTTCTGCAACCTGAAATATAGTCAAACTAAGGAGAAAAGAAGAATTAACTCTAAGTCAAATTGGGATTTTTAAATGATATCTTGGATTGATATTAAACTTTCTGAACTGAGACTATTTTCAACTTAAAGTAATTGTATAATTGTCTACTACCTAAGCATGTATGGAAAGGTCATGGGGCATGCCCACAGGCATAACTTGGTTTCTGGGGAAACTAAGAAAAAAAAAATTGTGATTATAGAAAAAAATCACAACAAATTACAGATTTTAAAAAGCTGACAAAGACCATAAATATCACAAAATAAAAATTTTAATTGGCTGCACATTGATATAGATTTTCTCCTTTTTTTGTTCTTTCGTTCTTTTTTTTTTTTTTTTAGAGACAGGGTCTTGCTCTATGGCTAGTGACATGATCCCAGCCTATTGCAGCCTTGACCTCTCAGGCCCAAATGATCCTTCCACCTCAACCTCCCTATAATAATTTTTCTAACTACATTTTTGATAACATATTCTTTGATTACTTCTTCATATGACTGTAACTACCCAAGGGGTTCACCTTGCCTGCTGCCTAGGCAGAGCCCATTCATCAAGACAAGGGAGTTGCAACAGAGAAAGAGTAATTCACGCAGAGCTGGCTGTGTGGGAGACTGGAGTTTTATTATTACTCAAATCAGTGTCCCTAAGCATTGGAGAGCAAAATTTTTAAGGATTACTTGGGGGTAGGCGGAAGCTAATGAGCCAGGAGTGCTGATTGGTCAGAGATGAAATCACAGGGAGTTGAAGCTATCCTCTGGTGCTGAGTCAGTTCCTGGGGAGGGGGCCACAAAATCAGATGAGTCAGTTTATTAATCTGGGTGATGCAGCTGATCCATCACGTGCAGAGTCTGCAAATAACTCAAGCACTGATCTTAGGAGCAGTTTAGGGAGGGTCAGAATCTTATAGCCTCCAGCTGCATGACTCCTAAGCCATCATTTCTAATTTTGTCATTAATGTTAGTCCTACAAAGGCAATCTAGTCCCCAAGCAAGAAGGAGGTCTGCTTTGAGAAAGGGCTGTTACCATCTTTGTTTAAACTATGAACTATAAACTAAGTTTTTCCAAAAGTTAGTTCAGCCTATACCCAGGAATGAACAAGGTTAGAAGCAAGATGGAGTCGATTAAGTTAGATCTCTTTCACTGTCTCAGTCATAATTTTGCAAAGGCGGTTTCATGACCGTGGTTTAATAATATCAGATCTTCTGTAAAGAGAATGGAAAAATATTGTCTTTTTGTTGCTCAAACTTTTTTTTAAATAGTGTCAATATAGGTTTACACCCTATATATAACATAGGTATAATAATACATTTTATTTCATTTTTTATCCTATTAAAAACAGAAAAATAATAAATGCACCTGGCATTCACAATTACATAGACTACATTTTCAAGTTTGTTGAACATAGGCATCTATGAGAACTGAATCCTCTGTTGAGGATTCATGAGATCTATGAGAACCTGCCTGACTACTGCTCTGCCACTGGGAGCAGAACCTTGTGTTCTCCCCATTACCTCTGGGGAAAATCTGGCCTGGGGCAGTCCCTGGTTCTTCAGATGAAAGGCAAAAATTTAACCACTGCCATAGGAAACGAGGAAATAATTGCAGGCAAGGAGGATACAAAGAGTTGGGTGGTCAGTCCTCTGTCCCCAGGTCATGTGAAACAGGAATGAAGAATCAGACAGTGAAAGAGAGCATGACAACTAGTAGTATATGTATAAGGGAATAGGGCATGAGTCACTTTAAGTTTGTGGGCAAATGCCTGAATGATTTGTTTAAAGGAAACAGGAAACAGCAGGAAAAGTGGGGAGCCCAGTGATATGGTTTGGCTCTGTGTCCCCATCCACACATCACATCAAATTGTAATCCCCATGTGTCGGGGGTAGGCCTTGTGGGAGGTGATTGGATCATGGGGACAGATTTCCCCTGTGCTGTTCTCATGATAGTGAGTGAGTTATCATGAGTTCTGATAGTTTAAAACTGTATGGCACTTCCTTCTTCTCTCTCTGTCTCTCTCTCTTGCTCTGCCATGGTAAAGACAGGCTTGCTTCCCCCTCTGTCATGATTATAAGTTTCCTGAGGCCTCCCAGCCATGCTTACTCTATGGCCTACAGAACTGTGAGTCAATTAAACCTATATTCTTCATAAACACCCAGTCTCAGGTAGTTCTTTATAGCAGTGTGAGAAGGGACTAATACACCTAGTCTACTTGGTGAAGAAGATACCTCTAAGTTCCTATCTCTAGTCACTGGCTTGGCTAGTTGGGTGTGGTAGGATAATGCCTGGGTAGTAATCTGTACTGTGTCATTCCTGTTACATATGGTGTGCAGTAATAGCCTTATAGGTTCACACCTCTTTTAATCTACTGTCTTTGGGTAATACCGTGCCACACTGTCTCTGAGATTGGCCATGGTATGTGCTTTGGCCAATGTGATGCAAGCAGAATTTGGGAACTGCCTTCTCTTATTGTTCTTGGAACCCTCTGCCCGCCATCTGAAGATACCCAGACTGGCCTGGTGGATAATGAGAGAGACAAGAACCAGCTGCCTACCCACCTCTTACCTCCTGTAACCTATCTAGCAGTCTATTAACTGCAGAGTGATATGGAATAAGGGATTTACCATAAGACTTATACCTCACACAGTTGAAAGTCACTGACTAGAAACCACAAAGAAGATCTGTGGAAGGCTGTTGCTTTTGCATCTGATACTATTTCTGAAGTCACTGAAGAAAGACAGGTAGTCAAAAAGAAAACCTGGGCACAAAACAAGAGAGAATGAGGACACACTGGAACCCATATATGTCTTCTATTGCATCTAACTCCTTTGCTATGGAGCTGCACACATGCCTGGCCCAGGATTTAGGGAAGCTAGAGGAGGAGATTCATGGGAGCTGGAGGAATTGTGTGTCTTGCTGCTGTCCCATGCCAAAGGGTGAGCCAGCAGATCAATGGCATGCATGAGCTGCAACAGTGCTTGAGTCCTGCACCAACATTACAAGTATAAAGACTGCAGCTTTACTTCTACCTTCCAGGTATCATGCAAATAGCTTGTGTTGTCTGCCCTAATCCAGAATTACACAAGGAAGGGAATTCTAGGAAATATACTTGAATTTAAGCTAAGTCAATGCAGTATAAGCACCATGCCAACTTAAAACATTCAGCCTCCAGCTAAGTGACCAACTGACCCCAGACACAAAAGCCTACCCAGCAGTTTGGCCAGCAGCACCCAGACCAGAACTGTTCAGCTTACCATAGGATCACAAGCTAAATAAACAGTTGTTTTAAGCCACTACGTTTGTTGCACATCCAAAACTGATACAGGTAGTTATCTAAAAATGGTGAGCTAGATGGGTAGCAGAGCAGATGGGGACAGAAGTAGTAGCTAGACTTCTCAATGTACACCTTATTCAATGAGGCTTGTATCATTTTATTTTTTGAATTGTGTAAATGTATTACTTCTTAATAAAGGATAAAATTAATTTAAAAATACATGGAGAGAGTGTAGTATGCTATTTAATAGTTTGTTAGCCATTGCAAAAGGCACTAACTAAAGGTGAGAAGTGTAATTCAGAAGAACAGAAGAAGAGATATGTCAATTGAGTCTGCATGGGATATGGAACAATCATCCGCCCAATTCATCTGATCAGCCTCCACCGGGACATCAACCTGTCTTCCTCTTTTGCTTTGATCTCTTACTCCAATCCATCAACAAAGACTTGGATTCCATATCTGAGGTATCGCTTAAATATGCCATCTTTTTGTTTCCATTGCTATTTCTGTGGTCCAGGTACCAACATCTCCTGCCAAGACCATTCCAATAGCATCCTAACTCATATCTCTATTGCCATATTGCTTGCCTCCAATTCATTCTTGTACTTAAAAAACGTATTTCTTAAAATATAAAGTAGATCATGTCATCCCTTACCCCATCTTCTACATGAAGCCTTCCACAAATGTCTCTCCATTATGTTTTTAATTTATATAAACTTTTTTTCCTGATTTATAATATTCTGCAAGACCATACTCCTATCAACTTCTCTGATCTCCAGTGTCATTCTCCCAGACTCACCCCACTAGACCCCAACTACAATGGACATCTTTCAGTTCTTTAAACACTTCATGTGTTTGTCCTTTGCACATGATGTTCATTGATATCATCTGGATGTGCGGCCCCACCAAAGTATGTTGAATTGAAATCCCCAATGTCAGAGTTGGGGTTTGGTGGGAGGTAATTGAGTCATCGGGGTGGATGTCTCATGAATGCTTTAGTGTCATTCCCTTGTTGTTCTTTTCGTAATAGTGAAGATGCCAACACTATGCCTCCTGTAAAGCCTACAGAACTGTGATTCAATTAAACCTCCTTTTTGACAAAATAAAAATACCCAGTTTCAGGCATTTCTTTATAGTCATGCAAGAATGGCCTAATACATTCATTATGTCTGTTCTTTATTTATCTCCCTAATAGAACAGAAGCTCTATGAAGGCAGGAACCCTGTTTACTTTGTTAATCATTATATCCCCTAGTTGTAGCATGGGGGTTTGCACAATGGGCCCTAAAAATATATTTGACAGATGAATGAATGAATGAATGACGCAAGATGGATTAGATCGATCCAATTCCATTGGAATATTTTCATTTTTAAATATTCTCTGTTTCTTCTTCCTGGAACTCTCTTCACTTAGATTTGTTTATCTGGCTCTAGCCCTTTCTTTATTCAGGTATTTGCAGCAATGTCTCTTTCTCAGAAAGGCCTACCTTGACCCATATCTCATGTAGTCTGCAGTTGTTCCTTTCTAATTTCTTATCTATCACTCTCTGCAAATATATTATTTATGTGTTTATACGATGGCAGGAATTGTGCTTTTCTTATTAGAATCTGCATTTTCAGTTAAGAACGGTACTTAACACATAGGAAATGTTTGATGATGAAAGGGGGAATATTTAATGAATGAATGAAGAAAGGAAGGAATAAAACAATGGATGGTGATCTTGCCTCATTCTTTGTAGCCTCCCTCTAAGGACTGGAAATCCTGACCTTTAATTCCAGCCTAGTGCCCAGAACCCAGCTACCATTAGCAGTGCATGCCATTGCTGAGCGTGTTGAAGTAGACTGAATTCTCCATCTCTGGGCTGCATTCACCTCCTGGAATTTACCTTCCCTTGTTCTAATTGCTACCAATTTGCCTGAACCATGACAAGATTGCTATATCCCTTTGGATGTCATACTTGGCTTGCCAAACTGCATCTTCTCTCTTGCTCTGTGTCCCACCATTGCACTTCTCTTGGGAAGTCTGGGGCCTGCTCCTGTTTCCTCCCCCAGCTGCCTCAGTTTGCTGTATGTAACTGCCCACACATCCCCAAGTCCTGAGACATGATTGAGGGAAGAGAAAAATCGAGTCCACAAAAAGTTAAAAAACAAAACAAAACAAAAAACCTCAGTGTGATGGTTAATTTTGTGTATTAACTTGATTGGACTATGGGATGCCCAGATATCTTGTCGAACATTATTTCTGGGTATGATGTGAGAGTGTTTGCAAAAGAGATTAGTATTCAGATTGGTAGACTGAGTAAAGTAGATGGCTGTCCTCAATGTGCATGGGCATCATTCAGTTCACAGCTGCAGAGAATCACATCATTTAAATATACCACAATGCATTCATCCATTCCCCTACTGGTGGCCGTATACATAGCTTTTACTTTACATTGTTTGCAGTAAGCATCCTGTGCAGTCCTGGAAGACTTTCACTATGATTCCATTTATGTGAAAAGAAAAAATAGTCTGAATATTTTCCATGGCATGAGCATATATATAATTACATAAATGCATAGGAACAATCTTTTAATAGTAGTTACTTCTGAGGGTCAAGATAGTATTCAAAGTGACTTTTTGCTTCTCTATAATATTTTAGTTTTATAATAAGGAATACACAAGCTACATTACTTGTGTGATTAAAGATGATTAAAACCATTACTAGAACAAACATTGGCTAAAAAAACGTTAACCTACTTTTCCCAAAGTACCTTTTTGAGGAGAGAGTGGAAAGTGATAATGTGATTGGACTTTGTCTATTCCCATCTCTAGGGTAAAGTTGTGGAACGTTGCAAAAGGCAAACAACCAGATTGCCCTGGGAGGAGGCTATCTGGGTAGCCCACCACCCAATTTATTAGCATGGTAAATCATCTTTCTTTGGTGTATTTTAAGGACTTTTGAATTTTACTTTCAACTTTGTCTCTTGCATAAAGAGACTAAAATCTAATAAATGGAAACCTGTCTCAGCATTTTATTACAGAAGATTTCTGGAACATAGCTTCATCTCTGCAAAAGTTACCTATGACTTCCCAGAAAAGCCCAGGCCCAGAATCTGCAATTGCATCATGGTGCGGTGATTGGGCACCACAGCTATTAGTGGACTGTCATAGGGCTGTGTCATTGGATGTCTGGGCCATTGAAGTACATTAGAAAGGTGTGATAACAATGAAACAAGACACCTCTTGCATTTTTATTGGGCTTTTCTTTTGCAAATGTTTCCTAGTACTTCACACATATTTAAAAGATAACAATATGATAATTTCGGGGTAGGTTCACTATCCCTGTTTTACTGAGAGACTGCTCCAGCCATGCTGACATTTCAGTCTCTTAGTCAAGCACCACAGGACATTTGCACTTGCTGTTCTGCTTGGGAATGCTTTTTATCCAGATTTCCTTGCAGGATCCCCTTTTGTCATTTAGTTCACAGCTCCGAGGCCAACTCCTTAAAGCAACCTTCTCTGACCACCCTAGCACTCCTCCAATTACTTTCTATTACATCCCCATATCTTATATTCTATAAAGAACGTACCACTGTCTATAACTATGTGGTTGACTTCTTTATGTATGTCTGTCTTCCTCCAGTCAAACATAAAAGGGCATAGCACTTTTTCATGGTCACTCCTAAATGCACAGGACAATTCCTGCTATCCTATAGGCACTCAAGAATAGCTTTGAATACATAAATAAATTGTTTCCCAGTGATTGGTCTAGAACAGTGGTTCTGTGTCCTGATAGGCACATTAGAATAACCTAGAGGGCTGTCAAAAAATACAGTAGCCGGTACCACCCTCCAGCAGTGCCCATTTACTGGGGCTGCAGTGGGGCCTAGCACTTTGTATTTTTAAAAACTGCTTAGATGATTCTAATGTATGCCCAAGTCTGGGGAGCCTGGGCCAGATAATCTTTTCAGTTCTTTGTGATCCTGTTGCAATTCCCCAGGAGAAAGATTATGGCAATAGGGACTGCAGTGGTCACAGAGAAGGTGGTTAGATGGGGTTGCACTTGGACTAGGATACAGTACACCTGAGGCCAGACATATGGAGACATGCCTGAGATCATTTGCTTTGTCAGCAGAACTGAGGCCACAACCCACATGTTCTGATTATAAAGAAGGGCTCTCCCTGAAACATAATGTCACCCTCTTCTTAGATGCCATTTACTCCATGGTATTCTGGGACCCTACAGAAGTCAGTGCACAGATATTGACTACCTCCTCTCTGAGCTTAGAATTGCATTTAAGTGGCAGATCGACTGAAAGGAAGAAACTTCTGGGTATGAGCCTCCTGTTGTTATTGTTTTCATCCTCCTGTTTTTCTTTCTGCTTCAATTCTCTTACTCTCTGCATTTCTCTCTCTGTAATCTTACCACTTTCTAGTCCCCCTAGAACTTTCTAGAATGCTTCCTCAAATATTTGAAAGTCCCCCTTTTTCCTTCTGTCCTTCCCTCTTTCTCTCTCTCTTTCTTTCTTTTTCTTTCTTTCTTTTCTTTCATTCTTTCTTTCTTTCTTTTTTTCTTTCTTTCCTTTCCTTTTCTTTTCCTTCCTTCCTCCCTCCCTTCCTTCCCTTTCTTTTTCTTTCTGTCTCTCTTCCTTCCTCCCTCCCTCCTTCTCTTTCTTTCTCTCTTTCCTTCCTTCCTTCTTCTCTTCTCTTCTCTTCTCCTCTCCTCTCCTCTCCTTTCCTCTCTTCTCCCCTTCTCTCTCTCTCTTTCTTTCTTCCAAAAAGTGAAGAATTCTCTGTATTGCACTGTGTGCAATCTATGTATAAGAAAAAGCTCTGCATCTGAGCACTTCATCACATCCTCATGCAAGGAGGCCACACAAATTACACTTCACTGTAAATCCCAGATGATCTTCTCATCTTTTCAGACTAGAGAAATGGGGAGAGAATTGGAGTGCAGTCACTTGACCCTTCTCTAGCCTGTGAGAGTTCCTGGGAAACAATAGACCATCAAGGAATTTGGAGAATATGGGTCACATGAATTTTTGAATTTTGTCAGTCTCTAAACAAAACCCCCTCTTCTGTCAATTAGACAAATGATTTATGAGGAGTGAAGTTTGCACATGGTTTGGACACACCATGCCCTGGGGATGAAAAGAGAAGAAAATGTGATTTTATTTGGAAGATGTTTTAAACTGTTGGCTGTCTAGTACTGAGAATAAAATCTGGGTGCACAAGGGATAGAGCAGAGGTGGGGCTGGTGCAGAGTAGAAGGGTGGATTGAACAAGATGCAGGGGCTGGCTGAGTGAAGCACAGCATTGCTTGCAGCTGTGGGATGGTTTAGGGGTCCCATTTCCCTAGATTTCTGTCAGATCTCCTTTCTTTCTGATACAGTGGTGAGGAGACACAGGGCATGTCATGTTTAGTCCTCTTGGCACTGGTGGGAACTTGTGCTTGGTGTCTGTGTATATAGAAGTGAAATTCACCAGACCTGACATTCTGCTGGATTGTTCAGGGGGAAAGGCCAGGTGGGACATGGCATGGTCATTATGTGACCACATAGCACACACTGTTCTTCTCTGATTCAGCACTTTGCATTCTCCAGTGGAAAATTAGCAAGAAATACTCATTTGTGTCAGTCTTTCCTCATGATTTAAATGTTGTAAGCTTTAACCAGGACACCTGTGTTTGTTAAGCAATCATAGAGAAGGCTTTTGAGAGGTTTACCAAAGAATAGGCAGTGCAAGGGATGAGTAATGAAATGGAGGTTCCCCTTGGGGTAGAAGAGAGTGTGTGGGAAGATGTAATTGGGAGGGGTAGAAAAGAAGGGAGTGATGTGAAAAACTAGCTTCTCTAGTCATCCATTCAACACTTTTATAGCTATTTATTGAGCTCCATTGTGTACAAGGTACTTAAGTGTAGAAGGTATATCAGGTTGAATCTGAGTCCTTGACTTTCCTATCTTTGTTCACCATATTTCTACTTATTGCCTGTGGAGACTTTCCTGACTCCTAGGCAGACATGTTGCTCTTTCTCTATGCTTTATTTTCTTGCTTCTCTATGCTTTTGTGCAGACTTCTCCTTTGGCACTTATTACGCTTATTATAGTCTATTTTTCTGTGTTTATGTCTGCCTATTTTATAAGGCTCTGAGCCCTGCAGGCAGGAGTCATGTCATAGTCATCTCTGACTCCCATGCACATGGAAGGTGCTCAGTAATGGTTTTTAAAACAAATTTGACAATGAACATTTAATTTGGAAAGGTGGATTTGTCTTCACATATTTATAAATATGATGGTGATGATGACGATGATGTGGATGATTTCATTTCCCAATCTGTTCTAGCAACCAAGGAGGCAGGTTTGACAGTGATATGGTAAGACCCATGGATTTTTAATTTCATTCTTCAAACAATGAATAATATGAGAACAATCCCATGGAAGATCAGTGGGTGCACCAAAATTAGTGGTCATTATTTAGATAGGGTTGATACAGTTGTTGTTATTGTTGTTTCAAATCAAATCAGCATGGTCCTTCACTAACTCATCTGTTCCCTCTCTCATTGTCCCCAAACCATGCCCTCAACATGTGTCACATCCAGGAATTACTCAACAGTAGTAACAATGATTATAACAATAATGAATATTTATTGAGTCTTTCCATTTGTTAAGGTCTATTCTGAATACTTTTCATGTTTTATTTTATTCCTATGCAATCCCATGAGGCTATCAGGACTATTATTTTAATTCTGAAATAAAGAATGGAGATGTAAAGAGTTTAATTAACTTTTTAAGGTCACACCAGCTTATAGGCAGGATAGAAGCAGAATTCCTGCCTAGGTAATCTACCTTCAGGGATTGTATTTTTTATTTTTTATTTTTTTGAGACAGAGTCTCGCTCTGTCACCTAGGTTGGAGTGCAGTGGCTTGATCTTGGCTCACCGCAACCTCCGCCTCCCAGGTTCAAGCAATTCTCCTGCCTCAGCCTCCCGAGTAGCTGGGATTACAGCTGTGTGCCACCACACCCAGCTAATTTTTGTATTTTTAGTAGATGGGGCTTCACCGTGTTGGCCAGGCTCGTCTTGATCTCCTGACCTAGTGATCCGCCTGCCTCGGCCTCCCAAAGTGCTGGGGTTACAGGCATGACCACTGCGCCCAGCCCAGGGACTGTATTCTTAACTTCTGTGCTACATTGTATCCTCTCTTTGACTATTGGCCCTGCAGGAGATTTGTGCACATGGAGGGATAAACATGTTTCACTCTTTGTGTTGAGGATCTTTTGCCTGAAGGAGACATTCCTTGCACTGAGTTTCCCTCATTTACCCTTCAGGACTGAGCATCATCCTCTCTGAGAAAGTTGTCCCTAATCTTTTCCAGAAGAAGCCAGATATCACTTTCTGTAATTCTATAAAACCTTTTGTTCTCCTTTTTCATGTGACCTCAACTGTAATCATCCAGTTTCTTGTCTGCTGCTCCCATGAGTCTGAGTTCCTTAAGATCAGAAACTTTTCAACTCTCAGTGCCTAGCACCCAGTGCTCAATAGTTTAATTAATTAGTTAATTTTTAAAAATGTGTAATTTGCTTCCAGTTTTTCAAGAGCCTGATGGAAAGAATGTTTATTCACTTATTACATCTAGTCATTTATTCATTCTTTCAATAGATATTTATTAAGAGAGGATCTGTTTATGTTAAGCATTCTTCTGTGGACTGGGAATACCAAGGTGAAAAAATATATACGTGGTTCTTGTTCATAAGAGGCCTACAGTCTACTACTGGGGGGTCTAGATATATTAACCAGAACTGCCAAAAATTTCAGAAATTACAGAGTGTTATGGGGAACTATAGAGCTAAACAAAAGGGTCCCTGGGCCTCAGAGAAGGCCCCCAATCTTCCCAAGTTCATATGAACTCGGGGTATATTCTAGAGTCAAAGGATGACACATTTGACATCCTTTGACTCTCTAGGATATGACCAAATATGTAATCACTGGACTCTCTAGGATATGATCCAATGTGTCATCCTTTGACTCTCTAAGATATGACCAAATGTGTCATCATTTGCTCTAGGATATGACCAAATGTGTCATTCTTTGACTCTCCAGGATATACCTCAAGTCAATAGCCACTTCTTATTGCAGGCCAATTAAATGCAGATTTGGACAAGTCTGGAAAAGTCAATATATTATTCTTACAAGAAGTCTTAGAATGATTGAGTTAAAGAGACCTCAACAATCATTGAATTCAAACTTCACATACAGTGGAAGAGCTCACAATAAACTTCTGGGTAAACTGATTATCCATGGAGAATATGAATCCGTGCCACTTTATAAGGATTTACTCAATGTCCCAACACTATTCCTAGGAACAAATGGAGACCAGTGTCTTCCCAGAAACTTTATGAGGCATTTACAGACATCTTGGTGGCCTCAGGTACTTTTACACAGAATCCAGAACAAATCATCCCAAACCATGTCTGAGTTTTGTCAGGGATTTATTCCAAATTCACCTAGGTACTACCCTCTGGTGGGTAAAATCAGATAGCAGAGTTTGAACTTCTAATCCTGAAGAACTTTCTGATGGAGTGATTTTTTGTTTTATTTAGAGGAGGGATCATGAGATATTATTAAAACAACTAGAACATCTGGTTTGGGAATAAAGTCATTTAATTGTGTGACTGCCAAGCCACAGAGCCAAGCTTACCAAGAAAGCCTTCTTTCCTCCCAGCCTTACGTAAAGCCTAATACCCAACTATAACAATATGAACCCTCCAACACAAATGAAGAGTAAAAGGAAGCAGAATGGGGTCTTTACGTCAATGAAAATTCACCTGGTGGTCGAAAGCCAGAACCTGTTTTCTCAGGCTGCTTACCCCCTATTCAAACTCTCAGTGAATACTATAAAGAAGCAATATCAAAAAGAGGCGTTCACTGAATCCCAGGAAAATTCCTCCTCCCACCACCACTGCCCTTTCCTCTATGAAGTTGAAGGTCTGAGATCAGTCTTAGAGGAAATAAGGATCAGATTTGGCAAGGACCCTTAAAGGACAAATGGAATGAGGTTATTCTAACTATGTGAGTCCAGTACTAGTGGAGCCTTGTCCTGCTGTTGGCCAAATGCTCAAGATATGGTCCTTAAGCTATTTAGACTCATTCATTTATTCAAAACATATTGAGCACCTATCAGCTAATAGGCTCTGTATCAAGCACAGGGCTCTATTACGGGATGGCACTTATATTTTAGGCAGCTAAAATACACTAAACAGATACACACATACAACTATTGCTAGGGCGAAAGAACTATGAAAGAAACACACAAAACTCTGGGAATTCTTCCTATCACATCTATGGCAGACCTGTTGGTCAACCATTACACCCTTTCCCACATTCCTCTCAGTGAAAACCAATGGCAAAAAGTTGAAGTCTACCTGCTATCACCAAACCTGGGTTTTCAAATAAGGACATTGACACCCCTAAACAGGACATATCTATGTCATACCTGCTTAGTCACTGTATCAGAGTTGGAAAACAGACTAGAGATCTGCTTTGCTGAGGCCCCTTGTTTTGCAGTGACCCACAATGGGGAAGTAACCTGCCCCAATTCTCAGGATGTTACCAGAGGCAAAGGCCTGGTTAGAACTCAAGTCTCAACTTTAATCTAGGACCTTTGCCTGTGGTCTTCAGTGGAGACTAACATTTTTGTCTTTTCCTACCCAATCATCTCCATCCACTTACTGTGCTTTCATAACTTGAAGAAACTTGTGAGGGAGGAATGTTTACAAAGGTCAGGAGTTAAGTAATTTTTGTGGTTGGCAAGATGTATCAATGAGTGGTAGATTATGAATGCTTAAACAGGAAAAGCATATCAGAGCCTGGCAACTGAACAGGGATTAGGCTCTTTCTTTCTTAAATGTCAGAATTTCAGAATGTGAAAAAATCATCTTCCTTCTGAGTCTTCAATTCATCTTTTCAGGGGTAGGAATTTGGGAAAAGATAGGAGAAGGGGTAAGAGCGGAGGGAGACAGAGAGGCAGGAATTGGATTTTTAAGATATATTTGTGATCTGTTCTTGCATTGACTACCTACCTAATGTAAATGCTGAGAATGGTTCAGTATGTGCCAAATTGATGGTGCTATTTCTTGCATCTCATAGCAGTTTGCCAGAGGAAGTCAACTATAAACAGGTTTTTAGGCTGGCAATACAAGACTTCTTACAGGATTGACTCAGCAGTTATTTTGTCCAAGGTACATAGAACAAGTTTAATAAGTCTGGGTCATTCTGATAAATTCTTGAAAACAGGGACCTAGACAGCAAGGGGAGAACATCAAAGATCTCCTGGGGCTGTAACCATAGTTGGCAACTGGCCTGTGTCCTCACTTCACTCCCATCCTGGGGCCTACAGCAAAAGGAAACTCACAAGGCAGAAGTCCTCCTTTGCCCTCCTTAAGCCATCTGCTTTGATATGGCTCTCTTGAAGAATCAGAGCTTCTAGACTTCAAAAAATCTCACCAGATCATCTACTCCAGCCCTTACTTTATCTTTACTTGCACTTTACCTCATGGAGATAAATTAAAATTGTCATTAACAAGACCACACTACAGGCTCTTATGTGGAAAGAAGAAGGGTTAGAGCACTGAGTGAGCACAGGGGTCCCCAAAGACCTCTGGGAACAGAAAGTAAGTGACTCCCTGGCTTAGGCAGGAAAAAAACAGGATATAAGAAAATAGTAGTACTCAAACTTTGGCACACACCACAATCACCGACATGGCTTTTAAAACACAAATCCCTGGACCTCACCCCCAGAACCTCTAATTCTGGTGGGTCTGGGACACTGGAATTCACATTTATTTTATTTATTTATTTATATATATATTTTTGAGATGGAGTCTCGCTCTGTCACCCAGGCTGGAGTGCAGTGGCACTATCTTGGCTCACCGGAAGCTCCGCCTCCCGGGTTCAACTCCTGCCGAGTCTCCTGAGCAGCTGGGATTACAGGTGTGCGCTACCACACCTGGCTAATTTTTGTATTTTTAGTAGAGATGAGGTTTCACCATATTTCTGGTCTTGAACTCCTGACTTCGTGATCCACCTGCCTCGGCCTCCCAAAACGTTGGGATTACGGGCGTAAATCACTGCGCCCAGCCTGGAATTTGCATTTCTAGCAAGTTCCCAGGTGATGTCAATGCTGCTGGTACAGAAACCACACTTTGAAAACTTCTGTAATAGATAAAAAGAGAAAAAAAAGAAGGCAACTGTATGAAGCCACTCAATTCCCTTATCTTCTAAAGGCTTCAGGGAGGGAGTTGGCGAGTAGATATTTTCCCTAGTTAGGTAGATGGATGCAATCTTTTCTTTCCATTAAGTGTCATATTTGAACTTAGTGAGGGTGGTGTGTAAGGAAGGGCTATGCCAGCTGGCATAGTTCACAAAACATAATTCCCTGTGGAAATTCACTAAAAAATCACAAAGGGGTGAAGTCCGATCCTACCCAAGAGTCACATAGTTGAGCCCTGGAGGGAGTGAGGGACTGGCTTGGGTCTGGTGAATAGCGGTGGGAGTGAGGTGGTAAACAGGAGAGAGAAGCAGATCCAGCTCTCCTGTTTGCCATTGCTCATCACTAAGTATATTCCAGGTTGTAAATTATAAGTAACTTTATTTTTCTAATTCTATTAACTTTTATTCATATTTAGGGGATACTGCAATGTGGGAGAAAGGGCCCAGGACAGGGATCTGGCAAGTCACAATCCTGACTCCACCCCAGTTAGTATTGTGATAATGAGTGTTCTTCTATGCAGCTGAGCTTCCTTATTAGTAAACTGAAATAAAAACGTTTCTAAACACTCCTTGAGGGTCCAATGAGATAAAGTATAAAGGTACTTTGCAGAAATACCTTTATACTCACTCACTCATTCATTTGACAAAATTGTATTAGGAATCAATCATGTGCTGTACTCTGAGGACATCATGAAGAACAGACCAAACAAGATTCTTGCCTCATTAGGGGAAAAAGAGGAAATAATAAGTTTTCTTTTCAATCTCCTCCCCTGACCTTACTACTACTGAGAAAACTTTTAGTGGGACCACAGGAGAGAGTTAATAGACACAGCTTTAGAGTTTTCCTGGGAGAGGGTCTTCAGGTGCCCTTGCATGCCCTCTCCAGACTACTAAATATTCTCATCTCTAAATAGAGATAGATAGATGAGGGAGAAGAGGTATTGAGCCAGTGAGGTGGGGAGTGGTGGAAAAGGCCTCACAGTAGAGTCAATGGGTCCCAAACCTGGTACTCAATGAGTGGCTTTGGATGAGTTATTTAACAACTCCATGGCCCAATTTTTATCTATTATATGGACCTAAGTCATGGCTAAGATTCAGCAGTACTGGTTGGTGAAACATTGAAATACTTCTGTCCCAGTTGGTAAAAGTTACTGCTACTCAAGTATCTCCTATTCCTGCTACTCTGGGCATTCATGCCCTACCCTGTCCTAGGACCTTTCCACAGTCCAACAAATAAGAAGTAACGCCTGTCACAGTGGATGAATCCACTCTGCTTCAGTAAACTTCTATAGTTTCTGGGTGGCTGATGACTGTGTCAAATGTATTGTTAAATATTTTGACCATCACTTGTCTATACAACTTTTGTGAGGATCTCATAGAATCTCAATAAGCAAATGTCTTTTTGTGTGCTCAATATAGTCTTATTTCCTCCTCCAGGCAAAAATGGACTGTTTGGTGATGGAGACTGAGCAGAGGTGGGCTAAAAGGAATGGAAGGAGACTAACTGGTGAAGAAGGAGCAAAGAGTGAGGCACAGTAAGTGGGTTGGGGGAGGGGGCAGCTTCTCTCTGGACCTAGGATGCACTTAGTAAGTCCCTTCTTGGAGTCCAGAGAGAAAGTAAAAGCTCAGGGCATGTCAAAGGGTTTGCAATTTGAATGAAACACAAAGTGTTATTGTTACATAGTAACAGCTCTTGCCCACATGGATAATTTATTCCATTCTAATTCTAATCTCTTCTTCACTGGGGAGACACAAGTCTGCACATTTCTTCCTTGCACAGCCCTGCAACTTGCTACTGGGAGACTGGGAGAATGGTTTCCTTGTTTCCCTGAGACTCACATTTGCACTTTCTTGGCAAGCCTGCCGAGAGGTATCAGAGTCACTGCACACACCCCAGAACATTGATATGTTTGGAATTTAATCAAAAGCCCCACAAAATGGGACTATTTACCTTACTTCTGGAAACACCCACTTGAAAAATATTTAAAAGCTATCAAAATACAAATTATTAGGACTCTGCCCTTCACAATGAGCTTTTTAGGATTTATGTATTTTGATATACGCCTCACTCTTCCCAAGAAACGAGGTCAGGCATTTCCCCGATTCTGACATTTTAGTGCAGTGAGTAGTAAAAAGATGGCTAGGGTCCAACCCTGTTTTTCCATACTTCTTTACCTTGTTCTTTGGCATCTGTTTTCTTGCAGGCGGGGCCTGGAAAAGCCTCTCCCAGCAATCTCAGGTGGCATGGTCTTAGTGACTGGAATTGCCAACCTTGGAGTTCCAACTCTGTCTTTGAAATCTGACTGGGAGCAGTCACCGATCTGAAAGTCAAGGCCCACAGGAGCCTGAGAGTCCGAGAGCCCAAAAAGAGACAGACAGACAGATAGGCAGACAAAGACAGGCAGAGAGACAGACACAAACACACACACACACACACACACACACACAGAGAGAGAGAGAGAGAGAGAGAACCAACTATGTTGCTGCTTACCAGCCTTTTACTTCCTTACTTGTTACTCTTATTGTGTCCTCTGACACCAGCCTAGGGGTTGTTTTAAAGTTTCTCCATGATTCTCAAATCTTCAGACTCACCCTCCCCACCTACCTCTCTAAAATGCCACCAGCTCCCACTCTGCATTGGAAATATCCATCTTCCCTGCTCATATTCCTCTCCATCTCAAAATGTTCCTTTGTTCTTCACTCTCTTCCTTTCCTTTGGCATCTGGGGAAGGTTTGTTCTCCTTGTCAAATTGAAGGCCCTGACCTGGGCTGATGATCAAACATCACTCAGTGATCTCCTCTTGGGTAATTTCAGTCTCACCCTTTTCCCTTTCTGTAAGAAGGACCCTCAGTCTTTCCCACACAATGCCCTCTCAATGTGCACCCCACCTCTCTTTTCCTTCCTTGTTAAATTAGTAGCCTGCACTGGCTGGCTCCTCTTTCTGACCTCATCTCATTCCAATCTGCAGATTGCAATCCTGATTGGGATCTTACTTCTGGTCAAATTGCAATATTGAAACATAATTGGTGGTGTAATGATTTCACCATTGATGACTCTCAAATCATCCAAGTCAGTTTTTTCTTTCTTTCTCAGCCTTACTCTCACCCTTCCCTCACTACAGGGCATAGGACACTGCTGACATCCCCTTGCTTCTTGAAATGAATGCTTCCTGCTACACTACTGTAGTAGTTCTCTTGCAACCAGGCATAGTTTTTCTCAAGTTTCCTAAATGATGCTTCCTTGGCACTCCTGAGATTCTTCTCCTCTCCTCCTTTTTTTTTCCTTCACTCTACCCTCCCCTCCCCTTGTCTCATGCACTGCCATGGTTTCGGTGACTACCCTTTACCTCTATAGAAATGACTCCCAAATCCTTGCCTCCAGAGTTCTCTTGCCTCCTGGATCATAGTCCCTCAATTCTACCTGCTGGATTTTTCCGCTAGTATACTGCTGGCATCTTAACCCAGAGTGTTCAATACCCAAATCATTCCCCTCTTCTTGAAACAGACTCAGCCTTTTCAGCCTCTTTACTTTTGTAAATGGTATAAACATTAGCTTAGTCATGCAAACTAAACATATTTGCCTCTACACTGCATCACTCTATTTATTTAACTCACTTTTTCTGTTTGTTTGGTTGTTTTCTGCACTGGCTCTTGACTCTACTCCCTGCTTTCCACTGCAGTTGCTCTCACCTGAATGTATAGTTTATCTTTCTGCTTGGATGCTTGCAATACTTGCAATAGCCTGTTTGGTGATTGTTTCCTTAATTTTATTTTCTCCTTTTCCAATTATCTAACACACCTCAGATACATTGATCTTCTTCTTTTTTTTTTTTTTTTTTTTTTTGAGACAGAGTCTTGCTCTGTCACCAAATGTTGGAGTGCAGTGGCGCGATCTCGGCTCACTGCAACCTCTGGCAGGTTTAAACAATTCTCGTGCCTCAGCCTCCCAAGTAGCTGGGATTACAGGCACCTGCCACTATGCCCAGCTAATTTTTTTTGTATTTTTAGTAGAGATGGAGCTTCACCATGTTGGCCAGGCTGGTCTTGAACTCCTGACCTCAAATGCTCCACCCGCCTTGGCAAACTGATCTTCTTAAAGCCCACTTCTGATGAAAGTCTTTGCTGGTTTCACCTCTCTGCTAAATTAAGCTAACCTTTAAAATGGCATTTAAGGTCCTAAAAGATCTTTCAAGATTCAGTTCTCAGTAATGTCCTAAAATTAATCTATTGTCAAATCAAATGTGATGGCTCAAAATTTCCCAGTAATTTCCAATTTCTGCCCCTTGGTTTATATTCTTTCCTTTGCCTAGCTCCCCCAAGAGTACTTTTGCTCAAATGCAGTGGAATCAATTCCTTCTCTGAAACCCTATGAAACTTACTTTGATCTTCCTGGTGACCTTGATCATTGTCTGCTTAATATTGCATATTTTGGTAGCCTAATTTTTCTACTTCTCTCTCTTCCAGTTTATAAAATCTTTGAAGGGAAAGAGTATATTGTAGGCTTTCTTAGAATCTTGCATGGCATCCGGGGCAGTATCTTTTGCATTGTAGGCCCCAATATATATTTGTTGAATGCTAAATAAAATAGTCATATTTTTAGAAACTTTATATTCAGTTTCTTGTTTGGGAAAATATTTAAATATTTTTCTTTTATTTATTTTTTATTTTAATTGATAACTGGAAAATACTAGTAACTATTCACCTCACATAAACATTCTCAAAACAAACTCATTTCTCCCCAAAGGTGACTACATTCATCAACATTTAGAGATAATTCTTCAGAAGCAAGATGGTGGACTGGAGGGCTCCACTAATTGTCCCTCCAACAAGGACACCAATTTAAGATGTATACACACACAAAAGCACCTTCATAAGAACCAATCATCATGTGAGTATTCACAGTACTTGGTTTTAACTTGGTTTTATCACTGAAAGAGGCACAGAAGAGGCAGGAGAAACAGTCCTGAATCACTAATGCCACCCCTCCTGAAACCACTTGCAGTGGTGGCCTGGTGTGAAGCATTTCTATGCTCTGGGGAGAGGAAGCGTGGAGTAATTATGAGGCATTGACTCAGTGCTGCCTTGTTCAAGTAGAATGTAAAAACAGACCAAACTCACATGACACCCAGCCATGGATGTCATTTAAACCATGGAGGGGGCATTTAAACCAGCCCAAGACTGAGAGGAATTGCCAATCCCAGCATGGGAACATAAGTTCCCACAAGTCTTGCTCCTGTGGGCTAAAGTGCTCTGGGGCCTCAAATACATTTCAAAGGTAGCCTGGGCCACAAGAACTGCAACTCCTAGGTGAGTCCTAATCTGAAATGGGCCCAGAGCCAGTGGACTGTGTGGGGAATTAGACCTACTGAGACATCAGTTAGGGTGGCTAAGGAAGTACTGGCATCACTCCTCCCCTAACCACAGGCTGCATAGTTTGCAGCTCCAAAAGAGACCCCTTCATTCTGCTTGAGGAGAGAGGAGGGAAGAGTGGGGAGGACTTTGTCTTGCATCTTAGATGCCAGCTCAGCCACAGCAGGGTAAGGAACCCATTAGAGACATGAGACCCTAGCTCATGGATGACATTTCTAGACACACCATGGGTTAGAAGGAAACATGTTGCCCTGAAAAGAAGAACCCACTCCTGGCAGTCCTGCTAACTTTAAAAGCCATTGGACCTTAAATAACCAGCATCCATAACCAGGTAAACTATCCAGAACATTGTGGGCCTTGGTAATACTCTGAGACTCGCTGGCTTCAGTTGAGACTCAGCACATTCCCAGCTGTGGTGGCTATGGGGCAAGGATCTTTCCACTTGTGACAAGTAGAGAGAAATGTACAGTGGACTTGTCTTGCACCTTAGGTACCAGCTCTGGCCATAGTGGGGTGGAGCACCAAGTGGACTTTTGGGGTCCCCAATACCAGCATTTGGCTTTTGGATGGCATTTCTGAACCTGCTCTGGGCCAGAGGGGAGCTCACTGCCCTGAAGGGTGAGTCCCAGACCAGGCAGTATTCAGCACAAACTGACTGAAGAGCCCTTGGGCCTTAAGGGAACATTGGTGGCAGTCTGGCAGTACTCACTGTGGGCTTGTGGTGGTAGTGGCCATGGAGTGAGGCTTCTCTGCCTTTGGAAAGTGTAGGGAAGAGTGGGAAGGACTGCTCCTTGTGGTTTGAGTGTCAGCTCAGCTGCAGTACAATAGAACACCAGGTAGACTTCTCAGGTTTTTGACTCTAGTCCCTGGCTTCTGGACAGCACCTCTGGACCTGTCTGGGGACTGGGAAACTTGTCACCCTGAAGGGAAGGACACAGGCATGGCTGGCTTTGCCATCTACTGATTTTGGAGCCCCAAGGCCTTGAGCGAACATAGACGGTAGCCAGGGAGTGGTTACAGAAGACCTTGGGTGAGATTCAGTGCTGTGCTGCCTTCAGATCTGACTCAGTACAATCCTAGTGCTGGTGGCCAAAGGAGTGCTTGTGTCACTCCACCCCCAGCTCTAGGTGGCTCAGAACAGAGACTTTGTTTGGGAGAATATAAAGCAAGAGAACAAGAATCTCTGTCTGGTAATCGAGAGAATTGTGGATCGTGTTCAAGACTCTATGAGTCTACAGGAACCAGAGCATTACTAGACTTGGGGTGCCTAAAGTAGATACAGCTTAGATCACACAACAACCAAGTTTTTTTGAGTATCTGGAAAGCCTTACCAGGAAGGATGAATACAAACAACCCCAAACTGCAAAGACTACAATAAATACCTAACTCTTCAATGCCAAGATACATACACTCATCTACAAGTATCAAGGCTGCCCAAGAAAACATGACTTTAAGAAAGTAACTAAATAAGACACCAAGGATCAATCCTGGAGAAACAGAGATAGGTGACCTTTCAGACAGAGAATTCAAAATAGCTGTTTTGAGGAAACTCAAAGAAATTAAAGATAACATAGAGAAGGAATTCTGAATCCTATCAGATAAATTTAACAAAGAGATTAAAATAATTTAAAAGAATCAAGCAGAAATTCTGGAGCTGAAAATTCAATTGACAAACTGACGAATGCATCAGAGTCTGTTAATAGCAGAAGAAATAATTAGTAAGCTTGAAGACAGGCTTTTGAAAATACACAGACCAGACAAAAGAAAAAAGAAAAAACCAACAAAATATGCCTGTAGGATCTAGAAAACAGTCTCAGAATGGCAAATCTAAGAGTGATTGACCTTAAAGAGGAGGCAGGAGAAAGAGATGATAAGGATTAAAAGTTTATTCAAATAGATAATAATAGAAAACTTTCCAAACCTAAAGAAAAATATCAATATCCAAGTACAAGAAGGTTATAGAATATTAAGCAGATTTAACCCAAAGAAGAGTACCTAAAGGCATTTCATAATCAAACTCCCAAAGGTCAAGAATAAAGAAAGGATCCCAAAAGCAACAAGAGAAAATAAACCAAACACACACAATGGAGCTCTAATATATCTGGCAGCAAATTTTTTAGTGGAAACCTTATAGGCCAGGAGAGAGTGGGATGACATATTTAAAGTGCTGAAGGAAAACAAAAACAAAAACAAAAACAAAAACCTTTTATCCTAGAATAGTATAGTCAGCAAAAATATCCTTCAAACATGAAGAAGAAATAAAGATCTTTCCAAACAAACAAAAGTTGAGGGATTACATTAACACCAGACCTGTCCTGTAAGAAATGCTAAGGTAGTACTTTAATCAGAAAGAAAAGAATGTTAATGAGCAAGAAGAAATCATCCAAAGGTACAAAACTCACTCTTAGTAGTAGATACACAGAAAAACACAGAACATTATAATACTGTACTGTCATATGTAAACTACTCTTAAGGAAAAAGACTAAATGATGAACCAATCAAAAATAATAGCTACAACAACTTTTCAAGACATAGGCAGTACGGTGAGATATGAATAGAAATAACACAAAGTTAAAAAATGATAGGATGAAGTTAAGCCAGAGAGTGTTTATTCATTTTCTTTTTGCTTGCTTGTTTGTTTATGTAAACAGTGCTAAGTTGTTATTGGCTGAAAATAATAGATTATAAGATTGTATTTGCAAGCCTCATAGTAACCTCAATCCAAAAAACATACAACAGGTACACAAAAAATAAAAAGCAAGAAACTAAAATGTATTATCAGAGAAAATCATCTTCATTAAAAGGAAGACAGGAAGGAAAGAAAGAAGGAAGAGAAGACCAGAAAACAAATAACAAGATGCCATGAGTAAGACCTTATTTATCAATAATAACAATGAATGTAAATGGACTAAGCTTTCCAATCAAAAGACAGACTGGTTGAATGGATAAAAACAAACAAACAACAACAACAACAACAACAACAAAACAGGCTGGGCACAGTGTCTTACATCTGTATTCCCAGCACTTTGGGAGGCAGAGACGGGCAGATCACTAGGTCAGGAAATCGAGACCATCCTGGCCAACATGGTGAAACCCCGTCTTTACAAAAAGTAGAAAAATTTGCTGGGTATGGTGACGCATGCCTATAATACCAGCTACTCAGGAGGCTGAGGCAGGAGAATCACTGGGAGGCAGAGGTTTCAGTGAGCCAAGATCACGCCACTGTGCTCCAGCCTGGTAACAGAGCAAGACTCCATCTCAAAAAAAAAAAAAAAAAAATGTATAGATATATGTATCTCAATACTCAGTAGTCGTTTGCCTACAGGAAATATACTTCATCTATAAAGACACACATAGACTGAAAATAAAAGGGTAGAAAAAGATATTTCATGCCAAAGGAAACCAAAAAAGAGAAGAAATAACTATACTTATATCAGACAGAATAGATTTCAAGACAATAACTAAGGTAACAGGTAACTATGTGGTGATAAAGGGGTCAATTCAGCAAAAGGATATAACAGTTTTAAATATATATGCACCCAACACTTCAGCACCCAGATATATAAAGCAAATATTGTTAGCGAGAGACAGACCCCAATACAATAATAGCTGGAGACCTCAGCATCCTACTTTTAGTATCGGATAGATTTTCCAGACAGAAAATCAACAAAGAAATATCAGACTTAATCTGTGCTGTAGACCAAATGAATCTAATAGATATTTAAAGAACATTTCATCCAATGGCTACAGAATATATATTCTTTTCCTGACACTTAAATCATTCTCAAGGATAGCCCACATGTTGGGTCACAAAACAATTCTTAAATTATTCAAAAAATTAAAATAATATCAAGCATTTCTTTGATGACAATGAAATAAAACCAGAAATTAATAACAAGAATAATTTTGGAAACAATACAAGCATAAACTATATGCTCCTGAATGACCAGTGGGTCAATGAAGAAATTAAAAAGGAAATTGAAAAATTCTTTCAAACAAATAATGGAAACACAGCATACAAAAATCTATGGGAGACAGCAAAAGCAGTACTAAGAGGGAAGTTTAGAGCTATAAGTGCCTACATCAAAAAAGAAGAAAAACTTCAAATAATAAAAAAAACCTAACAATGCATCTTAAGGAACTAGAAAAGGAAGAGTAAACCAAACCTAATCTTGTCTTGTTTAGAATAAAACAAATAGTAAAGATCATAGCAGAAACCAATAAAATTGAAATGAAAACAATATAGCAGATCAATGGGGAAAAAAGTTGTGTTTTTGAAAGGTTAAGCAAAATTGACAAACCTTTAGTCAGACTAATTAAGAAAAACAGAGAAAATGTCCACATAAATAAATTCAGAGATGAAAGAGGGGACATTACAATGAATACTGCAGAAACTCAAAGGATCATCAGTAGCTATTATGAGCAACTATGTGCCAACAAATTGGAAAATGTGGAAGAAATGGACAGATTCCTAGACACATATAACCTACCAACATTGAACCATGAAGAAATTAAAAATCTGAACAGACAAATAACAAGTAATGAGACCTAAGCCATAATGAAAAGTGTCCCAAAAAGAAAACCCCAGGATCCACGGCCTTCACTGCTGAATTCCATCAAACATGTAAAGAACTAATACCAATCCTATTCAAACTATTCCAAAAAATAGAGAAGGAGGGAATACTTCCAAACTCATTCTGTGAGGCCAGTATTACCCTGATGCCAAAACCAGACAAAGACACATTGAAAAAAGAAACCTACAGGCCAATATCTATGATGAATATTGATACAAAAATCCTCAACAAAATACCAGCAAACAAATTCAACAATACATTAAAAAGACCATTCATTATGACCAAGTGGGATTTATCCCTGGGATGCAAGGATGGTTCAACATATGCAAATCAAACAATGCGATACATCATATCAATAGAATGGAGGACAAAAACCATATGATCATTTCAATTGATGCTGAAAAAGCATTTGATAAAATTAACCTCCCTTCATGATAAAAACCCTCAAAAAATTAGGTATAGAAGGAATATACTTCAACATAATAAAAGGCATATATGATACACCTACAGCTAGTATCATACTGAGTGGGGAAAAACTGAAAGGCTTTCCTGTAAGATCTGGAACACAACAAGGATGCCCAGTTTCACCACTGTTATTCAGCATAGTACTGGAAGTCCTAGCTGGAGCAATCAGACAAGAGAAATAAATAAAGGGCATCCAAATTAGAAAATAAGAACTCAATTTATCCTTGTTTGCAGATGATATTATGTTATATTTGGAGAAACATGAAGACTACAAAAAACTGTTAGAACTGATAAACAAATTTAGTAAAGTTGCAGAATACAAAATCAACATACAAAAATTAGTAGCATTTCTAGATGTCAACGGTGAAGAATCTTAGAAAAGAAATTTTAAAAGTATACCATTAACATTAGGCACAGATAAAATTAAATACCTAGGAATTAACTTTAACCAAAGTGAAAGATCTCTATAATAAAAGCTATAAAATATTGATGAAAGAAATTGAAGGGGAAACCCAAAAATGGAAAAATATCCTATGTTTATGGATTGGAAGAATGATTATTGCGAAGATGTTCATACTACCCAAACCAATCTACATATTCAAGGCAATTCTTATCAAAATACCAATGACATTCTTTACAGAAATAGAAAAAAAATTCTAAAATTTATATGGAACCAAAAAAGACTCAGAATAGCCTAAGCTATCCTAAGCAAAATGAACAAAACTGGAGGAATTACATTACCTGACTTCAAATTATCTTCCAGAGTTATAGTAACAAAAACAGTATGGTACTGACATAAAAACAGACACAGAGACCAATAAAACAGAATAGAGAAACAAACCCACACACCTACAGTGAACTCATTTTCAACAAAGGTGCCAAGAACACATACTGGGGAAAAGACAGGCTCTTCAAGAAATGGTGCTGGGAAAACTGGATATCCATATGCAGAAGAATGAAACTAGACCCTTAGCCCTCACCATATACAAAAATTAAATCAGGATGGACTAAAGATTTGAATCTATGACCTCAAACTATGAAACTGCTAAAGGAAAACACTGAAGAAACCCTCTAGGGCACTGGCCTGAGCAAAAATTTATTGAGTAATGCCCTACAAGCACAGGCAACCAAAGCAAAAATGAACAAAAGGAATCACACCAAGTTAAAAAGCTTCTACACAGCAAAGGAAACAGTCCAATGAAATGAAGAGACAACCAAAAGAATGGGAGAAAATATTTGCAAACTCTACATCTGACAAGGAATTAATAACCAGAACCTATAAGGAACTCAAACAATTTATAGGAAAAAAATCTAATAATCTGATCAAAAAATGGACAAAATATTTGAATAGATATTTCTCAAAAGAAGACATACAAATGGCAAACAGGCATATAAAAAGGTATTCAATATCATTGGCTATCAGAGAAATGCTCATCAAAACTACAATGAAATATCATCTCTTCCCAGTTAAAATGACTTGAATCCAAAAGACAGGCAATAACAAATGCTAGTAAGAATGTGGAGAAAGAGAACCCTCACACACTGTTGGTGGGAATGTAAATTGGTATAATCACTATGGGGAACAGTTTGGAGGTCCCTCAAAAAACTAAAACTACCATATGTACAAGCAATCCCACTGCTGGGTATATACCCCAAAGAAAGGAAATTAGTATATAAAACAGATATTTGCACTCCTGTGTTTGTTGCAACATTGTTCACAATAGCCAAGATTTGGAAGCAACCTCCATGTCCATCAATAGATGAATGGATAAAGAAATGTGATACTTACATACTATTCAGCCATAAAAAAGAATGAGATCCTGTCATCTGCAACAACATGGATGGAACTGGAGGCTATTCTATTAAGTGAAATAAAGCAAGCACAGAAAGACAAACATCAGAAGTTCTCACTCATTTGTGGGATCTAAAAATCAAAACAACTGAACTAACAGAGTTAGAGAGTAGAAGGAAGGTTACCAGGTCCTGGGAAGGGTAGTGGGTGGTTAAGGGGGTGGTGGGGATGGTTAATGGGTCCAAAATATAGAATGAATAAGACCTAGTATTTGATAACACAACAGGGTGACTATAGTCAATAATAATTTAATTGTACATTCAAAAATAACCAAAGGAGTATAATTGGATTTTTTTGTAACACAAAGGATAAATGCTTGCAGTGATAGATACTCCATTTTCCATCATGTAATTATTATGAGTTGCACACTTGTATCGAAATATCTCATGTACCCTATAAATATATGCACCTATTATTTACCCATAAAGATTTTGAAAAAAAAACATTTTGAGAGTGATTATGCCTTCTTATTTAAATAATTAAGTGAAAATAGGAAACAAAGATATGAATGTAATGTACACAGAAGCTCCTGGGACATGATATTATGAAATTAGTACTCCTTCTAAAACAAACAAATAAACAAAACCCAAAATGGTCAACACTTTGTAATAGTGAGACATTTGAGACACTAAGCACAAGGTCTCCTATACTCTTTTTAAACATCCAACCCTCTTTCCCTACATTGTACCTATGAGAGGATTTGGAGAGGGACAAATAGCAGAAGGTGCTATAATTGACTATAGAACCATAAAAGGGGCCTCTTCTGACCTTCACAAGTTTTTTTCATTACCCTACACATTCAGAATAAAAGCTTTTTTTTTTTTTTAAACTCAGCCAACTACTTGAATGTTGGATCTTCAAATTAAATAAAAATATATATTTTAAAACATCCTCAATAACTAACAAAAAAATCACTTTGTTATTTGGTACATGGACCATGTCTCAATACCTTGTTTATTTCTCCCACAGGATTAAATCTCAGTACATAGTGAATGACCAATCAATCCTCATAGCTTGAGTATAGATTATTGACTTACATTTACGAGATGCCTTCTGGAAACTCTCCTATCCCTGAACTCAGAAGTCTGACAACATGTGTAGAGAAAACCTGTGTCTAGAGCATGCATTGGCTCAGAGCAAAACACACCCAATATTGTCAAACAATTGGTTGTTGACAAAAATTCAACCTTTGTTTAATGAGGAAAATGTGGTTGGCAGGCAGAACCCAAGTCTTCGAAGGCATTTTTTATGGTGTATGTGTGTTTTATTTGCTTTTATTTCCACATGTATTAAACAGTCATCCTATCTCACCTTGGGCGATTGCAGCCCTCTTCAGTAGGTAGATCCCTCCAGCCATCGTGGACCATTTCTATGCCACAGGCAATGTTTTCTTCTTTCCAAATTTTATTTTGAAGTAAGTTCAAGGAAATTCAAAGCAGCAAAGTTGAATGGAAAAAATAAGTCTTTTGTTCAGCATGTACAGTTTGAATTCTTTCAGGGAATATTGTACTTTCCTTTTATTACACTTTATTTTGGAGGGTTTTTGTTTGTTTGTTTGTTTGTTTTTTAACAGAGTCAGAAGAACCCTAAGTCAGGAGGCTGTCCATAGCTGAGTCTCATGGACAGATGGTCAGCTCAAACACATAACAAAGGGTCTGTTGTGATGTTGCCAATTCTATTTCATGAAATCTTTTTTGGTATAAACTGGAGAAAGCACTTTGTTCAGTTAAAGATTTTTTTTTTTCTTCCCTACCAGTTGTCTTTGCCAAGGTCAATGTTTCTATTACGTGGGGGAAGCATACCCGCCCCCTGGTGGCTGATTTACACATAGACATTTTTCTTTCCCAAGACCCATGAGTCTCAGGAGCTAAAATGTCCTAGTGTGGTGTACATTCATTTAACAAACATTTATTGAACTTCTATTGTGTGCCAGGCAATGTACTAAGTGATTCAAGTTGGGAAACCCAAAGTCTTCCTCTGGGTCTTTTATATGGCAACCAACCATTCAAGCTGTTCACAAGGTGGCCACCTCATCTCCTGTGCTTCGTTTTCTCAACAATGAGCTGTATTATATCTGCATTACTTATCCCAAAGCATAGTATCAAAGATACAAAACGATAAAATAACAGCAAGTGTGATCATATGTTGTAAATTAGATGAGGTCACTCCAGTGCTTAAAATAATTTAATGTCTTCCCATTGCCCTTAAAATAAAATCCAACCTCTTTTTATGGACTCAAAGACCCAGCATAATCTATGCACTGCCTCCTTGTCAACCTCATGCCACACCATTCTCCCCATGTAGAATCTCACCCCTTCATACAGGTCAACTGTCATTTTCTTGAAAGTGCAATTTCCCCCGCAAGGCCCGTATATGTACTTTCTCCTCCCCTTTATAAGCGTCTTCCTACTCTTCACCTACCTCTTATTTATCTTCTTTCTGAAGGCCACCTTCTCAGGAATTTCTTTGCTAAGTACTAGTTCTAAAAATAATTCACTTTATTATATTATTTCTTAGAATCTTATTTTCCTTCACAAGTCTTATCCTGTATAGCAAGTATGTATTTATTTAAATTACTGTTTTTGACCATCTTCTCCACTAAAGTGAAAGTTCCATGAGGACATGTACCATAACTGTTTAATTCACTACAGTCTATTTTGCATCTGTAAGTAGCATCAGTTGGAATTTGGGGAATGAATGAATAAATGAAACCTGTGGAATGTTATAGAAATGTGAATTTATTATATATAAATAAGATACTATGAAATATAGAAAAAGAGTAGGAAAAGCAGTTGAAGAAAGAGAAGATTGGTGCATTTAATATGTATTATTGAAATATGAACTTTTAAAGTTACTTTAATTACTCAGTTATATAATTTATATGTTATGGCTGCTTAATTAAATAGAATTTAGAATGGTATAACCTAAGCTAAGTTTGCAGGTGACAAAACTGGTGTCTAAAGACATGAAGTGATATATATAAGGTTATACAGAAGCAGTAACAAGACTAGACTATATGTCTGTGATTCCTGACCTGGAGTTCTTTTGACTACATTGTGTTTATTTTTGTTCAACATTATTGTTATGAGACCTCATTTCTTAAGGCTTTATAGACTTATTAAACTTTTATATTCTATTAAGGTTAGACTAGAGCATCTATAAACAAATTGCTTAATAATTATTGAGCATCTTCCATCCTGATGTCCTGGAACTTATATATATATATATATATATATATATATATATATATATATATCTTAACTCGACTGCCTTCTCCCTTCTCCTCCTTTTCCTTCTCCTTCTCCTTCCCTTCTCCTTCCCTTCTCCTTCCCTTCTCCTTCCTTCCTTCCTTCCTTCCTTCCTTCCTTCCTTCCTTCCTTCCTTCCTTCCTTCCCTACCTGCTCCCTTCTATTTTACTATTTCCTTATTGGGAGCATTTTGTCACCCTTTGTGCTCCAAGGGTACTTTCTGTCTGGAAACTCATTTCCTCCATTATGGGAAATTTTCTTAAATTATTTCTTTTATAATTTTTCCCTCCATTTCCTATTTTTATTTTTCTGTACTTCTGCTTTTCCTTCATTTCTGCTCCAATAACTGTAATTAACAATAGCCTTTTGATGATATTTGAGTATTTCTTTTTATAACAAACTGTTCTTATTTCAAAGCCACAGTATCTTGTCTTAACTTTTTGAGGAAATGAATGGCACTATTTTTGAAATTATTTTTTCTTTGCATTTTTTTCATCTTTGTTTCTTTTCCCTCATTAGTATGTTTAAATCACTGTCTTTCTTGCTGAGGTTTTCCTGAAAGATCTGGTGATTCTTGGATGTCCATTCTTATTTAAGAGAGAATAGAGTTGCCAGACAAGATAAGGAACACTCATTTGAATCTGAATTTCAGATAAACAATGAATACATTTTTAATATGTCCCAAAGGCCACATTTTTATTTGCTAAATCTGGCAACCACAAGAGAGGGGCAGGAAGCAGCTGAAGAAATGTCTGTGTGCATGGATAGGACTTGTTGACTACTGGGTGTTACTAAGGTGATCTGGCTGGGCTGTTTCACTAGAGGATGCCTAACCATTAGCATCTTTAGGTGTTTACTGAGTACCCAGGACAGAATCATTCAGTCTTTAGCTCAAGGGCTAAAAATTGGCTGTCAGTGTTCTGGGAGCCAAAGTAGACCAGGAGATTGGGGTTCTCACCATTCAGAATGTACTGTTTCAGTAACTCTCCTTGTTTTCAGTGGGGGTGCTCCTGCCCTGAGTAGTGCCTGCCATCTCTTGTCTAGATCTTTCTGAAACATGTTCTCCAGAGAGTCTCCTGTCTTCAGTCTCCTGCCAGGAGGGTGAAGAAACTGATACTCAAACAGACTATTAATAATTCTGCGTCTGCCTCAACTGCATCCCCACTTTCACATGTACTTCTTGCTTCCAATTCCTGAGCCTTTCCAGGGTTTTGCAATGCAAATCAGGTTGCTTCTGGGTTTTGTCCGGTCAACTTAAATTTCAGCCTTCATGGTTCGGCTAAGCCAGTTACCCCTCTACCATCTGCTTTCCATCTTCCAAAATGTTGTTGTTGTTGTTTTCCTCCTAATTCTTTTTTTCTTTATGAGTGAATGTCTTTAAAATCAGTCCCTTTATTGTCTTTTTAGTGAGCTTGGGGGATGGAATGTAATGTAAAGCATATGTTAAATCTTCCATCTGCAACTAGAAGCACAGCTATGAATTTTCAAAGTGACTACAGAAGAGTCATTTAATTTCTCTTTTCTCAGTTTTCTTTTGTAAAATGAGATGACTAAGGGAGATGAGCTTTGATAAACCCCACTCAAAAATTTTATGATTGTATAATCTCCTGCACTATTAACGGAAACCTTCCAAACAAATTATGTTTTCAGTCTTTTAAGGGAGAGACAAAGCCATGGTCTACATTTTCATCAATATTAAGACTTCTCACCACCACTTGCCACAACAGGACCTTCAGCAAGGACTTCTCTGAAGCTTGTTTTCTCTCCAAATGGGGAACTAATATGAACTTCCATTAATATAAATTTCCATCATAAGCCCGCTGTGATTAGCAGATGAGTTAACCCATCAGAAAGTACTTCACATATGGACACTTGCTATGCAAATATTAATTGATGTAGTTGTTCGTTGGAGTATGCACCTTCTCAGCACAATAATTCTTGGTCTTTTTAAAGTCTTCTGCCTGGGGAATCATAGTATTTACCTTAAATCACATAGACTTATTATAATTAGAGTTACTAGTCCCTGCAGGTTACCAGTGAATCTTCTTTCTAGAAAGCACTGAGGCCTCAAAGACATTAGTAATACTATTAAAGGAGTTACTCTTAATTGAAAAACACTAATGTATCGGATAATCTGCTAAATGCTTTATATACATTTCCTCTAATCTTTACAAACATCCTGCTAGGTAAGTCATATTTAACCCATTTTACAGATGAGGATATTGAGGCTCATAGAAGTTAAGTGATTTGGTCAAGTTCACTCACTCAGCAAATGGTAGAGTTGGGATTCAAACCAGATCTTTTTTTTTTTTTTTTTTTTTTTTGAGACGGAGTCTCGCTCTGCTGCCCAGGCTGGAGTGCAGTGGCCGGATCTCAGCTCACTGCAAGCTCCGCCTCCCGGGTTCACGCCATTCTCCTGTCTCAGCCTCCCGAGTAGTTGGGACTACAGGCGCCCGCCACCGCGCCCGGCTAGTTTTTTGTATTTTTAGTAGAGACGGGGTTTCACCGTGTTAGCCAGGATGGTCTCGATCTCCTGACCTCGTGATCCGCCCGTCTCGGCCTCCCAAAGTGCTGGGATTACTGGCTTGAGCCACCGCGCCCGGCCCAAACCAGATCTTTCTGGCACCAAAACCCATGTATACTTTTTGCTTTTATGCCATAATGCTTTCTTAACCCTTTAAAAAACACTAATATCACTTACAACATTGAAGCCAGAATGAGCTTGGTGTGATTAGCAATCCTTTGGTTCGTTTATGGTATTCAATTCTGACATTCCCAAAAGAGATTCTGAGTTCTGTCAGCATCTGTTGGTCACACTCTACTAAGCCCCCTTCTTTGCTCCTGTTGTTGTTCTCCTTCAAATACCATTTCTCCCTTTCTCTGTCCAGTGACTGTCTACTCATTCTGTGGGGCTCCATCAGGGTACAATTTCTTTTTTGTTTGTAAGATACAGTCTTGCTCTGTTGTCCAGGCTAGAGTACAATGGCATGATTATGGTTTACTGCCGTCTCTACTTCCTGGGCTCTAGCAATCCTCCTGCCTCCGTCTCCCTGGTAGCTGACACTACAAGCATGTGCCACCATGCACGGCTAACTTTTTTTTTTTTTTTTTTTTTTTGTAGAAATGAAGTCTCGCTATGTTGTCCAAGCTGGTCTCAAACTCTTGGCCTCCGGAAATCCTCCAACCTCAGCCTCCCAAGGTTTTCCAGCCTCCCTGGAATTACAGGTAATAGCCACTGTGCCCAGTTAAGGTGCAACTTCTTTGTGGAGCTTTTCTTTACTTCTCCAAGCAAAATTAGTTGCTCCCTTCTCTATGTTCTCTGTACATTTTAGTTCATACCATATAAAATTGCCTCTATGTAACCATTTTTGACCTACAGATGTGGCAATTTTATATCGTTTAGCCAGATGTCTCCTTATCCCATTGTATTACATTTTGGGATGGCATGTGTCTATCCCCTCCCCATTCCACCCCCCTAGAATATAAGTTCCAAGACAGTTAACAATAAGAGCTGACTTTCTGTGTGCTTCCTAGGGGGCCAGGACTGTCCTACACACTTTAAGTAAATTAACTCTTTTAATTCTTAGAGCAACTGTGTAATGATGATACTTTTATATGCATAGTACCACTATATAAGTGAGGAAGCTGAGGCACACAGAAGCTGTATTTGTCAAGGTTCTCCAGAGGGACAGAACTAATAGGATATATGTCTATATGAAAGGGAGTTTATTAGGGAGAATTGGCTCACAGTTAAAGGTGAAGTTCCACACAATAGCCAACTGCAAGCTGAGGAAGAAAGAAGCCAATAGTGGCTCAGTCTGAGTTTACAAGCCTCAAAAGCAGGAAAGCCTACAGTGCAACCTTCAATCCGTGGCAAGGACTGAGAGCCCCAGCAAACCACTGGTGTAAGTAGTCCAAGGGTCCAAAGGTCAAAAATCCTGGAGTCTGATGTCCAAGAGCAGGAGGAACAGATGGAAGCATCCAGCATGGGAGAAAGATGAAAGCCAGAAGACCCAGCAAGACAGATTATCCCACCTCCTTGCACCTGCTTTGTTCTAGCCATGCTGGCAGCCGATTGAGTGGTGCCCACTCACACTGAGGGTGGGTCCAGTCAACTGACTCACATGTCAATCTCCTCTGGCAACATTCTCACAGACACACCCAGAAACAACACCTTACCAGCTGTCTAGACATCCTGCAATCCAATCAAGTTGACACCCCGTATTAATCATCACAGAAGCTAAATAACTTGCCCAGCCTCACAAAACTTGACAGAGCTTGGATTTGAGGCTAGGTTATCTGTCTTTAAGATCCAGAGTCTTAACCATTTCTCTAAAATCCTTCTATTACTATTCTGTCTGGTTGAGTTTTGTTCACCACTGTATTCCCAGGGCTAGCACAAGGCTAGGTAGGGGCCTACTGGGTACTTAGTAAAGAGGTGAATTAAAGAATTTTGTACCAGTCACATTTACTGAGCACCTACTCTGTGCTCCCAGATGTTGTGGTGGTAGGCATCAAGAAAAATAAGGCCCAGTCCCCGCCTTTATGGAGATGGTGGCCAAGCAGGGGCCGCTGGAAACAGTGTTGCACTTACATTGAGGAGGCTGAAAGTCAGAGGTGAGGTTTTAGGAGAACTGTGGATGGCCTGTTGTGTACCTGGAGGTAGAAAAGGTGATGGAGAAGTCCTGAGAAAGGGAAGGGTAGAATTATCCACATGAAGGAGGGTCCAGGTTCAGTGCAGATGTGTTCCAGACAGATGGAGCAGCTTATGCAAAGGCCCTGAGTTGGGGCAGGGTGCAGGGAGAATGGAAAAGTAGGGCTGCGAGTTCAGAGAATGTAGGACTGGGGGCCCTGGGTCATAGGGCCTAGATTCTGTATCATTTATCTCCTTAGTGACTTTGGGTAGATTTCTTACCTCCTTATGCCTCAGTTTCCTCTTCTGTAAAATGGATATAATAACAGTAACTGTCTGGTGAGATTCAAAGGAAGAATTGCCTTAGTTATACTCATAAAGTATACAGAATAGTGTCTGGTTCATAGAAAATGCTCAAACATAATTCTTAAGGAGTTAAATTTCCTGAGTGTGTAGAAGTTCATCAAAGAAAATATTTGCTTCAGGAGAGTTAGAAATTTGTGATTAGGGCTTCTGTATTAGTCCGTTCTCTCACTGCTATAAAGAAACACCTGGGACTGGGTAATTTATAAGGAAAGAGGTTTAATTGGCTCACAGTTCTGCAGGCTGTACAGGAAACATAGTGGCTTCTGTTTCTGGGGAGGCCTCAGAAAGCTTACAATCATGGCAGAAGGCAAAGGGGGAGCAAGGCGTCTCACTTGTCAGGAGCAGGAGCAAGAGAGAGGGAGCAGGGTGGTGCTGCACACTTTTCAACAACCAGATCTTAGGAGAACTCACTCAATTGTCACATGGACAGTACAAAGAAGATGCTGCTAAACTATTCATGAAAAATCTGCCCCCATGATCTAATCACCTCCTACCAGCCCCCACCTCCAACATTAGGGATTACAATTTGGTGGGGACAAAGACCCAAACCACATCAGCTTCAAACTGCGCTCTCATAATTATAAAGTAGTTAGAATGATAGCCATCATGTATTGTGTGTGTAATGGGTATTCTATGGCATGCTAACCTCAAAACAACCTTGGGAAGAAGGTACTACTGTCCCCATTTTATACATGAGTATGTTGAAGCACAGGGAGGTTAAATCATAGTTTCACATTAACAAATACACAGAAGACAGGTTTTAAATCAGGCATTGGCTTTCTGAGTCCTTGTGCTGAGCCCCTTTGCCATGATGATTTTCTGGTTTGCAGTTTTAAAATGAGAGTCAGGTTGGATGCAGTGGCTCATGCCTGTAATCCCCAGTGGTTTCGGAGGCCAATGTGGGAAGATTACCTTGAGTCCAGGAGTTTGAAACCAGCCTGAGCAACAGCACAATCCAGCCTTTAAAATTACAAAAAAAATTTGAAAATTAGCTGGGTGTGGTGATGGTCACTGCCATAGTGATGATTAGTTGGGCCCGGAGTTCAAGGCTGCAATGAGCTACATAGTGCCACTGCACTCCAGCCTGGGAAACAGAGCAAGACCCTGTCTCTAAAATAAATAGATATATAAATAAACAAACCAATAAAATCAGAGTGAGATGGCAGGGTCCTAAATCAGTCTTGGTTTAATGGGGCTATTTGAAAAGAAATAAACAAAAAAAGTACAAAGGAATGAATAAATGCTCCTATGACATATTCTTGTTGGTTTCCATCACTTCGAGCTTCTTTCAATTGATTGATCATAACTCCATTCCCTTGGGAAAAATCAGGAAGAGTTTACATGGAGCTACAGGTCACTCCTTTGGGCCAAATGTTTAAGAAATAATCAGTGGAGTTTTCTTCCTTCTTTGTTTTTCATCTTCTTTTAACATTTTAAACTAAGCAAAAGATTTCATCTAAGTTTTCAGACTGATGTCTTCAAAATAAAATATTTTAAGAGGAAAAAACCCATAAACATGTCAGAATTATGCATAATTTTAGAAAGGAAGCAGTAGGGTGCAGTGTTAGAACTAAAGATTTTAGAAGCCCAGAGTGTTAAGCCTGTATGAGACTTTAAAGATCATCCGGTAATGAAAGAGTTAAGGTAAAGGACCTGCTCTTGAAACTTGTGACCTTAGATAAGTTATTTAACTTATCTGAACACCAGATTCCTGTCTCTTAAGTGGGGATAATAATAATACTTGCCACGAAGGTTATGACATGAAGAGTAAATGCGTTCATTCATGAAAACTGCTTCCTACGATGCCTGGCAGTCAGTGTGCAAAGTTACTTTCCTGAGGTCATCTACATAGTTAATGTCAGAAAACTGAATTTTCACTCCTAATCCTGTTTTCCAGGCAAGTATTTTTTTTAAACAGCAGATTATTATGAACATTCTCAACATAATTGATATTTGAGTTTCATTGTGTGTGTTTGCTTCTAGTAACTAGATCGATTCATGTTTGTTTTCTGTTCTTTTTCTCTTCTGATATTATGATATTAATTCTATATATAGACAGCCTTTTCATAAATTTCTGAGCAATAATATTAGTCCTAGGCTAAAGCCAGACAGCTTAATTTATGGTGTGTATCCTTTAAAAATTATTGTTATCTCAAACAACTTTACAGGAAAAAAAAAATCAGTTGATGTTAAATCTCAAATATGTGTTTGTTTTTAGCTGAAAATTCCAAGCAGAATTACCTAAGTATTGAAAATCTTCAGAAAGAGCTGTAAGTTGATGGATATCTCAGTTACGCTGATTTGATCTTTACCCACTATATAAATGTCTCAAATTATCACGTTTCCCCCCAAATATGTATACATATTATGTATGAATAAAAATAATTAAAAAAGAAAAAAAGAAATAGCTTTAGTTATTATTAGTTAGTATTAGACAGTGGCGACAAGGCAAGAAATTTAAATATGATCTAATTGCAAGATTTAACATCTAGAAACCTTTTATTTTCTGAAATTAAACCAAGATATAAAGACATAGAATCAAGTTATCTAGAATGTGCAGAGTCAGAAATGGAGGGCATCTTGTCTCTAGTTCATTTTATATTTTTAGGCAGTGGTTAATCAGTGAAATTATGTCATGAGTTGGGGAGATCTCACCATTTCTCTTATCATTTTTCTTCTAGCCATGCTTCACCAAGGGGTTTAGGGGGGAGATTCACAGTGGAGGGAATAAGGATTAGGACCTAACTGTATTCTGAGAAAAAGTATGTAATTCGAAGAGGTCATTAGGAAATCATTTCCCAAAGAGGGCACTTGTCTTTGAAATCCGTTCTCACTCCTGATCTAACAAAGCCCTAGTTCATTGAACCTCAAAGGACGATCTTAAGCAGCTGGTTTGGGCTGGCCAGCTTTGATGGCTGGGGCATTTGAACTGCAGGGGTTGGAGGTATCCAGGGGTAGGGGGTGGTTAAAATGGTTTATTTCCATTTAATTGTTTGTATTATCTGTTCAGGATTCCTCTTAAGGAAAAATGGGCTTCATCCTGTGGGAAATGAACATCTCATAATGAGTATTATGGAGACTTAGACAAAATAAAATCACTTTTAAGAGCCCAATTTGATGTTCTGGTAAATTAGTTCATCTAATCACTTGGTGCTTCTGTGATGGATTTAGTGTGCAAGGGATATCTGCACTTTCACATCCCTGTCCCTTTAAGTTCCTGCAATCTGGAAGGCCCCTTCACAGATTTCTGCACTTTCTTCAAAGATTCCCCAATAACCTTCCCAAATCACTTACCTTCAAAATTCAAAGGACAAGATTTTACATTCCTTTGGTGTCCTGGGAGAGGGGCAGAGGGACTAGTGTTCTCTGGACTTGCCTTCATCTTGGAGAAGAGAGTTGAAAGTAAATCATAGGATGGAATTTGATAACTTTAGCTTGTCCTCAAGAAGAAGGATTAATTTTCTTCCCTAATATATTCCTCCTTGTCTGGACTGAAGCATTGCTGCATTTGATCTCACTAGATTCCTCTATTAGAATATAAGTTCCATGAGGACAAAGATTTGTCTAGTTATGACTATATCCTGAGTGCCTAAGACAGTATCTAGCACATGGTGGGTTCTCATTCATTTAAATGAATAAATGAATGACCCAATGTGTCAGTAAGGTAACCTGGGTTGTGCTGCAGTAAACACAACCTTTAAATCTTAGTGGTCTACCTCTTATGCACTGAGGTCAGCTGGGAGCTCTGCTCCATACCTCCTCCCATTGGAACCTAGGCTGACAAAAAAGCTGCCATCTTGAATTTTGCTTATCACTGGATAGAGGAAAAGAGAGCTGTAGGTTTTTGAACCAGCAATAGAAAGTTCTGGCCTGGAAGTCATATATGATCCTTTAACTTACAATTCATTGGACAGAACTAGGCACATGGTCCCTGCCAAATCATGTGGAAGTATGTTTGCAATCTGACTATATTCCAAAACTATTGATAGCAATAATGCCTACTACATTTAAGGAAGGCTGTAACCTAATTTTTAAAGGGAACTTGGCCATTATTAGAATTTTGTTGAGGCCATGAGACAGCTCCATTTCCCAGAATTACTTTTAGAGTCGTAAACTAATCGCTTTGAATCATGTGTCTTAGTCAGTCTGGGCTGCTATTAACAAATTACGATAGACTCTTGGCTTAAACAATAGAAATTTATGTCTCACAGTTCTGGACGCTGGAAAGTTCGAGATTGTGGTGCCATCATGGGTAGGTTCGGATGAGATTCCTCTTCCTGGTTTGCTGATGGCTGTCTTCTTGCTCTGTCTTCACATGGCCAGAGAGCAGAGAGAGGAAGCAAGCTGCCTTGTGTCTCTTCTTAGAAGCACAATAATCATATCACAAGGGCTCCATCCTCATGACCTTCTCCTAAAGACTCTACCTTCTAATACCATTCCACTGGGGGTTAGGGTTTCAACATATGAATTTCGGGAGAACACAAACACAAAGTCCATAATACCATGCATTCTTACAAAAGCAGTATCACCCCAAGAGAATGAAAATTGGCTCTTGGAGGATGAGAAAATTCAGATCTTATGATGGTTTGTGGACCTACAAAGATTCACACTACATAAACAGACATATAATATATGTGTGGTATTTACATATCATGGTGGAGACAATTAGGAAAAAATGTGCAGAGGTTGCAGTCAGCCAAGATCACGCCACTGCACTCCAGCCTGGGCAACAGAGCGAGACTCTGTCTCAGTAAAAAAAGTAAAAATAAAAATAAATTAAAAAGCATTTTTAGGGAACAATAATGAAAAAAAGGTTGAGGAAAACTGCTTTAAACCAATGAGAAGGTAGCTTATATCTGAACTTCTTGTTGCTGGTGATTTTTGACAGGAGTGGTGACTCCCTGGGGCTTGTGAATTATTTCTGCTGGTGTGAAGAGATGATGTCTCCACTTCAGGCCACGTTCATGAAGTGATTTCATGCATGGTTTCAGGATGAAACTGTTTTACCTCAGATCATCAGACATTAGATTCTCTGCATCTGCTATTCTCTAAAACATTCTGATACCAGCAGGTTGAGGAGGCCTATAAGTAGAATATTACTGATATTCTAGCAGTAGTACTTTCAAGGCAAGGAAAAACTTCTCTCCCACAACCCACCATTTAGGATAACCAGTCCCAACAGATGGGTTCTGTGCTAAATAATGGACTGACTAGTATTTTTGTTCTGATATTTTGATCATTTGAGTTTGGAAATTTCACTCTCAGACTCAGGTTGGCTTATTAAATATTTGTTGACTTCCAGAGAAAACCCTTATTTTTAAGTGAAGATAAAATAAGCAAAATATCCTTTTCTTATGTTTTTAGTAAACTTGAGTTAGAATTGTTGCTCCCTGTATTTGAATTGCAGATTGAGCACTTATGAACTGAGAGACTTTCTTTGAGTTATTTAATTCCTTTGTGCCTTGGTTCCCTCACATGCTAAACAGGGATAATAATAGTTCCTACTTCATAAGGTTGTTGTAAGGATTAAATAAAGTATATAAGCATTTTAAGCTTTTATAAATTGGCAAATAAAAATTGTAAGTATTCATCTTGAATAACATGATGTCTTGAAATATGTATGGATTGTGGGATGGCTCAATGGACCCTAATTAACATGCATATTACCTCACTTTTTGTGGTAAAAACGCTTAAAATCTACCCTCTCAGCAATTTTCAAAATATAATGCATTGTTATGAGCTTTAGTCACCATGTTGTACAGTAGATCTCTTGAACTTATTCCTTCTATCTAACTGAAATTTTGCGTCCTTTGACCAATATGTCCCCAATGCCCCTACCCAAGTGCCTCTGGTAACAACCATTCTATTCCCTACTTTCAGAAGTTCAACTTTTTTGAATTCTACATATAAGTGAGATCATGTGATATTTGTCTTTCTGTGCCTGGTTAACTTCATTTAACATAATATCCTCCAGTTTCATCCATGTTGTCACAAAAAGATTTACTTCTCTTTCAAGGTTGAATAATATTCCATTATATATATGTACCATATATTTTTAATCCATTCATCCATTGATGAACTCTTAGGTTGATTCTGTGTCTTGGCTATTGTGAATAATGCGGCAGTGACCATGGGAGTGCTTTGACATACTATTTCATTTCCTTTAGATACATACCCAGAAGTGAAATTGGTGGATCATATAGTAGTTCTATTTTTAATTTTTTGAGAAACCTCCATACTATTTTCCATAATGGCTGTACTAATTTACATTTCTACTAAGAGTAACTGAGGGTTCCCTTTTCTCTACATCCTGGTCAACGTTTGTTTTCCTTTGTCTTTTGTGTAGTAGTCATTCTAACAGGGTGAAACATCTCATTGTGGTTTTAATTTGCATTTAACTGATGATTAGTGAGGTTGAGCATTCTTAGTATGCCTGTTTGCCATTTATACATATTCTTTTGAGAAAGAATGTCCTTTGCTCAATTTTGAATCAGGTTATTTATTTTCTTGCTATTGAATTGTTTGTTCCTTATATATTTGGGTTATTCATCCCTTATAGCAGCAGTCTGCAATATTTTTGACCTACTTGTTTCATGGAAGACAGTTTTTCCACAAACTGGGCTACAGGGGCATGGTTTCAGGATGAAACTGTTTTACCCCAGATCATCAGACAGTAGATTCTCATAAGGAATGCACAACCTAGGTCCCTCGCATGTGCAGTTCACAATAGGATTTGTGCTCCTATGAGAATCTAATGCCACTGCTGATCTGACAGGAGGTGGAGCTCAGGTGGTAATGCTCGCTCACCCACTGTTCACCTCCTGCTGTGCAGCCTGGTTCCTAACAGGCCACAGACCCGTACCAGTCTGCAGGGCTTGGGGACCCCTGCCTTTACAAGATGTATGATTTGCAAATATTTTATCCCATTCCATAAATTGTCTTTGCATTCTGTTGATTGTTTATTTTACTGTGCAGAAGTGTTTAGTTTGATACACTCTTATTACTCTATTTTTGCTTTTGTTGTCTGTGCTTTTGGGGTTGTATCCAAAAAATCATTGTCTGAACTAATGTCATAAAGCTTTCCCACTATGTTTTCTTCTGGTAGTTTTATAGTTTCAGGCCTATGTTTTAGTCTTTAATACATTTTGAGTTGATTTTTTATATGATATAGAATAAGGGCCTAATTTTATTCTTCTGTATGTGAATATCCTTTATTCCCAATATTATTTGTCAAAGAAGCTGTCCTTTTCCCTTTGTGTTTTCTTGGCACTTTTGTCAAAAACCAATTGACTATAAATTCATGAGTTTATTTCTGGCCTTTATTCTGCTCCTTTGGTCCATGTATCTGTTTTTATGCCAGTACCATGCTCTTTTGCTTGCTATAGCTTCATAGTATATTTTGAAGTCAGGTACTGTGATGCCTCCAGCTTTATTCTTTTTGATCAAGATTGCTGTGTCTACTTGGGATCTTTTGTGGTTCCAGACAAATTTTAGAAATGTTTTTCTATTTCTGTGAAAACATCATTGGAATTTTGGTTGCATTGAATATATTCAACTTTTCACCACTGAGTATGATGTTAGCTACAAGTTTGTTGTCTGTGGCCTTTATTGTACTTCTGTACCTAATTTGGTAAGAATTTTTATCATGAAAGATATTAAATTTTGTCAAATGCTTTTTCTGTATCTATTCAGATTATCATATGGTTTTTGTCCTTTATTCTATTAATGTGGTGTATACCACATTTATAGGTCTATGTATGTTGAATCATCCTTGCACCCCGGGGAAAAATTCAACTCGATTATGGTGAATGGTCCTTTTAATGTGCTGTGGATTTCAGTTTACTATTATCTATATTCATCAGGGACGTAGACCTGTATTTTTTTTCTTGTAGTGTCCTCATCTGGTTTTGGTATCAGGGTAATGTTGGCCTTGTAAAATGAGGTTGGACATATTCCCTCTTCAAATTTTTGGAAGAATTTTGAGAAGGATTGGTATTCATTCTTCTCTAAAAGTTTTGTGGAATGCAAGAGTGAAGCCATCAAGTACTAGGCTTTTCTTTGATGGAAAACTTCTTATTACTGATTCAGTCTTCTTACTCATTATTGATCTGTTCAGATTTTCTTCTATTTCCTCATTATTAATTTTTGGTAGGTTGCATATATCCAGGAATTTATTCATTTTTCTCTAGGTTATTCAATTTGTCAATGCATAATTATTCATGATAGTCTCATGATCCTTTGCATTTCTGTGATATTCGTTGTAATGTCTCCTCTTTGATCTCTGATTTTACTGGAGTTCTCTAATTTTTGTTAATCTAGCTAAAGGTTTACCAATTCTGTTTATCTTTCAGAAAACCAACTCTTAATCTTATTGATCTTTTCTATTGCTTTTCTAGTCTCTATTATTTATTTCTACTCTGATCTTATTATTTCCTTCTTTCTACTTACTTTGGGCTTAGTTTGTTCTTCTTTTTCTAGTTTCTTGAGGTATATACCATTAGGTTTTTTGGGGGGACTTTCTTCTGTGTTGATGTGGGGATTTATTGCTATAAACTTTGCTCTTAGAACTGCTTATGCTTCATCCTGTAATTTTTTGTATGTAATTTTGGCATGTTGTGTTTCCATTTTCATTTGTCTCAAGATATTTTTTTAATTTCCCTTTTAATTTATTCTTCAACTCATGGGTTGTTCAGAAGCATCTTGCTTAATATCCATATAGTTGTAAATTTTCTGAAGTTCCTCCTGTTGTTAATTTCTAGTTTCATACCATTGTGGTCATAAAAGGTACTTGTTATAATTTCGATCATCTTACATTTGTTAAGACTTGTTTTGTGGACTAACATATGATCTATCCTGGAGAATGTTTCACGTGCATTTGAGAAGAGTGTATATTCTGTCTCTGTTAAATGGAATGTCATGTATCTGACTGTAAGGTTTATTTGGTCTGAAATGTAGTTCAAGTCCAATATTTCATTATTAATATTTTGTCTGCATGATCTGCCAATTGCTGAAAGTGAGGTATTGAAGTCTTCTACTACATTGTATTACAATCTGCTCTCCTTTCATGTCTATTAATATTTGCTTTATATGTTCAGGTGCTCCTATGTTGGGTACATATGTATTTACAATTATTATATCCTCTTGATAAATTAGCCCCTTGGTATAGTCCAAAATTAATCTCCAGTGTTAGAGGTGGGGCCCAGTGAGATATGTTTGGTACATGGAGGCAGATCCCTTATGAATGGTTTGGTGCGGTCCTTGTAGTAAAAAGTGAGTTCTTGCTCTATTAGCTCATATAAGAGCTGGCTGTTAAAAAGAGCATGACACCTCCCCCTTCTCTCTTGCTCCCTCCCTTGCTATGTGACACACTTGCTCCCCTCTGCCTTCTGCCATGATTAAAATTTCTTGAGGCCCTCAACAGAAGCCTTCCTTTGTTGGTGCTGTGCCTCTTCGGCAGCCCATAGAGCCAAATAAACCTCTTTTCTTTATAAATTACTCAATCTCAGTTATTCTTTTTTAGTAGTGAAAAACAGACTAATACACCCCTTTATCACTATATAATGACCTTCTTTGTTTCCTTTTGTGGTTTAAATATCTCATATAATAATTATTATCTAAGAATTTTTAACAGTATCTAGAGTATAGTAAGTCCCACACAAATATTAATTACTGATATCCATTGTTGCGTTATCAGCATTTTAATCATTATTCTTCATACATGGTCCTTAGTCTTTTTTCTTGTTATAAAATGAAGGATACAAGGTTGTTTTTCAATGCCATTTTTGGATATTCATGCACCTCAGCTTTGACCATATTAGTATTCACAGCAGACACTGTAGGGTTCCTGGACACAGCCTCAGTCACAATTTGCTTTTCCCTGGAAGCTTTCGGAGATTGGATTAGGAATGCATGTGCAACTCAATAATCTCTAACTGGAAGTTGCTGGATGGGACTTCAGGGAAAGTTTGATTTACAAAACTCTACCCAGAAAGTATGATTCTTTGACACTTAGTTCTTTCTGCCTTTTTCTTCTTACCACCTGGAATGCAGATGGATTTGATTGCAGTTGGTGTGACAGCCATCTTATGACTGTGATGAAACAACCATGATACCATCACTTTAAATACAGTGAAGCAAATGATAGAAAGAGGTTAAATCCCTGGCAGAATCTTTGGACAACCACATCACTCTGGACAAATTTCCTCCTGACTTTTTGATATGTGAAAGAAGAAAATGTTTATGTGTTGAAGCCATAGTTTTCCATTGCTTTCAGGAGAAAGCATTATTAGTTAATGTACTGTTTTTACCTATATGGAAATGTGTAAAATGTGAATGCTTTAAAAAATAAATGGAAAATGGACACACACACACACACACACACACACACTCTACTGGTAAGAGGCATATTTCCAAGACATACTAGGAGTGAAAAGTTTTTAAGTTTCTTTCTTTCTGAATTATAAATGTAAGGGTTATTTCATATGATAATGGATAAATAACCATTTGTTCTTGAAATATCAAGAAAAGGGCTTCCTGTTTGATCATCTCTGCTTAAGGTTTTTTTTGGTGAAATTAAGTACTACTTAAACTTCACAGAAATTATATTTTTACATTGTTATTTAAAAGAACAGATGTTCATAGCTAGCATTTATTTACATTTATATGCTTGACATCATGCTAAATGTGCAGTCTCTATGTATCTATACACATGCATACCCTCAGTTAATCGATTAGTCTTATATCAGTCTTAAGAGACAGGTACTGGGTTTTTTTCAGTATATGTAAGAATATTCAAGGCTTAAAAAGACAATTTACCTAATGTTAAGTGAAGATTATTGATGGAAAGCGACAGAAATTAACTTGGCTGATTTAAGGAAAAAACAGATACGTATTTAGAGGATATTACATAACATGCAAAATTGTTGGGGGGCAAGAGTACAAAGATCATGAGTTATTTAGCCAGAATCAAGGTCCATTAATGCCACTAACACCGAGGCCACTGATACTGGACTTAGGACATTTCCACTGGCACCACTGGACTGCAGCCATAGGAACTTGATCTTGCTTGACCTAAAGGAGATTCTACAGGGTCCCTATTTCTTAGTGTCAGTAGCTCCTAATTTAGAAATTTGCCTGGCTTCATTTATTTGGTAGATTCTAGACCTCCTGCTTAAAGTTCAGCTGTAAAGGAGGTTGGAGAAATGAAATTTGCTTTCCAAAGTGGGAGGTGAGCCATACCTCCTATGAAGATTCATACAAGGAAGGGTATTTTCCAAGCATTGGAAGGAATTTCAAATATTAGCCAGCCAAAAAGAATGATTCCGTACAGCTAAGTCAAAATTCAAACCCAGATTTCTCTAACAGCAAAATCCAAACTTTTAACCACCATCCTGAAAGGCTCCTAATTTGTAGTAAGAAATCCAGCTTCCAAATTTTTAAGACAACAGAGCTCCCAACTGATTCCAGGGGGATAACAACACTGTTATATGTATTTCTAAGTCATTCTCCCCCTTCCTTCTCTTTAGGGGTTTTGTCAAGGGTCTGGTGGCATTCCCACTAGGTGAATTGACCAAGAGGTGACATTATTTTCTTTGACAACTGTGCTGACAGTTTTATAAGTTGAAATAAAAAAGTTGTATTATCTATTAAGAAGCATACATTCCTAGATGGACAATGTGATGGTGTGAAGTGAGTTTTGGAACTGGAATCATTAGAAAAGGCCCTTTACCTCCCCTTCCTCACCTGACATGTTTCCACTAAAATGGTGCATCTCAGCTGAACTGTTCAGCTATTCTCTGCCCGTGCTCACTCTGAGAGCCCCTCATCCCTTGGGTAGGATTGGCAAATCTGGGTGATGAGAACGTAGGCCATTTCTTCTTACTAATGGGTGGAGTCTCCTCTATTTCTTATTTGCGTTGCCTCTAACCCTTGTTTCCTGTCTCCATGTGGAAACACTGATGCCTGGGAAATGTCACCATCCTCTTTTAGCTGCTCTCCTCTGGGGTCAGCTGGGAGGTGAGGTGGACTTGTGACTGGCTGGACATGTAAGCTTAGTGGCTAACTGGAGACCCATACCTTGTTACAGGAGTCTCCAGGTCTGGATCTAGAGAGATAGAGAGAAGAGTCTCATTTTGTGTTCCCCAGTGGAGACTATTTCCACTTTATTGGATAAACTCAACATTTTGGTTCTCAGTTGGCTATTATACATGAATTAGTCTTAGGCTGTGAGGAAATTTCAGAGTCAGCACCCCTGGATTCAAGTATATCTACTTAATACATTTGGCAAAGTAGTTAGCTCTCCTGAGTCTCAGTTTCCTCAGCTATAAAGTGGGAATAATGTCATCTGCTTCGCATGTGTATAACCACAGTAAGGGCTAAAAGAGATTTCATGTATTAAATTGTTACATGACCAGGCCTAGGGTAGGTATTCAAACCACATGAGCTAAAAGGAATTTTAGAAACGACGGGGATTATTTACCTTTTGAAAGAATAACAGCTAGTCGAAACTGGTAAAAGAGAAAATCAGTCTAAGTTCTAATGTAGTAGCACTTAGAAAAAAATGTTTATTGAATTCCTGTCATTTTCTCCTTTAAAAGTAACTATTACTTATTGAGGACTTACTCTAGGCCAAACACTTTACCAGTATTATCTTATGTAACCCTAACAAGAAACCTTTGAATTCAGTTCTATTATAAGCAGTCCCATTTTGCAGATGATAAAACTGAAGCTTAAAGATGTTAAGTAGTGCAGTGGCAGGCCTGGTGGTGGAGGTTGGGGCTGTCTGGATCCAGGATCAATACTCATAACTACATACAGTCCTGAGGGCACAAAGGAAAATTTGGCTCAGTCTCTCCCATCCCATAATTGCACACCCCCAAATGGTGGAATGCGAATGAGAGAAGTCAACTTTCCCTGTGAGCTGTAGATCAGAATTCAAGCCCAAGTTTGTTAGCTGTAACACCTGTAATCTGAGATTCTAAGCAATATCACCTTTTGTCCTGGGTTCTGTGTAACTTGTCTGTACAGATGGATGTGTTCCAAATTCTGGCACTGAGGTCCATAAGAGAACAGTGAGATGTGGCACTAACTGCTCAGGCCATCTGGATACCCTGTCAGGACTCCTTGGTTTGTTTACTCATCTCAGTTGGCTACATAAGTGGTAAGGAAAGTGGTCAGGGGCCTGGTTTCATTTGGAGAGCTCTGGGCTGTTATCTTGCTAGGTTTTCCCCTTCTTCTGAATGTGATACCTATTCAGGGACAAAGTTCTGTTGAATAAGCAAGCTGTGTTTGAAGGCAGCCATCCAGGTCCAGAACAGTCCATCTATTCAGAATCTGATCTCTTGACAATGGGGGCTCTCAGGGTTATTGTTATGATAATATGTTCTAACTCTTTCTTCCCAGAGCCAGGTAGGTTCCCATGTAAAGAGTGGTGTTAGCATTGGATATTGTTTCTAGTAGCAGTTTTCCTGGTATGGGCGACAGGGACTGAGCAGTAAGATTGACTCTTACTAAATGGGTCCTAGCAAGGGCTGAAGGTGGGGAGTGGGTGCAGTGAGGTAAGCACAGGCCTGCTGGGGACCCTGCATAACCACGATGACCACACACAGTGGTCCCGGAAGGAAGGATCTGCAGGGCTAGGAAGAAACTGTGTCGTGTGTGTGTGTGTGTGTGTGTGCGTGTGTGTGTGTGTGTGTGATGGAGGAGTCTCATTACATTGGTAATTGTAATTGTAATTACCAATGTAATGTCAATATCCCCAATTCACAGTCATTCATTTGTTTATTAAAAATTATTGATCAAGTGCTTCTCAATTGCTAGGCAGTCTGCTAGGTGTTTCAGGGCAAGACTACCATGTACAACCTGCACAACTATCTATGGCCATCCTTCTTTAGAAAACAATAGATAAAAACATGATGTAGTCCCTGCTACAAGAGACTTAGTGTCCAGGGCCCAGAGAGGAATTGAATGGGCAGGTAGGAGAAGTGAAGCTTTCTTTGAGCTGGAAAGTTGTGACATTTGAATTGCATGTCAGGATGAAGGTTGGATCAAGAAACATGAAAATATGAATAAGGTTGAGAGAGAGAATATTGAGACAAGTTGTAAAGGGGCAGGAAATGCCTGGCTATGTATATAGAATGATGAGGAGTATAGTTTGAGGCAAAGGGTATGTGAAGAAAAGTAGTAGGAAATAAGGTTGGTGACAGGTTGAGACCTTGAATTCCAGGTGAAGGAGTCTGTGTTTGACTGTGAAATCATGTGGATAGGTAATGTGAACAGAGTGTGTTTCAAGTAAATTAATCTGGTTGGAACATCAGTAAGGAAAGAGACTGGGGTCAGGGAGACAGGGTAAATATATGTCATTTAACAGTTCTTTATGCTCTGACTCAAGCTGTCAATTTTGTATATTTTTATATAAGAGCAGTGCCTCTTAAAGCAAACTGTTCAGAGGTGAACCAGGATTATTATTAGGCAATTATATATACAAATTAAAACAAGAACATGTTTGTGTGACTTGGCTCATTCGCCTATGAGTGAATTTACATGTAACTGACATTTCATATATCCCATCTTTTTTTTTTTTTAAGAAAGAATTATATAAGAAATAACATTTCTGTGTTTGAAGAATTCCTAGCAATGCTGTTGTAGACAGCTTGATCAGAGATGGGAATGCTCTAGTACTACTCCTTAGCTTTTGTATCCACCTATTTGGGCCAAGTGTGGAAGTTCCTTCCAACCTTACTGCCATTTCCTTGCATGTGAAGTAAGCTTCACTAATGGGACATTCCTGGATCTTGTCTCATTTCTTGCCTCTTCTGATGCAAGTAGAGTAAATAATCTAATTGGTGAGTTTGAGAAAAGAAGGGGGTATGCATAGCTCAGCCACTCACTCTTGGGTGTGAGCTGCCTGTAGGAACCATGTGTCCTCCTCTGTGTCTCCAGGCCATAAGGTTTTTTAGGGTAAGATTTCACATGTGGAGACCTATAGTACTCATGCTGTTTGTCATTGCATGGGAAAATTCGTCTAATTCTAGGTTTTGGTATTAGGAAGCCTATTTGCTTAGTGTTTCAGGAAAAATTCTCAAATATAACCATAAAGGTGATGTTTTGATTTCTCTTCTGCTTTACTTGGTGGTCTTATTTCTTGATTGACTCAGAACTTGGGCAGGGGAAGAAGTGTGCTCCTTTTCAGGCCTCTGAAACTTTACCAACACAGTGTGGCTGGAGGAGGTATTTGTGTTTTCACAGAAAGTAAGATGGTATTCATGTTTTGTACAAAAGAGAATTTGTTTCTGGCTACAACTCCAAGGAGAAAGGTACTCTTTCTTCCAGATAAGGTCTAACATGCACATTCCAGCCCAATATCCCCATGGAAAATGTCAGTTCCCAGGAGTGAACAGAATTATCAAAGAGAACTCAGATGTAGAGTGCACCTGGGAAAGACAGGACTGCAGCCTCACACAGCCCCTCTCCTTAACAGAGAAAGCTGCAGGGAGCATTTTGCAGAGGAAAGCAACATCTTCTGTAGGAATCAGTTAACAGCAAAAATGGTACTTCAAGCAATTCACGAGCAAAGATTAACTCATCTCAGTAAATAGCATTATAAGAACTGTGGTAGGCTGAATAATGATCTCCCAATGATGTCCACATCCCAATCCCCAGAACCTGTGAATATGTTGCCTTACATAGCAAAGGGACTTTGCAGATATGTTTAAGTTAAGGACATTGAGACAAGTAGGTCTCCCTGAATTATCCAGGTGGCCCAATGTATCACAAGGGTCCTTACAAGAGGGAGGGAAGAGAGTCAGAAGAATCACTTCTGTAATTCTTCACAGAAGTTGTGATGATGAAAGCAGAGGTCAGGAACTCAGGAGAGAGATTTGAAGATGTTGTACTCCTGGCTTTGAAGATGGGGAAAGAGCCACCAGCCAAGGAATGTAGGAGGATTCTAGAAGCTGGAAAGGCAAGTAGATTCTGCCTGAGAACTTCCAGAAGGAACCAGCCCTGCTGACACCTTGACTTTAGCCCAGAGACCTGATTTTGAAGTTATTACAGGACTGCATGAAAATAAATTTGTAATATGTTAAACCACTAAGTTTGTGGCAATTCATTATGGCATCCAATGGGAAACTATTAAATACTACAAGGACCCTAAAATAAAAGTTAAACATTGCAGCAAGGATGCCTAGAAGAAGTGGATCCAATTCTGGAAAACTAGCCTCTTAGCCTCACTGCCTAAGACCTCTCTCCACCCCATTAATAAGAAATAACTGAAAACTAATATGAGAACATTTATAGTGCATACATTTGTATATTTCACTGTATAAGGGTTTGTATTGCTGATTGTAAGCTTAGACATTCTAAATAAATTCTTTCTTCCAAAATTTCTAGCTAAATAAACTTTTAGGTATTGCTTTCTATATTTTTTAAACTTAAGTAGACTTGTACTTTTGATTAGAATCAGGGTTCTGGTATTAAGAAGGGGCTATAGGTAAAAATCCCTTCAAGATAGAATTCTGCCTTGAAGAAGCCCATTTATTTCTAGGAGTGGGGTTTGTTACCATATAATAATTGGCTTGGTGAGTTATTCAAATCTCTGTTTAAAAGTCAATTCTTAAAATTCTCTGTTTGATATTCTCTCAGGTTCCCTATTACCTACAAGAGAAAACCCATATTTCTTATGCTAGGACAGTGGTGAAAAAAATTCCCTTTGTGGGAAGAGCTCTGAGCAGTATGTTTGATTGTCTATGATGCTTGAAGTGACAGAAGGCCAGAAGTATGGCTCCTATGTTGATTCATGGGCAGTTGGATGGTCAGGTGCTTAGTGGAAACAGGATTGGAAAATTGGTGGCAAGAAAGTCTGGAGAAGAAGTACGTGGGTAGATTATTCAGAATTGGCACCGAAGGCGAAGATATTTATATTTCGTCTGAATGTCCACCACAAGTCATCCCTATAGAAGAGGTGTTTAATAATTAGATGGACAGAATGTTGCACTCTCCTATAGATGTAATCACACTCTTTCCCTAGCCACATCAGTCCTTGTTCATTGGGACCACGAACCAAATGGTCATGGTGGCAGGAATAGGCTAAGAACATGGATGTCCCCTCTAACCTAGATAGGACTACTGAGTCAATCTGCCATCAACAGAGACCAACACTGAGTTATTGATATGACTATTCACAGGCAAACCGGTGAGCTACTTGATGACAGATTGACTGCATTTGACTTCTTTCATCATGGAAAGGGCAGAGATTCACATTCACTGGAATATACACATATTCTAGAAATGGATTTGCCTTCTATACATATAATACTTCTCCTAGTATCATGATCCATGGATGAATGAAATGTCTTATCCATTGTCATGGTATTCTACACAGCATTGTATCTGATTAAGAATCTCATGCCACAACAAAAAATGTGCAGCAACGGATGCATGCCCATAAAATCAGCTAGTCTTACTGCACACCTCCATTACCTAGAACTATCTGGCCTAATTGAAAGATGGTGGCTGATGAAGACTTGGTTATGACATCAGTTGGGAGACAATACCCTGCAAGGATGGGATTCTGTTTTACATGATGTGGTATATGCTTCAAATCAGACACCATTATATCTCCCCCACACTCAGCCTACACAGGTCTGGGAATTATAAAGTAGAAGTGGGAGTGTTTCTGAACTAGTTTCCTAAGGCTGCTATAACAATGTACCACAAACTGGGTGGCTTAAAACAACAGAAACTTCCTCTGTCATGTTGTTGGAATTCATAACTTGGAAATCAAGGGCCACATTCCCCCTGGGGGCTTTAGGGGAAAATCATTTGTTTTTGCCTCTTTCCGCTTTCTGATGCCTGTTAGCATTTTTTTCTTTTTCTTTTTCTTTTTTTTTTTTTTAAGACAGGGTCTGGTTCAGTCCCCATCCTGTAGTGTAGTGGCATGATCTTGGCTTACAGCAGTCTCCATCTCCTGGGCTCAAGTGATCCTCTAACCTCAGCCTCCTGAGTAGCTGGGACCACAGATGTGCACCACCATGCCCAGCTAATTTTTGTATTTTTTGTACAGACTGAGTCTTGCCACGTTGCCCAGGCTGGTCTCAAACTCTTGAGCTCACGTGATCCACTCACCTCCACCTCCCAAAGTGCTGAGATTACAGGTGTGAGCCACTGCACCTGGCTGTTAGTATTTCTTGACTTGTGGATGCATCATTATAATCTCTGCCTCCATATCACATTGCCTTCTCCTCTTCCCTCTCTATCTCCTCTGCATGTCTTTTATAAGGACACTTGTCAGTAAATTTAGGGCCCACTGAGATTTTCTCAAATAAGGTAATACCCACAGGTTCCAGGGATTAGAACAAAGCATATCTTTTTGAAAGCTACCATTCAATTCACTATAGCTACACACTGGAATTGTGGGGCAACTTTGAAAAAAAAACAAACAAGAGAGATTCTTTGATTTCACCATAGGCATTTTGACTCAGTGTTTTTAAAGATGAGGTCTAGGAGTCTGTATTAATTCCTCGGGTGATTCTTGTACAGTAGTCTGTACACCTATACACCTGCATTTAAGAACCACATCTATTGCATGCACCAACACCAATCCTTGAATTTTACACTGTCAGTATCACCACTTGCTAGCTGCATTACCCTCAATAAATTATTTAACCATTTTGAGCCTCATTTTCATCTGTAAATTTGAGATAAAAGAAATACTTTCTTCAGAGGGTTTTTGTGAAAATTAAATGCATGCCAAGTGCTTAGAACAGTGCCTGGCACATAGTAAGTATACTACTCAGTTAAGTGTTTGCTACAGTGATAATAATTATTATTACCATTGTCATTACCCAGTGATGTAAGAGCTGGTTCCTCTGCCAGGGGTTCCATCTCCCTGTATTTGGGGGCCTTTCCCTACCACTTCTCAGTATCAGGAGGCCAGGGTCCTCTCTCAACTCTAGCAGGAATAGTTGCTAGTCACCACAGGCTTTCTCCTTACTAACTTTCAATTCCTGTACCTGAGAATTTTGACCATCACGGAATGCCATTTTCAAATTATTTTTTTATCAGTTTTTTTTAGATAAGGTAGTCTGAGTTACAACTCACAGATTCAAAGAAAGATATATATTGGTTTGATTTTCCAGGCTGCCACTAAATACTATGTACCTCACATATAATAAGTACATATTTTTATGATGGCATTATAAGATGTTATCTTGTGACTATATATAATAAGACTATTATAAGTATGGCTATTCAGTAATAACCATTTATTGAGCTCTGTGTGTGTATGTGTGTGTGTGTGTGTGGGTGGGTGGGTAGGTGTGGGTGTGTGCATGCCAGATGTTATGCTAGATCAGAGGTTGACCAACTGTGACCTCTGGGTCAAATGTATCCCATGGCCTGCTTTTGAAGATAAAGTATTATTGAAACACAGCCACTTCTATTTGCTTACATATTGGTTGCTTTTACACTATAACCACAGAGTTGAGTAGTTGTAACTACTCATCTGGATCTTTACAGAAAGTGTAGGCAGACCCCTTTGCTAGATGCTTAGGTTACACAGATGCAAAAAGATCATTGCGCCTGCTCTCAAAGAGTTTACAGACTAGGGTGAGGGATATAAAAGAAAACAAAAACCCAGTAGAGTGGAGACATTTTTCAACTAATTGTGTAAACCATGTGAATGAGATTACAAAGCAGGAAATGATTAGTTCTTTCTATGAAAGTTGCTAAAACATCCCTGAATAAGAGACAAAATTTGAGTATCTTACTGTCTAAGATTTTGCTCAGTGGACAGAAAAAGGTATCTCAGATGAGGATTCAGTATGAGCAAAGGAGGAAGGAAAGGAAGTAGAAAGTGTGGGAATCACTCATTAAGTTGCCCATTGTGGTATAGCATCTGTGTGTGTGGGGACAGAAGGAGTAATTGAGGCTAGTGGTGGGTGGGTCCTAGAATGAAATCAAAACAAAACTCTAATTCTGACACGGGAATCCCCTTTCCATCTTATTGTAGCCTTCATCAGAGCTGCTGCAGCTGGCAGGCTGACTTACTCTTTTACAATGGATACAGTTATCTTTAGCCATGTAAGGATGAGGAGAATAGTGGGTGTGGAGTCGGTCATTGTGACATTAGCCTCCTAATTTATGTTTGTGCAAAGATGTTTTTGTGGAAACGTTATGTTTTATGATTGGGAAACTATGAAAACTCCTTCCTTGGAATTGCTTACCATTCATAACAGGAACCTTATTTTCCAAAGCACAGTGTGAACAACACAACAGAGAAAATTCAAAGATAAAGAAATGTCTTGAGGCCCCTTGCATAGTCATAAATAATGATGAGTAAATAAAATTTGGATACAAGATGGGAAAGCCAATCATTTTTGTAGAAAGAGATATTCCAAGGAGAGGTTTTTCCACTGGGAAAGCTGTGCAAATGGTCCCTCACTTTGGACATAAGAAATGCTCTCCTTTTCAGCATTCTTTTGTTCTTGAAATCTGTCTTCTCGATTGCCCCTTCCTTAAATTCTGGACTCAGATTGGGCATGGATTTGAGCTCCATGATGTTCTGTAGGGAGAAAAAAAGTAAAGTGGGAAGTACCTTGGGAAAAGTTGGGCAAAACTCTACTGGGGTTATAGAAACATAAACATAAATACTCCATAATGATTCACAAAGTTTTGGGATACTGTATTTGATCAGTTCTTCAGATGATTTCTAATTGTTACAAACTGATCTTGAATACAGTATCATTTTATTAATAAAGAATTGCAGAACTTGGTCTATGCCACTACCTGACTTTGTGGCTTTTGACAAGTTCCTTTCTGGATATCAGTTTTTTTATCTGTAAAATAAGGATGCTAGGAAAAGTGGTTTGGAAAGGTGGAAGTGCAGTGAATTTGAAGTTAAGAGTTTGTGTTTCTCAAAACAACTCCAATTCAATTGCTTCTAACTAGCTTCTTATTTACTTCGTGATCTTGGACAAATGGCCCCTCTAAACCACAGTCCCTTATTGGGAGAATAATACATCGAAATTTTATGAAGCTACTGAGAACATTAAATTAAGTAAAGAAGAATTATAGACCACTCAAGAAAGATTTTATATGCCTAGTGTTTGCAAAAGAGCAAGAAGACTTAGGGACATGCAGATGATGACTTCTAAAGGTGTTGAATCAATGTCTTTAATATATGCCAAAAGCCTTAAACACAGTGATAACTTTAACACAATAATCTCACTCTTGGAATTCTTTCTTAACAAAATAAAACGGTATTTATGATTATTCATGATAGCAAAAATTATAATCTGATTTTTTAAGTAATGATTAAATAAGTTGCCTCTTTGTAGATCATGGAGTTATTAATTATTATGATTCTACAGCCCCTGGTGGAGTCTCACTCAACTTGTCTTTAAAATAACAATAAGAGCTTATAAAATGTGGGTAAATATCATGCCATTGATATGTGGCTTGTTTTTTCAAGCACAAAAATATAAACATTTGTCGTCTTGTGCCAGGAGCGGGTGCGGATCACAACATTGAATATAACTATTGACACAATTCATTGCCAGAATCTGTGATAATTTTCCACACATTTTCTTGTCTATGGAGTTTGAATGAGAAAATCCATGAATGGCCTACCAATGCATCGCCCAAGAAGATTGAACAATCCTGGACTCGTGGGACAAGGTGGGATAATATTGTATTTCTCTCTCATTGTCTACTGTCTGGCTCAGTCACTGAAGACCTTTACTCATCAGAAAACCAGGTAGTCATGTTTCTACTAGGTAAGTGCTATATGGTGAGGAAGCCATAGAAGTTTTCCTTTCCATCCTGTTCCCGATCCATCTTTTACGATCATTTTGCAGGGTGCTCTGCTTTTTGTTTCCAGACATGATTCTGCAGCCTGCTTCCAGAAAGCACAGCAGGAGGTTGTTAAGTGGTGGTGATACTGGCGTGAGGGTGAGGTGGTTACCACTGTGCTTTTGCCTTCTAGGGGTAGAGTTCTCCTGAGCAAAGTACTATAGAGAAGACAACAACTAGTACACAGCCATTCTGATCATAGCACAAGCTGTGCAGCTTAGAGTTGCAGGGAACCACACGATGGAGGTAGGAAAGATTGCACTGTGGGCCAGAGAACCATCCTGAGGAAATGCCTGCTAGGCACGGGCAAGCAGCTGTGCAAATGAACGGCACTTTAGTTACGCTTTAAAGTGAAGATGATGGAAATGAAAGGCAGAGAACAGAGATCAAAATAAAAATAATTAAAACTGTCTTTGCCTAGAAATAGTCTTCCGCACATCATGCCAAAGCCCAGTTAAATTCCAAAGAAACAAATAAAAATACATACTCCAAGACTCTGGACCATTTTTTTAAAAACACATGTATAAATAAAAACTTGACAAGGATCACAACAATACAATTAATTACTCAGTGATTAGTTAGGAAATGGTTTGGCTACCTAAAAGAGGAGGTCCAAATAGTGATGGCTTAAAGAAGATAAGTTTTGTTTTTCTCACATGTAAAAGAAATCTGATGTTATGGTTTGGTTGTGTCCTCAACCAAATCTCATTTTGAATTGTAGCTCCCATAATTCCCACGTATTGAGGGAGGGATCTAGTGGGAGATAATTGAATTATGGGGTCAGTTTCCCCTATGCTTTTCTCTTGGTAGGGAATATGTCTCATGAGAGCTGATGGTTTTATAAGGGGAAACCCTTTTCACATGGTTCTCATTTATCTCCTTTGCTGCGATGTAACACGTGACTTTTTCCTTCCACCATGATTGGAGACCTCCCCAGCCAGGTGTAACTGTGAGTCCATTAAACCTCTTTTTCTTTATAAATTACCCAGTCTCCAGTATGTCTTTATCAGCAGTGTGAAAACGGACTAATACGTCTGGAGAGGCAATTCTGAGCTCCAAAGGCAGCCCTTGTGTCATTCAAGGGAGCAACTTCCTTCTAGCTTTCCCCTCTGACATTCTCAAGGTGATCCTCTCAAGATGGCTGCCAAGACTCCAGCCACTGTGTCCAGGCAGGAAAACAAGAAGAGGCAAAAGGAACACATGATCAAAGGTGATTCTCTCCCTGTTAAGGGCCTTTCTGAGAAGCCTGCATTTAGTAACTTCCACCTAAAATTAATTCATTGGCCAGGACCATGATACATGGCCGTTCTCTCTGCAGGATAGTTTGGGAAATATGGTTTTGGCAGGGAATATTTATATACCCAACTAAATCAGAGTTAGTAACAAAGAGAGAATAAATATTGAGTCAGCAACTGGCAATATCTGCCACATCTATAAATCTACAGAAGTCAGACTGACATTTGGCTTCTACTTTTGGGTGTAAAATAATATCAGTGCATCGGACAATGTCTCTAGATTTTTAAGAGGAAAAATGTAACCTATACTTTCATACATAGTGAAGTCATAATTTATATGAGAAGCTACAAAATAAAATTTCCAATATACAAGGGGTTAGAAAATACACTATGTGCACTTCTTTTAAAAAAAATCCCAAATGGGCCGGGTGCGGTGCTCATGCCCGTAATCCCAGCAATGGGAGCCTGAGGCTGGCCGATCACAAGGTCAGGAGATCGAGACCATCCTGGCTAACACGGTGAAACCCCATCTCTACTAAAAATACAAAAAAAAAAAAAATTAACCAGGCATGGTGGCAGGCACCTGTAGTCCCAGCTACTCAGGAGGCTGAGGCAGGAGAATGGCGTGAACCCAGGAGGCAGAGCCTGCAGTGAGCCGAGATTGCATCACTGCACTCCAGCCTGGGTGACAGAGCAAGACTGCGTCTCAAAAAACAAAAAACAAACAAAAAAACTTGTGACAGGTGACTGAGAGATGAGTCAAAAGTAAAAACTTCATCATGAGTTAAATATAATAGAAATCACTGGAGGTAAGAACTGCACTCATTTAAACAGGGAGTTGATTAAGAAATTATTTTGAACAACTCCTCTGAGTACAATTAGAATAAGTGAAATGTCTAATTAGATACCTCAATGAACTGTGAACAATATTTATGTAAAAGTATCAATTAACAAAGATGATTCAAGAAGATGTAGAAAGCATCAGGATCTATATCCTACGGAAAAAGAAAAAATAAACAAAAATAAACAAAAAAGGCTGAAAAGCCAAATGATTTCATTGATGAGTTTCCTACAAACTTTTAAAGAAAATATAATGCTTATGATGCTAATTAAAAGTTTTGTACATACAGGCCAGGCACGGTGGCTCACGCCTGTAATCCCAGCACTTTGGGAGGCCGAGGTGGGCAGATCACCTGAGGTCAGGAGTTCGATACCAGCCTGAACAACATGGAGAAACTCTGTCTCTACTAAAAATACAAAATAAGCCAGGCATGGCGGTTCATGCCTGTAATCCCAGCTACTAGGGAGGCTGAGGCAGGAGAATCGCTTGAACACGGGAGGTGGAGATTGTGGTGAGCTGAGATCGCACCATTACACTCTAGCCTGGGCAACAAGAGCAAAACTCCATCTTAAAACAAAAAATTGTACATACAAAAAGTGGAAAATTTCCCAGTTGATTCATAAAGTGTCATGAATCTGATGCCCAAAATTGACAAAAAAAATACTGTGGTAAAAGAAAACTCTAAACCGTCTTCTCATAAATATGGGAGGGAATGTATATATGAAGTATTAGACAGTTTAATTCTTTAATACAATTCTACTTGGACGAAGGAATATCTAAGTAAAAAATGCAAATTTTTTATAATTATGAATCCAATAATATATGAGATAAAAAAGAAATCTTTTGATCATTAAATGAGTGACCAAAACCTATTGAATAAATTATAATGTGCATCTCTGTGAAAATCTAAAACACTAATAACAGAAGACTTTTCTTAACATGGTAAAAATAACTATCATAAACCAAAGATAACACTTAAAATATCAGAATATTTGACAAAAACTAAAATCAAAAGAAATATGTTGCTATCACCACTATTATTATTCATTGCAAGTTCTAATCCTAATGGAACAGGAGTAAAAGACATGGAACAGGTATAAAAGGCAGATACTTTAAAAAGGAAGATAGAGGCCAGGCACGGTGGCTCACGCCTATAATCCCAGCACTTTTTGGGAGGCCGAGGCATGCGTATCATGTGGTCAAGAGATCGAGACCATCCTGGCCAACGTGATGAAATCCCGTCTCTACCAAAAATACAAAACTTAGCTGGGTGTGGTGACATGCACCTGTAGTCCCAGCTACTTGGGAGGCTGAGGCAGGAGAATTGCTTGAACCTGGGAAGTGGAGGTTGCAGTGAGCCGAGATCATGCCAGTGCACTCCAGCCTGGGTGACAGAGCGAGACTCCATCTCAAAAAAAAAAAAAAAAAGAAAAAAAGGAAGATAGAATATTATTGTTATTTATAGATGATTTGATACTTTAAAAAGAATCAATTGAAAAATAATTAGTGGTTTAAAAATTTGAGACAATATAAATAAGCAAGATTCCTTTATAGATATCTAATAACCTGAAGACATGAAAAATATATCAACTGTAATATATATAAAATATATAAATATGTAAGTATGTATAATGGATACATAATAATGTATCAGGTATAATATCCATATATCCGCGTAACTATATGTACTATCCCAATATTTTATATATATTATAAAATACTAGTCATAAAATACTAGTCATGGACTAAGAGAGGCATAAAAGATTTTAATAAACTGAGAGCTTCTTCTGGAGAGGGTGGGGCCTAGAATAAACATTTTTAAAAAGTATTTCTTTACAAATCAATGCATAGAGTTAATATAAATAAGCTTCAAATTCAAATGAACAGGCTGTGTGTAGTGGCTCATGCCTGTGGTCCCAGCATTTTGGGAGGCTGAGGCAAGAGGATCTCTTGAGGCTAAGAGTTTGAGACCAGCCTGGGCAATATGGTAAAACCCCGTCTCTCCTAAAAAAATACAAAAATTAGCTAGATGTGGTGGTGCATGCCTGTAATCCCAGCAACTTGAGAGGCTGAGGCATGGGAATCACTTGTACCCAGTAGGTAGAAAGTGCAGTGAGCTGAGATCATGCCACTACCCTCCAGCCTGGGGGACAGAGCTAGACTCTGTTTGAAAACAAAACACAGCAAAACAAAACCAAAACCGAATATAGGAGTGGAATTGAAGTGTGCTTCCTCTTTTATCTTGCTTTTTCTCACCTAACACCTCCCTCTCTAGCCTTGAGTTTATAAAATTCACATTTGTTACAAGTGTTTCCCTTTGCTGGGCCACCAATCTGGTTTGGCTGGGTTGTGAGGGGCAGAGTGGACACTGTCAAGAATGACTCCTCTCCTTTTAGGCGAGAGAAGAGACAATGTTCCCTCATGTAGCTAATTCTGTGTGCCAGCTGATTACAATGCCAGACAATAGTTGCCTTCCAATACAAGGGTGATAAATGTAGGCTAAATGGGAAGGGGAGTCATATTTTCTTGTTCACCACTGATTCCTCAGCACACAGAAGAGTAATTGGCACATAATAAGCATTCAATATATATGTGTTTAAGAAAGGTTTTTGCTGGCTTGTGATAGCTTTAATATTTTCTCAGATTATTTGCCTGATACGTAATGATGGTTAATCCACAAATTAGTTAATCCATTGCAGATGATTGAGAGTTGATTATGCATGCAAAGCACAACCACTAAGAAAACAAAATAAAGACTATGCAGAGGAAAAAAGATCAAAGCAGAGGAAGTAATATATCAAAATGATATCTGTGGATGAGTTTAAATGATGGGGCACGTCTGCATTTTCTAAAATATTTAACAAACATGCATTAATTTTATAATAAAAAAGCAGCTTTTATTTTAAGTATTTTGAGATGTGTTTGCACTTTTGGGTGGATTTCAGATTTTGCTTACATGATGTCGTAAAGCTCAGTTGATATGGTGGTTTCTTGGACAGCCAACAGATCTAATAACAAAGCATAAAAGCAAAACAAACAAACAAACAAACAAATCCCTAAATATCCAGATTTGGAATTTATCTTGAAATGACTGAAATTTTTACTTTATAATTGATTTATTCTCACACTGAAATAGTAGAGAGACCGTCTCTGCATGACATTGTCTTCTAATACTATAGATAATAGGAATAAGAGGTATACTTAAAAGATGAACAGGAAATAATGATGGCCAATCATCAATTGCTACCCCCGCTCATACTTCTTCTGAACCTAACTTATGTTGCTAGTAGAGAATTTATCCTCACTGTTTTATGATGACTCCCCCTCCCCATTGGTGAGCCTGTAAATTACCTGAGAGCAGAAATCATGCCTTGCTCATACACCCCACTTCTGGAATAAGTTAGGCCCCTCTGTCATGCTCTCTCATGATCCCCTGGGCTGCTCTTTCTGGAGCACTCTCATAATTGTAAGGAGTGTGTTTAGCCTGCACTCTTCTGACTTTCTCTGGAAGGGTCTCTGTTAGAGTAAAAATTCTGGTTTCTTATTCCATCCCGGCTTTTTGTTCTCTTAACCAACTGAGCTTAGCCAGAGGTGTGGCCCAGCTGATTGGTAGGGGCCATCCTGAGTTGGCTGCTGGTCAGATAGGAGAAGGTGAAAGTGGGCACAGATTGCTTGGCAATGGGTGCTATTGGCAGAGAATCTTAATGATGTTTGGCTCTGTCTTTCTGCAGGGACTATAAGTCAGATGATTAAATTAGTCCCCTGTGAAGGAGGCCTATAGTTTTGTGGAAAAAATTCAGTGCAGGGGCACACTGTAAAGCCCTCTTGGGTAAGTAAGCCACATGCTCCAAACAGTTTTATCAGTCATAAAGCTGGTGTGCTTATTTCTTTTTCTTTCCTTTCTTTTCTTTTCTTTTCGTTTCTTTTCTTCTTTCTTTCCTTTTCTTTTTTGAGACAGGGTCTCATTTTGTTATCCAGGGTGGAGTGCAGTAGTGCAAACACGGCTGACTACAACCTTGACCTCTTGGGTCCAAGTGATCCTCCCACCTCAGCCCCACAAGTAGCTGGGACTACAAGCAAGCACCACCATGCCCAGCTAATTTTTGTATGTTTGTAGAGATGGGGTTTTGCCATGTTACCCAGGCTGGTCTCAAACCCCTGGGCTCAACTGATCCACCTGCCTCTGCCTCCCAAACTGCTGAGATTAGAGGTGTGAACCACCATGCCGGGCCTGGTGTTTTGATTTATACCATTCTGACTCCCGTGTCTCTCTCAGGTGATCCAGAACTTGAGTGAGGAAGAGAATGATATAATGACATGATTTTTTTAAATGTTAAATTGTTTTGAATTGAGTATCTATATTGCCTGCTAGACTGGAAGCTCAATGAAAGCAGGGATCTTCTATCTGTTTCATCATTGCTTCCCCAGGGCCTATCATTGTGCCTAGCATATTATAGGCCATCAATAAATATTTGTAGTATGAACAAATAAATTTATCTTTTGATTATCACTTTTTAGTATAGTCCCTGACATAGAAGTAGGGCTTAGTAAATACTGGTTTGAATTGGAGCTGAGGTTTCAGATGGGGGTGGCATCAGGAATCACATTCTGGTTCATTCTTCTTGGTTCTTTGACCCAGCCCTCCCTATTCCTGGGTGAGTGCTAATAGCCCCTAAGCCCACCTGTACTTGTTCACGTTGCTTCTCTTTACCACCTCAGCACAGTGCATAAGGGGAGGGGGGAGTATAGTCAGTGGGAACCTATCAATTTCCTACTTGCATGCCTCATCTCCAGCCCTGTGGCAGAACATTTATTTTTTATTAAAAAAGACAAAAGCTGGGATAAAAGAGGAAATGAGGGCATTTAATCATAATAGTAATAGGACTTAGACTCTGTTCCACCTCCTCAGTAGCACAAAGAACCTATATGTAGAGTCTCCAATCACCCTGTCCAGGCACCAGTCCACCTCCCAGATCCCTGGGCTCACTTTGGGCTGTGCCTTCTCCTGAACTCCACCTATATTCTTAATTAAGAACAGAACATTTTCTTCATTTCCACTACACAGAAGAGTGACATTATGTGCAGAACATCTGTAAATCTTAAGTGTGGGCTCAGACAGTACCACTTTCCCACACATAAATCTTCATGTGAGCTTAGGTCAATCGATACTTGCCTTCATAGGTGACTCTGGGGTCAAGCACATGTCCTTTAGACTATAAGGTCAGGACCTTCTTTCCAATGGGAAAAAGTCCACAATTTCAGAGAGCTGAACAATGGCCCCAGGTCATAGCACTTGTCTGTCTTTTTCCTCCTGCAGTGCTCTGGCCTGGATGACTGGAAGCCCATTAAATCAGCTGGAGTCTCAGACTTTCAGTCTGAAGGTGTGGCACAATCACCTACTCAGGGCTAATATTCTTCCTCAACATGTGCACTCCAGCCTACAATTTCCCTCTTCTGTGGGCAAGGAGATAACAATGTCTTGGAGATCAGTCACTCCATCTTCACACAGCTTCTGTCAAATGATGCCCAACCATGTGCAGATGGCCAAAGCACACCTGGTGCTTCCATATGATAGAATGTAATGCAGCTATTGAAGATCGTATCTTAAAAATTATTTAACCATCTGGGAAAATGTTGATGATAGATTATTAAATGAAGAAGAACAAATTATTATACTGTAATATAATATAGCTAGATAGATGATAGGTAGATAGATGATAAATGGATCAAGCATGAAGGATGATGAGTGCCTCAAAACACTGAAGAGCTCTTCAAAACACTCAATCTCAAACCGAGGAACTATGTTTCCATAACTCTGTTTTGCCCTATGCTATATAGAAAGACAAGCAGACAGAGTGTATTTCTAGGAGGAAACAATTACACCTATTATTCAAATGCAAACATGTAGAAAATGCAGAGCATGGTGTAACACCAGAGTTCCCTTTCAGTCTGTTCACTGAGTCACCAGTGGTCACCGGGGGTCCTTCTTCTTCTGCTCTCTCTCCCTCTTTGCTTCCTCTCTATCTCTATGGTTTTCCCATCCCTTTACACATTTCTGCAGCATGTTAACATCACTCTGGCCTTAACTGAGCTTTGCAATTCTCAACAGAAGCAGGCTTAAGGCTTCTGGGGGTTACAAAGTGAGGCTTTTTTTTTTTTGAGACGGAGTCTGGCTCTGTCACCCAGGCTGTAGTGCAGTGGCACAATCTCAGCTCACTGCAAGCTCTGAGAGTGAGGCATTTTTGAGGTGAACTCCTCTTGCTAATATTTAGCTCATCACGTATAATTTATGGGGTCATTTATAGTAATGAACACCCTATCAGGGGTAAGAGGGACAGAAAACCCCATTGGGTTTCACTGGATTTGCCATATAGTTAGGCAGACATATCATGAAACGTGCTGACCTAGAAGAGAAGATACTCAGTTTTTGTGGAAAGCAGAAGAGTTACCCAGTCATAATCATGGCTAAACTTAAAAGCTGCTTGTTTCTATGTTTTAAACTGTACTTTTCTCTAAATCATCACGCTATATTCCTTAAAAAAAAAAAAAAAGGTAACTACATCCACTGTTTGCACTGCTTCTTGAGAAAGTTTGAAAAATAAACTCTAGTAAGTAAGCTGGAGCCATGGAATTTCTGATTGAGGTTGGAGTTACTGGAACCAAAAACAATGTGAAAGGCAAAGTCTAACAATAAAGGCAGTGAGAACCAAATAGATCGCAGCAAAGTGACCTCTCTAAGGTTAGATCAGAGGATGCATGTTGCAGAACAAGGGGAATAAAATAGATAGCTATGATAGGGCTTGACTCTGGAGGTCTGAGGAAGCTTGATTTGATGCTGAAGCCCATTGGAAAGGCAAACCTTAGAGTTGAGGCTACAGGGCCTCCCCTCCTGCCCTCAGCTCTTATTCTACCCCAACTTCTGCTCCTGGCTCATCTCTCTCTCTCCTTTCCAGGTGGGGAGCTCAGCTGTTCTGAAAAACAAAATAGGAAGTCACTTATATGCCCTGGAGCCCTGCTTTTGTAATTCTGATACAGGGCATTAGACCTAATTTAATTTGAAAATAATATAGTAAGATGAAAGGAAATCCCATTTGAGCTTCTCATTTTAAAAAGAGTTCAAAAAAAGATAAAGTGAGCCTGAGAACCTCAAAGAAGGCCCTCTGGTCAATAGAGGCAGACAGGCCAGATGTTTTTCCCGTCTGTGTCTTGTCCCCTCTGACATGGGGCTAGCTGAGGGAGACAGGCACACAACAGAAGAGCAGGCTAGCTTGCTAATACTGCCCTCTTCTTTAGCTCAGGGAAATGTCATAACATCTAAGATCTTACTTTCCCTCTGGGTTTGAGGGGAAAATATCTATAGTCCTCTTGAACTCATTTCATGGAAGGAACTTTGTTACTGTGCAAAATTTCACCGAAGATTAATTGAACTTGACATCCTGAATGTCTTTTGCATAATGTACTAAGGTGGAGTTTTTAAAAAAAATGTCAGTATCTGATCCTTGGTGTGTGGTTTTTAGATGTCCAAAGTATTCCCACTTCTCAAATTTCCTTTAAGAAGCTGGAATGCAATGCATTTCTGGGTTTTCTTTATTTCGGTTGAATCCCCATCTTGCTATAGCAGTACTAAATATACTTCAAATCAACAATTCATCACAATAAAAAAAAATTACTGAGTGATATCCAGAGTGGTTGGCCTCCGTTCAACACCAACTATTCTCTAGTTTACGGGAAATTAGGATCACAGGCCAGCTTTACATTAACTGGAAAGTGTACGCTACCATCTTGTGGACAAAATATCAATAACACTGAAATATACTCAAGGCAACTTACCATCTCTTTTGTATTACAGCAAACATTTATTTTGTCCTGGGTTCCCACATGCACTCATGGTGACCGTTCCATGCCATTCAGAACTTTGTCACTGAATTATCTTTGTTAACAAATTGGGTACAGTTCAACATGAAGAAAAGGGAGCTTACTGAGAAAATTGTGGAACCCAAATAGCAGAGACCTGGATCCTCATGTAACCTTAGCTTTTGATTCCTGCCTCTTCAGTTTCCACTTTTCTAAATGCAAAATACAAGTGTTGATTCTGGTCATCTTATACTGAACACATGGATTTTTGGTTGGTGTTGACAAGGTTAGATTTGTACAATATCCCGAGGAGTTGAATGTTATGATCCCAAGAGACATTAATTTATTAACCAGTTGTTCTTTAACTGATATAAAAATTCATTACTCTTCTCCTGGATGGTTTTCACATGAACACACAGGTGCATATCTCACATGCTATGGTACTAAACAATGACATCAGAGGATGCAGAAGGATGGTGGTGTCATCATAGCTGTATGACATAAAAGTTATAGGATCACAGCATCTTAGGGTAGGCAAGGACCATCAAGTTCATTAAATTCACTTACATTTCTAATGTTTGAATCACTTGCATAATGTCCAGTTGCTTGTTGAATCTCTTCTTTTAGAATATAAGAAAGTACTTGAAAAGGGAACCATGTAAAGACAGGAAAATAGGCAATTTCTAGTCCAAATTTCTAAGGATGCTTTTTTTTTTTTTTTTTTTTTCTAGTAGAGATTATGACAATTAGTAACTAGAGAATCTCTAAGGAGGAATCTGTAAATATCAGTCTCCTACCCTTGATGTTGTGGTTCTAGTCTATTTACAGTATGCCAAATAGCTTCTTGCTCACTGGAGCTCAGAAGGCCTTCTAAAGTTAGAACTTTCCAGTGTTAAAAGTTTCTACTACAAGCTAAGGGTCTGTTCTATTCCCTCAGCTCTTCCTTTAAGCCATCATATCTAAGTTAGAAACATGTGCAAGTATGTGTGTTTGTGTGTTTGTCTCTATGTCCATATGCTTGTGTGTGTGTCTGTGTGTTCTTGGTATTTTTCTTACTTGTAGGAAAATGATGACCCCTCCCACCTCCAATTTGGTACCAGTGACAAAGCATCATTTAAGAGGGCCACACACTGTTCATTTTTGTTATGAGCAAAAAAATATAACTGGTTTTACACAGTTTTCCTTCCTGTTAAAAAAAGGAGCAAGCTATATCTTCTCTACCTCCAACAGACATATTTTGACAATTATGACACCACCATCTTTCATTAGCTTACTAATCTAAATATACGTTTCTATTACAACATTGCATACATAGCAGAGAGCCAATTTCAAAAGAAGTATGTTCACTTCCACTTAACTATTAATGCTGAAGCACTGAGTTTTGCAAATAGAAAAGCCCTAAAGCTACAATAAGATGATGATAATGATGACAATAACAGTAACAGAGACAATACAACACTTAGACAGGCATTCGTTCCCAGTACTGGGTCTGAGGAGGACAGGTGAGAAATAGAAATATAACTGACCGCACGTAAGTGACTGGACCACGGCTTCCAGACCAATTCTACTTGCCTTTGTATTTCAAGGTTCTTGACCCTCCTTTTTGGGGGTATATTATGGGTTGGTTTTTTTTTTTTTCATTATATCTTGTGGCAAATGTATAAATGTGGTCTCTGAAGAGAGACCATCATTTTAAAAGGTCTGAGAAGCTTTAAAAAAGCTGTGACCCCACCCAAATCTCAATTGAATTGTATCTCCCAGAATTTCCCACGTGTTGTGGGAGGGACCCAGGGAAAGGTAATTGAATTATGAGGGCCCGTCTTTCCTGTGCTATTATAGTGATAGTGAATAAGTCTCATGAGATCTGATGGGTTTATCAGGGGTTCCTGCTTTTCCTCTTCCTCATTTTCTCTTGCTGCTGCCATATAAGAAGTGTCTTTTGCCTCCTGCCGGGATTCTGAGGCCTCCCCAGCCACGTGGAACTGTAAGTTCAATTAAACCTCTTTTTTCCCCTGTCAAGTATGTCTTTATCAGCAGCGTGAAAATGGACTAATGCAAGCTGGATAGAAACTCTGCCTTGATTAGCTATGAAACCACCAGTGCCAAAGCACCTTAAAACCAATAAGAAAATTACCTAAATCCAATGAGGAGAAGGAACCTTTCATATCCCACTGTTTCCCACAATCTGGACACAGTATTTTCAGTTTACATACATTTTTATGTGAGTGATGGATTGTTGAATGCTAATACTAGCATTTTATCATAACATTATCAATGTTCTGTTTTGAAGAAGACTTCATGCATTCTTAGAGTTTTAGGGTAATTTAAAATTATTATTGTCTCCAGATGAACTTATCTCCAAATGAGTAGTGGAACTCAATGAGAAAATAAGGCTCAGTGTCTAGAACGTCTCTACACAGTCAACCTTTTAAGTACTTCTTTGTTCTATATTTGAGAAATATGGGTAATAGACATAAAAGATAATCTGAGAGTAAAGGCATTATATAAATTCCAAGAAAAGTTTAATAATAAGAAGAATGATATGATTTACTGAATTTCTATGACATACCAGGTAGTCTGCCAATACTTTTCTCTATCCTGTCTGCAGTCTTTACTGTAGACTGACCATCACCATTTCAAGCTTGGTATGCTTAAGTGGTTCACCCAAGTCACACAGTTAGAAGTACTAGATTTGGAACTCAGAGTTTATACCCTGCTTATGCCATATTGTGGTCCGTATGTAAAGATTGTAGTGTGTCCTGGGTGAGTTTTGATAGGAGGACAAATTTATAGATTTTATAAAGCAAAATACCCACCTACAAGGTATCCAAATTAGTGTTTTGGCTATTTAAGATTGTAACTTGGGAGAGAAGTTGAAGCTGGTGATACAAATTTTGGGGTCACCTGCATAGATGCCAGAGCTACAGATTAGAACGGAGATCATGGCGGGAAGACATAGGAAGAATGGAACACAAACCAATATTCTAAAGAATGCTAACAGGTAAGTGGGTGGGATAAAAGAATGAGCCTCTGATCCACAAGAAAGCCAAGAAACAAGATATGGGTAGTATCCTTATCTACTACTTACAGATCAGGAACCTGCAATACAAAGACAGAAGTGACTTGTTCAAGGTCACACATCAAATCAGCATCCAACCTGGGACCATAAACCAGGGTTCATGTCCACCAACCCATTGCTTTTTGCCCCACAACTTTAAAATACAGCCCTTTTGTCTTTCCTAAGCCCATTATTTTCTCCCCAGCAGGTGAGAATAGACACATTCTGAAGATAGCACTCCAAACCAGCCTGGGCTTCCAACTCTGTTGATCCGACAGCTTCCTGGTTCCCTTCTGAAATGAGCCCAAGTTAAGTATTGGGGTACATGGAGGGCAGGAAGGTGGCGAGTGGGGAGAAGCAGGAGTAAGCATTAGTTTTCTCATTTAATCAACTGCATTCAACAGAACTAATGCCATAAGCAACTTACTAAAGGCCAGTAATACATCCCTTAGGAAATACTTGGGGCCCAATTTTTTGGCCCATTAGTGACCACAAGAACAGACTCATAAATCTAGGTCTGTCAAAGCCAGAAGAAAAATGTGTATAATTGGAAAAAGGTTGAAAACAATCCTTGATAATAAATCACACTTATTCAGCTCTTTTGTCCTTCCAATTCTTCAGCTAGCATCACATTTCACAAAGGAGACATGGAGAAGAGGCAAACACTGAAAGGGAACCTTTACTTATTAGACACCAGAGGGAGGCCTCCGAGATCAGTGGAATCAGCTGTTTACGTAGATTCCACTAACTCAAAGGGTGTGTAATGCCAAGAGGAGGCTGCTTGCTTCCCTCATGGTCCAGAACAGGGCCCCACAGTTTGACCCTTATCTATAGGAAAGTTGGCAGAAGGAGCTTAACAAAATCTCTTCTAATTAGGCGTTCTGATAATCTTCTAAATTCGCTCGTGCAAAAGCCAGCTACCTACCTCATCTCCTTGGACTGCCTGGAGTTATAATCTTCTCTGACATTTATTGGATCTTCCTCCCTGGGAGATAGCTGCTCAGTAAAAGGAAGATGAAATGGAGCACCCCTGCTTACCAAGCGCATTTAACACACATTAGCGTCTTGTGTGGATGGAAACCAGCTGGAATAATTTTGTCAGGAAGTGCCAAGCTTTAGTCTGTTGTAGAGCTTGAAGTGGATTCTCCCTGCTTGCTGGGATGAGGCCTTTGGATGTTAGTTTATGCCACTGCCAGTGATGTGTGAATTCGGTCACTCAGTCTTCATCCACAAAGACATTGTGAGCCTCATACTTTTAAACTCAAGACTCCTAGGGGAGGGACAGGCACCGATGCAGCTTGACATCCCTGTGAAGAGGTTCTCTTCATAGTCCTTCACCTGTAGCTCAATTTATCTACTCATCTACCACATACAGTAGTTTTGCCTGCCATTTCTCATGTGGACACATGTCCAACATGAGCTGGCAAGTCCATCTACGTGTGTGATACAGTGCAGGCCAGGAAAAGACTTTGCTCCCAAGATGCACGTTCTCTAGAAGTGGCCTCTTCTCAATATTGTTGAAATCCTCTCTTCACCTCACATTTTTTGTGACCTATCAGGAAAGTAAAGGTCAGTGTGTTGATTACTCCACTGGAGCATTCGGTAGCCAGACCAAGAAGCAGTCTGTGGGCAATGGTTTCATGCAAGGGCACCCCCAATGTTAGAACAGGGAGTCATTTCTGGATGCCAGGAAACCCTTGGAATGTGATTTGAAGGTCGTTTTCATCTTTCTGAGTCCCTCGCTCTGCTTTTTTTTAAAACCTTGCTGAGAAGGGAAGCTTTGGGGAAGCAGGAGCCTGGCCTGTTCTGTTCATTCCTGTGTGTGCACATCACGTACATGCCTGAATAAATATTGTTGAATAAATGGGTGAAGGAAACCAGAAATGCTGCTATTTGAAGATGAATTTCTATGGGTCATCAGAGCTTTCAGGCAAATATCTCTGAGAAATAGGTCACAGTTTCCACTTTCTGAACTCATGATGCTGTGGATTTTCAAAGTTTTTTTCATCGTTTTGAACAAGGGAAACTTTAAAACTTTCTTTATTTTAGATTCAGGAATACATGTATGGGTTTATTATATGGGTAAATTGCATGTCCAAGGGGTTTGGTGTACAGATTATTTCATCACCCAGGAAATGAGCATATGTATTAGTCTGTTCTCACGCTGCTATGAAGAAATACCCGAGACTGGGTAATTTATAAGAAAAGTGGTTTAATTGACTCACAGTTCTGCATGGCTGGGGACGACCCAGGAAACTTACAATCATGGGGGAAGGCACCTCTTCACAGGGCAGCAGGAGAGAGAATGAGTGCTGAGTGAAGGGGGAAGCTGCTTATAAAACCACCAGATCTCCTGAGAACTCACTATCACGAGAATAGCATGGGGGAAACTGCCCCCATGATCTCCCACTGGGTCCCTCCTATGACATGGGGGAATTATGGGAACTACAATTCAAGATGAGATTTGGGTGGGGACTCAGCCAAACCATATCAGCATAGTATCTAATAGGTAGATATTTGATCCTCTCCCTCATCCATCCTCAAGTAGGCCCCAGTGTTGGTTGTTCCCTTCTTTGTGTCCATGTGTTCTCGTTGTTTAGCTCTCACTTATAAGTGAGAACATGGACTATTTGGTTTTTGGTTCCTGTGTTAGTTTGCTTAGCATAATGACATCCAGCTCCATCCATGTTGCTGTGAAGGACTATGATCTTATTCTTATTCTTATTATTTTGAGACAGAGTCTAACCCTGTTGCCCAGACTGGAGTGCAGTGGTGTGATCTTGGCTCACTGCAACCTCCACCTCCTGGGTTCAAACAATTCTCCTGCATCAGCCTCCTAAATAGCTGTGATTACAGGTGCTCACCACCACGCTCAGCTAATTTTTTTATTTTTAGTAGAGATGGGGTTTCACCATGGTGGCCAGGCTTATCTCAACTCCTGACTTCGTGATTGCCTGCCTCGGCCTCCCAAAGTGCTGGAATTACAGGTGTGAGCCACCGTGCCAGGCCGATATTATTTTTTATGGCCACAGAGTATTCCACAGTGTGTATATACTACATTTTCTTTATCCAGTCTACTGTTGATGGGCATTTAGGTTGATTATATGTCTTTACTGTTCTGAATAGTGCTGCAATGCACATACATATGCATGTGTTTCTATGGTAGAATGATTTATATTCCTTTGGGTATCCACCCAATAATGGGATTGCTGGTTAGAATGGTAATTCTGCTTTAAGTTCTTCGAGTAATCACTACACTGCTTTCCACATTGACTGCCCTAATTTACTTTCCCACCAGCAGTGTATAATCATTCCAACAAGGGAAACTTTTAACAGTAACATGAATGTATTAGTCGGTTCTCACACTGTTAATAAAGACACACCTGAGACTGGGTAATTTACAAAGGAAAGAGGTTTAATTGACGCATAGTTCCACATGGCTGGGAGGCCTCACAATCATGGTGGAAGGTGAATGAGGAGAAAAGTCATGCCTTACATGGCGGCAGGTAGGAGGACTTGTGTAGGGGAACTCCCATTTGTAAAACCATCAGGTCTCATGAGACTTTTTCACTACCACAAGAAAAGCATGAGGGAAACTGTCCCCATGATTCAATTACCTCCACCTGGCCCCACCCTTGACACATGGGGATTATTACAATTCAAGGTGACATTTTGGTGGGGACACAGTCAAACCATATCAACAAAAACAAAACAAAACAAAACTTCTGGGGTGAAGCTGAGTTGTGCAATTTAAAATCGTGAATTTTGGTCAGGAACAGTGGCTCACGCCTGTCATCCCAGCAGTTTGCGAGGCTGAGGCAGGTGGATTACTTGAGATCAGGAGTTTGCGACCAGTCTGGTGAAACCCCATTTCTAGTAAAATGAGCCAGGCGAGGTGGTGGACGCCTGTATTTCCAGCTCCTCGGGAGGCTGAGGCAGGAGAATGGCGTGGACCCGGGAGGTGGAGCTTGCAGAGAGCCGAGATCACACCACTGCACTCCAGCCTGGGTGACAGAGTGAGACTCTGTCTTGGAAAAAAAAAAAAAAGGTAACTTTCTAGTATGTGAATTTCAGCACAATTTTTGTAAGAGAGCCACCGAGGGGCTGTGAGGTGCAGGCAGCACTGGCAGGAGCCCGAGGGTTGGAGGAAGGAAGGTCCTCCCCGAGGGGATGGTGGTAGGTGCAGCCCTCTCAGTCCTGCTGCATCCCACGGGGTCAGCGTAAAACCCAGCTCACTGGCTGGGCAAAGGAGCAGCTTTTGTCAACTTGGTCTCTCGGCCTCACACGTGAACCAGGTTAGAGACTTCACGAATGTCTTTTTTTTTTTTTTTTTTTTTTTTTTTTAACGGAGTCTTGCTCTTGTCGCCCAGGCTGGAGTGGAGTGGCGCGATCTCGGCTCACTGCAACCTCCGCCTCCCGGGTTCAAGCGATTCTCCTGCTTCAGCTTCCCACCACGCCCAGCTAATTTTTTTATTTTTAAAATTTTGAGTAGAGACGGGGTTTCTCCATGTTGGTCAGGCTGATCTCGAACTCCCTACCTCAGGTGATCCGCCTGCCTCAGCCTCCCAGAGTGTTGGGATTACAGGCGTGAGCCACCACACCTGGCCTTTTTTTTTTTTTGAGACAGAGTCTTGCTCTGTCACCCAGGCTGGAGTGCAGTGGCGTGATCTCGGCTCATTTTAACCTCCGCCTCCCAGGTTCAAGCGATTCTCCTGCCTCAGCCTCCTGAGTAGCTGGGAATATGGGTGCCCGCCACCACGCCCGGCTAATTTTTGTATTTTCTCTTTGGTTTTGAGATGGAGTCTCGCTCTTGTTGCCCAGGCTGGAGTGCAGTGGTGCGATCATGGCTCACTACAACCTCCGCCTCCCGGCTCCAAGCATTTCTCTGGCCTCAGCCTCCCAAGTAGCTGGGATTACAGGCGCCCGCTAATTTTTTTTCATGAAGAATAAAGATAATGTGTGTTTATTTGGGAATGTGGTGTATACTCAATAGACATTATCTTTATTCTTCACAGTAAGTCTGTGAGTAGAATAACAAGCTGACCTGACCAGTGAGGAACCTGAAGCTTAGAGAAATTAGATAATTTGCCGTGTAACCCAATTAGCTAGTGGTAGGTTTTAATCCAGATTGTTTGAGAGCAAGCTTGTACTTGTCAGACACCAGGGAAAGGTCTCAGGGTAGAGGGAAATCAACTGTTTATTTGGATTCAACCAATTTAAATGCTGTTTAAGACTAAGGGTTCCCATTCCCTTTTTCAAAAATGGATGTTCTTTCTTCTACAAAGTGTAGTCCATGGCCAGCAACCTTCATATCAGAGAGCTTATTGGAAATGCAGAGTCTTGGACTTTAACTCAACCCTAATGAATCAGAATCTGCCTTTTAACAAGATCCCCACATGATTTGTATGTACATTAAAGGTTGAGAAGCACTGGTCTACACCACAACACACACACACACAACAGCAGCAGCAAGTTCTGAGGGAAGAAGTAAGTACAGAGGTAAAAATTTGGAGTGCAGTCTGTGCTCAAAGAAGGAAGGCCTGCTCTGTAGCCACTGCATTGCTGAGAACTAAGAAGTGAGTAGGTAATGGACACAGTGTGGAGTACCGGATCTTTTACTGGTGAGAGCAGCATTTCTACCTTAGCACAATAAACCCTTTGGTTCAACCAAAGGGGGTGTTTCTCAAGAATACATTTGGGGCTTAAATTTCTATTGGGGTGGCCAGCTTGCCTCAGTTTACCCAGGACTTTCCTATAAGTCCTGCATCCTGAGAAAATCTTCTATTCTGAAAAAAACATGACTGTTGGTTATCCTAGCATCTGTCTCTTCCTAAAGGGGCAAATAATAAAATTACCTTAGACTTAGATCCTGGAGATCTGAGTTCAACTTTCGGGATCATCACCTATTACTGCTATTATCTTATGTGAGCCACTTAAACTCCTCTTTTTCTTATCTGCATAATGAAGATAATACCAAGCTCCTTTGGTAGCTGAAGAATAAATTTAAAGCTATAGATATTAAGATCATCAAGACAGGGATGATTTACATTCTATCTTCACCGCCCTGAATGAAAGTTTGTGAATACACTTTGTGAACTATGACATAATCATGTATCCAAGATGTTGCCAGTGGTATAAGAATGTATCTCTCTTGAATACCTCTCTGTCAAATTCTATACAGTCTATACTGCTCTGATGAATCCTAGTCTCCTCAGAGTAGTCTCCTAACTCACTCCAGCCATAGTGGCTTCTCTCACTTTTGAAGAATCACTTGAAGAGAATTGTTCAGCATTACAAGTTTGTGTTTTGGCCAGGAACGGTGGCTCATGCCTGTAATCTCATCTCAGCACTTTGGGAGGCTGAGGCAGGAGGATCACTTGAGCCCAGGAGTTTGAGACTAGCCTGGGCCACATAGTGAGATTTTGCCTCTATAAAAAAATACAAAATTTAGCCCGGCAAGGTGCCATATGCCTGTAGTCACAGCTACTCGAAAGGCTGAGTTAGGAGAATCACCTGAGCCCATGAAGTTGAGGCACCACTGCACTCCAGCCTGGGCATCAGAGTGAGAACCTATCTGAAAAAAAAAAGAAAAGAAAAGAAAAAAGAAAAAAAAAGTCTGTGTTCTGGAGACTTGGCTTCACCACTTAATATTCAAGTGACTTTGGACAAGTTACTTAACCTCGTGAGGTTCAATCGCTTCAGTGGTAAAATGGGAGCAATTGTAATAGTACCTGTCTAATTTATAGTTGGGTGTATGGAATGAGATAGTTAAATCTATGTGTACCATAAACTAAAGGCTTAGATATGTTAGTTGCTCTGCTCTGAAATATATTTAATGCTTACTTTCTTAGAATCCTGTTTCTTACAGGACTTGCAATGTGGGGAAGGATTCTCTTGTAACACTAATCTTTTGTTTTTCAACTTTTTATGTGTTTACTTTGTCTATTCCTAGATTGGAAACACTTTCAGATTAACAATAATGATATTATCGGCCATGCAGTGGTTCATGCCTATAATCTCAGCACTTTGGGAGGGTGAGAGAGGTGGATTGCTTGAGGTCAGGAGTTCAAGACCAGCCTGGCCAACATAGCGAAACCCTGTCATTCCTAAAAATAAAGATAAAAATAAAAATATTAGCTGGGTGTGGTGGCAGGTGCCTGTAATCCCAGCTACTCTGGAGGCTGAGGCAAGAGAATCATTTGAGTCTGGGAGCTGCAGTGAGCTGAGATCATGCTGCTGCACTCCAGCCTGGGTGACATAGCAAGACTCCATCTCAAAATATAATAATAATAATAATAATAATAATAATAATAATATCTAGACCACCTCCTCCAAGACCAGCACCTGTAATAGCATTTGGAGCACTCGTTGTGTGCCAGGCATTATGAAAAGCAAATTGCCATTAGTGAGTGAGCACCTATTGTGAAGCAGATACTTTATTTAGGTGACCTCATTAACTCTTATGCCATCCCCATGTGGTAGAAATTATTGTCCCCATTTTGCCGATGACTTTTGATGATATGGAAATTAAGTACCTTTTCTGCCAGTCACACAGCTGGGACTCAAACTAAAGACCATTTTATTCTGAAGCTCATGCCAGCCACATAACTGAGATTCAAACTAATGACTGTCTGATTCCAAAGCTCATGCCATTTCTATGTTGCTTAGGTACTGGGATCCCCAGACCATCTAGTAGTTCTCCACGAACACATAATAAAGTAGTGCTTCTCAAATGTTAAGGTAGATATGAATCACCTGGAGATCTTGATAAACTTCAGATGCTGGTTCAGTAAGTCTGGAATGGACCTGAGGTTCTGCCTTTTTAGCAAGTTTCCAGGTGGTACTGATGCTGCAGTCCAGGGACCACACTTTGAGTACCAAGGCTGTATTATTTACTTTCCAATGGGTTGGTTAATAGGTGAAGTCTCTAGGATCTGCATCTTCTGCAGTTCTTGGGGTAGGGTCTGGGGAAGGCATGAGAATGGCAGGAGGTGGAGATTTGGTGGAACTGGTAAGTAACCAGTCATATTTAGAAATTGTTCTTAACTGGAGTGGTCATAATTTGGGACTACTTTTATCTATTTCTCTTAAATTCTGTGGCATTGGATATTCATCAGATTTCCCCAGTGATCACAATCACCTGGGGTACTTGTACACCAGAACACTTCCAAGGACTGTCTCCCAGAATGAGGCCTAGTAGTTTGTAATTTTACAAATACTTCAGAAAAGCCTGAAAAACACTGAAGGTGCTATAGAAATTGCAAAGAGCGAGCAATCAATAAGGGATGATGTAATCAAAGAAGGCTTGGCTAGTGGGGGTGGGGAGGTTGTAGGGGGCATGGTTAGGGGATGGAGCTCAGTCCTGCAGAATGAGAGAGTTCTAAAAGGGTAAAAGATGGTGGGAAGAGCGCTGGGTGGTGGTGGGGCACATAAACAAGGGTATGAAGATTGGTTCTGCATTTTTTCAGATTCAATTTAAGGCGGGATATTGTTTGAAATGCTGTATAAACGTCATCTATATGGGTACACTAAAAATATTATAATAAAAGATTTTTAAAATATTGGTTCTATACTCAAGTGACAGCAAAGTCACATGCAACCAGAAGTTTGCATAGTATAATAAACCTAAAAAATTGCTGTGTTTCTAACTGCTGGATGAAAACATGCATCAGAATGGCTAAAGTTAAAAAGCCCAACAATACAAGTGCTGGTGAAAACGCAAAACCCAATAGGAATTCTCACTCATTGGTATAAATTGGTACAACCACTTTGGACAATTCTTTTATGGTGCCTATCCGTGTTGAAATATGTCTTCCCTATGACACAAGAATTTTACTCCTAGATATAGATCAAACAGAAATTCCTACATTTCTAAGGTCACCTAAAGTCTGAGCAAGAATTTCATGGCAGCATTATGTATAATGGCACCAAGCTGGAAATAAATTAGATTTTCATCAATAGTAGAATAAAAATGTATTATTTCATTATAAGAATGTGCTATATTCTTATGATGAAATATTATACAGTTACTACTGTATAATATTAATCAATTATTGCAATCAATTACTGTATAATAATTATTGCAAAAAGTAGATACAGAAAGTATGTTCAATATGTTTTATTTTATATGAAGTTGAAAAACAGATAAAACTAAACTATGGTGTTAGAAACCAAGATATGGCTATCTTTGGGGAATTGGAGGGGGCGAAAACCTAGGAGTGGCATGGTAGGGGGGCTTATGGAGTACTGATAATATTCTATTTCTTAACCTGGGTGGTGATTATATGAATATGTTCATTTTGTGATAATTTATTCATCAATACACTTAACAAATTTTTTTTCTATAAAAATATCCTACTTCAAGAAAACACACAGGCATGCACACATGTATGCACATGCACACATACAAACACACACACACACACACACAAACACATGGCATTTTAAAAAGAAGGGAGAAGACCCCAGTCATAGGTATTTCTAGGCTAGGTTTGCATTGTCTCTATTTCTCAAAACTCATCTCTGGGATAAAACATTCAACTGACATTTGGGGATTTCTTTTCTCCCCCAATCATGTGGTATAATGTTTGGCAAATGGAAATGACACTGGTTCTTCCCAAATCATGTACTTCTGTAAGAAACAGCCCATGGGCCACATTCATCTTCCCCTTGGAGAGGTGTTTAAGCATCACTCAACCCTGTGGGGTAGGATTATTCTTGATTGGGAGAAACAGCCAACACTCATTGCATCTGGCAACTTGCCCTAACCATTGAGTATTGTGGAGATTTCTCAACAAGGCACGGTCAATCTTGTGAATAACTTGGTGAACTTGGTGATCACATGTTTCCACTCTCCGTCTATTCACCACCTTCCCCTGAATATATACGTGCCTGTTTGTTCTGGCTTTTGCAACCAACCTTGCAAAATCTACCTTCTACAGCTCCCAAGGCATGAGGGTTTGGGTTTTTTCCGATTACCCTGCTGGCTTAGTCCTGGCTTTGTCTTCGAGCCAGAGGCCTGGGTGGTCTTTGAGAAACCAGAGGAAAGGTTTCTTTGACAGATCATCTCCCAAAAGTGATCTTTTATGAAGCCTTAGGCTAAAATCTCCCTGGAGTCTTGTCTTCTCCTAGTTGGGTAAAGATAGTATCACTTGAGTTTGGGCAAGAAGTTGGAGGAGCTCTGAAATGACGAAAATGCAAATACACATCTCAAAATAATCCAAAGCAAATAATTTATTTTAATAAGTTAGCCAAGGCCAGGTGCAGTGGCTCACGCCTGTAATCCCAGCACTTTGGGAAGCCTAGCAGGTGGATCACAAGGTCAGGAGATTGAGACCATCCTGGCTAACACGGTGAAACCCTGTCTCTACTAAAAGTACAGAAACAAAATTAGCCAGGCATTGTGGTGGGCACCTGTAGTCTCAGCTACTTGGGAGGCTGAAGCGGGAGAATTGGGTGAACCCAGGAGGTGGAGCATGCAATGAGCCGAGATCGCACTACTGCACTCCAGCCTGGGTGACAGAGCGAGACTCCGTCTCAAAAATAAAATAAAATAAAATAATCTAAAAAAAGCCAGCCGGGCGCGGTGGCTCAAGCCTGTAATCCCAGCACTTTGGGAGGCCGAGGCGGGTGGATCACGAGGTCAGGAGATCGAGACTATCCTGGCTAACATGGTGAAACCCCGTCTCTACTAAAAATACAAAAAACTAGCCAGGCGTGGTGGCGGGCGCCTGTAGTCTCAGCTACTTGGGAGGCTGAGGCGGGAGAATTGAGTGAACCCGGGAGGCGGAGCTTGCAGTGAGCCGAGATCACGCCACTGCACTCTAGCCTGGGAGCACAGCGAGACTCCGTCTCAAAAAAAAAAAAAAAAAAAAAGTTAGCCAATAAATACTTAGTGAGGGATTAATATGCAAATGATATATGATGAAAACATGAATTACAATAATGAGCCCACTGCCCATATGTCATTTGCCTTACTTTTAGGATATCTGCCTTGTATAACAATTTTTAAAGTAGGGCCTGAAAACTGACATCCTGCAGGACTAATACGGCCCACAGACAGGTTTGGTTTGGCTTGCACAATTGTTTTAAAACTCAGAAACTTTACAATAAAATCCATACTTAACAGCATCTCTTTAAAAACTGAAAGATATGGCAACATGTCAACACATTAACAATTTATTGGAGCCACCATCTCCCATTGCCTTACACAAGAACTGTTTCACTCGTGTGTATTGCTTGTCTAATCCCTTTAGGAGTTTGTGTTTTCTACCATTATAAAAGTGTCTGTCTTCATAAACAGGTTGCATGAAAGGGGAATCATGATCATACCTGTTCCTAGGCTCTGCTGGTGGGATGGGCTTGGGCAGTTGTATTTTTCATGATGTTACCTCTCACTCCACCTCTCCACTTCTCACCCTGGGTTGACTTCACCAGAAATGGTGCCGGCATCAGAGGTGGCCCATCCTGAAGCTTGCCAGGGACTTCTGGCCTGACAAGAAAGAGTGAACAAGGATAATCACATTCTTTGCTCAGAGTTTGGAATTAGAAAGCTGAGCAACTGTTTCTAGTTAGTGACGGAGAACATTGGAGACATTGCAAAATGCACTTAGGATCACAGCAAGTCAAAGCCCTATGCAAGCTGAGCTGGGTGGTAGAGAAAATCCTTGGAGAGGGGAAAATGGACTTCATGCACTGAAAGAGCAAGTGATAAGACACAAGGTTGCCCTGGAAGGCTGAGAGCACAGCTTTGTCCCCTTGAGTTCATTCTCAATTCTAGCTCTGGTGAAAGCTGATGGACTTGGTTTCCAATTATTGGATGTACCTGACTTAGAAAAAAATTGCCCCAGTCATCCTATATCCACCCTTCTTCTTAGGGAAATAATACCCTGAATTTCCTTAAGGGAACCATTCCAATATGAGAACTAAGATTATCTGAGAATGAATCCTATGCACAGGGGAGAGAAGACTTATACCCTAAATATTTCAGATGTTTCCTATTTCTCCAGAAATGCTTTTGCTCATCAGAAGGTTCTCTAAGCATTTGCTCAGCATATCTGCCTATATTTAAGGCACAGTTGGGAAATACAATAATTATGAAAATACATTTCATAAGCATTTATTGAGCATCATCTATATATGATCCAATATGGTAAAGACTGAGAGGGAAACAAAGATGACCCAATTTCCTGCACTCAAGAGGCTTACAATCTAATTTGGAAGACAGAAAATGTCTATGAATTGCTATTCATATTGCAGAATGAAACAAACAGTACAGTAAATAGTTGCAGATCCTCAGAGTCCTTAGGGGAGAGAGAGGAGGAAGTTATTCTCTTTAACAGGGGTTAGGGGGCTGCTTGGTAATCTGGCTTCCTAGCAATGAGGAGAGGCAATGATAGATGGAGAACAATTTACCAGGAGACACAGACAACAGGACAATGTTGATAGACATGAAGAAAGGAGACAGGAAAAAAAGAATATAAGAGATCTGGAAGCACAGCAGGACAGAGAGAATAACCTCTTTCATAGGGAGCCGGGGGCATTGCTGGATGACATCCTATTGCCCCCACCACCGTAGCACCAACACTGGATATCGAGAAGGGTCAGAGGAAGAAGAGGTCACCATGGATTTGGAATTCTTCCCAAGGGGACCGGCCTTCAATGGGGCTTTGAAGCTTTTGTTTACATTTTAGAAGAGGGTGAGATGCAGCAAGAGCCTCCTAGTTGAAAGGAACCATGGGAACAAAGGCATAGGAAGGCGAATTCAGGGGCAGTATTGTGTGCTCGGGGAGAGGGAGTGTGAGTAGACAAGCCTTACTGGATTGATCATTCACAGTGGAGAGAGCTGGAAAAACACTGTTGATAAGGCTGTCTGGAGCCGGCCTGTGGAAGGCCTTGGATTGCAGGACAAAGGGTTTGGACTTGATCCTGGAGGCAGTGGGAGCCAGAGAAGACTGGGGAAAAGGGTTTAGTTGATGAAAGAGTTCCTCATTCACTAAAGAAAAGCACCAGCACAGCTCATTTTTCTCCTCAGAAAACAATCACAGAATTTAGCTTTAAATGCACCCCCAACTCAGGGAAAAGCATATACCAGTCCCTGCAAAGGCTCCCGGGGGGAGTTCACGAGTTCATACTCAAAGCACAAGATATGTTTTACTTGGCATTTAAGCATATCTATGGGTGATGCATGTCCTCAAACGAGGACAGACCGATATGATTATACACTTTATATCAGCTGATGCTCAGTGGTGCCCTTTCTCTCCACTGTTCAGTCTCTGATCCCTCCACTTCTGGATATCCAGAGTAAAATGGTTATAAGACAGATAGTATACTTTCTTGGTGGCATCTATGTGGTGTAGATTGTCCAGGTAAGGGCTTTGCAGGAATTGAACTACTGTTATCTCAAGCTCTTGAAGTCTCACTTAGTCCTTAGCAGTGGTTGAAAACACCTAGCATCCTGTCTGGCAATGGGGTCTGGCACATGGCAGGAACTCAGTCAGAACTTGTTAGTAACAATGTTTAGGATACACAGGGTTGTAAAGTGAAACTTCTGATGTATTCCTTCTTTCTTTCTCCCTTCCTTCTTGCTCACTTCCCACTTCATTTCTCTTTCCTTTCAGCTTTTCTTTTCAGCTCATTCTTGTTTCTTCCCCCTCCGTTCCCTCTATTCTTTTTACTTTCTATCTCCTTGTAACTTTCCTTTTCCCTACAGGAACTGGGAAAGACAAGGGTGTGTGGGCGGTCATGGCTCCCCTCCAAGGAAAGTGTGAGGCTTTGGGCAAAATAGATCTCTCATTTCTTCCAAACATAGGTCTAATCTGAACTGTCTCCAGGCTCTAGTCTCCAATCCAACTTCAGTGGTTTTAGCTGGACTCCATGAGAAGGGACCCCAGGGATGCTGTGTCTTTAGTCTTGTCTTGGAGAAACCCGGCTTTCCATGCGTCTACTTGTCTCGCAGACTGGGGCACCTACGTTCCCTTTCCTCAATCCACTAGCACCTCAGAGAGGCTCTTCAGAGTGAAATGCCTGGCTGAAGAGAAGCAGGACTTCATTAAGAGTTTGATTTATCCCCAAACGATCTATTGTTACACATCAAACATGTTTTCCCTACAAACTAGTTGGCAGAGAGCACACAGATAAATTACTACAAGATGTAACCAGACAAGCTGTTCAAAAGGGAAATGGTTCTCTGTGTGTGGAGCTCAGGAGAGCACATCTATAAACATGTGTTGGGAAATCAATTTGGTATAAGTTTGCAAAAGAAGTGCACTGCTGTCCCCAAACTACCAGCTTGCTGTGATATCTGACTGTTCTTTTGAGATCATAGTCCATTGTCACAGTGGTAAGGAAAGGGAGAGGTACAACCTACTCTGAAGTGTCTTCAAGGGGGAAGGAATACCAGGTTTTCCATAGGCAGTTGCAAATTCTCTCCCTAGGCACAAGTCAATTCGTCCAATTCATTCTCTGGAGACAATAGGTTAGAGTAATTCTACCAGCATATAACAACATTTAGTTGACGTTATGGTAATTTCAAAAGAATTATAGTAATATAATGCTGCAGCACAGTACTATGTAGTGTGATGTGGAAGAAAACCCCCTTGGTGTGGCTTCAGAGACAGAAGAGTGTAAATCCCTTCCTGACCATGTGCAACTTGCTAGTTCGGTGAACCATTGAAAATTTCTCCACTTTTCTGAGATTTTTGTCCTTTTTCTATAAAGCAGTTAAGTGTATACAGGTTGAATATCCCTAACCCCGAAATCCAAAATCTGAAATGCTCCAAAATATGAAACTTTAAGAACACAAACATTTCACCACAAGTGGAAAATTCCATGCATAAGTACTAAAACAAACTTCAGTTCATGTACAAAATTATTAAGAAATACTGTATAAATTACCTTCACGATAGTTGTATAAGGTCTATGTGAAACATAAATGAATTTCGTGTTTAGAGTTGGATCCCATTCCAAGATATCACATTATGTATATGCAAATATTCCAAAATCTGGAAAAAAAATGGAAATCTGAAAGACCTTTAGTCTCAACATTTCAGATAAGGGAGACTCAACCTGTACTACTTGCTTTGACAAGACTTGCAAGAATTACAGAACACATGCAACCTGTCCTATAACTGCACTGTGGCCAATAAATTAAAAGAGATTACATTAGTTCTTTAGTTCCTTCCTCGCAAGAGCGACATTTCAAGTGCTCAAGAGTCACATGGGGCTGTGGCTACCGTAGTGGGTAGCACAAATATACAATATTTCCATTATTACATAAAGTTCTATTCAACAGTGTTGTCCTAGAACATGCCAGACACGAAGTTAGGTAATTTACACATAATTTTCTCTTGCTTCCAAGTTTTCAGACACCTTGGTACATACAGCTTAATTAAAAGTCCATCTATCCAGCAAATCTGGAGTGCCCTTTGATAGCCTGTTGGACAACTGTCCAAGACTGACTCTACATAGTATTCTAAGCTGGCACAAGTCTACAAGGCATAGTGATTGCTGAAAAATTGGAGAAGGTCAAAAATAGAGGACTTCTGGGCCTTTACCAAATGCATATATATGAGAGACTTTGGCTCCAACCACAAAACATATCTCAGTAGAGATGACAATGAGAATAGAAACAAAGTGGAATCAGCAAAGGAAAAAATAATCATGTAGGAATAGCCACCAAATACTCTTGCTTTTTTTTTTTTTTTTTTTTTTTTTTTTTTTTTGAGATGGAGTCTCGCTCTGTCGCCCAGGCTGGAGTGCAGTGGCGCGATCTCGGCTCACTGCAAGCTCCACCTTCCGGGTTCACGCCATTCTCCCGCCTCAGCCTCCGAGTAGCTGGGACTACAGGCGCCCGCCACCACGCCCGGCTAGTTTTTTGTATTTTTAGTAGAGATGGGGTTTCACCGTGTTAGCCAGGATGGTCTCGATCTCCTGACCTCGTGATCCACCCGCCTCGGCCTCCCAAAGTGCTGGGATTACAGGCTTGAGCCACCGCGCCCGGCCCCATACTCTTGCTTTTAAACATGGTGATGACAGCCTAAGAAACCTTCTCATGATTCATATAACAGTCTTGGAAAAATCCCAGAGTAGATAAAAGCTACCCCAAGATATGTAGCTGAAGCTTAGGAAACTTTCTCAAGGTCAAAGCAGAGTTACAAATTTGCTCTCATTTCATTGAAGACCATCTTGACTCTTTGGGGTGAGTCCAACACATCTATGCTGAAGCTGATCAGATTGTAGCCTGCTGAGAAGGACCTCTTGATCTTCAGAGCACATTTCCTGGCAGAAAAAGTAAGGCAAGCACAAGGTAAGGTTGCCTTCCACAAGCAAAAGTGAAAAGAACAAAAGCAATAGCTACATTTGTTAAGTGCTTATTGGGTACCCTGTTCTATTAATATTACACTGGTCATCTGATTTAATCTTCACCATAACCTTATGAAGAACTTTTAATAGCCCCATTTTATAGAGGAATAATTGAGACAATAAATGTTTAAGGACAATCCAAAGTCACATGCTAGTAAATGGTGGAGCCAGGACTTGACCCTGTGTAGTACAGCAAGAGTTCACATTCTTTTTTTTTTTTTTTTTTTTTTTATGGAAAATTTGTATTTTAATTATTTTTATGTACGGAAAACTCAATAGTGTACATTTAACCCAGTTTAGTGGCAAGTTCTTTAGCCTTTGCCTTTTCGAGCTTGGCGATACGAGCCACAGACTTGGGACCCAGGACATTGCCGCCCCAGTGACAGTGGATCTCATCGTATCTGTCGTTGTCATTGGTCCTGATAGCTTCTACCAGCTTAGCCAAAGCGCCTTTGTCTTCCGAGTTCACCTGTGTGAAGGCGGCAGTGGTGCAGGTCTTCCTGTGGACTAGACGGCCCAGTCTTGCCTTCCCCTTGATAATGCAGTAAGGAACCCCCATTTTACGACACAGGGCAGGCAAGAAGACAGCCAGCTCGATGGGATCCATGTCGTGTGCAATCACCACCAGCTGAGCTTTCTTGTTCTCCACCAAGGTGGTGATGGTGTTAACTCCTGCTCGAAGGACAAGTGGTCTCTTAGTGGGGACGTCCCCTTTGCCAGCAGCTTTCTTCTCAGCCCGGGCCAACAGCCTCTGCTTCTTCTCTTGCTTCGTCTCTGGCCTGTACTTGTGGACCAGCTTAAGCAGCTGAGTAGCTGTTTGGCAGTCCAGGGCCTGGGTGAACTGGTTAATAGCAGGAGGTACTTTCAGCCACTTATAGAGGATGGCTCTCTGCCGCTGCAACCTGATAGAGCGGGGCCATTTCACAAAGCGGGTGAGGTCTCTTTTGGGCTGGATGTCCTGTCCAATGCCAAAATTCCTAGGTCTTTTCTCAAACGGGGATTCACCACTTTCTTGGCCTCCTGCTTTTTCACGACAGCAGGAGCTGGAGCCACCTTCTTTCCCTTGGCCTTCTTTCCTTTCGGCATCTTGGGCGGCAGGAGGAGAGAGAGCAAGTTCACATTCTTAACCACTGTGTCTGTTAGTGTAAGTGATCTCTCTGGCTTTCTCATTTAAGTTTCTAAAAATAATGAATTCTTATACAATCTTTAGAGTTTTCCTTCTGCAGCTTTTCTGGTCACTGTAGAAAACAGCCATATGCATTACATAAAACTTTAGCCTTAAAAATAAAGATATAAATACCCCTTTTTTGACAATGCATCTTATAGATCGCATATAAGCAAGCATTTCATGAATAAATGAAAAATGCAAATAAGACAGTGAGATTGTTACATCTTTGAAGGTGTGGGATCATTTTGTCTTGAATGTTTGAGTAAAGAAAGTGTCAAATGAAAATGGGCACTTCGATGGGGAGGGTGGTCTCTAAACTAAGATTTGTAGATCTGCTGCCTATTTTTGTAAATAAAGTTTTACTGGAACACAGCCACATGATTTATAGGTTGTCTATGTTTGGTTTTGCACTACAATGATACAGTCGAGTAATTGTGACAAACTGCAAGACTCACAAAGCCTAAAATATTTACCATCTGACCCTTTACAGAAAAAGTTTGCTTACCCCTGACTTAGATGACAGTGACAAAATTATGTTCTGATAGTGTGTCTTAACTTGTATCTGTCATTTTCAGTTGGTTGAAAATTCAGGATTTCAATGGTATGATATCAGTGAAATTTGACATTATTTAATTTTACATAACCCAAAACTGCAAATAAGAGGAGCTTACAGGTCAAATGGCAAACATTTATAATAAAGCATTGTTGCAGTTCTGAATTTGAGAACCAAAGGCCATCCTAAATAAGATAGAATGAGAAGCTGCTCCATGATCCTCCAACCTCAGGTCTATTTCTGTCTTTACCTCTAATCACAAGTAATCATTGTTATTATTCTTGTTATTGTTTTATTTGCAAAGGTTTCACCTTTCCTACCTGTAAGTTTTGAGGGCAAAAGATGTGTGTTTCATTAGCCTGGAACTTGGCACAGTGATTGGTAGGTGGTGGGCACATAGTAGTAGCTGAATGAATAACTACATAGCATTGAGTTAAAGAGTCTATGCTTAGGAGAGTTAGGGAAGCAGCTACAATACAGGGGTGTTTGGGCAGAGTGCTATCTCAAAGACTGGGTGAGCCAGCAGTGAATTCATAAAAGTCACAGGGTTACGACCTAATCAATGTGCAAATATATCCCAGGCTAAGTGAGGAAATCATGGCTAACTTTTACTGATCGTATATTATCCTCTAGAGACACACTTTTCTCAGCTCTTTGCATTTATTTCATTTAATCTTCACAATGACTCAAGGAAATAGGTTATTCTGTTTATTTAATAAGTGAGGAAAAGAAGCACAGAGAGGTTTATTACCTTATCCCAGGATACACAGCAAAAAATGGTAGAAATCAGTCTTAAACCCAAGGAGTCTGAATTCAGAGACAAAATTTTCAATAATTATGCTATATTCTTCTCTATGTGGCTTTATCTGTGACTTCTTCCTCTTCAGTGGTTTCCAAGACATTCTATAGGGAGCTCTCTGAGAACATATATTTTTACTTTTCTAACAAAAACCAATTGCCCAAACCTAGTTTGTTGCATAACTGTGCATTTTATTGCCAACTTCCTAGTAACTAGCCTACAAAAAATAAAGCATATCATGTGAACAGGGATAGGCATAACATACTCTATTGCTTTTATAGTTCCAGCACTCATTTGGAATTTACTCTGTTATGCTTTTCTATGCAATTAAAATTATGCTCTTTCAAATTTTGAAATACTGGAAAACTTCAGATAAAAGTCCTTGCTAGCCATATCCCAGTTTGATGTCCAGTAGAATCAATATCACCCGGGAGCTCGTTAGAAACACAAAACCGAGGCTTCATCCCAGACTGACTGAATTGAAACCTGCATTTTCACAAGATGACCAGGTGATTTATATGCACTTTAAAGTCTGAGAAATATTGACTCCATCATGGCAGAATGATTACCATTGATTCCCCCAAAGAGAACAATTTGGGTACCTCTGGTTAGGTGGGAAAGAGAGGCAGGCTGATAAAAGCCTGATATGCTTGGGGCAAAGGCCCCATCCTAACTGTGAAAAGACCTAGTGGCTTATACCCCTGACTGCTTTTAAAAGCCCCAGAACCCATCCTTCTCACCATACCAACTAATTTAGAACCTCTCAGGTGGGAACTATGTACCAGTACTTTTTAAAGATCCTGGGGTGATTCCAATGTGCAGTGAAGGTTAGTCCCTTTGTTGGAAATGGGTGTTCTTTGTAGGAGAAGAGTGAATGTGCCTCTGTTTGCCCTCTTCACCTGAGGAACTGACACTCACCTTTAATGTCTCAATGTATGCCTTAATGTTTTTTTTTTCCTCCAGGAAGTCTGAATTAGGTGCCCCTGTGTGCTCCACACACCTATGTTACTCTTATCAAGAGCTATTGTAATTTCCTGTGTACTTTTCTCTGTGTCCCATTTGCCTGGAAATTTCTTGATGGCAACATGGCAGCCACCTTGCTCACATGTGAACAACAGCTCAGGAATGAGCATTCGGTGCACACTGATCATGTGCCAGTCCCTGTGCCTCCATTCCCTTAGTTAAGACCCATTGCAACCCTCTTATCTCCATTTCCCAGGGGACAATTGGAGGTTTAAGAAAGTGAACTTGCCTCAGGTCACACTGCTTAGAAGTCCGTAGTACTATATTCAGTTCCTGGCACCTAGTAGGGTGTTCAATAAAGATTTGTTGAGTGAAAGAATAGAGGTATGAGCTATTCTCCTTTCAAGCCTGCCTACGCCTTCTGTGGTGGGATTAAAGCCACACTGAGATTTCCTCCCCACACTCTCCACCACATCCCACACTCACTGGAGCTCAGCCTTGACATCTTTTAAGTTCTCTGCCACAAAATGGATGGGCTGAAAGTCCCAATCTTTATATGCCTGGACAGCAGCAGCTTCTGCATCAAAGGGCTGGTATTCTGGCTTGTTTGACAGAACGTGTTTAAAGAAAGAATCAGATGAGAGGGAAGAGACCAGATGCATAAAATTTTCCAAAGTATTTACTTTCAGCTTAGAGTCTCAAGCTGTGTTTCTCAACCTGAAGGCGGAGGACATAGTGTGGGAGGATTAGGGCATGGAATTGTGCAAAGGACCTTAATCCTCGGCTATGTCATATATTTTCTTGAAGTAGAAATAAGCTTTATTCTCCATTCCTAGATGTACTATTGGATTGTAATACTGTCATAACAAATAAAATGCGAGCTCATTTAAAATTGTCAAATCCATATTAGTTTTCCATCATCTTAGTAAGTACAAACAGCAGCGCTAATACATTTTGTGGGGTCCAGTGGGGATTTTTGAAGTTATTACTAGTAATAAAAATTCCAAATATATATTTACTGTGCAATGTACTGTGAATGCAGGTTATCTCATATAATTCTCCATCAGTCCTTTGAGGTAGGCACTATTATTCCTGCTTTATACGTGAGGATCACAAGATATTTAAAAACAGTGGTAATCGTATTTCCTGCTTAATAGTGTAATGGAGAGTAAACACCTGGGGAACTCTGTCAGGTCAGTGCCAGAGTGCTCTCCTCTGCCAAAAAAAAAGGATCCATGGAGGCTCAGACAGTTTGGAGTGGGAGATGGGGAATGGTAACAGCTATGCCTGGAAGTGACAGGGAGCCTCATGTAGACTGACAGAGTCTAAAATTTGGGAGTGGGTAGTAAGCCAGCAGGGAGGTGGCAGATGCCCAGAAGATTTAGCAGGGCCTAGAGTGAGTGTCTTAGGATGAGAATGGTACCTGTCTAAGGCAAATGAGTTATCATCTTGGGTTTATGGGGCGAATATGTAAGGACCTCCAATGTGTAGAAAGAGTGCTTTACATTTACAAAGTATTTATTGAGTCCCTACTGTGTTCTGTGCACAATGCAAGTGGCTGGAATGCAGTTCTGAGCAAAAGAGATATGGTTTCTGCCTTAATTAGACTTGTTTAGATAAATTGTTCAAATATTTACATAAGGCTTAACAAAACTGTAGCAAGCATGATGAAGGAAAGGTACAAGGTGCTATACAAGCATCCAATAGCAGAATCTGATTTCATTTGGGGGTCTCAGAAAAGGCTTTCTTGAAGAAGTACTGGAAAGAGAGGAGAGCATTTCTGGCAAAGGGAACAGCTTGTGCATTTCTGGCAAAGGGAATACTGGTGCCTAGATCCAATCCCCGGAGGTTCTAAATTGATTGGTATGGTGAGGAACCTGGGCCCTGGGTCTTTTAAAAGGGAACAGCTCTTTGGAATGGGAGAGAGAGGACAGCATTTCTGGCAAAGGGTCCTGAAATAGAAGGAAGATAATGCATTTGAGAAAATGAAAGAAAGCCATATGTCTTGAGCTCAGTGTGGGTGAGAAAAATACTTCTGTTTTGGAGGAGGTGAGACTCTGAACCAGCTATATAGATAGAGACTTTGACCCCAGAAAACGAAACAGGAATGAACCATTGAAACTTGAGCTCACGAGAAGACTAGAAGGACTAAGGCTATTGAACTATGAGTCTGAACTTCAATTTGTCATCACAAAGGATGCAGGTAGTCCCAGTGTAGCCCTCAGTATACTGCCTGACAAGTGTGCAGGCAGCATGTACTCTGCTTAGGGCCAGGAAAGTTGTTTCAGCCCTAGCTCTGCCTCCTTCTTAATTTGGTATTACTAGGATTCTGCTGACCCCATTGTATTGCTTAGAGCATTGCTATTCAAATTGGAGTCTTAAATTGACAGAATTTCTAGAGGTGGGGACTGGGAGTTGTGTCGAGTGATTATTATGTAGTTAAAATTTTGGTAATGGTGGTTTCAAAATGTGGTCTTCAACCTTAACTGCCCACTAGAAGATCTTTAAAAGTATTGATGCCTCAGCACCAGCCCCTAGTTCCTGATTTAATTGCTCAGAATGTTGGTCGGGCATCGAGAATTTTGAAAGCTCTTCAGGAGACACTAATGTTCAGCTAGATTTGAGAACCACAGATTTAGAGGCTAGTTCCCAAATGCCAGTCCACAGATCAGCTGTATCAGAAATATCTGGAGTGCTTATAAAGAAATCTCCAGTCCTACTTCAAACCTAACATGCCAGAATTTCTAAGGGTAAAGCCCAAGAATAGGCACTTGAAAATATTTACCCTGACATTTAAAACAAATATGGGACCACCAGGTGATTTTTGAACCTATCTGGGTTTGGGAGGCCCTGATTTATATTGAGGCATCTGAAACTGTAATCTGATTCAGTCTGTGGTGGCGTCCAAGGTTCTGCATTTTAAACAAGCTTCAAGGTTGTGCTGCTGGTCTGAGGACCACACTGCAAGCAGCAAGGGCTCAGGAAACCCAAATGAAAGAATGGGCAGCTTTAATTTAAAATCCGTAAAGGGCTGTACATGAAATCTATTAGCACAAGGGACCCTGTTTTCATGGCTGTCTCTCTTTACCAGACCACTTTCTTTAGGGCAAGGATTGGATCATTATCATATCTCCATTTCTAGCATCTAAACACAGTGCTCAGCACATGTTAGGAACACAATAAATGGGTTTTGAATTGACTGAATACCATGATGTCCTTAGGGTCCAAGCTGCAGAGCCAGCTGAAGGTGAGACATTGCTATAATGCAGGCCTTTTGCCACTTCCAGTCATAAATTCCAATTGGATGGGGTCCAGTGCGAAGCTGTGTGTTACCAAAGCCTCCTCTGTAGGGGGTAGGGTCAAAGCAGGCCTCTGAAATATTAATAATTCTGAGCAGTGACCACAGCTATGATATTTACAGACCCATGAAGTGCAAGAGACAGCCTGAGGTTGTTCACACAGGCAGAGACTCCAAGGACTTATTCTGCTCCAAATGGAGCATGTATATTGCCCAATCCTGCCAAAAGCCATACGGTTCATTAGCTTTTACTATACTGAGAAATGCGCCAGGCCTGGTGCTAAAATGACATGATAAAGCATATTTGACAGCAACAGTCAGAGGAAAAGGCACAGTGGGAACGGAAGAGCTCTGTGGGACGTTGCTCATGCCTTTGGAACAGAAGAAAAATACCTCTGCCTCTCAATTTGGAGACCCAGGCTGGTTGGAATCTGACAAGGACTTATTACTTGAGAAACGTTTTTCAGGGGTTTGATTTCATCCCCTGGATTCTCTTTGCCTGGTGATGGATGATTTTCTCCTTAGTATTTTTTGATACTGTGACTATTTGTGTGGTTTGTGAGTTAGATATTGGGAGGGGGTCAGGAGAGGAAAAAGACACAGAGAGAGAAAGAGTAAAAGACACAGAGAGACAAAGAGATAGAGAAGGGAGAGAGGAAGAAAAAAGCCCACACCTGTAAGTGAGTGGAAAAGAGTGGACGAAGAGCAGTGAGGAAAGGAAATGGGATGTCAGAGGAGGATGGAGGCCAGGAGGATTCAGGTCAGGGCCCTCCCTTCATTTGGGATGGATGGTCTTTATACTCAAGGCTGGTCTTAGTGTGTTCTGAGGGGTACTCATGTAATCTCCTCCGTCTTCTTTCCAAGAGGCACAAAACTAGCATTTCTGGTCTCACTTTCAGTCCTAATAACTCTTTGCCTCCTGCCACGCTATGAAATCTCATCCCTAATTGTTTTTCTGCCACCATCACTCCTGTTCTTCCTATCAAAGACTACATGGTCTGGCTCAGGGACATTTATATTTTATGTGTTAGAACTTTCTCAGGCTGTTATACCCCAACTTAATCTGGTCCTACCACCCTTAAGTCTTTTGCCCATCTTTCCCCAGTGCCTTTGGCTCCCTTCTCTGGGCATAGCCTGAGACAGGGTCTCATGCTCTGCTTGGCCCACTCTCCACTCCATCTGAGTATAGATTCCCCCTGGAATGTATTCCAAATAGCCCAGTGTTTCCCAAAGTGTGTTTTCTGGACCATCTGCTTCAGAATCATGAAGGTGGGGTAGAGAAAGGGGAAAAAGGGATTTTTAAAATATGCAGATTCCTGGGCTCGGTTCTCCAACCCCTAAACCAGACGGGGGACTGGAGGTGGGGGCAATTTTGAAAATATGTACTTTTAATCCTTGACCCAGGATTGCAAAATATAGTAACATTTAAGAACTTCAGCAAGACCAGTCATCTGGCTTCCCAGATTCTTTCTCCTTCAAGACCTGGCTCAGAAGATCAGAGACTCCCCTCCCACAACACACAGGGTAATGTCAAGAGCCTGGGCCACACACCTTACACAAATCACTTAAACTCTCCAGGCCTTTCTCATCTTTAAGCAGGGACAGCACTGAAGTCACAAGTAGGAACAAGGACGGGTGACATATAGACAGGACCAACGCTGGCCTGGTGGGAATTAGGGGAAATTGGAAGCTGCAAGCTTGAAGCAGGCACCTGTTCCTCCAGTGCAGTCAGTTATGGACAGTTGGGAATGGGGCTCAGAGATGCCAAATCTTCTGAAGTTTTTAGGGAAGCTAGAAATCAGAATTTCTATGTACATTTCCTAACTTTTTTATTTCTGGCTAATTTCTTCTTAACGGGCCAAATAAAATTACACATGTGGGGCACATTAGGGAGGTTGAGTCCACATTTGCAACCTCCAGACTAGGGCTCCCTAAGGTTGCTTTCCACACGAGAGTCCTGGCATACAGTGATCCTGAAGCCCCCTGGTTAAACAGGTTGTTCTGTTGCTGGTTGGAGCTTCCCAGCTGATCCCTCTGCTTTCCAGGAAAACCCCACAGCTCCACTGGTTCTAAGAACCACTAAGGTTCTCAGAGCTTACTGTGCATCACAATCACTTGGAGGGCTTAGTTAAAACACAACTTGTTGGGTCCTACCTGCAAAGTTTCCGACTCACAATGTCTGAGTTAGGACCTGAGAATCTGCACTTCTTACAGACTCCCAGCTGCTGAGGCTGCTGGTCCAGGGTTGGCACGTTGAGAACCACTGCTGTAGACCCATCATTACTCACTACTCGTTACCTATGATGTTTGCTTTCTCCTTATAACAGGCACTCAGGGCCGGGCGCGGTGGCTCACGCCTATAATCTCAGCACTTTGGAGGCTGAGACCGGCGGATCACCTAAGGTCAGGAGTTCCAGACCAGCCTGGCCAGACATGGCGAAACCCCATCTCTACTAAAAGTACAAACATTAGCCGGGCATGGTGGCAGGTGCCTGTAATCCCAGCTACTTAGGAGGTTGAGGCAGGAGAATCGCTTGAACCCAGGAGGCAGAGGTTGTAGTGAGCCGAGACTGCACCACTGCACTCCAGCCTGGGTGATAAGAATGAGACTCCATCTCAAAAAAACAAAAAACAAAAAACAAACAAACAAACAAACAAAAACCTGGCACTCAGGTTTTAGCTTCTCTGTCATTCCTGAGTCACTTCAGACTGCAATACTTTGTGCCTTCCTGGTGTTGCTCACATGATCAAGAACTCATTTGAACAATAGCTGTCATGTTTGGGTGCTTACAGTGTGCCAGTCATTTGTCCAAGCACTTTACTGTGTAACCGTCATCAAACCTTGCTAAGGAAGGTATCATCCTCAATCTCTACATGAGGAAACCAAAGCCTGGAGAAGTTAAGTAACTGGCTTAATATCAGAGCTTAGTGAATGGTAGAAACAAGGTCCCAGCCCAAACTGTCTGGCTCCAGAGATTGGTTGTCATATAACTTGTAGACCAAGCTGCAACACTTTTGAGAGTGACAGGAGATAATATTAATAATTATGCCAGGACAACAGATATAAACCAAGACTGATCTAGGCACACCAGGACATGAAATTGTCCAACATATTCTGCCATTTTAAATGTACTCGTTGAATGGTTACAATCTTGTGAAAAGACCACAGGCTTTATAGCCAACCAAATTCAGGCTTAACTGAGCAGAGGCATGAAAGCACCCAGCACAGTGCCTGCTGCATGGTAGGAACTCAGCAGATACCTGTTTCCTTCTGTCAAGCTTCTAATCCTTTGCTGGGCAACATGGGCAAGTGTAACATGTTGCCCTTATTCTAGAAGCCCTTACAATAGAGTTGATAGAAAAAGGAACGTAAATGAAAACTTTTAAAGATTATTCTAAGACTTTAGTAATCCACGACTGAGCGTAAGCATTCAGAGATGGTGATTCCCTCAGCTTTTGAGTCTTTTGGTGAGTAGAATTTGAACTGTCTTGAAGACTGAGTAGAAGGTAGGAAGGTTAGAGTTGGGTATAGCTAAGAAAAGAATGAGTTTATTCAGAACTGTCTGTGTGACATAAGTTTGTCAAACATTTCAACTCCATTCCAACCATCGTAATACTGCAGATACAATGAAACAGGGACACGATTTTATTGTATTTTATTTTTTCAGTGTTGTGTACTCATGAACCCCTAGAGAGCCCAGATGAGGACTTGCTTCTCCCAGGCATGGAAGGACAGACAGAGAAACTTCTTAGGAGCATTGGTCTGTGGTTTTCAAGACCTTCTGTCATTTAGGAATTTTGAACAAAATTCTACGCCTCACAATGTTTTTCACAGTAAGAGTAACAGCTGTGGGGTACTTATTCCTCCCTGATTTGTGTAAAAAGGAAGAGCAACTTCACACTTTTTCTCAATCCCAAGTGTGGGAAATTCTAAACAGGCTCAACACCACCCTCTAGTGTGCACAAAGGGCGGACGTGGGAATTGAAGCCTGTTCATGACAAAGGCAGCTGGTGAAGACTGGAAAAGGTAGAAGAGAAACATCCTTATATCTGCAGGAAGCCCATAAATTAATAAATATCCAAGTGCTCTAAGGTAAAGTACTTCTTTAATAGAAAGATCTAAGGCACCGCTTCCAAAAGAAATAATGTAATGTTCTGTGAAATAGTAATCCCACGAGATTCCGTCCACACCCACTCTTAAAGTGCCCCACGGTTAAATAAGTTTGGAATCCTCTGCATATCATTACAGTCTTCTGCAAGCCCCTGTTATAGGTTCAGTGTTTAGAAAAGCTGTTGGAAGTTATGCAGTGATGAAAAATCCACTTCCAACAAACATTTGACCCCTGAACTTCCCCGTCCCCACCCCCCGACCCCCCCCACAAGCCACATATCATCCCCTAACACAACTTCTCATGGAATGTACTTTGGGCGATGCTACTAGAAAAAGTACAAATGAAGTTCTTACCTTCGGCTTCCCATTTGATTAAACAAGTCCTGTCCCATAGGCTTTGATGGCTCCACTCTGCTTGCAAAGATCAAACTCTAAAGTAAACCAATAGAGCTGATCAAGACACAAAATGGAAAAAGAATGGAGCGGTGACTGAAACCAAATATCTAATCAACAGTGCCAAGGACTGGAAGATCCCTCAAGAGGCTGAGAGGCAACCCAGCTCTTCCCTATTTCAACCGCATCCCGATCTTCAGGCAGGACCAAGAGCTTTCGTACTGCTCTCCTAATGCATCACCCTAAGTCCTCTGGATCCCTCTTCTGTCAAATTTCAATTATATCTGAGGCTTAGTTCAAGGGTCCTCTTCTTCAAACTTTCTCATGACTCTGGACCCCACTGAGCATTTCCTTTTCTTCAATTAGATCACTCTTTCATGTATTCATTAAAAGCACATTGAACACTTACCATATGCATGATACAGTGCTGGGAAATACAGATCTGAAATAGACAAAGATCCTACCCCCCAGAGGAGCCCACAATTTCTACCACTGGAAGAGGAATGAAGAGAAGACAATGAAGGCTCAGTTCTAAGGAAGGCTTCAGGAGATGAAGATACAGTAAGTTGTGGGCACATTGCCTTGTAGAACACATCCAACAGCATTCTCACCATGATCACATCAAGTCATCAGAACACAGCCTGGCTCAGGGTAAGCACTCTATAGATGTTAGCTTTTATTTGTGTTGTTCTTATCGCTTTTGGTGTTATGTATTACATTTATGTTGTATTATATTTTTTCTCATTCTGCTGTTCCTGTACAATAAAATTGAAGGGTAAGATGCCATCTCCCCTACAAATGGTTTAGTTTGTGAAATTACTCCAATACTCAGTGATTGCTGATAAATATGAATGCCAATGACACTTTATTCCTTTCCCTGTAAAATGATGCTACCAGTAACTATCTTTTCAGATTTCATTGATTCATCATTTTTTTTCTTCATTCATTGAAATAATATAAGGTTTCCATTAGGTGCCAGACTCTGTGCTAAGGAAAGGGAATATAATAATAAGACAGACATGGTCCCTGCCCTCTTGGAGTTTGCTATGTCTCAGAATTGTGGAGATTTCAGTGAGATTACTTTATATGTATGCATTTTGTGATCTAGAAGGCTGGGTAAATGTAGAGTATTATTATAATTTAACAACCCACCAACTCTACTGCTGTCAAGCATAGCCTCCAGTCTCTGAAATAGAGAATCTCACTGTGCTTACCTGGCACTGTGCCTGGTTTCATAGGCACCTTCAGAAATGTCTGCGAAATGAATGAATGAGTGGAAGAATAAATTAGAAACACTATTACTAAATTCCGTTTTCTACATAAATAATAATTATGATGAAATGAAGGGGGGTGAATGAGAATATCTATGAATTAGTCAACTTCTTGTTATATGGTAATTATGACATTGTATACTTTTTTATCATTGTCTTCCTAGCAACCACGGTGTTTAGTGTCAATATTCTCATTTTAGAGATGAGCATAAATAAGTTCAGGGATATTAAGTAACTTTCCTAGGGCTTCAAAATTATAAGCACAAATAATAATGGAATCAGTGGCCTGAGAACACACTCACATGTTCCTTCTCCTTTAAGGGGTAGTTTCATTTTTTTCCCAGACCCTATTTTATTATTGAGGAACATGGTCTTCTTTTCCAGATGAAACTAAATGGGGATGGATGAGGTGATGAGTTCCACCTAATGTGTCACAGCTGGAGATGAGTGTCATGGCCATTAAGTGAAATTAATGCCCTGAAGGCTATCATTACCAACGCCAGCCTAATAGAAACCAAAGGCATCTCCGATAATGTAGTTTTGATTTCCTCCCAACATTTTCCAATTAAAGTGAAACAACGGATTTCCTTAACACCAAAAGATGTGTTGTCGCTGTGCCGAGTGAATCTTGATACAGAACTCAGTTACACGGTAACAGGACCAGAGACCTATTTGAGCCATTTCCTTGATGATGAATCTTCTCTAATCCTCCCCTCCCCAAATGCCCTCTAGCCTGTGCTTGGATACCCCTAGTTGGAGAATTTCTTCATGCTTAAGATAGCCCATTTTATCTTTAGAGTGAGCTCATTGGAAAGTTCACTATGTGTTGAGCTGAAACCTGCTTCAAGTGGCTTCTCCTCATTGTTTTTAATTTTCTCCCCTGGGAGTCACTAGGAAATGTGATTTGCCATCCCCAGGAATAGTGTTTCCAGACTACTCCTATGGTACTTGCTGTACTACACACTTATACACTCAATATTTTTATTCAACTCATTATAACTTTACCTATTTTAATCTATAACTAAGCAATAATATCTGTGAAATCATAGGTTGATGTGTCAGCTTTATGGTTTCTAACACGTATTAATATTAATGTATTAATTATATATATTATTTGTTATACATTATTTATATTAATGTATTATTAATTATATTATCATTAATGTATCAATGGTAGTATGGCCACCCCATTTGGGAAACACCATACATATCCCTTCTCTGTATATAGTAGTTGGAAATAACAGCCAGTCTTCATCGAGTTTCCGGTTATCTAGGACAAACATCCTTAGTACTTTCCATTATATAATATAGAGCGAAACTAATTTACTACCTTGGTTATTTGCCTCCAATTTGTCTATATGCCTATTTAGGTTTGGGGGCCAGTCTCAAATACAATTCTCTCATTATATATGCTTTGATTTTATTAATCTGTGTTTCCATTAGCCTTGGAAGTCAGACTATGTATTTCTAAAGAGTTCACTGGTCCTCAACATCTTTAAGTCTTTGTTACCTGCACCGGTGTTATATCATCCTTCCCCACCTTGTTCCTTCTTTTGGAACCAAGTATAAGAGCTTCCATCAATCCTCACTGCATTTCATCTGGGCCTATCAATTTATAACCTGCAAAGATGCTTGTTGATTCTGATTCTGTTACCTAAATTATTCATTCTCTCTCCTATCCTCTAATGATATATATATATTTGATAAACATGCATTCTGTATTTTCGTGTAAATCACCGACAGGTATGTGATCCTAGAAACTTGCTTCCAGATTAATATTGGTCCATCAATCATCTTGCTTTAGGGACTAGTTACTATAATCAAATCCATGTTTATTGTTAATCCTCTAGAGGCTTTTGTCATTTAACATGGCCTATATAATACTCTGGTAATTACTTCTTACATACTTATGTACCACCCATATGAACACTTGATTTTAGTAAGATTACTAAAGAATTCTTTAAACATCACTCAGCTCTAGAAGGTATAATAAGGATTATTGAGTTCCAACTTATCCATTTATTGGACCAAACACTTGACATATACTGAGCGTTTTAACTGCAATAAGTTCATAATAATAAAGATTACTATCCTGAAGATATTGGAGATCCTGAAGATTTTTAAGTCATAACACCAAATTAAGTAACCTGGTTGGTAGGTGGAGAAGATAAGATTCAAACTCAGGTCTGTCTGACATCAAAGTTCAATCCATTTCTATTCTAAGATGGTCGGCTCAGAATGGAAAATGCATTTGGAAAACTGTCTACTCTCACGTTTGCTGACTATAGTGTTTGCACTTTGTAGGCTAATATGTAACAGCTATCCTGGAAAAAAATATCAAGTCCTTTTCTGAGGGCTTTGATTTTTTAAAACAAAATTGTAGTCACATAATCTGCACAGAAGATAAGCTCCTATAGAAAATGAGGCATTCTTTGACCCTGTGAGGAGTCTCAGTGTGGAAGCTCTGAGCAGAGAGCAGCAGCAGGGTGCATGCATGCTTAAGTTTTGCACACTGAGGCAATACTTTTAAAAGTTGGTATATTAAGCCAGATCAGAATTTAAAATGAGCTTATCTGTGATCTTTAATTGTGGCATAATCCATAAGAAGAAGAAATAAATGTCTAGATTTATCCCCCTGATCCTGAAGCAGCTGCTACTGTAGCTACCACTAGCTTACTTCTGCTTGATGGATAGCACAGTAATATCATCTCTAACCATAGTACACTCCAATGTACATTCATGGACACATAAGCAATCCAGCTCCTCTCCCTTTAAGAGTTACTCTCCTAGAAATGGGGCTGCACTCTTCATCCCACCCTACAGAGGGTACAGAGGGCCAGTCAACATGGGGACCATTTCAAAGTGATGTAGGAGACTGATGGCTCCCAAAGGCAGGATAGACTAGTAGCTGTGCCATATGGACTTTTACTTATTGGACATTCACCCCTTTGGGAGAAAGTTGGGATGGCTGCTTTTCAATAGGTGCAGGCTCTCTGCAGCTTTGGCCCTGTCTCCAGCACTTAGAGGGTGGGTAGCAAGCAAACTTTTCCAGCAGAAGGCTGTATTTCCACGTGCCAAAAATGCATTTGGCCATGGAGCTGTTGGAGAAGGCCCCAGGGGGAGCCTCTGTGTTTTTGCATGGTTGTGGGTTGCTAGGTCTGGGATAACCTGGGGCAGGCTGCATTGCTCACCAAATCCTTAAATTAAGTGCTTCAACAAGGGAACATGGGGTAAGCATGCCTGGCTTTTTCTGTCAGCGTTGGCAAAGCCAGTTCCATAGCTGCCATGTCAAAGACCTCATTCAAGGTATGTCCAGCTGAAAGCATGGAACAACTTGGTCAGGCCAGATGGCTGGACCATGTGGGAGGGAGCCAGTCATCCACCAATGCTTGTTTAAGGTAATCTGAAACATTTTAATAATAATTTCATTAATTTTTTTCACCTGCTTCTAAATAGCAGTGAAGCCAAGTTCGTGTAACTAGAGAGAATTTCATTACAGTGGAAACTATCTTACACACATTGTTTTCTTCTGTGGTCCAGTAAGTACGCTCCCGAGAGATATCAAGCTGGGACTTCCCAGGATGAACTACCTTGATGGTATCAGTGCACCCCAGGGCCCCAGAGAACTTAAAATTTGATTCGATCTATAATGTGATCTGCTTGATCACTAGAATCGGCAGAAGACCCTCCCACAGCCCCAGTGAGAGAAAGGCTTGAGTCAGCACCCACCTATGGGAGTTCCCTCCACCCAGTGAAGTGAATGTTCTCTGCTTTAGATGGATGCCTCTGAAGCCACCAATGTGTCTTGAGAGCAGCTAGCTGGTGCAAAACATTTTCTTTATTGGGCCTATGGTGTTCGTCCTGTGGGATTCCATATCTGGCCCCAACCAAAGATCCAGGGAAGTCTCTCTCCACAGCTGCCCAGTGTGCCCCGATGCACAAGAACACTAGGCTGTATTTAGAACATGTCCACATCCATAGGGTGGAAAAAATTATGTTATTTCACAGAGCAACTGCTATCATGTCCTTCTCCCTCTCTTTGTCCATAAAATTCTTTCAAGAGCAACACAAATGCCTTTCAAAAAACCAATTTCTCTGTAACCCTTTCAAATTGTAGCTTCCTCCTCCCATTTCCCCCAAATACCTCAAGATGTAAAGATGGGGTAGGCATCTTCTATTCTTGGAATTACTAATTGGAAACTATTTTTACTTCCTCCTTCAACAATCCAGTTTCTTGTGACCTTCCATGCCTCTATATTACTGATCTTTACTGACCACATGATGAATGGCCTCATCCATTGAGGACTTTAGCACCTACCTTGTTATTTTCTTCTCCACCTCTATTTCTGACACCATTCTTGATAACTTCAACACTTACAAGGCTGACTCATTTAGCTCCCTGCCTTCTCAGTTCTTTCAACTCTTTGCCACTGATATAGTTCTGCTTTCACCTCACTTCAGTCACACATTCCTCACAGTCTCACCCCTACTAAAATCTTCACTCCCCCAATCTGTTCCAAGCATTGTCCCCTCTAACCACAACCCCTCTTCCTCTTCAACTCCATTAGTGGTACCTAGGCCCTAACAATGAGCTGTCCCTCAATCCACCTAGCCATCTCTCTGTCTCTCTCTTTCTTTCTCTCTCTCTCTGTTTCTCTGTCCTCCGCTCTCTCCTCTCCTTCCCTCCATTCCTCCCTTTTTCCCCTCCATCATATTGCCCGGAAAAACCATAACCCCATTTAAATCTAAATATTTATATGTTCTGCACCTACACCTAAGTAGCTTAATGTTGCTGGAGAAAATCAAATGGATGTGATGATTGGTTTGATTGAATTTCATGATCCCAGATCTCAAATGATCACTCATGATCATTAAACATTTATCTACTTCACTTCCTCGTAAGTTCACTTTACATCTTTCTGAGATGGTTCTCTTTATCCTCCAAATTTTCACATGCTTTTTCTTCACCCCTCTCCTCACTCTCAGCTGATGATCCTACTTGAAAAAAACAGGAACGAAAAGTCAGAACTCCTTCATCTACCAAGCACAAACATCTACAAAAATCGACCTCTATCCTCACCTACATTCTCTGCCTACCTCGCTGCCACAATGGAAGTTGTATTCCTGCTCCTGCTCCTTCCCTCATTTAATATCTGAAATTCACCCTCTCACCATCTGATATGGTTTGGTTTTGTCTCCACCCAAATCTTATCTTGAATTGTAGCTCCCATAATTCCCACGTGTTGTGGGAGGAACCCAGGGGGAGACAATTGAATCATGGGGGAGGTTACCCCCATGCTGTTCTCAACATAGTAAATAAGTCTCATGAGACTGGATGTTTTTATAAGGGGTTTCCCTTTTCACTTTGCTCTCATTCTCTCTTGCCTGCTGCCATGTAAGACGTGGCTTTCACTTTCCACCATGATTATGAGGCGTCCCCAGCCATGTGGACCTGTGAGCCCATTAAACCTCGTTTTCTTTATAAATTACCCAGTCTTGGGTATATCTTTATCAGCAGCATGAGAACAATTAATACACCATCTCAGGCACTTTCCTTCTGTATCCTCCATTTGTCCCACTCTGCTGCCTCATTTTTATTAGCATATAAACCTGTTCTACATCAGTGCTACATAGCAGGCTAGGCCATGAGGAGATAAGATGACACCAGAGTGTAAATCAATGCATTGCTTCTTTCATTGAGAAAGTCTTCATATGAAAAAGTGTCAAATGAACTAAGAATTTGGCTTAGTGATGTTGTTGATTCACATTTGGTTCATAGATTGGCACAGATCTACAGGACTAGCAGAGATCTCTGAACCACACGTTGAATTATACTGCTTTGAATTTTCCATGTTTAAAAACTCTCCCTTGGCCTCAATTCCTCCCCAGGTATTTCTGATTTCTGAACTTACTCAGAAATATTTCACTGAAGAGTTGTTCAAACCCACCATCTTGACATCCTTGGCACACATTTGCCATTTAATCTATCGAGTCTGGCTTTTGTCCCTCTCGTAACTGAATTTTACTTGCCATGGTTTCTTCCAGCCCCAATGTTATCATAGCCCATTATTGCTTCTGTGCCCTCATTTCCCTCTTATCTATCAGTGGTAGTAAACTCAATTACCCTCTCCTTTCTTGCAACACTTTAATTACTCAGCGTCTATGATACTGTGTTATACTGGGTTTCCTCCTTCTCCTCCTTCATCTCCATTGCTGCCTTCTCTTCCTCTATCCAACTTCTAAATGAGTGGCTGAATGGATGATCAAATGTACTCCCTCCTTATTCTGTGTTCCTCTTTCTCCATTTCTCCTCCTCCTCCTCCTTCCTCTTCCTCTTCTTCTTTCTTCTTTCTTCTTTCCCTCTTCCTTCTTCCTTCTCTCTTCTCTCTTTCTTCTTCTTCCTCCTCCTCCTCCTCCTTCCCTCCTCCTCCTCCTCCTCCTCCTCCTCCTTCTTCTTCTTCTTCTTCTTCTTCTTCTTCTTCTTCTTCTTCTTCTTCTTCTTCTTCTTCTTCTTCTTCTTCCTCTTCTTCTTCCTCTTCCTCTTCCTCTTCCTCTTCCTCTTCCTCTTCCCTCTTCCTCTTCCTCTTCTTCTTCTTCTTCTTCTTCTTCTTCTTCTTCTTCTTCTTCTTCTTCTTCTTCTTCTTCTTCCCTCTTCTTCCTCTTCTTCTTCTTCCTCTTCTTCTTCTTCTTCCTCCTCCTCCTCCTCCTCCTCCTCATCATCACTCCTCTTCTTCTTCCTTCTTCATACTGGCCTGGCTAACAGCTGGCCTTTATTGGCCTGGCTGCAACGCTTAGCTGCTGCTGCTGCTGCTGCTGCTGCTGCTGCTGCTGCTGCTGCGATGGAGTCTCACTGTCACCTAGGCTAGGCTGGAATGCAGTGTTGTGATCTTGGTTCACTACAACCTCCAGGGCCCAGGTTCAAGTGATCCTCCCACCTCAGCATCCCAAGTAGCTGGGACTACAGGTGTGCACCATCATGCCTGGCTGATTTTTGTATTTTTAGTAGAGATGGGGTTTCACCATGTTGGCCAGACTGGTCTCAAACACCTGACCTCAGGCGATCCAACTGTGTTGGCCTCCCAAAGTGCTGGGATTACCGGCGTAAGCCATCATGCCCAGCCTATACTTCTAATTTCTATGTGTTCTTGATTTCGTTCTTTTGTTATCTCTATTTGTTTCTGTGTCTGACTCCCAAAAATCTACAATGATCTCAAGTTCTTGGCCATAACTTTTGAATGTGATCTTCTTACCTGGAGTGCCTTTCCTTCTCTTCATTAGTTCATTAATGTAAAATATATTTATTGAATGCCTTTTGTGTGCCAAGCACCATGCTAGGTGCTAGAGATGTAGTGAGCAAAGAATCCTGTCCTTACAGAGCTTACAATCTGCCTCCTCTGTAATTTTAAACTCCTTCCCATTATTAGAGCACAGCACAAATACCATTTCCCACTCCACAGTGCTATGCAACATCCTCGTGTTATTACTAGCCTTCACCACAACCCTAAAAGCCACATATCATTATCTCATTTTATAGATGAAGAAACTGAGGCTAATCAAAGTTAAGCAACTTTCTGGATCTCTTACTTAGGAAGATTAGAGGCAGGGATCAAACTTGGGATTGCTGCCTCCAAAACCTTTTCCTTTCTGCCACACTACAGACAGGATCAAAAGGAAAGATTAAAGAGCACAAGGGAAGAACAGTATGGTTAAATGTATACAAGCAGAAAAGAAATGGGGCAGAGTGGGCTGAGAAGAACCAGAAGAACAATACTGTGAACCGAATGTACGTGGGCTCCAGATTTGGACTTGGAGTAGACGCTATTAGAATACTACTGTATGATGGTGCAGAAGACTCCACATGGTGTGTGTGCCTTATGGCCTTGAACTTGATACTAAGGTTCTATGATAAGAATCATGAATCTCCTATCCTAAAGGAGATTTTATTTAATTGATAGAAAACAAGACTAAAAAGCTTTTTCAGTCTTCTCTAATCTCCCTCTCAAACACACACACGCGCACACGTGCACACACACACACACACACAGGGATGCATACACAGCACCCCTATACACTTTCTGGCTTTCCTTCAGAAAAGAACTAAAATTAGCATTTGTTTACCATACTAAATCAGAATTTTAATTGGTGTGAGTACAAGTCTCAATTACCAGACATGTGGCAAAATGACTTTAGCAGAGGTACCAAGTTAGTGTGAGACATGAAGTTTTCAGGTTTACGTTGAAAAGAGAGGCTTCATCATAGGCACTGAGGTGTAGTTGCAAAGAAATTTAAATGTATTTGTGTCAAGGTGTGACTCTGCTCTTAACTAGCTATGTGACCTTGGGGAAATCTCTGAACCTTTTTGTGCCTTAGTTTCCTCTTCTTGGGACCTAAAGGTAGTAGTGGGTCCCTGAGCTGCTATAAACATTTAACAGTCTTATAAAAATCTTGTCTTTAGCTGTACAAACTAGTTGTGTGACTTTTAGCAAGCTATTTAACCTCTCTGTGCCTCACTGTTTTCATCTGAAAGTGGGTATGATAATAGTGCATGACTATGGGCTTCTTGTAAGGATTAAATGACATAATGCCCATGACACTTAGAACAGTGCCTGCTACTTGGAAATTATTGAGCAATAAATGTTAACAATTGTTTTACGGTTATTATCAGCATCATTATTACGGTGAAATGGAAAAGCAGTGGTATTTGCAACAAAATAATTACTACTTAGTAACTGTGGTTTTCTGGTTAAAATATCTAAACAAGGAGCTCTTTGAGAGGAGGATTTAAAATCTGTATTGAAACTATGGGAACCACATATTTTCTTTAGGCATGTGGGAGTTGGCAGCTATTATGCACCTACTTTGTGCACTATAACATGCTGTACATAAGACATATTTTCCAACAAACTGTCCCTTGGCTCAGACCCATGGTCTGTTACCCCAGCTTATGCCATTGACATTAACACCAATAAAAATTTTGTAGAATACTAATGACAAGCAAACTGCTGGCCTATCAACCTTAACAGTTTTAGAGATGTGTTTCAAATGCTGGGAACACAGCAAGGTCTCAACTCATTATACAGATATTCCATTCCATGTCTCTTCATGACTCTTAAATTTATTTCTCTCCAACTTGTATATGTCTTGGGGTAAGAAAGACATTTACTGATGTAAAACACTCCATGTCTATGCCTGACATGGAGTGAGTGCTCAATCAATACAAACTATTTACTTATCAGTCATGTGTCACTCTTCTTCCTTTGTTTAACAATGATATTGAAAGTAGAGGCCGGGCACAGTGGCTCACGCCTGTAATCCCAACACTTGGGAGGCCAAGGCGGGTGGATCAGCTGAGGTCAGGAGTTTGAGACCAGCCTGACCAACATGGTGAAACCCCGTCTCTACTAAAAATACAAAAATTAGCTGGGCATGGAGGCACACACCTGTAATCCCAGCTGCTTGGGAGGCTGAGGCAGGAGAATCGCTTGAACCTGGGAGGCAGAGATTGCAGTGAGCCAAGATTGCACCATTGCACTCCGGCCTGGGGAAAAAGAGCGAAACTCTGTCCCCACCACCCCCCACCCCAAAAAAAAGAAAGTAGAGGCGGGGTTAAATGACATTTTTACGGGCTAGTATATGCTAGACACAGTGTGCTTTGTGTACATTCTTCTCTTTTACTTCTCAACTATACTCACACACCTGAGTAAAGCTGGAGAAAAACAAACAGCCATGCAGGTTATAATGTGTGGGTGACTGGATCACTATAATATTCAGGGTTGCCCTTTATTGGAATTTTAGATCTATGCCCTTTGCCATATGACTTTGCATTACCACCCAATGGAGCAAGCATATATCCCTGATCTGTTATGGAGAGCTTGGCCATGTGACTTGCTTTGGCTAAAAGAATGTTGGCAGAAATGTCAATGTGCCAGCTTTGGGTCCAGGTCCCTTTCACTTCTGCATTTTCTTGAGAAAAGTTTCCCTTGCATATTTGCTGACCTAAGTACAATCAGCAATGAGGAATAAAGTCCAGCTGGACTTGTGGCTTGAAACAGAGCTGTCCAGGTCACCCTAGCAGAGACTGGCCAACTCCAAGACAACCTGCAACGCAACGTGATAAATAGAATGTTCATTATGCTATGCTGCTGGGACTTTGGTTGTATGTTACACGGTGCCAATTTAACGACAGTAACTGACACATAATCACTTCAAACTCAGGACCTTTAATCTTATGATAGCCCTTAAATCTGTCTGGCATCAACATACGTTTGCCTAGTCCATCTATCTCTATCTGCAAATCTTTAACATGTACTATTCCTTCCTCACTTTTGGCCAATGTCTTTTGCTTATACTTTCACTGAGAAAAATGGGAAAAATTGGAACAGAACATCTACATGTTTCATCAACCGCTGTCCTACTGGCCAGCATCTGTGCCCATGCACTCTGCCATTTCTTTCAAATGAACTACCTGTTCATGCTCCTATCAAAAGTGACTTCTCCCTTTGAGCTTTAAGTCACATCCTTCTTTCTCCAGATTTTCCCCTCTCCATATCGTGCATCATCAATTTTCTCTCCTGAGATGCATCATTTCCATCAACATAGGAAGGAAAGAGGAAGGAAGGAAGGAAGGAAGGAAGGAAGGAAGGAAGGAAGGAAGGAAGGAAGGAAGGAAGGAAGAAAGGGAGGGAGGGAGGGAGGGAGGGAGATGGAAAGAGGGGTGGAAAAGGAAGGGAAAAGAAGGAAAGAGGGGAAGAGGGGAAGGGAGGACCTTTCTTGACTCCTATTTTCCCCAACAACTACCACCTCACTTCTCTAACTCGTGCTACAGCAAAGTTCCTTGAAAGAATTGGCTATATTCTCCATCACCGAGTCTTCTCTTTTCCTACTAAATCCACTGCAGTCAGAATTTGATCTCTCCCATTTCAACAAACTACACTAGTCAAGGTCCCAATACTCTTCACATTACTGAATCCAATGGTCAGTGCTTAGTCCTCATCTTATTTGACATAGAAGCTGCTTATGACTGCATTATCACTCCCATCTTTCTTACATCACCATTTGCTTTCCAGGACCCTACACTCTCCTGATCTTCCTCCTACATCACGACTACTCCTTCTCAGGCTCTTGAAAAGCTGAAATGTCCTAATGCTCAAGTCTTGAAACTCTTCTCTCTTGACTCTCTCTCCTTTGATGATCTTAATCAGGATCATGGCTTTAAGTAACATTTAAATACTAATGACTCTCAATTTATTATTCAGCTCACATTTCTCCTTGACCTTGACTTGTGTATCCAACTGCCTATTTGATATCTCCTGCTTGGACATCTAATGGGCATCTCAAATGTTACATGAGTAATAGCAAACTCTTAATCCCCTCCCTATACACAGACACACAGACACACACACAGACACACACACAGACACACACACACACACACACAAATGTTTTCTACATCTCAGTAAATGGAAACTCCATCTCTCTATTTGAGCCTTTTGAGAACCTTGGCATCAATCTTTGACCCCCTTTTTTTCACCACTTGTTTGTCATCAAATTCTGTCAGTTTCATCTTCAAATGACATCCACAATCTTACAACTTGTAGCACCTCCACAGTTATCAATGTGGTCCAAGCCATTGCTATTTTTGGCTAGGGTCATTGCAATAATCTCCTAATGCTCTCCCTGCTTCCTCCTTTGTTCCTTCATTCTGTTCTCAATGTAGCAGTCAAAGTCATGCTGTTCAAACTTAAGTTAGGTCAAAGTTAAGTCACTGCTCTGCTCAGAACCTTCCAAAGGCTGCACACATCACTCAGAGTGAATTAAATCCTCATGGTGACCTATGTGGCTTTACCAATTCTAACTTCATCTGTTACTACTCTTCTCTTTTGTCCACTGTGCTCAGCTTCCTTTCTCTTCCTCAGGTGCATTTCTGCCTCGGTGCCCCCAGACTTACTTTTTGCTTGCCTAATTACATAGCCTACTCCTTTCTATCCTGTAGATTTGCCCAAATGTGATCTCCTCAGGAAGACTTCCTCTGTCCCTTCCTAGTCCACTAGCAATCCCCACCTCTACTTCCTTGCTTAATTTGTCTCCCTAGCATTCATCACTGTCTAACATACTGTAAGGTCCTTATTTATTTTATTTATTGTTTGTTTCTTCTGGACAATCTCTGGGAGCAGGAACTTTTGTCTAATTTGCTCCCTGTTAAATTCCATATCAAAAGTATGTCTGATACATAATAAACATTCAGAAATTATGTGTTCAAAATATGAATCATATCATTTAATCCTCAACAAACTTGTGAAGCATATCCTACTCTATTCATTTCAAAGAGGAAGGAAATAAGGCTTAGAAAGTTTAAGTAACTTGTCTAAGGTCACACTGATGGTCATTGCTGTTTATTAGGCCTGATCCATTTACAGTAGGGTACCATTATATTGCTTCACCTTCCATAATATTCCATCTCCTAAAACCAGTAGCTTTCAGGTTTAGACCTACCACCTCTAATCGCTAGTCCTTTCCATGCCAATTCCCTTTGCCTGAAGTTGTCAGGATTTCTACCATAGTTTCTATTGGGCTTTTGAAGTAGAGAGCCATACTTTTCCATATTCTAACTCATTCCCTGCCCCAAGTGGACCAGTGAGACAAGAAGCTCTCCTTTAGTTCAGTCAGATACTGAAAAGAAATTCTACAAATGAGAACATTCTAAGTAGATTCTCTATAGCATATTGGATATGAAATGTACTTTATCAAACTTACTTATTGTGTATGCTTCCTGATCACTCCAGGTAAGAGCTTTGACCCTGAACTCAGGAAGTCCTAGTTCCAATTTTGACTCTTCCATGTGCTAGCTGTATGACCAAGAGCAAGCCTCTTAATTTATTTTTGACTCAATTTCCTAATCTACAAATAGTTCCTCCTCCAGAGGGTGATTGTAAGGCATGAATGAGATTATGTACATGAAGCACTGATGAATATGATGAGAATGCACAGAACATTTAGGATAATAAGGATAATAGCCCAGTGTCAAGAGAAGGAGCCTAAAGAGAAACACAGAAGCCGGGTGACCTGTCACTATTCCATAGTCACAAGCTTCACTCTTGATTTACAGCATACCTATCTGATAAATGCAATAAATGAATTCATTGTTGATGCATTGGCCTAAGTTAGATCATGTGGAGGAATTTATCACCATGGCTAGAAATAAATCATTACTCAATTACAAGATATTAGTTAACAAATTCCCACGATGTTCTCTTCATTACCATTTCCATTATGTTCTCTTCATTTTCATGGATTGTACCAGTAGATTAGTATATTTGTGGAGACAAACATTTACATGGGAAAGAAACCTAATAGTACTCTGCAGTAAGTGGGTAGAGCCAAAGACACAGCAATGGTCATCAGCATTAGAGGGGTAGAGATAATTTCTAGGAAAAGTGGTCAGGGAGAGCTTCAGGAGAGAGGTGATAATTTGGAGTGGTTTTGCATGTGATTTGTATCTGAAAATAAAGGCATGAAAACAGAGGTGTCATTTACAATTTGAGGCTGAAAAGGAAGGGTGAAACCAGGAGCTAGAAGACCTTGAATAACAGTTGAAGAACTTTGGCCTTGATCCTACAAGAAATGGGAGAGTGGATCAATATTTAATAACATAAGAATGATATAGAGTCAAAGAAATCTTGAATGTCTGGAAAATACTTCATTCAGCTCAGCCTTCACCTGGGACCAAGGAGAAAACCTAGGTCCAGAGAGATGTTCAAGAGACTAGTCAATCCATGACAAAGGCAAGACTTCAACTCAGGTCTGACTCCTAGTATGGTATTCTCTCCAGTATGTCATCTTTGTAAAAGGACAACCATCTATGACTAACTGTATGAATTGTAAACCAAAAAAGTATTATGTCTCATCCTCTCTCCTGACATGAGAATAAACCATGATCATGCAATGCACACTTAATGGTGCCAGATTTTAATATCAACATCAGATGATACAAGAGAAGTAGGTCCAGTATTCTAATCAGTAAACGAGGACTAGGAGTTGTTAATGCAGACATCTATGGTTACTTTTCTAATAGCCAGCAATCAAACTGTACCTGCCTTCCTTTTGCATTGCTCTACTTTCCCTTCAAATTTTACTTCTTCCCCTCATTCTTCATTCACTCGAAAGGCCTTAATCCCAGGCCTTGTCCACACTGTGTCTGATCCTTGTGACTAGGTCCTGGCTTACTACTAGCCAAGTGTTTTCTCAAGAAACTAGAATTAATTAGGCCCTAATTGGAATAATGAGTTGTTTTTTACAATGCACATCTTGAAATAAAATTTAAACTTCTGCTTGTGTGTTGAGAGAAGCAAAAAAAGAAATTGATGGTGAAATTGTTGTCTTTCTGTATGGTCCAGGAACCACATGGAAGTGTGATTTGCCTGAACTGAGAGGTGATGACTGGGCTGATGGTTTCATCAGGTTGAATACTGGGTGGTGATCTGTCTAGGATGCAAGATGTACTTCTCCAGCAATTATTTCATGGAAACAGAATTACCTCACTGTACTGAATTATTGGATGTGCCTCTTTTTTGCATATCTGTAACATAAAAGTGGGTTAACTGAATGATGGGAGAAACTTTGAGATACATTGAAGCTCTATAATCACTTTATTTAATTTTATCCAAAATGTCTCAAAGTCAGCTTTGCAGCATTTTAGTCATTAGGGGAAAAAAAGACTGCATTCTTGAATAGCACATAGTTTCATGCCTAGAGCTCACAATGTCTATTAGCTTATTAAAGGCTCCGAGAAGTCCTGCAGTAAATAAACTGGTTAAATAGCTATTGCTCAAAACCTATTTGATGGTGGAATTCTTTCTTTTTCCCCCAAGAAATTCCTGGCCTAGCAATTTTAGACATCAGCAAGACAGTATGTGCAAAAAACAAAAGACTAATTACCTGTGAGCACTGGGTAAATTCGTTATCTGCAAACATGGGACTATGATCTAATAATTCATGATAGCAGCCTCTAGAGAAGAAAAACAAGAGGTGATAAATATGATTCATAGTCACATAGCAAAGACCATAGGAAGACATATCTATGGAAAAAGTTAAACATGATGCATGTTTTGACATTCAGAAATTACTCCAGAGTATCTCACCTTCTAGCTCATTAAAATGTTATCTCAGAAAGTCCAGCTATTCAGAAGATATATTCCTGTATATAAAGAAAATATTACTGCATTTGTACAAATAGGTTTTAATAGCATAAAAGATTCATGGCAGAAGCACTAAATGCATGCAAATGCGCTGTAATATCAAAAATCCTATTTACATAACTGTGTCATCAATATAGTCCTTTCTTACACATTTATCACATTTGAAACACTCAACTATTCAGATTTTTACAAGTATTTGTATTTTATACAAGTCTGATCCTATCTCCAATTTACAGATAAAGAAATATAACAAAAACTGAGAGAGACTTAGTGGATGTTGTGGTGTGCCACCCAGATTCCCCGTAGGACCAGAGCTGTCCTTCCCCTAGCCAGAACGGGAGGCTGCTAATGGATCTCAGTTTATTTCTCTCTGCAGGAATTGCCCTCTGCCAAAAGTAGTTGCCTTGCCCAAGTTCAGGCACCCTCCGTGAAGTGGCTCACATCTACTGATTTGCCAATAAAAGGGTACAAAACTTAATTCCCTTGCCTGTATTCAGGACATTCCTTAAGGACCATCCTATCCCAGCTACATTTTTCATTGTAGGGTCAGCTGAATCTTCTTCTGAAACATCATCACAGCTCATCTTTTGCCTCTTTTCTGTTCTACTTCTCTTACTGCAACACAGGTGTGAATCCCCAGGGTCTGCCCCTACGCCCAGTAAATATCATGCATGCAAACTCTGCCTCAGGGCCTGGTTCCTGGGGAAATCCAAATAATGACTCTAAGCAACTTGACTCAAGTCATCCTACTAGCAGTTCACAAAAACAGAACTTGAAGGCAAATTCCATATTCTCTCCAGAGAACACCAATCTGTCAGGTGAATTTTTTGGGCCCCCTTCCGTCAAAATTCAAGTGTTGAAACCTAATCCCCAATGTGATGATGGTATTAGATGATGAGGACTTTGGAACGTGATTAGGTCATGATGGTTCCACCCTCATGAGTTGAATTAGTGCCCTTATAAAGGAGATCTGAGGGAACTTGTTCACCCCTCCTACCATGTGAGGACATAGCTAGAAGGTGCCATCATTGAAGCAGGACACTGAATCTGCCAGGCACCTTGATCTTGGACTTCCCAGCCTCAAGAACTGTGAACGATAAATTCTGTTGTTTAAAAATTACCCAGTCTAAGGTATTTTGTTATAAAAGCCTGAATGGACTAAGATAGCCTATAAATGGATGTGACCTCTACAAACTTGTCTCCTGCTATTAGGCACCTCATTGGCTGGCTTCAATCACATTAGTCTTCTTTGCTTCTTTGTCCACAGACATGCGCAGCCCAATATCGTCTCAGGAACTTGCACCGTCTCTTTATTCTGCCTGGAAATTTCCTCCTCCAGATATTTACATGACTGGCCCTTGTCAGTTATGGCTCAGCTCCAGTGTCACTGCCTCAGAGGTGCTTCCCTGACCATTCAGTATAAAGTAATCCCTCAGTTCTGGTGTTTCTTCTCTACAGTACCACTCTGCTATATATTCATTGTATCACTTACTACTCCATGTTAGCTTATTCATTTATTTGTATATTTGTCTGTAGTGTTCTCCCCCAGTGCTTGATCTCCAGAATAGTGTAATCCCCACATTATTAAAGCAGGGACTTTGTGAGTATTCTCAGTGCCTTGAACGGCACTTCTCAAAGTGTGGTCCTTAGACGGCTGATCAAATTATTTTCATACTAAGACATGAAATACCCTTTTCACTGTGTTGACATTTGCAATGATCGTGTAAATGCAACGGTGGGTAGAACTACTGATTCCTTAGCACACATCAAGCAGTGGCACCAAACTGTACAAGTGGTCACTGCATTTTCTTTTTCATGCTCTTTCAGGAAAAAAAAAAAAAAAGTCAGTTTTACTAACGAGTGCCCTTGATGAAGCGGTAAAAATTATTATTTTGAAATTGTGACCACCAAGTACACATTCTTTTGATGTGCCATGTGGTAAATAGGAAAGCACACTTAAAACATGCCTCCCCACATAACAAAGTATAATGATTGTCTTGAGGAAAAGCATTTGTGTGACCGATTGCAAGCTGCACTAGCTACATTTTTCATGAAACACCATTGTTCCTTGAAAGAATGACCACCAGTCAAGCAATGGTTACTTAGATTTGCGTATCTGGCAGACATTTTCTCAAATAAACAAAAAATATCATTTGATAAAATTCAAAATTTCAAGTGAATGTTAGAATTTTGGAAAACTTGTACCTGCCAGCATCGGTTTGACAGCTTCCTAATACTTAAGAGACTTTCTGATGAAATTGATAGGTGATGTTAACAAATGTATGCTATTTTTGGATCTAGTCTATATAGTACAATGTAATGTGTCAACTTTTAGACTATGTTAATGACTCAGTAAACCAATATTTTCCAAGTGAACAATGCATGAGGTTACAAAATTATTCATGGTTAAAGGATCTATTCCAAGTTTAGGATAGACCAATGAATTTTAATATAAGAGTATGAAAAGTTGATTGATATGGTTTCAAATTCCTCCTTGCAACTGACTTTTAAGAACTTATAGCCACTTGGATTTTATTTTAGCATCAAAGAAGATTACCCACAATTATCTGAAAATACTATTACAATATTTTCCTCTTCCCAACTATGTAACTATGTGAGCCTGGATTTACTTTATGCAATTCAACCAGAACACATATCACCACAGATTGGATGCAGAGTATGAGAATCCAGATTCCAGATGAAGCTGGATACTAAAGAAATCTGCAAAAAATGTAAAACAATTTTACTCTTTTCACTATGTTTTTGTTTTGAAAAAATAAAGCTATTTTATATTCATCAATACAAATCATATTTGTATTAAGATTTATAAGATTTATTATTTTAAAATCAACCAATAAATGTTCACATTTCTTAGTTTTAATTTCTACATCAGCAAATATTGGTTAATAGAATAATAAACACAGTACATAAACACAATCCTTTGAAGTCTTCAATAATTTTTTTTTTTTTTAGTTTATTAAGAAAGTGAAGGAATAAAAGAATGGCTACTTCATAGGCAGAGCAGCCAAGTCCTCTTAACTTTTAAGACTGTAACAGGATTCTGAGATCAAAAAGGTGGAGAACAATTAACCTAGAATCTGTGTTGGCACAGAGCTGGCATTCAAAAATTATTTATTGAATGATTTCAATATTTATAAAAGAAAATAAATAATAGAATTTCACTCCCCGTTAGATTATGCATCATGTCTCTGCACATTACAAATAGGATATTATATCCATCTGAGTGAATGAGTACACCTTCATGGTGGCTAAAGTAGGTGGTTGTCAAGAAAGAGAGTATCCATCCCAAATTTGATGGAGCTTTTTTTTTTTTTTTTTTTTTTTTTTGCGGGAGGGTGGTTGGAGACAGAGTCTCATTCTGTCACCCAGGCTAGAGTGCAGTGTCACAGTCTTGGATCACTGCAACCTCTGTCTCCCAGGTTCAAGCAATTCTCCTCCCTCAGCCTCCCAAGTAGCTGGACTTACAGGCATGCACCAACATGCCCAGCTATCGTTTGTATTTTTAGTAGAGATGGGGTTTCACCATGTTGCGAGGCTGGTCTCAAACTCCTAACCTCAAATGATCCACCCACCTTGGCCTTCCAAAGTGCTGGATTACAGGCATGAGCCACCACACCTGGCCAGTTTGATGGTCTGAAAAGGAAATCTTCATTTCCCACATACAGCCAAAATCTTAGGTATTTTTGGAGTACGGGAAGTCTGTGGGCTCAAAATTAGTTCTTATAGGCCTGGCCTTGCTCAGTATGCTCTTTACTTGTAGTCAAGAAACATTTACAAGAAGGAAGAATTTCAGCACAGTCTCAGAAAGTTAATGAATTTATATCCATGCTCTACCCATCAGATTACCCAAAGACATGAAGGGAAATGCTTCTTGAACAGGAAATCTGTTTTGGAAGCCCAGACTTTTGAAGTTTGTCTTTAATGAAGATGTATAAAATCAAATTCATAGTCAGGAGCACCAAGCTGACCCTCTTCCTCAAGCTCCCCTCTCAAGTCAGGGCATGATAACTAGAAAGAAGCAGAAAAACTAAAATTATTGGGGACCCGTTAGCCACGCCAGTGTTACGAAGGCTAAAATTAAGCAGCACTGAAGTGAGCATTCTGAATAGTGAAACTCGGAGATGACAATGGGGCTTTCAGTAGAACATTTTCTAGAGCTGGCCCTGAGACTTTCAATGGCTTTAAAGCAAGCTTATTCAATGGCTAGCCAGATTTTGAACAGTAGCTCTGACTGGCTTTCATAAGAAAAGTATAGGAGGTTTGCTTCAAATTTTGGAACAAGAGGAATGCTTATATCTGAATTACAGCAACATCTTGGTTAACTAGAACTGAAGCAACAAGACCTTTCAGTTAGACATATTTATCCTACATTTAAATTAAAAATTGAAGTGAGAAGAAAACCACATGGCGTAAACAATTAAGTAAGGGGACAGGACTACTTGCAGAGAGTATCCAGGGTTAAATAACCTTTCAGTTCAACCTTCTGTACTTTCAAAGTTCAGTTGCACTTGATACAATAGTAACTATGGCTCCAAATGATGGCTTTGAAGGATCAGGTACTCACCAATTCCTCCTGCATTTTGGAAAATTAGTAGACACAATTTATTATTTAAAAATTTGCATGAAGTATAACAACTTGGGTAACTTGGAAGCCTATGATGTTTTACAAAGCTAGACTACGATCTATTGTAACATATTCCCCTGGTGTGACACACTCACACTGATAGCCACTATCAATTAGCAAGTAGTTGCTTAATGAAAGCAGCTAAAATATTGAAGATGAATACAAAATTATTTTTATTATAAAAAAACACAGATAATACTTTTAAAAATATAAAATGTAATATGCCTTACTTTACTCCTTTTTCTTTCTCCATACTTGACTTTCACTCTACTGGATCCGTTCATCCATTTGCTGAGGGAGTAGGGCTATTATAAAGGAGTCCATCGCTAAAGACGAGGATGATTTTCATAAAAAATAAGATTTCAGAACTAGAAAAAAAATGTATGAAACTTGAGTTTTTGTTCAAAGGAAGATTTTGTAACCTCTTTGTTTCTCTTTTAGCATGGGCCATTCCTGGAAGACCCAGCTCTAAGACTTCTCCTGTAGGGTGGTGAAGATACCCCTATCTATGTGACAGGAGCCTATCAGTTCATTATAGTACATGATTGAAAAGGATACAAAGTAAAAGTTATATCGCTCTTCCCCTATACCTAGACATCAGTCTCAGGAAAAGAGAAAACAGAGATAGAAAGCAAAGCTGGTAGATTGTGTGTCTTCACATTCTCTTTTTTCATCTTTGGATGGGAGAAAGGAAGGTATATTAGAAAAGCAGAGATAATCCTGAAGGATAAAGCAGGTATTGTGTTTTTAACTCACAGACTTCCTCATAGGCTTGACACGGCAGTGTGGTGAGGTTGAAGGTGGCCTTGAGTTGAGGTTATCTGAAGTTGCCTTCTCTTCCCATTTGGGGTAAAAGTGGAATTGAGAGCCAATAGGCTAGTGGTGGGTCTTATCTATGGATGGTGGGTGTGTTAGTCAGGGTTAGCAGAACCAGGGAAGCAGGACCAATAGGATGTATAGATATGAGGAAATTTTTATGGAAACAAATATAAAGATCAAGAAGTCTAACAGGCTGGAGAAAACCAGGAAAGCCATTGGTGTAATTCAGTCCTAGTCCAAAGACCTGAAAACCAGGAGCTCTGACATTGAAGGGCAGGGAAATTGGATGCCCCAGTTCAAGAACAGAGAGTGAATTTGCTCTTCCTCCACCTTTTTGTTCTACAAGGCCCTCAACAGACTGGATGATGGGACTCACCTTGGTGAGAGAGATCCTCTTTTCTCAGTCAGTAGCAACTCAGTTGCTAATCTCTTCTCTCTTCCAGAGACATTCTCACAGACACACCCAGAAATAATGTTTTACTAACTATATAGGTATCCCTTAGTCCAGTCAAGCTGACATAAAATTAACCATCGCAGTGGGTGGAGAGATCCTGTAGCAGAAGTTAGGTGGGACATCTTACCAGGAGAACAAGAGGAGGCCAATGCTGAAAAGAGAGGAGTACTCGATTCTCCCCAAGAGTACTGGCCAGGTCAAAGAATGGTTAGCATTAAAAGCCAGCAAATGCTCAACCTTCAGGCAATAAGAAACATCACCCAAGAGACCAGGAATGCCAAAGATACTGCCCCCAAAGTCTCTGAACCTTACCACCCTTCACATGAACCACATACCCCTACCCCATATACCCTGCTGCCATCTTACAGAAGAATCAGGGAAGTGACGAGAACACTGAGACACTGAGCACTATCTAAAGGGACTATTTTAGTGATCAGATCTCACTAAAGTTTTAAAGTATGTAGCTAGGACTGAAAGTTATCCCCCCGCCCCGCCCAGTATCAGAAGGCAGAATAAAATTAGTCATAGATAAAATAATAAAATTGTGTTTCCTCTGTGCTTTCAAATTGTTGGGTGAGTAAATTTGTGGCCAGCTACAAATGAGAGTTCTATTAGGATTTATGGATCTGTGGCTACCCTGTCTCTGTATAGGTTAATAAATGCTCAAACTAAATTTAGGAAGGTATATCAGGCCAAGGTCAGAAACAGATATATAATAATCAGCAGATGGGAGGAACAAGATGAGTTATCATAAGACCCTTTCTTGACTTCTGAAATTTTTAAAAATTGAATTGTTCTTTCAGAAAAGAAAGTCCAATTGCAGCTAGAACTCAGACCACTAATTCACTGACCTGGGACATCTTCTGAGACACCTTGGAGGAAGAGATGGGACTTCATAACAAGTTCAGAAAGCACATGGGTAGTAATGCAGAAGTGTTTAAGAAGTCCATGGGAGGCAAGGTGGGAGCCATGCTGGTCCCACAAGAGCTAACTCAGCTAGTACCACTTCCTCTCCTAAGCCAGCAAGCAGGAGCCTGGATTATATAATTCAAGATGGTCAGGAGGGGAACACGATGGATAGTTGAGTTGAATTATCAGCCAATACTAGACATAACAAACCAGCTGCTCACTCCCAGCTGGTGTATAGAACCCACTCATGATTTGGTTCTGCATAGGGACGCTCTCTGCCACAGTGACTGAACTCCTTGGGGACGCATGGAGTCTATGTTAGGGGAGAATCAAGCCTCTTCGGGGATTGAGTTATGGCACCTAGTGGCAGGAGGTAAGGCTTCATGAGTACAAAAAGTTACTAAGGCAGGATTTGAGGGCTTGGAGTGGAGTGAAAAACAGATTTGAGAGAGACCTGATCCCAAACCCACTTAAAATAAGGTGGCACGTACATGTAAGTAAAAGTTATTAATGGGTATGTAAAACTTTACCGAAGATAAAGTGAAATGGGGACAATAATAGACTTTACTCTTTTGCTTTTCCCAGTATGTGCATGGCTCAGTGTATCAATCTGCAGAGAATTGAGGAGAAATTAGGAATGCTGCAATTAGAATGCAGAAAAAGCACATTAATAATTTTCAAAATTGATCCCTTTTATAATAGCCTCCCAGTTATTCATTTGCATAGCAATGTGCTTTCTGGAGTGCAGAAGGGACAGCATTGGAGTCTCAGCTGTGAATTATACACATCCTACAATGGAGCTCTATCTCACAGGGCTTTTTCTTGGCACATATCAGGGCATCTGTCAAAAACATAAATGATATCCACTATGTGTGCTTTGGCAGGAAAAAGATTGAGAACAACTGCTTTAAACAAGGAACCTGTAGTGTGGATAATAAGCAGCTTGAAGGGGTACAGCGGGGCTGGGGAGCAAGGGAACTTAAACCTGAGCGGTGTGATATTGGGCAAGTTTCTCCACCTCTCTGAGATTCAGTGCTCCCTTCTGTGGAGGGAGAGAATTGAAGATGATTTCTGCAGGAACTTCCAGAGGGAAGAATTGTGAACTCTTCAATGCTCCAGGACACAGGGTTGAGTCCCCTCACTAGCCTTCAAGTACGCCAGACTAGACATGGCAGTGTGCAGAGTGGCCTCCTGCCCTGAGAAGGGCTGCAATAGGGTTGTACAGGATCATCTGGGAGGAGGGTCATTTTGCTGTGTGCCTCCATCCTCCCCTTTCTTCTCTGACTTCTTATTACCTTCTCCCACTTCCCCACAAACACTACAAAATATTCAAGATGCTCTCCATTATCAAAAAGTGCTTTCAGTTAAGCTAATACCAGCCATTTATCCTTTGGTGTGAATTTATGTCCCAAATCACCACCCCAAAGGAGTGGTTTGGTTACCACTCACTGCACACATTGCCCCACATAACTGTTTTTGCTCTGTCAACACATATGCTCTGCTGCCTCTCACCAAGCTCCTCATCTCCTCGTGCCCTCTTCCTGGTGAACTTCCATCCTTTAGGACACATCTCACATAAATGCCACATTTTATGTTACAGGCTTTGAAGCCTTGACTCCCAGGCAGAGTATTTGCTCCTCCTCTTGGTTCTGGCACCATTTAGGGGCTTGCCAATTCCCCCACAGCTCCCCCAACTCTAGCCAGGTCTTCGCCTGGCTGACTTCTAGGGAGTCCTCCTCGCACACAGCATCTCCTCAGAGAGGCCTTCCTTGAGCAGCATGGGCTTCGAGTCTCCTCCCCCAGTGATTCACTAACCCTGTTTTAATTTCTTCATAGCACCAGCGACTCTGCAGTTATTGTATTGATATATTTGTTTCATGTTTATTGTCTGTGTCTCCCCATAAGAGAGCAAGCTTGTCTCATTCTCGGTGGTTTTGCTGTCACCTAGAACAGCCTGGTGCACTGTCAGGGCTGATAACTATTGTCTGATGAACGAATCTTGTGCATTCCTTAAGAGCTTGTCATGCTATATCACATGTAACATGTTCATTTCTCTCTCTCTCTCTCTCTCTCTCTCTCTCTGTCTCTCCTCCTTGTACTCATATTCAGCTGTGTTCTCGACACTAGTCAGGAACTTGGTACATATCAGATATCTGATGAGGGAATAAGTGAATGAAGAGTAAGACTCTCTTCTACTTATATTATTAAGAAAAGTTTTGTCCAATTTTAAGCATTTGCGAGTGGCTGGAGAAGGAGCTACTCTAATGCCCCTAAAAGTGTTTACCCAGAGACTGCCACCTGCTCTTCCCATGGGTAGTGCTGGTGGCTTGGGGCCAGGCGTGATACTCGAAATATGTAAGGACCGTGATGGCAGCTTCTGCTCGTGACTCTGATGTTAGCAGTAGACTGGAGCAGCTCTCAGGGCCAGGCATCAACCCTTCAGTGGCTGGATTCTAGGATGTTCCGGGGCAGGCACAAGGAGAGTGGCTGGGGTCCTAAAGTCATTGTGCAGGAACCTTAGAGCAACTGCTTTTATCAAGATATACAGACATATTTAAATGCTTTCATAATCGCTATATCTCCATCCTGGCTCTTGGCTGAATCTTAGCCTGGTGTGGTGCCCTTGCAGGGAAGAGGGCCTTCTTGGGAGAGTGTTCACAGACAGAGCCTGTGGGGCTCAACCCTGGAGAGATGCACGGCAAGAGTAATTCATTTAGCAAAGCACAGAGCAATCAGGAATGGGGAGACTACGAACCACCCCTGCACTTACAGCTCAGGGGACTGCTTCATGGAATGAGAGGTATTTGATGTATTGGGTGCTCTGGAGGATCTGGAAAGCGAGGCTGGCAAGGAAGTTTCCAACTGAGAGCAGCCCTGAAGTTAAAAGTCTCTTCTGTCTGCCTGTAGAGAAGAGAATGAGCTGGACCTCTGACACAGAGTCCCGGGCCACCACCACACTCCCACATCCACTGAAACCCTTCACTGTAAAGGTTTGGAGGCCTAGGGAGGAAAAAGGATTTACCTAGCTACTGGGTGGCAGAGTTTCTACTAGTCTCCAGCTCTTTAGGGTAAAGATTAAAGGCACAGGCTTTACAATCAGCTAGAACTTGGCCTGCAATTTGGTTCTGCTATGTGGTCACCATGTGTCACTGAGCAATCATTTGATCTCTCTGAGCCTCAGTCTCCTTGTCTGTAAAATGAGAGTGGTTGTATCTGCCTCAAATCATGCTTGAAAAGCCCTAAGCACGATGCCTGGTACACTGTAAAGACCCAGAGAATGTGTATTATCACTAATATGACTAGTATTATTATGTCCTTTCTAATTTGGGCATACTTTGATTGGCTTAATCTGAATGCTGAATTTATTCAGTGAGAGCTGGAACCTAAATCTTTATCTCTTGATCCTCTGATTCCTATTTCTACTCCAGCTACACATAGCCTTGCTACCAAATTTCTGAAAGGATAGCTAATTCGACCAGGGTAACCCACTGTTACCTAGAGTTAGTAGATCTTTAACATAGTGCTTCGAAGAAAGGTTACTCCTTTCAGCAGTCTTCTGATGAAGTAGAAGGTTAGCCAGAAAAACTGTCTGGTCAGAGCCTTGTTGACAAATCTGAGGATCCTTTCCCATTTTGGTGAAGCATGGGCTGGGGAATGCAATTGACTTGTGATGATTCTGAATCTCCAGTGCTGAAGGGTAGATTCTGTGAACCTAAAGTATTACCATTCCACAGAACTGTCGCCCTATAGATGGGATCCCAGAAATAACATTTAATAAACATTGTTTGATAAACATTATGTATCAAACCCTGACACCAGCTGGTTCCTTCCTTTTTTTTTTTCTTTAGCCTAAAAGTAAAAAAAAAAAGTAAAAAGAAGACCAAAACAAAGATGTATAGTTAGCTAAGGGCTATTTATTGTTCACTGGGCTTTAGCTAAGAGGCATACCATCATTCCAATCAGCCAAACCACCTCTTGCCTCCTTTGTCTGAATTAACCTGAAAGAAGGAAAGAGATTCTATTTTTTTCCACTTTATTTCCAACATGTGTTGGCCTGAGTTTCAGTGGTCTGTGAACCATACCCTCTGTGTCTGTACCACAGACTCTGTGTGAGAGATTCTGGAATCCACCTAAAACATTAGTATTTTTTGGTCCTAGCTAACAAGAAGGTGAATGTTTCTATTGTTCAGTTATGCAATTTTCCATATTGCTGAAAAGCCTGTCCTCCTTGCCAGTGAGGAGGTTTGTGGACTGATATTTTATGAAAGATACTAGAAGAAAAGAAGGGGAGAGGTGGGGCATCAGGAGGGTGAGGAGGGCACTGTGCATGAAGGGAGGATGGTTTCTCATGGGCAGCCCCGACAGGAGTGCTTGGATGAAGAGAGCTTGCAGTGCAAGCACGAAGCACGAGGTTTCACTTTTGGCCTAAGAAAACCTTTGCAGGGGCCTAAATAAAACTTTTTAACTTAAAAAACTTGTAATGAGCAGTAATGAGTTCCAGCTGTGTGGCAGAGCAAATTCCCAATTCCAAACAGCTTCCCTAGAAAGAAACAATCATGTCTGTCCCTGCCTCCTTAACTCTTTCATCCCTGGGGGAGAGACACATTCGAGCCTGTTCCTGGGTGCCCAGGAGGTGGAACAGGTGGACTGGCCTTTGCAAGCTGGGTCCGGAGCATGTTGCAGGCTTCCCGGCTTGATCAGATCTCTGAGATGGGCCAAGGTTCTGCTGTCATTGCTTCTCCCAACTCTCTCTAGGACTGCCATCATCTAAATCAGGGATTGGTAAACTGGAGCCCGCTGACCAAGTCCGGCATGCTGGCTTGTGCCTGTTTCTATAAATGAAGAGTTATTGGCACACAATCACACTTATTTATTCACGTATTGTCTATGGCTGCTTTCCTGCTACAACAGCAGAGTAGTTGTGATCAAGAGACTTTGGCCCACAAAGCCCAAAATATTTACTACCTGGCCATCTACAGAAAAAGTTTGCACAGCTCTGACCTAAATAAAATTTAAGGTCAGTTGAGTCTTGTCTATCCCTATCACTATCAAGGCTTTGGTATTTTTTCACTGTAGAATTGGGTGAACAACAAATATATTCAGAAATCATAGAGTCCAATCCATTTCATACAAGAAACAGAGGCTTACAAAGTGATTTGCCCAGAGTTAAGTTAATGGTAGAGCTGAGGTTGGTATTGTGTCCTCCTGACTCCCAGGTCAGTAACATTTCCACTACATGAGCTGCCTTTCGAACAAGGAAGCTAATGTCCCCAGAAAATGGACCACAGTGACAGATCTTTGCTTTCCATGATCCATAGCAAAATACCTACAGTAAACTGGTTTTCCGAAGGAACATTTTAATAAGATCTTTTTGCTATGTATTAGAGATACTCTAGTGTTTGCTAAAACATGTTCTGTAACTTGTGAGTGTGTAATGATCTGGTATTTTAGTGGTAAGTGTTTGTATCTAATGATTAAATAGTCATCTAGTTATTTAGCCCAGGACAGAACCAAAAAAAAAAAAAAAAAAAAAAAAAGGACTCCCTGCTCCTTTGATCAGGCCCTATGAACAATGGCAAGAATTTGCATAGTGATTTTAATAGGCCATTACACAGAATATGCACAGTATAAGTTAGGTTTTCATGGGCTGTTACACAAAGTATGCACAGAGTAAGTTAGTTTTTCAACTGAGTTTTAATTTGATTTTTTTCTAGTAATCTCCCAAGGATACATTTTGGCTCTGGCCAAATAGATCAAAAGTTTCAAGAGGGCAAGTAACAGATATTTTGAAATGTGTGTATTCTTTCCAGCTTTCTTGGAACTTTAGTAGCACAATAACACAATAGCATAAACTCACAATGAGCTGAAATCGATCTAAACCGGAGCTCAAATAACTGAAATGTAGCTTTTGGGTCACTCTTCCCATCACTCAAGTTTCAGAGAAAAGAGCCTCATAGCAACAAAACAAGTAGATGAACATTTAGTTTAAAAATTGACAAAGCAACTTCTGGAAAATGTCTCTGGAGTCAGAACAGACATGGGATGGGGAAGATGAGTAATTTTCTGGGGTCCCCATAGTTTGTTAGGTATATGCCCCTCGGGGGACTGGGCAGTGGATTCCGGGAAGCAGCCGAAGGGAAAGGCAGAGTCACCAGCTGGAGCTAAAGAAGAGCCGGGCTCATGTTCTTACAAGCAGCCCTAAACCAAACCACCTCCAGGCTCTGAGGCTCGCCTGGCTCATACCCTTGCTCTCCTTCGACCTTTGTCCCACCACCAGCCACAAGGCTGAGCATCTGCCAAACTGACTTTCTCAGGGTTCTCCCAAAGTGCCCACGCTCTCTCTCAAGAGGCAGACAAGAGTAGTGTGGTCTCTGTAGCTGGATTCTCTGGGTTCAAGCGCTAGGTTTGTTCTTTATCAGCTGGGCAACCTTGAGCAAGTTAACAGAATCTCTCCGTGCCTTTCTTTATTCTATTAATGAGAATAATAATGGTACCTCTCTCATAGGGTTGTTATGAGGTTTAAATGAGCAAATTTGTGTCACCTGCTGAGGACACAGACTGTTACTCCAGGATTTTGCACTTGCTACTCCTTCAGCCTGAAACACCTTCATGCTACCTCCTAAGAAGGAAAGGGACTTTCCCTGACTTCCCCAACCCTGTCGATCAGCTACGATGCAAGGCTGGGTTATGATTCCTGGCCTCTGAGTCCTCATGAAACCCTACGCTACTCGAAGGCATTTTATCTACTAGTCTGATTCTCCCATCAGGCTGAACTCCCTGAAAGCCAGAATTTGGTCTTAAGCATTCCAGTGTCAGCACAATGTTTTGCACAAGCTATCACTCAAAGTCTACTTTTTAAATTGATGATGCATAATGCATGCATGAATGAATGAGTCATTTTATGAATAAACTAATAAGTAAATGAATAAAAGCCAAATTACTCTTCTATGTCTTTCATCTATCTGGATCCTGGATTGTGTCTATAACAGACACCACCTCTCTGCCTTTGAGTGGATCAGAAGAATTTTAAAAATGCTTTCTTCCGCAAGATACTTCACTTCCATCTCTTCCATCCCATCAACTCATTCCATAATTATGACAATTATAAAAATGTCATAATACATTGATTTTGTTAAAAATGAGGCATTTGACTGTCGTCTTCTTAAAACTTTAAATCATAAGTATATAAATCTACAGTGCCTATCTTGTAAATGGAACCCCCATGGATTTTGCACTGTCCAACCTACACAAAGATGGTGGCCCTGCCTGTGCTTTCTAGATCAGGAAACCAGGTTGATATATTTAGAAATAAATGTTTACCTCTAAACCTCAGAAATCAGACCATCCTGTGAACCAGTTACTTGGTCTTATTTCTGGGTATTTTGCTGTGAAGGACTGCAAGCCTAATGGCACATTGGGACTTACCATGAAGTCAGTTCTTTCGCTTGGTTCATCTGCCCTCCTTAGTCATACCTACTCTGAGCCTTCTGTCAGCTTTTCCTCCCAATAGTGAGATATGCCATAAAAGGGCATGGGCTGGTAGCCAAGAGACTTGGGTTTTATTTCCATTAGCTCTTCACTGATCAGTTAGGTGATCTTGGGCAAATCTCTGAATTGATCTGAGACTTAGTTCCTCCTTAGAAAATCAATTGTAAGGTGATTTGAAGACCACAAGCTCTCTGCAAAAGCAAAGTACTATATTATCATCATCAATAATAATAATGATTACCTTAGTATAATAATAATAACAGTGACAATACTTCTAATAAACCTACCATGAATGTCACATTGATTCTAATATTCTAAGCATTTGATGAGATACATTAGTTCATTAATAAATGAGCAAGAATTTGATTATCTGACATATACCACCCTCAGAACAGAGAGCAAAATCCTAGGAAGGAGTGACACCTGGTAAGTTTTGATTCATGAGAAAGAGGTTAGGAACATGAGATGTCCCCATACCAGAAGAGTTTGAAGCAGGGGGACGATAGGAAGGTATTGGACATCTGCAAGAAAACGGAGGTCTTCTTGTCTTCAAAGTTTGGCACAAGGATTGTTTTCAACACATGATTCGGGGCTTTGGGTTGGCTTCTAATGAATGACTCAAAATTATGCTGTCCATTAGAGTTTACATGTTCGTTTGTGAACCAAACACTATAGTGACCATATTGGTCTCAAAGGGTCAATCTTAACTTTGGTTGAGGGAGAAATGATCAGGAGGGAAATATTTAAACAGAACCTTTCCCCTGAAGATAGAAAGTCTCAGATTCTCTTGAAACCTTGCCATGCTTTGGGGTTCAGAGAAATGTTGTAACCTTGTAATTAAGATAAGATGTTTTGCGTGAAGATACTAGAACTGGGAATGCAGATAATGTAGCCCAATAATATTCTCCCTGGAGGGAATGTTAAGGTAACTTGCCCAAAGTCATGCATCAAATTAGTGTGAGAGCCATAACCCCAACCAAGTCATCCCAAATGTATGGATATTAACAAGCTGCATTACTCCAAATATCTGTACACCCATAAAGCATTGACAAGAGTCTCTGATGAACATCTGTAGGCTTCACTAATGGAGGTTTTGTGGATGCCCATATCTAACTGCTCCATTTGTGGCCACAGGCTCAGAGAGCCCCCAAGTTTTTCTCTGAGGTTTGTCACTATACAATCAGGGTATAGCATTATGGACTGATAGGTGTGGGGAGGCAGCAATAATGAAGACAATGAATATTATGGGCTGAATGATGATGTTGGAAATACTCCAGTGTTGGGTCTCTAGAACTGCTGCCAAAGGCAGGGACAGGTACAGAATTCTGGCCAGTGCTGACCCTCTTCCTTGCCCTTGTTCCCCATATATTATTTTTTAGGAGAGGCATGTACCACTGAGCAGATGTTCCCTCTCCTATGTAGGTTCACTCCTATACTTACCGGGGCTCATCACAATGCTAGATGTTGTTTTGCTTTGTTTGGACCATCTGTATTTATTTCTACCTACTTAATGCTTGCCCCTGAATCTCAGGGGCTGGAAGCCAAGGACCTACATTTCCCAGGCTCCTCTGCCTCCATTGTCTAAATATGATTTAGTCTAAATATGACTTGCAGTCTGCCAGTGAGATGCAGTAGCATAAGATGTGGAAGGGGAAAGACAGACCAAAGCCATCGTTTTCCTCCGGAAGGAGTTGCATGTGATATCATGCAGGAATGCTTTTATAATGATCTCCTGAAATTTACCTGCCTCAGGCCTATGGAGATAACAAGTTTCTGAGCCAGGCAGAGCTTCATAAATGTTATGACTCTTGGAACCCCAGCTTAAAAGCTAATGCTAATCCTCCTAACTTGCCCTTTCAGTCTTTTCAGTGATTTTATAAAGACTTATTACTCAATGTTAAATCCCTTTTTGCTTGACAGACCTAGTGTGATTCTCTTTTATTGGCTGAACTACCTGATGAAACCAGCTTGCCACTAACCATTGTGTAACACTGGGCAAGTGACTTTCCATGCTAGGCCTCCACACCCACTTGTTGAGGACCCACAGAATTTCTCTGGTGGCAGAAAGATATCCAAGTACTGCTTACAGGCATGGGTTTCATAGGGGCTACTTAGTTTCCAGTAGAAGGAATACTGGTTGCATTTTTACTCCCTTATGAAAGTGGATCTCATCTCACCTGTAATCTCAAGAGAAGCTCATATATCTGCCATATGTAAGTAGAAACTCATTTGACCCTTCCATGGTCAAATGAATTTCTATTCTTCCCTCTCATCTTCCAAACCTGAACAGGAGACACATTTATTTGTGTCAAATTATTGCCCCATCCAAACCCTTCCTTAGAAGGTCAGATCCTTCTGACAAGGGGTGGAAATTTGTGGTCAGTCATTTCACCCTATAAAAATTATAGTGGCCAATGCTGTCAGTGCCCTACCCACACTCCTTCAGCTTCAACACTTTAATGTGCCCCAGGTATTTCCAACCATAGGTATCTGCATCACTTTACTGGAATGTTTCCTCCAAAGCCCAGAAAAGCCTAGTCTGCCTCTGTGCAAGGAAGCCTGGCTACGCCAGAGAATTAACACTCCTCAAACAAGGGCTGGTAAGGTGGTGTATAAAGACTCCAGCTCTCTTGCCCCTGGGTGGGATAGCTCAGAATAGGTGGCATGTTTTTCTCATCATTTTTCAGAGTTTTCACATAAGATTTTTCAACTCAGGTTGCCCATAGTGGTAGCTGGCTTAAGTTTGTGAGCCTTGATTGGCTGTCTTTCCTTCCCAGCCTCTGTTTCCAAATAAACCCCCTGCATTTGTATGCTTGCTCATAGTCTGCTTCTGAGGAAAGTCAACCTAAGGCAGTTAGTTTATCAAATGCTTTTCTTTGTGACAGCCACTTACACTCAGGGGACTGAGATATCGGGGATTTTTATAGATGAAGAGGAAAAGGAAATTCTAGAGTTAGAATGAAAGAGTAGTCTGTGTCAGGGGCTATATATTGCTGCATGAAGGTCCCAAGGAATTGAGGAAAAGCCAGGAAGAGCAGGAAGAAGGGTGAAGAGCATGGGATGCTTCTTCATGGCCATCACATATAAAACTCTGAGCATAGAGCCTGACATGTAACAAGGGCCCAAATGTGTTTGTATCTCTTGTTGAGTGTTTACATTTTCTTCAGCACTTAGCCCAGGGGATCAGATCATTCATTCATCCTTTCATTCATTGATTTGGTAACATATTTACTCACCAACAATGAAAATAATTTCTTTAATACATATGTTGTATTAGTAACTGTGCTAAGTCCTGGGATGGAAAGATGAATAGGGCACAACTCTTGCCTTTAAGATGCTTCTAGTCAAAAGGCCCAGAATGGAAAGTGCTCCTCCCACTCAGTACCAAAAATCCTTCCCAATTCAGACTCACTTGCTGGGGTCTTTGTAAAGAGGTCTTTGCTTGACTCCGGAAGGGGTCGGCTAGAGTCCACTACACACTGTATTTTGCTTATTTAAAGCAAACAAGTAATAATGTAATGGCAGGAAGTCTCATAAAATGGTTATTTCTGTTCCCGGACTACTCTGGGGTTCCATCTAATTTATAAACATTGTTTTATGAAAAATTGAGATCATTCTTGGAAGTGTCTAGAGAGAATGACCTTTGCTTGTTTTGGTGCAGTGTTTGTGTGTGAGTGTGTACACGGCTATTGTTGCTAAGGAGGCGATGGCCAGCCATGGGTAATGGCTGTCTTTCCATTCTGCACATTTTCTTAGTCAGGGAGGGTGTAACTGACACCCCCTCCCACACCCAGCTCTCCCCAGAAAGACAGAAATGGAGTCAGACCACGGAGTCAGCAGTCTAACTGAGTGCCTGGGAAAGGCTGGTTTTACCACTGCTACAATTAGGACAAGTTCCACCATGCCTTCAGGTGCTTTCAGACCCAGAAATTTTGCGGCACATGCCTCAAGTAGTTTCTCATCTAACTCTTTATGAGAGTCAGGCATTAACACCAAGCTCTGTCTCTAGGGATCTGCACCCAAGCTTAAGGTGGTGGGGAAATGTGCTTTACATGGGTGGGGGAGGGGTGGGCTAGCGGGGAGCAGAGAATCAGATTCTAGTGAATCTTAGGAGTGCCTAGTCCCAGGAATAATTTGGCAAAGGATTAAAAAGCAAAAAGTTAGAGTCACTTTCCAACTCTGCCACTTAACTTGCTGTGTTGCCCTGGACACATCACTTAACCTCTCTGTGCCCCAGGTTTTTCAAATAGTAAAAATACCTGTATCATATTTTATAAACTAACTCAACAAATATTTATAACGTGTATACAATACATTGCAGGCAGCCTCTGATAGGCATTTGGTTAGGCTACTTCCTTTGTGTGAAATGTTCTTTCCTCAAATATCTGCCCAGATCCACCCCGCTTCATTTAAGTTTCTGCCCAAATGTCACCTCTGTCTAGAAGTCTTCCCTGCTCAGCCACTTCTTAAAGAGCAGCCTTTTTATTCTTTTTTCTCTATCCCCTTCTCTGCTATCCTGTTATTCTTAGCACTTATCGTTACCTAAAATTATGTCATGTATATCTTTTTATTTAACTAGTTTGTTCTTATTTTCTGTTTTCCGTAGCTAGGATGTGTGTACTATGGGGGCAAAGACGACTTTTCACCACTGCATTCAAAACACACATAATGATGTCAAGCACATAATAGGTACTCATTACATGTTAGTCAAATTGACTGATATGTGTACGCTCTCCCAGAGTGTGTACTCTGAACTAATTTAGCAATTGGAAATCCCAGATTAAACGTGAATGTTAAACGTGAATGTGAATGATGCCTCTATCAGAATTTGCCAGACTTGGTTAGGCTTGTGATTGAAACAATTAGCGTTTTCCCTTAATAGCCACAGAAGTCACTTTTTTCTGTATCTTCATCTCCTTCTTCCCCCAGCTCTCTCTCATGGTTTTCCTTAGCTCTGGACTGTTTTGGGAGTGAATCTTTTGACTCTGGGATCATTTTTCTCTTCGTATGGACCTGAGGCACTGCAGGGGGGAGGCATCCTGCTGCAGCTCCTCGGAAAGCATTTGGAGGAGGTTGTCATGGGCTACACAGCTCCCCTGGGGCTTTGCTGGAGCCCTCATATCCATGAGGTAATGAATGTGACCCTCTCACACAGCCAGAGCACACACGAGCTAATTTGGAGAGCAAATTCTGAAAAGGTTGATGTAATTGGCCCCAAGGGCCCCTGGGTGGGGTCAGAAGGAGAAGACAGCCTTTTCACTGGGCTGGCATGGCCTAACTCTCCACAAACAAGAATTGGCTAATGGGAAGACAGTCACACACACTCATGAATTATCAATGTAGATGGTAACCCCACTGACTTTCTAAGGCCACAGATGCTCCTGTAGGGGCTGTGATGAATGAGAAGTTAAAATAAGAAAGCAGAAATGCATGGAGGTGAAGTGGCTTACCCAAGGTCACACGGCACGTGAGTGACACGGCTGGGATTAAAACCTAGTTTGCCTCTTCCTGAGCTACACTATAAGCAAATTTAAGACAAGGACTGAGTCTAACTTGCTCATCCTAGATTCCTCAGCACCTAGGACAGTGCCTGGCACTGACAGATGTAGAACATCCATACACCCACCATTTTGACCTAACATATAGGAAAAGAAGCCAGAGAAGCAGAGAGAACAAAATCTTGGGTGGCTGCTATGGTTATCCCTGAGCTTTTACCAAGCGAGCTTTTCCATGTCTGTCCTCAGTACTTCCTTCACAGTTGTCTCCTGGCATTTTGTCTCCACAGTTCTTCTAAGAGAGCTTTGGAATGTTTGATCCGATGGCATTGGTGAGGAAGAATCCAAGTATTATTGTTTCTCCATTTTAGGGTCATTTAAAAAAAAGAAACCACTTTTGGACCTGTTATATCCACATTGGGTCAACAGGTCAATGGAATCCAATTAATCAACTCACTGAAAACAAATTGCCTAGCTGAAGTGACTAGAGCCATCTAGCTAAGTATGTCACCAGAAAGAGGTAAAATGATAGTTAGCATTGTGTGGGGCAGAATGCAGATTCCTGGATTTGAAGCCCAGAGGTTCTAATTCAGTGGACTTGAGGTATGGCCTATGAATCTGGATTTTAGCAAGCATCCTGATGAACTAGATGCAGGTGATTCAGGGCCTTTGCACGACATTGGGTGCAAAAGCCCTCATATGGGAGGTAAGAGATAAAAATTATAGTCAGGACACACCTCTATGCAACTATGGGAACTTATCATTTGACCTTCTTGGACATGACTTAACTAGGCAATGAACACATCATTTGGGGCTTGCAAGCTGGCAGCTTGGTGACTTCATATGGCTTCCAGAAGGGTGTGTTATTGTCATTTTCTTCAGCACTTTAAGCAGTCTTTTTATTGTAGGGCCGTAAAATCTATCAAGCATGTTAATGTCAACCATGTTTCACATTCCAAATTAAATATAATTTAAATTAGCTACAAAATAGCGAAACTGCAGTTGGTTGGTTAACATGTTACATTTTGTAGTTATCTAATTAAATGTTACTTCTGATTCTGTAATTTTCTTTTTATGTTTTGGAACCAAAGCAGTTTTTTCCTAAGGTTCAAACATTTCTAGAAGGTCTTTAAAAACTTAGGTCCTAGATAATATGTCTTTAGTTTTTCTAATAGTTGGAATTGCTCTACTTTTGTTTGTCTAAGAGAGTATTTTAACAGGCAATAAAACTAGTTAGGAGTTAGCTTGATGGGAATATAAGCAGCTTAACCTCTAGGATCTTATATACCATCCATTTCATTTCATTCAATTCTTTTTTTTTTTTTTTTGAGACAGAGTCTCACCATTCCATCCAATTCTTATTGCCTGTCGGCCCGTGGACTTGTTACCCATTATCCATCATGGGATCTACACTTAGAAAGTAGAGAAAAAGAAAACACAAAGAAAGACATTGTGTAAATATATTGATCATGACCAATTAGAAGACTAATTAGCAAACAGAATGTTGAAGCCATTTTATTAAAATATAGGCATAAATTGAGACTTCCTCTATTAAAAAAAGGAGTCAAATGTGAATGAATTTTCTCCAAACCCTCTTTAAAAGACAGGATCCTGAGCAAAAGGTTTGCTACCCTACAGGGCTCCACATTTCATTGTGTAGGCCACTGGCCACCCATGGTCATTTACACTTAAATTTAGATGAATTAAAATAAAATAAAATAAAATAAAAACTCAGTTATTTAGGCATACTAGAGACATTTCAAGTGCTCAGTGATCACATGTAACTAGAAGCTATTGAATTAGACAATGCAGGTGTGGAATATTACCATCATCATAGAAAGTTATGTGGAGAGTACTGCTGTAGGGGATGTCTCTTGCTCTTATCAAATAATCTGTTGATTCACATTTTGTTGAAACAGGTTTAGTCATCTGTGTTTCAATTTCTATGTCTAATGTCAATATGGAAGAATGTTTGGTGCCATGGGTAATCAGTGGAATGATGAAATATTCTTTAATAAAGTGAACTTTGTAGTACATTAATATGTCTTTTCCTTATTGGAAGCACAAGATGAGTTTTTAAAAATTCAAAACTGATTTCTAAAATGTCACCCAAGGCCAGATGCAGCAGCTCACACCTGTAATCCCAGCACTATGGGAGGCTAAGGTGGGAGGATCACTTCAGCCCAGGAGTTTGAGACCAGCCTGGACAACACAGGGAGACCCTCATCTCTACAAATAATAACAAAAAATTAGCCAGGCATGGTGGCAGGCACCTGTGGTCCCAGCTGCTTGAGAGGCTGAGTCTAGGAAGTTGAGGTTGCAGTGAGCTGTGATTGTGCCACCACACTCCAGCTTGAGTGACAGAGTGAGACTCTGTCTCAAAAAAATAAAAATAAAAGCCAGCCAAGCTAATGTTAACTCAAAGCTGCAATGCAGATGGTTATAAACAAAACATTCCATATAATGAATAACCTTTTGATTTGATAATTTATATGAGGAGTATTTGATACTTTTGTTGCAGTTATCAGACACAACTAAGAAAAAGATACTGTTAATGAAACTAGGTCATCTGTTTATTTAATCATTCAATTAAAATACAAGGAAAAGAACAACTGATATTTTTAGAACAATCTACAAAAAGAATTTCACGCTGTACCTCAAATTAGAGACAAGTATATTTCATGTCTAACCTTTATTCTTATTCTTCAACTTTGTTTTCACCTTCTTTAACTCAGTCTTAATTCTCCCTTTTCCTTTTTTTCCAACACTTGCAAGTTTTTAATCCTTTAGAAAATGATTTCCAAAGAATAGTACACATAACACTTTAGATGGAATAAAGATATTAACTTTAAAATTTATATATTAGAACAATATAATTTTTCCTTCAAAATCATGAATTCTCAAATATTAAGGTTTAAAAAATAAATTTAAGCAAAGATATAAGACAATTTTAAAAATGCTAGATAAATAATAGTAGTGGTATCTTGATAGAAAAAAATCATGAAGTTGGTATGTAAAAAACCGAAGCTTAGAAAATATTGTTTAAGGTAACCATCAGTATTACCTGGCATCAACCCCCTGGCATATTATCCCTTAATTGTTTTAGATTTATGCTAAAAAGGCCTTGAGTTGGCCATAGGTGTCATGCTTGTTCCAGCTGCAATACTCCAGCATTATTTAGAATCTCAGTCTTATTTTCGAACTTCCATGAACAAGTGAGCATTTTTTCCATCTCCCCAACATATTCCACACCATATTTAGCTTCCCTGCTAGACCTGTGGCTTTCTATTCTTACCTGTGTGCCATATACCCTTTTTTCTTCCTGAGAAGTCCCAGTTCTGACTGGTATTGTACATACTTCAAATACACTGAAGAGTCTTGGTTTAGTGGCATTCACTTTGAGAACTTAGATTAACATGATAAGAGTCTTCCCATCAAATCAAAATTCAGTCATTACCTGTTCAATTATATGATGGGCCTGTGGACTTACATTTTTAGTTATATTTTAAAGAGGGGTGGCATAAAGCCATTGCTTTATTGAAGCATTTATCAGAGTACCCCATTACATACTTGTCCTCGATGTCAATTAGAAGAAATAAATTTAGGAAACACTGAATGTCAAATTCCCCCTCTTGGACTTTCCCATTCCACAGCATTATGATGTCATGATTAAACATGCAAGTTCTGTAACCAGATGGCCCAAACCGCAAACTCAGCCACCACTTACAAGCTCTGTGCCTCTGTTTCTTCATTTGTAAAATGGGGAACACAATTAGTGCCTATCTCAGGGTTATTGCCAAGTTTAAATAGGCCACTGTGGGTAATGTACTTTGCACAGAGCCAGTCACAGAGCAAGTATGCCATCGTGCTTTGTACAACAAAAGTATATTAGGCCGAACGCAGTGTCTCCACCTGTAATCTCAGCACTTTGGGAGGCTAACGCGGGTGGATCACTTGAAGTCAGGAGTTCGAGACCAGATTGGCCAGCATGGTAAAACCCCATCTCTACTAAACATAAAAAAATCAGCTGGGCATGGCACTGGGCACCTGTAGTCCCAGCTATTCGGGAGGCTGAGGCAGGAGAATCACTTGAACCTGGGAGGCGGAGGTTGCAGTGAGCCAAGATCACGCCACTGCACTCCAGCCTGGCAATAGAGTGAGACTCTGTCTAAAAAAGAAAAAAGAAAAGAAAAAAAGTATATTAAACACTGTGAGAAGTCCTGCAGGGTTTAAACCTATTGAACTTGGTTCAACCCAAATTTATTTGATTTTAGAAGCATCTTTCGAGTATAAGTCTTTAGAATATTCATGGATCCACAATTTTGAAGACTTGTGTTTGAAAGTCAGGAGCTCAGAAAGCCAATTGCTTCCTTCAAGGTACTTTTCTGTGTGAGGGTCTGCTGCCCCCAGGTGGACAGAAAGACCTTGGCTGGAAACCCAGAGTCTGCCCTGCCAAGCTCCCCACAGGGGTAATTAAGAGAAAGTAGAATAAATAAATAATTTTTTTCTGTTACTATGTGTTTTAAAATAATTTGAGGAAGAGTTATTTATTAAAATACTAAGTATAAAAATGGATATTACTAGACAGAGGGAGTACCAAGAGCTAAGACTCCAAGTTGCTCCTCATGAAAAGACAATCTTTGTATTTTTGTAGCCCCTGCTCGGAGAACTGCTGAGACAGGCACGCAATAGGTATCAACAAATATTTGTGGAATAAATGACTGGCTCATTGACTTATTACAAAGAAGGGCAGAAAATCTGAGTGAATGTTATGTTTCTAATTACGTTCTTCAGGGAGCTCAAAGAACTGCTGCAAATATGTATAAAAATTCCAGGTAAATGACTGGGAGCTTTTTCTCCGGGAAGATTCAGTACTCATTAAGGAAGAAAGGAAAGCTAATAATATTTTAACAAATGTGTCAGCTAGAATTAAAATTCAAAGGCTCTCAACAGATAACCAGTAAGTTTGGCTAACCAGAATAACCAACCCTATAAAAATTACAGCCCTATAATTAAGTATAACTGAGTTTTTCTCTGAAACAGCAATGTGAGAAAGTGGAAGGTGAGACCAGTGGTTTTCAACAGCAGCATACCAAAGAAGTTTCTACTTTCCAAGTTTCTAAAATCATTACTTTTTGTTCTTGTCTTCTCTCCTTTTTCTCTTTATTTGTATTACTGTTAAATATGAGCCATTTTGTGGACTGTAGTTGGGAAGACAGACATAAAAGCAGTAATCTAACTACTCATACTAGAGAACAGGAGGTGATGGAGAGAAAACCTGGGCGTTGTTCAGTTGGAGGCCTCAGGTTCTGAGCGGCAGTAAGTGCCTTTGATTAGGTGAAGCAGAAGTAACCATGTATCAGAAAGGCACTGGGGAGCTCCGATCCCGATGTGTAGAAGGAATGAAAGCAGCTCAAGCCTCCTCAGCAGCAGAAATTCACAAGCTAAATTCACGAGCTTTCTGTCATGGATCATTAACATTATTCATTTCTAATGACAGTTTCTGTATCTCTGTGTTTACAGTCAGAGAGAGGGGAGCTGATTGGCCAAACTGATGTCAGATGTGCCTGAATATTTCCCGTTTGCTTCTCCAAGTGCATTAGTTTTCCTTCCCCACCCTTGTCTGCTCTACTCTGAGTCCCAGGCGGGTCAGCCTGAATGGACTGAGTCATGGACCCTTTGCCCTCTGACTTCCAGTTGGGTTCAGCCGATGGAGAGTGCTGCAGGAGATCAGAGGGAAAGAGGGGAGTGATTGGCATATTTATTCCCCTAGCTGCCTCCCTGCTGGGCCATGTGGCCTGGCTACCTCCCTCTACTCAATGTAACAGCTACTGTTAAAGGTCTTTCTTTCCGTTTAAGCTTAGGGGTGGGGCTTTGCCTATTCCTTTTATATATATAATTTTTTACGACTTGCCCATTGCTTGTATCCAGTCCCCATAATGAATTCCTCCCAGTTTACTCAATTTGAGTATTCCTTCTGTTCCTGTTGGGTCCTGATAGATAATAGAGAAATACCACACAATCCATCACGCAATTACTCAGCATCTCTGGGCTACACTTTCCTCAGCTGAAAAAATAGGTCAATACTTCATAGAGTTATAGTAAGGCTTAAGTGGGTTAATATATGTAAAGCTTGGCACATTAAAAAAAACAACAAACCTAGGCTATTATTATCGACATTTTGTCATTGTGATGAGTTCATTAAATATATTTTTATAAATGTGATTAAAAATGTTATGTTTGTAAGAGACTTCACATAAGCACTTTTCAAACTCAGTAAAGATTCACGTGTGACCAAGTATCTCCATTTGGGCCAGAAGAAAGTGAGATTATAATAGTTCTGGTAGCCTTCCCAGGAGTAGGTAGGTAGTGGGTTTCTGAACTAATTGTATGGATTGACTTCTGTTAACTTCTTAAGAGATGGGCTGTGAGCAGCCTTCCGCCCACTGATCACTCCCAACCACTGAATCCATCAGTAAAGAGAGCCCATCTTCAGAGGAGCACCAAAGGCAGACACTGCCCTCTCTTCATGGAGCAACATTACCTGCTGGCCCATCCTGCATGATGAAAAATATTCCCTTTAAAAATGTCCCCTTCCAGGGAAGGCTCTGGATCCCAGAATACTACATAACGGGTTTACTTACTCTTCACGGCCCAAAGCCAGTTCCACAATGTCTGCCCTTAACTTCTGTTCTCTAGACCTGTGGTACCTAGAAAGGAAGAGATTTGCTGAGAAGGCTCCATCTTTAGGACACGTCCCATTTGTTCAGCCAGAGATTTTGTTTTAGGGTTTTTTTTGTTTGTTTTCCCCCTAAGATAAGAAATTACCACAGTTCTAAGGTTGGAGAATGTCATTGAAGGCAGGCAACATGGCTTTGTTTAAAAAGCATGAGGTCTGAAGCGAGAGAGACCTGGGTTTAAATCCCAATTTGGTCATTTATTAGCTGGATGACCTTGGGAAAGTTACTCACCATCTCTGGGCTGAAGGATTATCATCAGTAAATCAGGGTGTACATCTTGTTTCTGTAGGATTCTTGTGAAGATTGTGAGAAGATGGAAACTGTCTGACAGGGTACCTGATGCAATCAATAAACGGTGACAATTATTGGCAGAAATAGTAGTCGTTTTCATTCTTAAAGTCCTTACCTGTCATGCAGAAATACTCCAAAGCATCTCATAGATGCATATATTCTGGATTGGGAGGGGCCAAAATATCCAGTTACTTCAACAACCTCTCCTCCCCAACCCCCTGCTAGACAGAACTCTACAAAGCCAGTGGGCAAGGTATAGGGATCCTCCTGGGACTTCCAGTTGGCTTAAATCTAGACACGTGACTACATTTAGTGAGGACTCACTCTGTGATGGGCACTGCTCTAAGACTTCCATAAATATTTTCTAAGTTAATACTCAGCACAATCTGTGTTGTATTTCCTACCATTGCGCCCATCTTACAGATGATGGAACTAAGCCTCAAAAGAGTTAAGTGACTTTTCCAAAGTCACATAACCCATGAGTGGATGCAGAATTTGACCCCAGGCAGCCCTCCTTTTTAACCACTCTATTGTGCTGGCTCAATATCTGGCTAAAAGACACAGCAAAACAGTCATAGGCTCTACATGCTAACATGGCTACTTGGACTGAATTGACGCATCAGCACAGCAACTGATCTGATTGATTTGAGCATGCTGCATCTACTGGAAATACAGACGTCCTATAGACCAGAGCTTCTCAACCCTAGAAGCAGATGAGGATCACTTGGAGAGCTTTTTAAAAAGTACCAATGCCTGTACCTTACTGAAGGAGACTCCTATTTAATTGCTCTGGGTGGAATCTGGGCCCAGAAAATTTTCAAATCTCCCAAAAAGTTCTAATACGTAGCCAGAGTTGAGAATCACTGGTGTAGACTCTTCTTGTCCTTGATGGTGACACTTAGTCACAGAGCTTCTTGGAGTTCTTTAGAGGTTGGGTTTGTTTATCTTGACATTTAGTTCAGAACTAATTAGCTGATCCTCATACACTATGCAATAATACATTGTGTAAATTCTGACTTGGGACACCACTTTGCATAGAAATATGAGCCTTTCCAAAGAGAACATTTTTCTGTATTACTAAATGTAGTCAAGTTTCCTTTGGAAAATGGCAAAATCCAAATCTCTTTTTCCTACTAATCATGTGTTGCAAAAAGATTGCCTTGAAACGTTGCAAGGCAGCCAACACCATTCAGTAAATTACACCATGTAACTGGCTTAGGCCTCATTAGGCTTGCCCTCTTTGGCCTTATCAAGGGAACAGCCACTTCCCTTTGCAATCCCTTCTGGGAATGGATTTCTTCACTTTTCCCTGAAAGGTCAAGACATCCATCTTTCCCTGAATCTCTCATCAAGAAGTGACAGTTCAGCTTTTTTTATTATCTTTTTGTGCCTCTCCTTTGAGGAGGAATTTTACTTAAAAATTAAAGATATCTTCAATTGTAGATAATTTATATTTGAAACCAAAACAGAACAATCTTATTTTGAAAAAGAATACTTATAGTGAATTGTGTTAGACGTCTAACGAGCATTCCTCTTCCTCTTTCCTAACAGGATATGATTTTGTTTAGGTATCTGTCCCCTCCTCTGTACAGCTCATGTGTATTCAATGTCCATTTATGCTCATAATTCCGTTTGCTTATCCTTCTCCACTGTGACCTAGAATCTGAGTGCCTGATCTGGTGATGGGTGTGCACTGATGGCATTAATGGCTTCCTTGCACTGTGGCTTTCAGAGTGAGGGTGGGTATCTATTCTTCTGGTTTCATTTTTTCCTAGGTAGTTGCAAGTTGACAGCATCCCTCTATGAATGCACAAAGAACCTCTTGGGCAACCCTCCCTATCTGATTCTCGGCACTTGTGTTTTAATAACAGCCCCCTAATCCTCAGGCTGAGGGCAGTATTGGTTCCTGTTGTTGCCAGCCCTGGACACTGCACCATCCCTTGCTGAGTTCCCTAAACTTTGACCACAGCTTTATAGTCACTTTATTAAATTCTCATTAAACTAGTTTCAATGTGTTGTCTGCTCCCTGCTGGGACACTGACAGACGCGTGACTCACATCTCCAGTTCCAGGGTCTGAATCTTGATTGTCCTAACCTAGTCACAGTATCCCATGGACCAGTGGTCAGTTCAGACACCGGGATTAAGGCAATCAGTGCGTGGAACTTCCTTAAGAAATATTTGTGATGCAGAGGTGAGCACCTGACTTATGTTGGCCAATTAGATGGAAGGGAAAAAGGAAGTACCTGGCTTCAGCTTCCAGTAGTAGCTGTCTTGTGAGTGAGAGGGAAGACACTGTGGGCACAAAGACAACACCTCACGGGGCAGAGCCTGGAATTATAACACTGATATATATGTCACATATGTGGGCTTACTGTCACATATATGGGCTTATTGTTATAGGAAATAATAAATCTCCTCATAGGTTAAACCCAGTTTAGTTTTGTTTCTGTTTTTGTAATTTGCTGCTGAAAGCACCATAGCTAATGTGATTTGTTAGCATTTCTTTTAGTTGTGTAGCAGCCATGGGGTTTAAAGCATTTCCCATGCATTGTTCATTTTCATTTTTTCAAAAGCCATGTTAATGATTATAGTAATATTAATAGTTAGGGTAATAAGTAATAACTATATCTATGTGCTAGGTACTATTCAAAGCACTTTATAGATGTTAATTTGGTTAATCATCACAACAACTCTATTCAATAGGTACTACTATCATTCCTATTAAGGTTATTAGATGACAGACAGAAAGCCCTGAGATATCAAAAACATATATCAGGTCACCCAGCTGGTAAGTAGCAAAGCTGAAATTTGAGCTCAGACAGTCCAGTCCCAGAGTCTGTGTTCTTTATATGAATGTATCCTACCACTCATAATTCAAATGAGGAAACTGAGGCTCAGAGAGCCAATGAACTAGTTAAGAGAAGAATCGGGAAAACTAATACTGAGCAAAATCTACTGCTATTTCCACTATGCCACATTTTCCTTCCAGTGAGCTTCCCATCAAGGCCTTTTTAATAATTTGTGGAGCAGTTAATGCAAATGAGAGCTCTCCACCCTTCCAAGTTATTCTTGTGGAACTTGGGCAACATGTGAGGAGAGACTCCATCTAGAGGCCTCTAAGTATAGTGCAGTCTAAAGATTACACACGTGATATTCAAATCTTACACACTCTCTAAAAGAATTTTGCAAATGTGTATACCCCTCGGATATTTTTAAGTTATCATCTAAAAATTTATCCTATGTCATAAAAATGTAATCCCTGGTGTATTAAAATATTCACATTTAAAATAAAACAGTTAGTTAATTATTCTATTTGTATCCCTTTGAAATCTGATTCCATTGCAACTTGATTCTCACAATAATCCAGCCAAAAGTTGTGGTATGCACTTTGCTAATAGTTAGAAATTTTATGTTTGTCCTCTTTTCTGGAAACCATATTTTCATTTCATATTGCTCACAAAATTTTGTTGCAATGCAATATATTTTATTCCTAAAAGCATTTTATTGATCTTCACAAAAAAAAAGAATATAAATTAAGCCTCTTTAAAAAATTTTTTCCATGACTCTAAGATCCTGAAGGTTAAAATGTGTTTTGGATTGAGTGATATTTACAAATATTATTAATACACAATTTATAAATAATTGCTAACCACAAAAGTGTACTATAATTGGAAATGCATTTTTTAATTAGAAAGATGGAAAATTTTTTAACCCTCTTAGTTTATATAAAATGTATTTGTTACTAAAATGAAACAGGAACAGTATTGATTATATTTGCTTGGGTTTTTCCCAATTTTTTATAGTTGCAGGTGCTGAGAAACTATACAGGAATGCCACTCAATTCTTTGAGCACCTTGAGGTTATTTGGCAAAAGTATATCATGATCTATGACCAAAGATGATTTTGATAAGCAATCAGATGTTTATTTTCTTCACAGTCTTTATCAGACAAAATAATCATATCCTTCATTTGTTTATTTTAGTCTCCCCTCCTGCCTCCCTATATCAGGACACAGATATTATAAAAGCAGAAATCTTGCCTGTATGCTTTGGAATAATGTCTGTCACATCATAGGTGCTTAACAAATATTTGTTGAACAAATGCCTGAGGCAACCCACATTCAAAGGAAAGGCAAGTACGGTGATTCTATTAGGACAGGGGATAAGGGAAGTTTGGATGTGTAGGTGATTGTGGTCTTCATGACCTCACTGTTAAAGTTTCCTTCTTCACCGTAAGTAGTAGCCTCTCTGAAGCACTATTGTTCCAGCAGAACAGGGATTCTCCTCCCATCCCCACAGGTACAGCGGGAACAGCTAATTTTCCTGTGTCTCTGGTCTCAGGTACCTTAACAGCCTCCCCTCTAACTTCTCCTCAGTAAGTTCTCTTACTAGATCCCCCAGTAGGCTGAATGGCCATCTGTGGTGTCCTTGGGTGATTTCGACGTGTCTGCTGTTTCCACGAAACTTTGTTTATTCCCCAGCTCCACGCAACTTAGGCAAACACTTCTAGAAAGTCCCAATAATACTTAACAATACCATACATAACATTTCCATGCCATTGGAAGGTCTACACATTACATTTTTATATCTAATTTTTATAATTATCACGGGTTGTGAGGTGAACACCCTAAATTTGAAGGTGAGAAAACTGAGGCCCAGGAAGGTAAAAATCACACACCCAATATTACATCATCCTCAGATGGCTGAGTATGAGTTTGAATGCCTCAACTAGAAATAGTGTAGATTTAAATTTAAGCCCAGCTCTGTTCAGCAACTTACCAGGGAGACTACAAAAAAGTAACTTAATGTCTCCGAATTTTAGTTGACTCAGTAAAATGCAACCATGAAAATCATTTGATGTCAGAAGGGAATTAATACATTTATAGCCTTAACACTCCCCAGTACACTATTTTTCCTGCCATGAAGCAGTATTATTATTATCCCCATCTTAAAGATGAGAAAACTCAGGCATAACATAGCAGAACAGCATAGTCCTCAAGAATCTGGGCTTTGGGCCAAGCATGGTGGCTCACGCCTGTAATCCCAGCACTTTGGGAGGCCAAGGTGGGAGGATTGCTTGAGGTCAGGAGTTCAAGACCAGCCTGGTCAACATAGTGAAACCCTGTCTTTACTAAAAATACAAAAAAAAAAAAAAAATTAGCTGGGTGTGGTGGTATGCATCTGTAATCCCAGCTACTCAGGAGGCTGACGCAGGAGTATTACTTGAACCCAGGAGGCGGAGGTTGCAGTGAGCCGAGATCATACCATTGCACTGTGCCAGCCTGGGCGACAGAGAAAGATTCCACTAAAAAATAAAATAAAATAAAAAACGTGAGATTTGGAGTCAAGCTACTTGAGCCAGGTCCTGGCTCTATCACTAACTAGTTAAGTAACTTTGGGCTAGTTACTTAATACCTGCCTGGCACAAGGTAAAATTTAATATAATATATGTCAACCGGTGTTGGGCAACTTCTCCAAGGCCACAAACAAACCATAATAGTGCCAGGCTTCAAAGCTAATTAGCCAATTTGGTTTCAGAGATCATGGTGTGTACCATAACACTGTTATCTTTAGAGTCAGAAAGTCAGGGGATAGGAAGATAAATATGAGACAGAAAGAAAAACCTGGAGGTTTGAGACTGATAAAAAGTACAGGCAAAAGAGAGAAGAGCAATTTGTGGTGCATCAGGGCATTTTACTCTATGGCAAGAAGTGGAATTTCCCATAAGTTGTCCTTTCCAAAGATTCCAGTGAAGCACTATATTGCTCCGCAAGGTTTTTTGTTTGTTTGGTTGGTTGGTTGGTTTTTTTTGTTTTTTGTTTTTGTTTTTTTTTGCCAGGATGACATTTCTTTAGAAAGAAGTACTGTTTCTAAAACAGGACACAATGCAGCCCAGCTTTATTTGGGTTAAAAGTTCTAAAATAATTTCAGTAGTTCACTCTGGATACAGCCTCCAATGTGGGGTCTTGGAAAGAAAGGGCAGAAATTCCTAGGGCAAGCACCACTGTGTGTTTCCTAGGCAGTGATACGGTCTACATGTTGTGGATCCTCATTCTGTCCGAGGAACTGACCAACCAGCTGATCAAGATATCAACCCACTGAGGGTGACCAGACAGAAGCATGCTACTCCCTTCTCTGTTTCTATCTACCCTCACCTTAGTGCCCATACTAATTAGAACTCCTTTTCTCTCCAGGAAACTTTATCCAAGAAGCCCCACTTCCCCTTTCAAAGTAGATTGGTTCCTGGAAATATTCTTGGCCTGGGAAAGAGAAATCATTTTCTATTTTCAGCTGGAGTTAGGTATTATTCGTGGACACCTGCTAGATCCCAATAAACAGATTCTGCCTGAAATTATAGCCTTTTTGTGTTCCAAAAACTAGCTCTCCTCTTAGCCTGTGGTACCCACAGTAACAAACCCAATATCAACAATCATATCTATCATGCAGTAAGCAATCACTACATTTCCTTGTTGAAATGAATCCTGTGTTTTTGAGAAGGTCACCTTACCTGACCTCAGTTGGGGAATTTCTGTGCTGCAGAATGTCTGTGGTCTCTTTTCAGCTTTGAGATTTATAAATCCGGTATGTACCATGAGGTCCCTTATGGTTCCTCAGCAAGATTCTATTGCTGTTTATTATTATTATCAATAGGAATAACAAGGGCTAACATTTCCTGGACACTAACTATGTGTCACTGTATTAAGTATTACTATATATAGTATATATAATCCTTACCAAAAAGAATGTGAAGTATGTATTATTTTCATTATCCCCAATTTGCAAACTGGGAGACCAAAGTTTAGGTAGGTTAAATAAATTCCCCAAGGTTACCCAGCTAGGAGTGGAGGAGGCAAGATGTAAACCCAGCCCAGACTATTCACTCCAGACTACTCACTCTACTACATGGAATTACTCTTTCCAAGTTACATGTGAACAAGAGAGTTCAATTTTTCTTTGTCTATATATTTGGGGTTAGAGTTTTTATAGTACAACATATTAATTGGCCTAAATTTCTAGCCATATTCTTAGGAAAGATAGGGATCTGCCTGTCAGGTTCCTGCATGATAGTGGCAATGATGGTACTTATTTTCAGTGCAGATAAAAAGCCTGCCTGGAATCTTCTTTTTGGAAGGTTCAAGAGTATAACCAATACGTTGTAAGGTGGAATTAAGATAAACAAGTGCATTTTACTTACAGGGTGAAAGTGGTCCATACCAGATTCATGATTGGTTACCAGGTGATGGCAGTTGTCAAGATCTTGTATTTTTCCATGGAAACAAGGAAACCATAAGAAGGAGAAAAGAAGATACCTGAGGTAAGAGAGAGAAAAAGGAGACATTAGAATTAATCATTTATAGGATAAGGGCATATAGATGAGAATCTTGGGGGGAAAAGCAATGCAGAAGCTTGGGTGAGCAACACACACTATCATCATCATCATCATATCATCATCATCATCACTGTCTTTGTCGTTGTCATCATTATCATCATATGCACATGTGTCCTAGTTTGGGTCTTTCAGAAGCAGACTCTGAGAAAAGGATCCTGGTGAAAATAGTATAGCTGGAAACTAAAAATTGAAAAATGGGAAATAGAGACAGATAAAGAAAGGTAATAATTACACGGAGTGTTATCAAGCAGGCAGCTATTATTGTGGGCAACTCAACTTACTGCCTCTGAGAGTCAGTGAGGGAGAAAGCCTCTACCAGTTCTTACTGGTCATTGGTAGAGGAATGATGGGAAGTTATTAATTCCTAGGAACTTTTGGCCTACCATAAAGGAAAAGTGCTTTAGAACCTGAATAAAACTTTTAAAAAGAGAAACAGGAGCTGGCAGTTGGCAGTCAGCCATTCTGCACTAAAGAGGAAAGGGCAGAAGGGTGGGGGGGAGGGTCACTGAGAGCATCTGAAACAATTTTGCTTTTAGAGGGTAAGAGACAGATGGTAGTTAACATGTATTGAATGCTTAGAATTCATTTAATTTTCACAGTCTGCATAGAAAGTGTGTAATATTGTTGGCATTTTGTAGTTAACAAGAAGTACAGAGAGGTAACATATTTGTTCATGTGGGAATAGCTGGTAAGTGGCACAGCTGGGAGTTGAATCCAGAGGTCCTGACTCAAACCTTCCACGTTATTCCATCTAACTATGCAGACTGTAGCCTCAGGTTCCTTAACCTATAATCTCCAGCTCCATCCCTCTTGTTCATTATGGATATTTTTTACCCAAAAAGGACCAATCTGCTTCCAACAAGTTTCAACTCTCCTTGATTTGCATTTTTTCCACGTAGGATTAGTGATAACTACTACAGTTAGCTCTCTCCTAAGCTCCTTACAGGCTTGTCTTACTTAACACTCCCATCAAACCTATAAGGTGGATACTGTTATATTCTCACCTTACCAATGAGGAAACCAAAGCACAAGGTGATGAATAACTTGCTTAAGGTCATGTATTGAGTGAATGGCAAAACCATGTTCAGCCCTTGCTTAACCACGATGTTCTGCTCTCTCTTTAGCTAGAAAGATTCGAAATAGTAAAGTTGTGTGTAGACTGTGGCACATGGTAATTCCAGGAATTGCCTTTAAAGTGGAACAGGTTTGTAATCATAGCCAATCCAGGGAAATGGCAGAACTTTATCTCCATCCTCAGAGCCTCTGATTTAGATTCAGAGCCTCTGCTTAGAGAAATACAACGATTTACCTCTTTCTTTTGGGTTACCATGTCCATATCCGAGCTCTTGTTTTAAGGCATCAATAAACATGGTGACAATCGGCTTAGAAATGTTACATTTCATGTAAATTTTCACCTGAGACAAAGCATCTTTGGTCTTAGCAGGTCTGAATTCTAGATGATGAATCTTTACTTCAAGGGATTGAAAGGGAGAGATGGATCAGTCATTGAAATCTTCACGACTTGCTTTTTATCCTCAAATTTCAGTAATTTTTTATTGCATAAAACATTAAAATAAAAATAAAAACAGCAACAGTAACAAGTTCGAATTACCTTTGATCACATTATCTTTCTTCTTTTTAAAACAGTATGTGGGGTAAAGAGCAAGAGCAGTGTTTGACCATCATTTCAGAGCCAGTAGTAACCACCAGCAACATTCCCAGTTGCTGGTCTCTCTTATCCTCTGTGATTATACAAATATACATATATGCCATGTACATACATATACACCATTAATAATGTTTTTCAAAAAATGGAAATGTGTTCATGCTTTATGTTTGCTTAAAAATACCTCATAGACATCCCTAGGTCATTATTTATAGATTTACTTCATTTTGAACTCTTGAACAATGTTCTATTACATAGATACTAATTTTCTGAGCAATCTCTTACTAGTGGACATTTGGCTTGTATTGCGACATCTGCTGCAGAGATCATGTTGGTGTATTCTTTTGTACTCCCCAAATAGTGTCTTTTTAGAGCATGCAGCACTGGCCTGAAGATATCAGGTGGTTGTTTTTTTCTCTTTTCAACTAAGTAGGTAAAGCCTAACTGAATATTTAGTTTTCAGATTTCCAGACACCCTTTTACAAACACTTCCTGCTTCTGATTCTAGTTAGATGCCCATAACCAATAGCAGTAATTTATATTCTGAATCCTTAAAGACAACAGCATGTCTGCATTCCCATTCTAATGCCCAACCAAGAAGAAAACTTGGTGGCCACCTTCCACCTTCCTCTATCTTCTCCCCACTGCCTAGGTCCAGCTTCCCACTCTCTCTAGGACTAGCCCTGAGTCCTTTGGGGGTTAACAGAGACAAAACACTTGGAAGCCATTGATCAAATGTATTAAAATATGCTTCCCAGAATTCCCCACACATCCCCTCACACCCCTCCCCACACATACACAAAGAAAGGTCCAACTCTTTGAACAAAGATTGCACCTGCAAAAAGCTTCTTCAGTCTTGGAGAAACAGACTTTTTCATTGAGCTCTCGCCTGCACTTAAAACAGAAGCCAGTAGAAAGACCAACCGGAAGCAGAAGGATCTCACACTCCCTCTCCACCTTCCACTAGGAGAGAACCCCCAGGTCCCAACCCATCTGGACCCTGGAGACCCAGCCTTCTTCTCATCTCTCTCCATGAGACCTGAAGATTGGCAGGTCTGGGAAAAAGGGAGGTGGGGAGTGTGAAGACCTCCCAGTGGCTGGGAAAAGGGGAAGGGTGATGGATGAGTGAATTTCACATCTGGCCAACCTCTTTCCGTGAAGAACCAAGTTAGAAAGAGCGTGGAGAAGGGATGGGGAGGGGAAAGTGGATGAGGACTGCACTTGTTATGCTGGGAAACCTCAGTTCAACTCTACAGTGAGGCCTCTGACACGTCTCTAGTCTCTCTCTCATTCGTGAGCAAACAGAGTTCTCAAATGAAGTAGTACCTGAACGACGTGGGAAACTTTCAAAGCAGGCCTTCATCCCCGATCTCCTCCGGGGGCTCCGCGGCCGCCTCCTCGCCGCTGTCTGAGCGCTGCCTCTCGGGCGCAGTAGCTGAGCTCCCAGAGAGGAACTGACCTAGATCTTCATCGGGCGCCTCTTTCTCATCTCTCGGGCTCTAACTCCTCTTGGGGTGCTTAGTTCAAGGCTGGGCAGCCTAGAAGACACCCACCAAGTGTGGGTGGGGAAGAAGCAGAGCAAGGGCAGGCCGACCCGATCTGCAGCCACACTCCTCGTCCTCCGGGTGAAACTGCAGACGGCACAGCGCAGGGAGGACACAAGGGCCACAGGGCGGGAGCTGTCCGTGGTTCTGGCCGGCGTCGACCCGTGGGTATTTAAGGTCTGGGGCAGCCCGCCTACCTTCTGCTAAACCGCAGGGAGGAGTCGGGGGCTGCAGAACCTGGATTGGTTCTAATTAACCCACTCGCAGGCAAGGCCTGAGAGCCGCGTTTCTGCGCCCTTTGCAGCGCAAATCACTGCTGGGGAGAATCTGAATGTTTCTTTTCGGGTTCTCCGTCAGTGCCATTTCTCTTTGAGGACTTAGAAAACCTTATTCGGACACCTCTCATTTTCTCTTTTCCCCGATCCCCCAGAATTTATCCACCACCGCCCCAGTTCTCTCCCCTGCCCCACAAAACAAATCTATGCGGAAAAGCGCAAGGTGAGGGCTGCAGTAGCCAAATGGTCATTCCCAGCTTCACTCCTGATCTCCAAGCAGTCATGCTGGCCTTGGGGATTCTGAGGCAAACTGGGGATGGGACTGGTTTTAAACCCACCATCCCCACCTGTATGTTGACGGGATGCAACTTTAAGTTCATCAAATATAAACTAAATTTGTGGAACGATGAGGGTTGAATCTCTTGAGATGAATGCAGCGTGTTTCTGGTTCCAACTAAGCTGATTCTAAGTCAGGACTGATGCGTGCAAGGCGCTCCCTTTCAGGTTGGAGCGTTCCTGGGAAAGGAAGAGAAAAAGAGGTCGAGGAATCCAGCAGTGCTTAGGCAAAAAGACTAATATCCTAAATCAACTACACACGGTGGAGCAATAGAGGTTCTGCTGCATCGCCCTTGCAGTAATCATTTTAATGTGTCTAGTCTTTCACTGAGCCCGAATAAAGCATTTATTTTATTTTCAAATAAAAACTTGTGGAATTAAGCCCGAAAAGTGCAATACATTGAGTTTTAAAACCTTGTATATTAATGGATTATCTTTCCCCCTCGTCAAACTATACACCTGGTGGCAGATTTTAGCAACTTTTATTCTACAATCCTTTAATGAGTGGGGATGGAGCAATATTCCTGCAGCAACAGGGTGCTTTCTTATCACTTCCTCATATTTGAGGGACTGGTTTGTCTTACCCTATTTTGCAAGAATTTTTTATTCTGCCTCCTAAATTAACTTTTTCTGTAGGCTGCAATGTGCTCAAAGGGTGAAATGGCCACAGTGCCAGCGACTTTTATGTTAAAAATTGTTCTCCACTTCCTGTTCCTGGAAACACAAAAAGCCTCCCAGATCTCACTCTCCAAAATTACCTTAGAATTGGGCAGCAAAGTGAAGTCATGCTTTCTTGTACTGGTTCCTTAGTAAAACAACCTGTCTGTAGCATGATTTTTTTTTAAATCAATGTTGTTTATGTTAAAGCGTTAACTATTTCATAAAACGTGCACTGCACAACACCCCCAGCTGAAAGAATTGTTTTAATCTGTTCTCACGCTGCTAAAAGGAACTGCCCGAGATGGATAATTTATAAAGGAAAGAGATTTAATTGACTCACAGTTCCACATGGTTGGGGAGGCCTCAGGAAATTAATAATTATGACAGAAGGGGAAACAAACACGTCCTTCTTCACATGGTGGAAGGAGAGAGAAACGCAGAGCAAAGCGGGGAAAATCCCCTTATAAAACTATCAGATCTCATGAGAACTCACTCTCTATCATGAGAACAGCATGGGGGAACCACCCCCATGATCTAATCACCTTCCATGAGGTCCCTGTCCCAACTTGTGGGTGTTACAATTTGGATTCAAAATGTGATTTGGTTGGGGACACAGAGACAGATCATTTCAAGAAATGTCTTTAGCAGTGAAGCAAATGCTGACTTTTTGAAGGTTATGATCTACAAGTCTGGTAATGCTGCAGCTTCATGAGAGAAAGGAGGTTGCAAAATGAAGAACAATGTCAGAAATGAGGGTGGATGAATGAAGGTCTATTGCCTTAAGCTTCAAATGGGAAATTTCAATTTCAATCTCTAAAGTTGCCATTTTCAAGATAGTTTTAGTTTCAAGTTGATGTAAATTTTATTATTTTATTGTTCATAACACATGCACATGTGTGTACATGTATGTGTGTGTGTGCATGTGCAGTGTGCGTTAAAAGGTTTAAATTGTACTTTAATTAAAATTCGTTTCTCAACTGGAAGCTTCTTTACAGTTGTCATCTCTTTGGAGAGAGTTGTCAGTTGGGATTATGTTGCTGGATCAAGATGATCAGAGTAATAATAACCAACTCTTATTAGAGCCCATTTGCCCTTTAAATAAGAATAATAAATATTTAAAGTTGTTAGATAATATTGGAAGTGATTGAGGGCTTCCATATACACAATATGTTATTTGATCTTTGTGACAACCATATAAGATAGACATGCATCTTCTCCACCTTACGGATAACAAATTGAGACTTGGGGAGATTAAGAATCTATTTAAGTGGGTTCAGCTTGATGGAAAAACTGCCACTTGAATTGGGATCACCAGAGCAGTCTCCTGAAATATGCTACGTCTTTCTATCTCTATCCCAAATCGTAACATGTAGGAGTGCACTGCTTTTTTTTTCTTTCTTATTTTTTTTTTTAATGGTACCTGATTTTTGTCTGTGTAAAATATAAGACATTGGACATTGTCATTAAGGAGATAAATGACACATTTTTTCATTTGGTCTTTATGCAGCCAAAATTTATTCAACGTTTACTCTAAGCAAAATAATTGTCATAATCTTGTTTACGGGTCTTTGTACTAACTCATTCTCTTCCCATGCCCGACTCTTGCTGTATAAAAACATAGGCTTTCGGCCAGGCATGTTGGCTCCCAGCACTTTGGGAAGCCGAGGTGGGTAGATCACCTGAGGTTAGGAGTTCGATACCAGCCTGACCAACATGGTGAAACCCCATCTCTACTAAATACAAAAAATTAGCCAAGAGTCATGGTACATACCAGCTACTTGGGTGACTGAAGCAGGAGAATCGCTTTAACTTGGGAGGCAGAGTTTTCAGTAAGACAAGATCGTGCCACTGCACTGCAGCCTGGGCAACAAAAGCAAGACTCTGTCTCAAAAAAAAAAAAAAAAAAAAAAATGGCTTTCAGGCCTACCACCCACTTCCCTGCCCTCAGTAAAGGCACCAAATGTGCGTGCTGTCCTCAGTGCTGAGAATCTCCACTCTGGAAGGCATGGATAGTCTGCTCCGCTCTCTCTTTGCCCCAGGCTGAGGTGCCTTGTCTTAGAAGTTATATTCCTGGAGCAATACAGTGGATTTCACAGTCACAAAACCTCTATTGTGTAATTCCAGGCTGCACTCCATGCGGGGAAATTAGTAGCTATTTTTCACAAGAGTGACCTCAAAGAGAGTCTCTTGCCTCCATGGCTTTCCCAAGGACATTCTACGAACAGAAAGTTTGGGAAAGTTTCTGCTTCCTCCTTTTTCACTCTCAAACTTGATTTATTTTATTAGGCCAAGGAAACAGAGTTTATCTATCTTCACAGATTTGGGGAAGGTGGGCAGAAGCAGTATTTGGGTGCTGCTGGAGATGGAAAGCCTTTCTAGACCAACAGTTACTGTGCAGTCAAAGTTAGGTATTTCAAGCTAATTTTTTGTTTTGGGATGTTTTTGATGCCTGGTGACTCTCTAACGAACAGCTTTAAACTGTGTTCTATTCCAATACATGGCAGGGTGGGTCTTAGGGAAAGGGCCAGCTGCTCTGTGCCTTTGCTGATGGAATTCTCAACTTAGCCCTATCTATGGCCTCTGAGAGGTAGGAGGAATGGCGGGGAGTGGTGGTAGAATTAATGACTTCTCAAAGAAATTCACTTTTGAAAAGAGAGACATGAGGGAGAAACTCAAAGTCACAAATGAACATACATCTTAGTTCTTCCTTTCTAAATCCAAATTCCATCCTCCCCAGGCCCCTCATAAGGAAAGATGAAAATTATCCCTTTGACACAACTCACTTACCTTACATTTGCAAGGTAAGATTGTGGGACAAGACAGGTCCAGCTAACATTTGTTTGAGAACCCTTTGGAATAAAGAGACCTTAAAGAGGACTAAGTTTCTTTCTTTTAAAATAGATATTCCTTAATTTATGTCTACTTCTAGGAATAGTAAATTAAAGGCATCCAAACTATAGAAAAATTTTAATAACGTCAGTGAAAGATGCTGATCCACTTACTTCCTCTGGGCATCATGTACCACCTAAGAATGATCTAGGGAAAAATAAGTACCGCAGTTCAAGCTTAATTACTATTTATCTTTTATTCATTTAGGCAAATTTAAAAATTAACAGTCTGTTATGATTTCTTTAGTAACGTTTTCTTTTCTTGGAAACTTAAGAATCCCATCTCTCAGAGAAGCACATCTTTTTAAAAGGAAGTTTTAAAATTCACACATACAAATTACATATATTTATGGTGTATAATGTGGTGTGTATATATATATGTGCAATACATATATGCATATATACATGTGCATATACATATATGTGCACACACATTGTGAAATGATTAAATCAAGGTAATTGGCATATCCATCACCTAACATATTTATATTTTTGGAGGGTGAGAACATTAAAATCTACTCTTAGCAACTTTCAAGTTTCAAGCAATTTTACTTTTGAAACTTCACAGGAAATCTATTAAAAGGCAGTGACCATCTGTGTGTGTGTGTGTGTTTGTGTGTGTGGAGGGGGCACGCACACTTTACTGGGAAGAGTACTTTAAACACATTTTTAATCTTTCCTTTGCCAAAGACATTTTTATTTCTTTCTTAATTTTGTTTCCTTGATTTTTTTTTTTTTTTTTTTTTTTACAAATGTTAGGGAAGTCACTCAATGCTTTCTGAGCATTTCAGCCTGACTATGGACAACAGTGAAGTTTCGCCAGTGTAATTTTTTATCTTTATTTATCAACAAACATTTATTAAGCACTTACCATAGTGCAGTTATTATCCAAGCAGCATAAATACAAACTATCCATAATCTAGTCTAAACTGGATATAAGGGGTAATATCTTTCTTTTTAAAAAATCGCAGTTTTGTCTGGGTACGGTGGCTCATGCTTGTAATCCCAGCACTTTGGAAGGCCAAGGTGAGTGGATCACTTGAGCTCAGGAGTTCAAGACCAGCCTAGTCAAAATGGTGAAACCCGTCTCTACTAAAAATACAAAAATTAGCCAGGTATGGTGGTGCGTGCCTGAAATCCCAGCTACTTGGGAGGCTGAGGCAGGAGAATTGCTTAAGCCCAGGAGGCTGAGGTTGCAGTGAGCCGAGATCATGCCACTGCACTCCAGCCTGGGCAACAGAGCAAGACTCCATCTCAAAAAAAAAAAAAAAATCACAATTTTGACTAATTTATAAATTTTCTTTTTTTTTATTATACTTTATGTTCTAGGGTACATGTGTACAATGTGCAGGTTTGTTACATATGTATACATGTGCCATGTTAGTGTGCTGCACCTGTTAACTTGTCATTTATATTAGGTATATCTCCTAATGCTATCCCTCCCCTGTCCCCCCACCCCACAACAGGCCCCGGTGTGTGATGTTCCCCTTCCTGTGTCCAAGTGTTCTCATTGCTCAATTCCCACCTGTAAGTGAGAACATGCGGTGTCTGGTTTTCTGTTCTTGCAATAGTTTGCTGAGAATGATGGTTTCCAGCTGCATCCATGTCCCTACAAAGGACATGAACTCATCCTTTTTTATGGCTGCATAGTATTCCATGGTGTATATGTGCCACATTTTCTTAATCCAGTCTGTCATTGATGGACATTTGGGTTGGTTCCAAGTCTTTGCTATTGTGAATAGTGCCGCAATAAATATACGTGTGCATGTGTCTTTATAGCAGCATGATTTATAATCCTTTGGGTATATACCCAGTAATGGGATGGCTGGGACAAATGGTATTTCTAGTTCTAGATCCTTGAGGAATTGCCACACTGTCTTCCACAATGGTTGAACTACTTTACAGTCCCACCAACAGTGTAAAAGTGTTCCTATTTCTCCACATCCTCTCCAGCACCTGTTGTTTCCTGACTTTTTAATGATCACCATTCTAACTGGTGTGAGATGGTATCTCATTGTGGTTTTGATTTGCATTTCTCTGATGGCTAGTGATGATGAGCATTTTTTCATGCATCTGTTGGCTGCATAAATGTATTCTTTTGAGAAGTGTCTGTTATATCCTTTGCCCACTTTTTGATGGGGTAGTTTGTTTTTTCTTGTAAATTTGTTTGAGTTCTTTGTAGGTTCTGGATATTAGCCCTTTGTCAGATGAGTAGATTGCAAAAATTTTCTCCCATTCTGTAGGTTACCTGTTCACTCTGATGGTAGTTTCTTTTCCTGTGCAGAAGCTCTTTAGTTTAATTAGATCCTATTTGTCAAGTTTGGCTTTTGTTGCCATTGCTTTTGGTGTTTTAGACATGAAGTCCTCGCCCATGCCTATGTCCTGAATGGTATTGCCTAGGTTTTCTTCTAGGGTTATTATGGTTTTAGGTCTAACATTTAAGTCTCTAATCCATCTTGAATTAACAAATTTAGTTGTTTCTAAACTTTTCTTACACAATAGTTTATTTGTGATCAACAATCTTTGCTACCTTCTTTGTGATGCAGCTCACTCAGCAATTGTTTTAAAATAAATTATTGAGCATCTATTATGTGCTAAGTGCTAATGGTTTCAGAGGTGAAAATAAAGTCAAGGTTTCTGTTTTTATAAAGCTGATATTTTATTAGTGGATTTTTTGAAACACAACTAAATTATATAACTTAGAAACCTACAATTAAAATTCAGATTCCTACTTTCAGAACCTTATTAAACATCAACGCCTCACACTTGGAATTTTTTATGTATTTCTCTGGATTGCACTCAGCAAGATCATCTATCAGTAAAGACTGATACTGTTTCTAAAATATTGCTCATTTACTAGAAATTAAACAAATAAAAACACATATTGGAAATTTATTAAATCCCATTGCTACAGACTGGGCTTTTATATCTGGATAAAAAAGAGTTAAGAACTGAGTAGCACATTACCAAAAGTACAAACATTATATTTCATTCAGTATGTAACTTCCTGTGAAAATCATAACTTAACCAAAACTTTACCTTCAAGCTCATTAAAACATCTTTACTGGACTAAAACTCACTCTTCAATATTGTCAAAAATATTATCTAAGTTCGAGTCAACAATTAACTTTTCATGTGAAATAAAGAAACATCAGAATAATCCCTTTGCAGGGATTGTTTGGTGTTTAGAGTAACACCAGAGAAAAAAGTCCATTTTCACTTTTAAAATCAGTGGGTTTTACAAAGGCATGAACATAGATACAGGCATAAAATTCCAACTTCTAAACAATGAAATTTCAGACACATTCAGTAAATTCCTCCTTCCTCCCAGCTGTCTTATGTAAGCAGGTATTGTAACACCCCATTAGTGGATCAGGGATAGCTATATGAAGACACATGTGAAAACTTGAATCATATTTCAAGGCTGCAATGGACCTTGGTTTATAAAGTTTAACTCCCTCATTGTTAGAGTGACACTGAGGTCTGAAGAGGGGAAACAGCTTATTCACATTGGCATCATTGGCAGTGGCAGACTGACCAGCACAAGTCAGGTTTTCTCAAACTGAATGTACCTGATAGAATTTGGCTATGAATAATGAAAATAATAATTTTGGGGTACTTAAAATACAGGTATCTGGGCCTTATCTTTAGAGATTCAAATTGGGTGGAGCTGGGAAGGTACCCAGAATTTATTGTTGATGATACTACAGCTGATCTGAGAACTACACTTGAAGAAACACTATGGAAATTCTTTAAGACTTAACAATTTCCAAAATAAAATGTAAAGTAGTGTGAGAATTTCAAATTCAGAGCTTTAAAGACATTGTTTTTTCTCCCCATTGCTTCTCAGATATTCATGTGTTCATGGCAAACACACAATCAACAAAAGTCAAAGTCTGCTGCCTGTCCAGGCATGACTTTGAATGTCACAAGGAGCCCCTGCAAAGGGTTGGAAATATGAGCCTCTGGCCATTTTCTCATGTTACAAAATTATCTAGCTAATGTATTTCTAAGGCAGTGAGAAGAATATTTCATTCCAGGAAATATCTGAAACAGCAAAATTGCTTAAGCTACTAATGTTTTATTTCTAATACAAATAAAATTTTCACATGTATAGAGATTTGCTTTTCAATAATGTATTTACTTATTTATTCAATGAACATTTCCTGAATATCTACCAAGCAAGCCTTTAGTCAACATCTGCTGCATAATAAATGTCTTCAAAATGTCTCCCAAAACAGACTTGATAATTAATTGGAAAATGAAACTGGAAGTTATGGGGATTAGGTGCACAGTTTTATTACCTTATACAGCAGTATTTGTAATTACAACAAAACATACAAAAATGTTTTATATTAATATAATACTAAAGAAGTTCAATGCTTATAAATATTTTAATGGGCTTCTGAATTAAGGAAAATTTACTTAGGTACAATAACAAAGCAGTAATTGGAATCATAGTTAACTCCAACAGAAAATAAACTTCATAGGTTACAATTTATAGGAAGCCCACTAATTCAATTATGATGACAGTCTTGTGTTTTACATTTAGCCTTATATGCTCCTTTATGAATTCTCTACAAAGCATATATGAAGCTTGAATGAAGCAGGTCCCAAATTTTAATTAACCTTGATGAAATGCGACAGATTACTGATTTAACTCAATTGAGAGTATGGGATTATCATGTCTAAAGCAAAGATGACCCCAAAAGATTTACCATTATGCGTTTGAGTATGTACTCATATCCTGTCATTTCAGATTATTTTGACTTATTTGTTGTTTCTCCATCTTGTTCTATAAAGGATTTAAGCCTCTTATTTCAAATTAAGGTTTGCTTTTCAGACTTTTTCTGATAAAAGAAATAGTTGGATCTCCATCAATAGATTCACAGTTGACAGACCAAGTTCTGTCCATGGCTTTACTTTATTTTCTGGAGGGCACTGCAAAGGATTCCAATTTCACCTACAAAGAAAAACACCCTCAAAATGGGCCACTCATATAATAAACAAACACTCTTCAAGTATCCACAGTGCAAAGCACTGGGGGATAAGTGGGCTTCTTGGATAAGCCAGATACCACCCCAACTTTCAAGGAGCTTTCATTATGGTATAAGTACTTGCATGTTTTAGAAAATGCCAGAGCCATTAATGTAATCAGCATCCCTTTTCCATAGGTCACTTCCCAGGGAAGGACTTAACAGGTCTCTCCCCAGGCAAATTATTAGCCGTTCCATTCCTCTTTTACATTACCATCTACAGATGCTTCAGGAAGCAAAATCATTGAACCTAATAGTATGGTTCACACAAAACTCGAATGTCAGAATCACCTGAGGTCTATAAACTCCCAAGAGTTATCACAGATTTGGTAAATTTAGCCTTGGCTATGACTCAAAGCTATTAATTTTTAGCTAGCTTTTCATTTGATTCTGATGCATATTCAAATTTTAGAATCCATGGTTTAAGCAGATAACTCAATTTAGATGGCAAGATCACTGGATGAAGGTGTGAGGCAGCCTTCCATTTATGCCATGTTCTCACATACCAAGTAAATGAGAATGGAAAGGAGAATATTTTAAACATAAAGAACTGCATGGGCAAGAGTTAGGAGTCAGGAAAGAGCATGAGAACTAAAAATTGATCACTGTTGCTGGAAGAGAATGTGAAGGGCTAGAGAGATAATCAGGTGATAAATGAAGTAACCCTGTGACATTCTTAAGAGCAATTATTATAATATTCTCATTACGAAAGAAGAGTGGAAGGTCAACAGATGAGCCACTGGACAGCTTATAAAGTGGATAGAACCAGGAAGAGTGATACCAACTGGTCACTTTGCGTAGAAGGGATGGAGAGGTGAAGGAGAAAAAGGAACATGGCGGTGACAGGCTAAGTGTGGAAAGGTAGAATGATGGTGGGAGGTGGAGTGGAATCTAGGAAGGTCAAAGGAAAAAGGACACAAAGGTAACTCCTATCTTTTTGTCAAGCTCTTCTCCATCAGTGAACCCATGGCTTAAATGGAGATGCTTTTCTCCTTAATTAAATATTTCAATAAATTTCTTATTTTTCCTATGGCAATGGTAAGGAAACACAGTCTTCTATTACTGAGAAACAGAGTGGCCTTGTAAGGTGTAAATTACTTACTGTTAATGGAATCAGCCAAAATCTTAAGCTGCTGGGTATTGTCCAAGACCTCAATCCTTTGGGTGTATGGGTCATAGCGAACTGAGAAGGGCCGAGGGATTGTGGCAGCAAAGTTCCTAAAACCAAAACCACAGGCTTGAGTGAAGGGCACCATTTGGAGAAAGGTAATCTTAAGAGAATTCTCGTGACATTTTACTTCTCTTTTAGGAATACGGACACCTCCCTAGAACACGGTCTTCAACAGCCAGGGCTGAGGAGGGGAATGGAGTTTTAGTGAGTCTTCTTGGGAAACCTTCTTGTGTGTATGTGTATGTACAAACACGTATATACACATATTTAGTCACTTAGCTCCAAGAAGACAGAGGTAGCTTACAGTGAAAGCACTGAATACAATAAAGCCACAAACTCCTATCATTAAATAAAATCAAGAGTGAGTAAAACCTAGCTAAAGAATGCTATATATAGAAAAAAAAAAAAAAAAAACCTCTGAAATGCTTGATAGTCAATGCAGAGGAAAATGGCTCTCAAGTGGTGAAGAAAGCACCTTCTATGTACCAAGAACTATGTTAAGTTCTAACTGCCCAATGCTCTTTACAAATATCCTTCTTATTTAAGCTTCACAAAAACCTTAGCAGAAAGGCACCATTACCATACCCATTTTATGGATGAGGAAACAGGCTTGGGAAGGCTACGTGACTACTAAGGCAATACCGTCAGTAAGTTAACTAACTGGGAAGAAACCCAGGCAGTCTGACTCTGGCCTGGACCCTTTGCTTTCTTGCCTTCCCAATACTTTACTCCTGGATCTGGGAGAAATCCACCATGAGGGCCTCTATGAGGGACATCATGCAATACCAATAACAAGATGTTCCAAAGTAATCACAAATTTCTAAGTTGGCCTCTGGTGAACATATAAGCTGCCGTACTGAAAATACAGTGTTACAGGAGACAGTAGGGACCTCCAAGTTTGGCAAGAGTGGCTCCCCAAGTTCCAAGTCAAGCTGCCTAGGCTGAAACCCTGCCTCTGTCTATTACAGCCCTTGTGACCGTGGGCACAGGGGACCACTCTTCTGTACCCCAATTTCCTCTGTAAAATCGGGGCAAGAGTAATAGCTGCCCCAGGGGGTTGCAGCAAGTGCTGTTATACTATGGAGTAAGTGCCCCATCAGTGTTAGTTGCTACCTTTAATGAAGAACAAATGGCCAAGTATGTATTTCCACCTCTTCTTCTCTGAAAAGAGCGGTCTCAGTCCAGCTAGTGGCATGAGCCATGTGTTACACATCTATAATTTTGCCTGCTCTGCACCTCTTCCTCCTTCTTCCCATAAAGCAGCTCATTTTTTGCTTTGGGTGATTTACTCCTACCCTACTAGGTGTGTATCAGTCCAGAAGTCAGTATTTGGTGCCAGCCATCCTCTGGCGAAGAGGTAGCATGTGAACCCTGCTCAGCCAATCACATCTCTGCCTACAATTTGAATCTTGAAATTCCAAGTGGTTAGAATTGGTTGCTCTTGGCTGGGACGCTCTGAGAGAATCCAAAGGGATGCACAGATTCCTTGTTTTGAAGCCTGTCCTTTAGCATTCTCTTTGACTCTCTGAACCACTTCTCAGCAGAATGGAGTTTTCATGGTTGTTTCCCTTGAGGCCTTGGTACTGACAGGCCTGTGTCCTGGCAAGCTCTTCCCTGCTGGTCTGGGACCGATCACATGCTGATTAGAGAGCTGTGTCCAGGAGGGCTCATCCAAATATTATCTTGGTATGACAGGGGGCTCATCAGCACTGCCTCCAAGCCCCAATGCCTGGGTCCAAACCTTGGGCCTTGGAGGAAGAGGAGGATGGTGCTGGAAAGTGTCTAGGCTTCCAGTTTAGGAGAGAACTAAGAAAGCAGAGCAGGAAGGACCTGAGAGCTCTGGACAGAGCTGGAGACATAGTCATTTTAGGCCAAACCAAGTAGATTTGTGGGCCAGCATTTTACCTTTAATTATCTAAAGATAGAAGTAGACATAATTTAAGGAATATCTATTTTAAAAGAAAGAAACTTAGTCCTCTTTAAGGTCTCTTTATTCCAAAGGATTCTCAAACAAATGTTAGCTGGACCTGTCTTATCCCACAATCTTACCTTGCAAATATAAGGTAAGTGAGTGAGTTGTGTCAAAGGGATAATTTTCATCTTTCCTTGTGAGGGGCCTGGGGAGGATGGAATTTGGATTTAGAAAGGAAGAATTAAGATGTATGTTCATTTGTGACTTTGAGTTTCTCCCTCATGTCTCTCTTTTCAAAAGTGTGAATTTCTTTGAGAAGTCATTAATTCTACCACCACTCCCCGCCATTCCTCCAACCTCTCAGTGTCCATAGATAGGGTTGAAAGCTAACATACTCAGCTTCATAGACTCCCAAAGGCCCGTATGTCCCATGCCTGTCATCCATCACTGATAAGATTTTTTTAAGTGGTAACATACAATGAGTATTAGGATATCCGTGTCCAGGTTGACCCTCTGCCCAGTCTGTCTCCTGCTTGGGTGCAGGAACTGTGCACTCAGAGGGCCAATAGTCTCAGAGTCCCAGCACCGCTCCATCAGCCTCTTGCTGAACTGCCTCTGAGATTAATGCCTTCACCAATTATTTATTGAGTGCTTACTCTGTGTCAGGTATTGTTCTAGGGGCCGGAGGAAAAACAGAAAATAGAAAGAACAAAATTTCTACCCTCATAGAGCTTACCTTATGTAATATATTACAAGTTAATAAGTATTACAGAAGCACTGTAATACTTGGCAGGGATGAGTAGAAATAAGTTGGTTAGAGAAAGACATATGGAGATTAAATTTGGGTAAAGATACAAAGGAGGAAGCACGTTTTGTAGGTGTTTGGGAGAAGGAAGTGATGAAAGGACTTCCTAGGTTATAAGACTTCTTTGATTTTGTGGGGAGACTTCTGTGGCCTCTCTGTATGCAGGAGGGTTCAGTATCTGGACTTGGTGGTTGCGTTGAACAGGGACCAGGTGGCAAGGGTGTGTGCAAAGGTCAGCACGCCCAACCTTCCAACGGAGAACGGAAAAAAAGGAGGGAGGGTGGAGAACATGGGAGAGAAACTGTCTATGGTACAAAGTTGCAGTAGGCATTGGAGTCCACTCTCCTGGCCAACCACCCACAGATGAGTGCCACCAGCCAGGAGGCCCCCAGAGCTAGTGGCTCACCTTTGTCACCACCTCACCTTACTTTCTCCTTGGCATCATTAAAACTCTCCGCCACATAATACAGGGGCTGGAACTCCGTAACAGTGTACTTTTGGATGGCTGTCTTCTCCAGCTCCAGGGGAAGGAGCTTTGGCTTGTCTGATAAGCAGTACTGTAGACCCCAAGTGACAAGTTATTATCACTGTTAAATAAGGATCAGTATTCCCTACCGCATCCCAGAGGCCATTTGTGCCCCTTCTCTCATCTCACCCCGATTCCTTCTATATCACGGCCCAAATGCAGTGAGCCAAATTACTTTGCACATACTAGGTTCTACCCTTCATAGCTCATCTAAAACCTACAGCCAAGGGAGAAAGGAGTAATTCATTCCAATTACTTTCAAGTAAGGTGGTCAATAGATGATGTGGGAGCCACCACACTTTCTGGCATGTGTTTGCATACTCACAAGGCTGCATGCATAGGTCAGTCTTGGAATCAGGAGGCCCTTTCTCCCCAGAGATACGTGTACTTGCAATTCCATTTCTATCTGTAACACCCACAGCCATAATCAAATCATAGCTGCTAAGGTACCAATCACTGAATGAGTACTCAGGTTGCATGTCAAAATGGATACAAATAGGGTTTCAACAATATCGAAAGCACAATAATGGTTTTCTGTACCCACCACTTTTAAATCCATCCTTGGTTCCTGTTAAGGTCATACCTGTAATTCACCAAAGGATGACAGGAGCCCAGCACCATATGCCTTTATGGAGTCTCCTTGTTTGCAGAGCCCAAATTCCACAGTAAACCAGTAAATCTGGAATGGAAAGTCAATCTGAGAGCACACTGTGATGGTTAATTTTATGTGTCACCTTGAATGAATGAAGGGATACCTGGATAGTTAGTAAAGCATTATTTTGGGGTGTGTCTATGAGGGTGTTTCTGGAGGGGATTGGCATTGAGCCAGTGGAATGAGTGGGGAAGATCTTTCCTCAATATGGGTGGGAACCACCCAATGGGTTGGAATCCCAGATGGAAGAAAAAGGCAGAGGAAAGCCACATTCATATTCTATCCCTCTTAGAACCAGGATACCCTGTTTCTCCTGCCCTTGGACATCAGAACTCCAGGCTTTCTGGCCTGTGGACTCTGGGACTCGCACCTCATCACCACCCAGGAGTTCTCAGGCCTTTGGTCTCAGACTGAGAGTTATACCATCAACTTCCATGAGTCTGAGGCTTTTGAACTTTGAATAATCTACGCCACTGACTTTTCAAGTTCTCCAGCTTGCAGCCAGCATATTGTGGGACCTCTCAGTCTCGATAACTGTGTAAGCCAGTTTCCCTAATAAGTCCCATCTCAGATTTCCCTCTCTCTCTTTATCTCTCTCTCTATACATCTCACTGGTTCTTTTTCTCTGGAGATCCTTGACTAGTACACATCCCAAAGAAGGAGAAGGCAGCAACTGCCCCAGTGCCACGGACAAGATTGCCCAGGTAGGAGCCTGTGCAGGTTTGTTCTCTAAATCAGCATGACCTGTGATCATGTCTGTGTGTCCTGTGTCTCACTCTATCCGGTCACCTGTTGAATCGAATGTTGGCTGAATGTAAAGAGTGATGAAAAATATCAGGTGGTACTAAGAAGCCCCAAAAGGAGACCTCCAACAATCTGTTCTCCATATGACAGGAACTCTTCTATCTCTTTTGTCTGTGGTGTCAACTAGACGGAGATGTTCCTCAGATGCTCTGAAGCTAGTAGAGCTCATCAGGCACAACAGTGGGAGGTAGCAGATTAGGTAGTGATAGAATCAATGAGGAGAATATCCCATCATCTATGCTAAAACTTCGGGGTGTTTCTGAAGTCAACTACTGCATTTATCTCCCCAAATAACCAAGTATTTTTCTTTCAATAACCCACAGTCCAATATGTCCTAGAGAGTTGGCCTGAAAAAAAGAATATGGGAGTTCTGGGACTAAGAGGAACCCACAGCTCAGTTAGCTGCTAGAGACAGTCACAGTTTTGGAGAATTAGGGGTAGGTTATTAGTTACATCTGTTTATTGGACTAGAATATGTTAAACCTGGGAGGGCTGTCAGAGCTCAGTCAGTCTGACCTCCTCACATACAGGTGAGGAGTCTTCAGCCCAGGAAGGTAAGGCAACATGCATGTAGTTACACAGCAAATTAAGGGCAGCAAGAATCCAGAACTGTTCCCCAACCAACCAGTAACATTTTTCCAATCAGTAACAATTTTTTTGGGAAGTCGAATTGGTGATAAGTCATTTTAATATTGTTATGGTAGATAACATGATGCTTTGAGTTCCAAATTTATTTTCTTTGTAGAAATGAGAAATTCTATCCAGCTCTGTAGCTTCTTTGAAAGCCGCTCCTTGTATCTCTGAAGCCTCTGGCATTTAAAAACCCATGTTCACAAAAATTTAAATAATTAAATTTAAATAGTTAAATTTTTAGTTGCTTTTGAGATGGGCAAGATATGAGCTGTTGCATTTCATTTTTAGAGATGAGGAAGAAAAAGCCGCTTGTCCAGGGCCTAAAAGCAGCTGTCAGTGAGAAAATAACCTTCTGAGAGTTTTTAGCCTTTCTGATGGAACGAGTTCATAAGCTTCTGAAACTGATATATCTTAATAATAGATTTGCACTCATTGGCAGTCCATAATTCAATTATAAACATTTATTTTTCAACTTCCAGCACAGGCAATGTGGCTAGTGGCTGGGGTGGGAGGTAGTAAAATTAGAAATGAGTATGAAGGAAGGAAATCACCTGCTATGCAGAATTGCTGCTTCTATAGCCCCAGTGGACAAGTGTCATCAAATATACTCAGGAGAGGAAAGTGTTCAGCAATAACGGGAAAGCCCACCCCTGTTTCTCCCTCGTATCTGAGAAAGAAAAAATCCTAATGCATGCTCTGGTGTGAAAGTAGAGATGTAAACATTCCCTCTTCAAAGTTCTGGATCCAGATTACTTCATACACACACTTTATGCCAAAGGTTTTCAAGGGCTACTGTTATAGCCTGTTGGTGGGTTCAAGATACCGCTTAAAATTTAAGAGATGTAAACATCTGCAGGTAGCTGATTTCAAAATCAAATTATTAAGGAGAAATCAATCAAAATGTGAAGTTTCACTTGTGCAAATGTAATCCACCACATTCTGATTTTTTTCCCCCAGATAACCTGGCTTCCAGGGGAGTAACAAAGCTTCAAAGACCTGAGGGCCATAGCCTATAGCACTCCCACCATCCACCCAGGGAGAGAAGGGACTTACTGTAGCGAGCTTTTCAATGTACTCATCAGGTGCACCCAGAGAGGCAAGGCCAATTTCCTGTAATTGGGGGAAAACAGAGTCACTGGAGTAGCTGGTGTCTGGCCGTCTTTAACATTCACCCATAGAGCCAACCTGGTACTTGGCCATAAAAAGGTGATGGGTGGCCAGATGCCTTCAGAATGGCCCACATGGACCCTGAGTGTGGTGTCAAGTCTTTCCTGCCCACATGTTATAGAATCACAGATCTCCAGGGCGGGGAGACCCTTTCACCCTCACTTAGTCCTTTGTTTTCACTTTATAAGTGAGGAAACTGAGGCACAGAGACGGGAAGTGACTTGCTCATGGTCACAGGGTTGGTTAGTATCTAAAGCTTCTTCTCTTGACTCCAGCTCAGTGATTATTCATCAGCAGAACATTCCTGGAGTGTTAAATGAGTCTTAATCATGTACCCTGGAAACTTCACAGGAGAACTGCAGATAAGTGGTGACATCGGTCCAGACATACATATAACTGGAGAGTCTAACACATCATCGATTAATTCTCACCACAGCTTCTGTTGCAGAATTCCTCTATTGGTCTCTTTGTCTCTTTTACAGCACTTACTGCAGCCTGCCTTGTGTGTATGTGTCTTTCTTACTGTATACATTAATGCATTCTTGAAATATTAAGTTCATTCGATGTGCCAGGCAGTGTATAAAATCAGTAAAGGCATCTTGTGAATTCTAGTGGAGACAGACAATAAATAATGAACATATACATAACTATTTAGAAGAATACAAATTCTTTGGAAAGAAGAAACAAAAGAAGAAATAAACAAGAGGGACTAAGAGCTCCAGGGGATTGAGAGGAGGCTTCGATTTTAAATAGGGTTCCAGGGTAAGCATCGTTGAGAAGGTGATATTTTTGCACAGACTTGAAGGAAGTGGGGTTGTTGGTTATACTGACATCTGAGGGAAGAACACTGTAGGCCAAGCATATAGCCAGTGCAAAAGCTTGCATTTCTTTCCCAAGAAAAGGAAGTGTTGTTTGGGTCAAGAAACAGGGAGGAACCAATGTGGCTAGAGCAGGATTAGTGAGGGGGCAGTGGCAGGTGATATCAAAGAGGGGTCCAAAGCCAGATCATGTAGAATATTTTTAGACATTTTAGGGCTTGAGCTTTTCCTTTCAGTGAAACAGGAGCCATTGCATGGTAATGAGCAGATAGAAGGTCATGATCTCACTTGTGTTATCAAGTACTCCTTCTGGCTGCTATGTGAGAATAGATGGTAGGAGTTGAGGGTAGAGGCAGGACACCAGGAGACTGGATGGTAGACAGGGAACCAGGAGACTGAAGGGGCTGAGGGTAGACAGGACACCAGGAGACTGGAGATGTGGAGGGTAGCCAGGGCACCAGGACACTGGAGAGGCTGAGTGTAGACAGGACACCAGGACACTGGAGAGGTGGTGGGTAGACAGGACACCAGGAGACTGGAGAGGCTGAGTGTAGACGGGACACCAGGACACTGGAGAGGTTGAGGGTAAACAGGACACCAGGCCACTGGAGACATGGAAGGTAGACAGGAACCAGGAGACTGGAGAGGTGGAGGGTAGATAGGACACTGGAGAGGCAGAGGGTAGACAGGACACCAGGACACTGGAGAGGTTGAGGGTAGACAGGACACTAGGAGACTGGAGAGATGACAGGTAGACAGGTCACCAGGAGACTGGAGAGGCTGAGTATAGACAGGACACCAGGAGACTTGAGAGGTGGAGGGTAAACAGGACATCAGGAGACTGGAGAGGTAGATGGTAAACAGGACACCAGGAGACTGGAGAGGCTGAGTGTAGATGGGACACCAGGACACTGGAGAGGTTGAGGGTAAATGGGACACCAGGAGACTGGAGGAGGCCAGGGTAGAGACCACTAGACGGGGCCAATGAGGAGGCTACTGCAGTCACCAGGATGAGAAATGATAGTGGCTGAGACCAAGTTGGTAGCAGTAGACATAATTGAAATGGTCAGACTCTACACATATTTTGAAGGTAGAACACACAGGATTTTCTGAAAGATTTGTTGTGGGGTTAAAGAGAAAGGAGCTGGTAATGTCCCAAAGTACTTATGGTTTGATCAGCTGGAAGGGTGGAGTTCCTGTGAACTGATAGAGAAAAAGCTATCCTGGAGAAGGTTTGCGAAGGAAGATCCATAACTCAGTTTTGGACAGTATGATAGAGATTTCTTATAGACATCCAAGGGGAGATGTTGAATAGGCAGTTCAATATGTAAGTCTGAATTTTGGGATGGAAGTCTTGGCTGGAGATATAAATGTGTCCATCATCAGAGTAGAGATGGTATTTAAAGCAATGAAATTGAGTGAGATCACCAGAGGAGTGGGTGTAGACAGAGATGAAGACTATGATTAGACTCACTTTGAAGCAAGAAGCTACATGGTCTATATCTCTGTATCACTCCCTGGGCCAAGTCCAGAGCCTGGTTTGGATTAGGCTTATAAAATGCTTTCTGATTTAGAGTGAACTGAATTCAAATTCTTAGCCTGGATCTGCTCTCCTGACCCTCAGCCATCTCCAATCCATCCACCCGCCCAGACATACCACAGTCTCAATTCAACTAGAAACCACTGATAAATCCAAGACCAAAATGGCGCCTTGTTCTCTTAGTCACCATTCTTTGTGAGCCTAGAGCTTGCCTACAACAAGGGGCCCAACATCCCTGTGCTTCAGTTCCACTCCATCCTGTACTGTAGTGAGAAGCAAGTCCTTCCTCTGTTTAACAAGGAATGTTCTCAGGAAACTTTCAACACGTCTCACTGCCTTGGGACCATCCAGATCAAAATTGGAACCATGTGACACTGATGCCCCAGGAGCTCCTGTTTGTTGACCTGAGTAACCATCCACTCTTCTGTGGGGTTCCCCAAGTGGAAATGGCTTAAGAAGGACTGCCACTTAGCCTCTGACTTCATAAACTAGCTTCTGGTGGTAAGAATAAAAGTTTCCTATTCTTCAAGGAAAAACTGATTGTTTTGGGGCCATAGTAACAAATCCAGATTTTAAAACTGTCCCAAGCAATCAAAGATATCTTGGCAGCCTAACCACACTTCTGAATGTCATTGGTGATCCTTCTACAGTTAAAGTTCAACTAATCCCTAAACAGTCCCACTTCCAAAAGTCCAACAATCTTTGAACTCCATAATTCCTCAAACCTCACATAAAAGTAATTTTTCCTTTTGTTTAGAGAGGCTGCATCTTACAAGTACAGTTTTCCCTCACTTAGCAAGCAATAAATTCCAGTTTTTTGTTTGTTTGTTTCAAATATTTACTGGTAGCTTCTTTATTTGACCGTGGGAATGTTTATTTCTTTCAGCTAAGGGAAAATGCCCATTAAATTCACACATGATCCCATTATTCTGAAATCCCAATACTTGGCTCAGTATTTGCTCATAGGTCATTCCATTTGATTCTCATGCTTCTTTGTGACGAAGCTGACTGGTGGAGAGGGCTTTTGACTGATCCACATTTATTAAAAAGGAGGCACAGGGTGGCTGATAATGTAACCCCAGGTCATACAACTGGTTAGTGGCAGGGTTGGAGCCTTGGTACATCAGAACACCATTCAACCTTCTCATGATCCCAGCTACCAAACCATGGTTTTAGGCTGCCTCTCAGTGCCTGGAGAGAATTAGTAGAATTATTTTACTCAGCCCAAAACTTTCTTTTTTGGCCAGGTGTGGTGACTCTTGCCTGTAATCTTCTCACTTTGGGAGGCTGAGGTGGGAGGATTGAGGTCAAGAGTTTGAGGTCAGCCTGGGCAACATAGTGAGACTCTGTCTCTACAAAAATTTAAAAATTCAGCCAGGCATGAAAGCATGTGCTTGTAGTCCCAGTCACTCAGGAGGCTGAGGTGGGAGGACTGCTTGAGCCCAGAAGACTGAGGCTGCAGTGAACCATGATTACTCCACTGCACTCTAATCCAGCCTGGGTGACAGAGTGAGACCCTGCCATAAAAATAAAAAAATTTAAAAAAAAAAAAAAGCTTTTTTTTTTTTTTTTTTTGAGCTTGTTAACCACTGTGAAAGATGAATGAAATTCTAGGTTGCAGGGTTGCAGCTTTGATGATGGTGATAAGATATTCAGCTCATTTTTATTTCTTTGTTAACTGTAAGTCAGGGTTTCAGCATTGAATTCTTGGCAAATGTCATCTCACTTAATTCAAGCATATACACAAATAACTGCCTGACAAGGCAGAAAGTTACAATGGCCCTGAAAAGGTGAGGGGAATGCACTAAGACATTGGAAGAAGGTGAGGTAGTTCCTGCATGGGCATCAGGGAGGCTTTCATGGACGAAAGGCTCTAGCAGGAAAAATGAGATTAGTACATTGAAGAACACACATATGATTCAGAGGATGAGTGATGCACCAACACCATGCTTGATCTCTGAAATGGGTATTTAGCTTCCCAGAACCACTCACCCACTTCAGGTGGGATCATAGAACTGTACCTGGTTTCCACTCTTGCAGAGGGCATGAGGGCCCCTCCCTGGGCTCAACTCATTTGAGAAATTCAGGTCACAGACCTATAATTAGAAAGCTAAAAAATCCATTCTTTACCTGGGAAAACTGGGCAAAGCTGCGATCTGAAAACAAGGGCACATGTCCCAACAGCTCATGGCAGATGTCACTGAAAGACAGAAAGCACAGAGAGCTTGGAGGGGAGGAGGTTTAAGCCAAGCCAGACTCAGTCTTTCCATGTGAGGAATGGGTAGAAAGAATGGAAATAACTCTTTTAGGCTTATAATCTCTCTCCCAGGAATAACTGATATGCAGAGGTTGGGATCAGAAAAGGCAAGGTAAAAGATAAAAAGAAGAAAAGGAAGGAAAAATAAGAGACAGGTACAGGGCAGGGCACAGCAGCCAAGGGTCTTAGGAGTATGCCCAGTGGGGTACAGGGCAGAAGAGCTAATATTTCTGTGGACATGCTCCCATATACCTAAGCAAGCTATGAGTCATGAACACTTCTCATCCTGTCTTCTCCCTGGTATTGACTTCCCTGGGCAGATTCAATATGCTCAGCTATTCCACTGGGAACTAAAACAAAAACAGTGCTGCTCTTCTCTTAGTCTGGAGGTGGACAGCAGTGAGGGAAGAAAACCTACCTTTACTTAATATTTTATGTGCTATGTCCATTTGGAAAAGGTCTTTTTGGATTTGTAGCAATGAACTTTATGGGCAAGGAAAAATAATTTTGGATGTTCTACTGAATTTTTTATAAGTTGCATAAGTTTTATCAGACTAAGGGGATAACTAAACACCCAAGTAAGAAGCATAATGGCTGCCATTCTCTACCTCTACCCAATATACAATCTAGGCAAAGAAAGATAAGAGTAATCTAGATGTATACTTAGGAGGTATTGAGATAGCTTGGCTGCCACTTGTTCCTGTTCTCATTTGCAACTTCATAGCTTTGACTTTGGAACTTGATTGGGATCTCTCATTCTCACTGCCAAGGGAGTTCTGAGTTATTGGATCACAGGATGCCCAAATGTCTAATCAGTCTGGTCTATCTACTTGGATGGAGAAAATCTCCACAATAGATGAGTTGTTTTTAGTACTATCAGCAAACAGTCTAGACAACTAGTCCTATGGACCAGCCAGTAATGAACCCAAATCTCATTCTTGCAGCAGGAAAAGATGGTGCTCATTGTGCCTGGCAACTAGTAGCTGGAGGACAGTACTCACGGTTCGGGGGTGTACATGGGCTTGGATCCATGTCTGATGTACTGTGTGCAGTGGAAAACTCGGAAGGCCAGGCCACCCAAGAAATCCCGAGAGGAAAGCAGGCCAGCCACAGGTCGGAGGCGGAAACCAGTGCAAGCTGGGATGCAAAGAAGAAAGAAAACTCAAAGCTCTTCACCACTGAGCCAGAGGCACTAGGAGACCTTCAGGTAGTGGAGTAGCACACATAACTGCCCAGGGACATGGGCTTTGATGCTAGGCAAACTTGGCTTCAGATGTCTGCCTCGCTGCTTTCTAGCTAGGTGATCTGATCAAGTAAATTCACATTTCTGAGCCTCAGTTTCCTCATCTGCATAATGTAGACAGATACTTCTTAGAGATGTTTGAAGAATAAAAAGAGCTAATGAATATAAAGTACTTAGCACAGAGTCTAGCACATTGGAAACATGCGATAAATTTAGCTTTCATTACCATTTGTTAGGGTGGAACAATTATTCCCTACTTCTCCTGCTTCTAGAGTGAAAAGGGAATTTGTACCTCATTTCCCAGAAGGTAAGAGTATGGATAGAGTGCTTCCAGCTTCTGTCCTGCACCTCACACAGTCCACCCCATGAGTAGCAGTGACCTGTCTGACTGGAGCATTTGGGAAGAAAATATGAATATTATCAATTTAACTCTTTCTGTACTGCTCTTTCTCTTTTGATTGCTCACAGAGGACCTCATTCCAGTCTGCTCTTGGCCATGCAATGGACTGTGCTGCATGAATTGCCAGGTAAGTTTACCTAATTAAGGGGTAAAATATTAGCAAGTCCATTTGTGTGCACATCTATATCACATTCTCTAAATCGCTCAATTTTAAAGTTGACCTCTGATCACCATCTCTATGGTTCCTGTATCTGTCTCTCAATTTGTTCCAAACTTTAAAGGATAAGGACAATGACAGTGATAATGGTAATAATAGCTAACACTATATATTACCTACTGTATGTAAGACACTCTTTTAAACTACTTTATGTGTGCTACTAATCCCCACAATAGCCCTATGAAGTAGACACTCTTATTATGCCCACTTTACAGATGGGAAAGCTGAGACAGAGATAGGTTAAAGGTTTCATTCAAGGTCACAGCCATAGGTAGTCTAGCTTCAAAGTCTGTTCTCTTAATTACTATTATGTAGCTTCCCAACTGCTAGTATTACTGTTTTATTACTCTTATTATTGGCCATGGCAATGGGAGTAATTAGCTAAAGAAGTCTTTGAGATCTCCTTGCCTCTTGCCCCCTGTTCTCTGTGTCTTCAGGCTGAAGTACACTCTCCTTGGACCCTTACTCCACTCTTTATCTAAGAAGCAAAGACTTTCTAATGGAAGGGACCCAAAAGGTCATCTAGCTCACCCCCGATCTGTCCTGGCTACAACTTCCCTTCCTGCCAAGTAATTTCCCTGGCTCATTGTCCCCAGAGTGGCTCATCTCGGCACAGCTCTGATATATAGAAACTTTTGTAACCTGTAGTCTGTCTCCCTACTTTTGCTTATTCTACCTGGCACACAGTAGGTGTTCAATATGTGTTAGTTCATTGTTTTGTTTTTGCTAAATTAACATCCCCTTAGCAGAAAGAATAACACCTATTTCCCCTGAATATATACTGTATGGAGAGGCCTGCAACTCAATGTATTTACCTATTGAGCTACTCAGGTTTCAATTCAGTCCAAATTCACTGAATACCTGCTGTGTATGCAAGACTGTGCTGAGTGTTTTCATATGCAGCATCTTACTTCATTCTCGTAATTTCCCTATGGGAAAAGCTAAAGTGTTGATACAGTGTCCATTTGACAGATGACAAAACTGAGGCAGGTTTACTCAGCTGGAGGGTGTCAAAGGCAGGATTCATACCAGATGCACAGACTCAGAGCTCAGGGCTCTTGGCACCATCCCTAAAAATAGCACATTTCTTACACAAACACACACTCCTAACTCATAACACAGCAGGAGCTACAGGGAAAAAACAAAAAACAAAAAACTCAGTGAAACAGCTTGGGCTTTAAGTGTGAAAGAAAATACTTTTCAGGGACATGTACACAGCAAAATCCACAGCCTCAGGTATTTGATTGAATGAAAGTGGATAAACACAGTAGAGACTGGAGGGAAGGTAGAGCACAGTGAAACTGAGTTCTTCCTGGAGGAATCAACCTGCATGCATTTCTACAATCACATGCTTTCATACTCGCCTCCACATACGTCTTCCCCTTCCCTCTCCTCTGCTTCAATCCTCCCCCCACTTTCTGCAGGGTCATTGACCCTCATGTGGACTTACTCTGCAGAAATTGAGAAACGTCTTCCAGCTGGGGAATATTATCTTCACGGAAGCCACAGTACTTTTCAAGAAGTGGAAAAATGTGATTGTACTCATAGCAAGCATGGGTTTTATACAAGGACTTCAGAGTCTTGAACACTGTACCCCAGGTTTTCTTTTCTTCCTCTGTGTATTCCACTCGAGGGATGGGCTGCCCACTAGAATCCAGACAAAAATAGGTGTCTCAAGCAGGGCAAGGGCACAGCAGAATGCAGGTTAGGTTAGCAGAGGGAGTCAGAGGCCAGAACCTGTGAGCTGCCATCACTTGCTCCAGTGAATTTCATACATTATTTGAAAGAGAAAAATTACACATCTTGATACAGGAAAATTACTGTTTTGATTTCCCACATGAAATTGGCTAAGCAATGGTTAACCACTTTGATTAAGCAATGATACAGGCTGCATTGAGGATTTGCTCTCACATTCAGGAAATCACTTGGTTTTTCTACTCTTCCAATTCTCTAACTGCTTACCTAGGGTGGAAATTCACTTACCTGCACGGGCCAGTCAGGTATCACAAAGGTGTAAAGTTTCAGAAATAAGGCAATAAGGAGAATGGTGGCCAGCTGGTGAATGCATTGCCTTTCTAAACCCGGGCATCTAAGTCCAGTTAAAGCAAAATAGTGTATTTTTATGGTGTTAACTAAAGCAATTATACCAGTGAGCTGAACTGGATTTAATATGTAGGCCACGAATCTGAGATCCCCTTTGTTTGGTAGGCATGCACTTATTGGGTTTGATATTTCTTCTCCTGCGAAGTTATAAAGGTATTTAAATACAGGCTAAGTAAGATTCCACATTGTATACATATATCAAAACATCATGTTGTACACCATAAATATACACAATTTTTATTTGTCAATTAAAAAAACTAAATAAATAAATAAGTTCTAGATCAAGGATAATAAATATTGGAACAAAGGAGAGAAAATTTTATAAATCCATGCTAAGGTATAAAATGCCTTACACCTTCTCTACACTGAGCTTGTTCAAGTACATATGCCAGGCCCCACAGATTCTGAATCTCTTGGGGAAGGGAAGGCTCACGTATCTGGAGTCTAGTAAGCTCCCCAGGTGACTCTGATGCAAACTATAGTTTAAAAGTCATTCGTTGTAAAAGTCCTTTTGAAAACCACCTGGGAAGGAGCTGTGTTCTGAACAGCACAAACAGATGAAAACCAAACAAAGCCTGACTTCAAAGCAGTGACTCCTCCCTAGGCTGCAGGCCTGTTTCTCTAACAGGAACACAGAGTCTGGGACAAAGTGAGACTGTTTATCTCAGAATTATGGATCATGATTAGGCTCCAGATTAGGTCTTTCTTGCCCTTTCAGAATTGTACCTCATCCAAACGCATTAGAGCACAGTCTTCGTTATTGTCTACAGATGAGTGACAGGGATTAGGCAAAAAGATAGCATTTTGCTTAAGTATTGAAAGCCAGACAAATTCAGAAGGTCTTTTGGTAACCAGCAGTGATGGTGAAAAAAAAAAAAAAATCAGGTAAGCTCTTGCCCAAGAACGTGCCATTATCAAGACTAAGAACTGATACAGGAGACGAATAGACTTTGGAAACAGACAGAGACTGTTCAATCCTTGGCCCTGCCATTACCTAGCTGTATCGGCTCAGGCAATTCAGCAAAAATCTCTAAGCCTTAATCTGCAGCTGCTACATGGGCTAAACATAAGTAACTATTTAAATTTAAGTCTAATACTATGTATAAAGTACCTAGTATTAGTACTGACAAATCCTAACAATTGGATAATTGATCATTACCATTATTACTGATTCTAATTTTAAAAGAAAGGCATCTGTTATTCCTGGCACAAATTTCAAGAGATGGTAACATCCTGAGCACCAAGATGTTCTGCTGGTTGACACCTGCTGTTCTAGGGACTCAACATCTGTTCCCCATTCATCAGTAAAGCACCTTTCTGCCCTCTCAGTCTGTGAGGTTCGGGTGAGGAGAGACTCCATTCCTACCTTCAGAAGTGGGCATGTGACCAGGCTAAGCAAATTGAAATCCCTCATTCCCCTGCATTGTGCCTGGCTGACAGATGGGCCTATGTCCTAATCAGAGTCAGTGGACTCAATGCTAGAACTGTGGTTGACCTTGTTGGAAATAGACAGGACCTCTAACTGAGTTGAGGTATCAGCCTAGAGGTGCTAGGTTCCCTCTCCAAGAGAAATGAGGCCAAAGTCTGAAAGCAAGGCCAAAGCAAAGGACACTAGAGTCAGAGAGGCAAATAATGAGACACTAAATCCTGGACCTGCCTGAGCCTAAACGACCCCCCTTAAACTCTTCATTTATAGTATCCAGTAGAGCTTTCCTTTATGTTTGAGTTGTTTTGCAGCTGAAAAATATAAGCTCCTATGATCCATTTTATCTATTCCTAGATAAAACTTAAAAGCCCAACCTCCACTCCAGTAATATAATCAAAACCTGCTGTAGCAGTCTTCCATATGGTTCTAGACACAATTCCTGGCTCTGCCTCCAATTCACCATTTTGAATCTTTACTCTTATATGGTCTCTTGGATTAATTCATTCATTCAACAAATGTTAATTGAGCACTGTGACAAAACAGTCAATTACCCCTGCCCTCATGAAGTCCACATTTCCAGTAGAGGGAGACAGAAAGCCAACACAACTCCGTTAGATGGTGAGAAATGCTACAGAGAAAAAAAGGACAAAGGTATAAAGAGTTTCAGAATGGGTTTTCACTTTTACATAGGGTGTAGAGAGGGGCATGGCTGAGAAGGTGACATCTAAATGAAAACCTGAGGAGATGAAGCCTTGGTGCTTCACTCTGGAGTCTTCCATTTAGCTTGAACATAACTATTTGAGATTCTGATTCCGCTTTTCTGCAGGTTAATCTGGTTAGCACCAGTCCCTGAAGTCTAAAGCAGTGAGAGCTGTATCCCCTTCATGCAGGTATTGGGGCTGCTCATCCCAAGCTTGATAGCAGTGGCTCAGCACTCCCTGCTTTCCTGGGAAAAGCAGGAGAATCTCAATTCTAACTCTGCTGCTTCCTAACTGAGTGAGACCTTGGTCAATTGTTAAAAAGCAAATCACAAACGAAAGCACAAAAATGTTAAAAATGTGACACTAAACAGACCATGTAAAGGACACAGGTTGACAAAATGAGGGTAGAAACAGAAAGGTAGAGTGTTGCCTTGTTTGACCTCAGTTGGAGATATACACCTCAGTAGAATCAAATTTTTTCTCCTGCTCTGTGCAAGTCTGGGAATGACTGTGAAAGTGTACAGTGAGTATCAATTTTGGGGTCACAAATACACTTAAGTAGGCAAATTCACAAAGTAGAATCTGAAAAGAAAAAAAAAAAAAAAAGGATGAACTATATCAGACCCTGAAGTAAGACTGTTTACTATTTTGAGACTAATAGACTCTAGTAAGACTAGAGACTATTTTGAAGAAGAAAGACATAGTAAAAACAGCATCAAAAGCTTAAATGACATGAGATAAAGTAAGATCTGAAATAGGCTTTGAATTTTTTAAAAGGCGAACCCTTAACTAGCTACACGACCTTTGGCACATCAGTTAATCATCTGGGATTCATCTATAAAACGTGAGAAATTGACTAAAAAATTTTAATGTACTTCTGAGAGTCCAGCCATCTATAGATGATTTTCAATAACCAATGTAAATGATTAACATGCAGGATTGTGAGGTGATTCACCAATTTCACTCTTCTTCATAAGGTTTCACATTTCTATGAGAAGGAGGTTGAGGAGGATCTGTCTTCGCTCTCCCCAAGTCCCAGCAACCCAGAAGTAAGTGAATGTACTTTCTAAGCACCTCCTCCTTGATTATATGAAGTGCAGTTTCTAGACTCTAGGAGTCCCCAGACACTCAGAAGAGTGGCTAAAAATACCCTTAGAATTCAACAAACCTGAGTTTAAAACCTGATTATGTCACATACTAGCTACATGATGTTGGCAACTTACTGAACCTTTGTAAGCTTTGATTTCCCCATCTGAAAAATGAGAAGTTATTATTATTAAGGCTAAACAAAATGATATATACAAAGCATGTACCAAAGCCCCCAGACACATAGCAAGAAGATAACAAGTATGATCTGTTATTGCTGACTATCTGAAGGACTCTTGCCTGCACCTGCTTTGATGGTGTCCACCTGACTGTGCTGGGGCAAAGGTGGGGTCAGGAGAGGGAGGTCACCATCTTCTGTGAATCCTGCTCAGCAGGATCCAAGGCCCAGATGGGCTTAGATCTGACCAAAGACAGCACATTTTTTAATCCTTCCACTACCAAAAGTCATTCAGAAAAAAACTTTCCCTCTCTTTTTCTGGAGGTTTTTCCATGTTGAAAGTAACTTTGTATTCAGTATAGAAAGGCCCATCATCTTCTCCATCTCCCTGAGATTCTATCAAAGCTGTCAAAGTACTATGCCATGAGCATTCTGGACAACTTTTACGTTTCTTCTTGTGTATGTCTTTTCTTAATCCCTTAACTCAATAACGGCACTTGTCAAAACACTGTTTCCCATGGTGGCATTTCTGTAGTTCCTTAAGACTCAAAAGAGCAAAGCTGTTGTCTTCTCAAACATGTTTGATACTTGCATTTTCTTTTGGCTAAAATAGGGTAGGAGAGGAACACAGAACCTCAGACAGAAAAAAAACAAAACAAAACAAAATCCTAAAATTGTCCTTCACAGCTGGGTCAGACCAGATAAAAGTAGAAAGCTGAAGTTTGGCTGGCCTGAAATCTTGAATGATTCATTATTTCAGTAAAGCAGCCAGCTCCTTCTTGAATGTAAATGATTCTCTTTCCTTCTTCCCTGTTTAATGTGCAGAAGACCGGAGGCTGTTTTATTCAGGACTGAGGCCTTTTCTAATTACTGCAGACACCACTGAGTAATTAGACAACAAAGCTTGGGAGAGAGCAGGGCCCCAGCACAGTGGGTAATTTTGTTTTGTCTAGCAGCAATCGTTTTTTATCGTATGTTATTAAAGGGAGGGTTTAAACACACCCCCACACACATACACGCACGCACGTGAACACATGCACACACAGAAGGCAGGACTCTTCAAGCTGGTATTTTCCATTCTCAACTGGATGAGGGCAAGGGAGAAACAGGCTAGGGGTGTGTTTTTCTCTCTTCCCTGCAACAAGCAAGGCAGACTTACTGGCGGTAATTGTAGGCAGTGTCAGCAAACTGCTTCCGTCTTGCACGGTACACAGGATCTTTAAAACCCTAGGAGAAAAGAGACACCTGATTTTCAAGGCTTCATAGAAAGAGGTCTGGTACCTTTGTGAATGCTTTGAACGGGGGCTCTTGAGCCATGACAGTGCATGTCTCCTTCCCTTGTTTATACCCTAAAACTAAAGTCTTGGTTAAACTTAGGATAAGCTCTCCTGCCAGATATTGTGAGTGACACCTGGTTAGTAACTCCTTCGATTTAGCATGAGCCTCCTTGCTGTGGATTCCAATGTGCATGCTCCGTTCTTAAAGAAACCTCATCTACAGCATATCTGACTGACACACTTGCTAAATTAGGCAAAGTTCATAGGATGGATGTCTATGATGAAGATATACAATATCCATTTAATTCCTGATTGAGGTATGTGTCTAGCTCTACCTTTTAATTTCTTGATAGAAAAAGGTACTTGCTTATTGCTCTTGCAATTTTTAAAAATACGATTTATTAAATATATACTATGTGCCCATCTGTGAGTACTAGGAACTGATTTTACATATAATTCTCATAACAAACTTGCAAGTTCCACGAGTATGATTATCCTGTTCTTTCCAGAATAAATGGTGGTTCGGAGAAGTGGAGCCATAGTGGAGGTGAGGCTGGGATTTAGATCACCATCAGTAATTGTCAGCCTTTACAACCTGGCAGGGGCCTAGCTAACTGAGAGTCTGTCTCAGGACCTAAAAAGGATGATAATGGCTTCTCCTCTCAAGCTGACTCACAGGCAGCCTTTTCCCAGTGATTTGTAAGCTCATTTCTTTTCACTCATTTCTGAGTGAAAAGAGGCTAAGTGTGTCTTTGAGTGTTTGGGGTGGAAGTGGGATTCCAACTGATTGAAAGACAATTTTCCAAAAAAAGTTGATTGCAGTCTAAATTTCAGTAAGACAAGAGACTGATGTCATTGCTGTAGAACTCTGCTGTGGTTCTTCCAAGCCTTTCCCAGTAAGCCATGCCATCCACCACTTTAGCTCACAATTTCTCTGCTCCACTGTCCCTCCAAACCAAGGCAGTAGTGAATTCAAAACAAAAGCTTATATCACAGAGTGTAATGTTTAAAGGAGCTTTTAAAAAGAGAAATATTCCCTGATTTTTAGATATTGTTTTTTGTTTTGGTTGCTTGATTGGTTGAATTTTTATTTTGGCAGAGTTTCTCTCTCTCTCTCTCTCTCTGATATATATATCTATATATATATCTCTCTCTCTATATATATATATATATATCAGGGCCTACCAGTAATTGTAAAGACACAGAGGGCAATGTAATATAATGTAATTTCTTCTGAGAATCTGCAGCATTGATTTTGGCACACAGAAAAAACTACAGACACTTGTTGGAAGAAAGGAAGAAAGGAAGGGAGGGAGGAAAGGAGTTAATTAGTTTATTTCCTGGAATATATTTTGAAAAATAGAAATATCCAAATGTTTCACACTTGAAAAGTGAAGTAAAACTACTACACATTTTTTTTCACTCCAAAGCTAAATCCCAGATAAATAATGTGATTACTCTGTTTAGAAAAGATTTTATGACGCGGTTATTACAAAGTATAACTCTTCCTTTCCCTAGAGCACTGAATGGTTTTTAATCATTAATTACAGATTAGAAAGCTTAGGAATCTGAGGACTTAAAACTACTGTTGTGCCTCATTTCTACTGGGTGAAGATAAGTTGGTTTGAGATGATGTGGTTAAAAAAAAAAAAAAAAACAAAAACAAAAAAAACTGGGCAGCATGATTTACTTTCCAAGCATCAATAACACACCATTTTAGAAACCTGTCTACTGGACCAATCAAAGAACATTTATTTGTCCACATCTCCATACTTGGGGCTCAAAATAAAAATGTAATATTGGTCAGTCATTAAGGTTTGATTGTTACAGTCATTCTCACTTGCCATTCTTATTGAAGAGTTAGTAATGAATAGCCTTCTTCAGGCCCTAAGGATAATAGGTAGACTTCTGACCCTGTAAGGCACCTTGGAGAAAGGTCCATTTCTATATTTTGGTGTTGAATTGAAGAATATAAAGCCCATGGAGCCATTTGCCTAAAGGCCCTAAACTACAGAACTAGCACCTCCATTTGGATTTTGTGGCCCTGCCTAGGCTGGCAAGCTGAGATTTGAGCACTGAAGTAGGACGCCAGGAAGAAAAGAGAATTCCTTCAATCCATGGATTTCCACTTCATCATGCTGCTTCTAAGAATGAGATGTCCATGAACAATTCTTACCCCCATTTGCCTTTATTGTTTATCTTTCATGTACCTTGCCTAGGTGGTTTAAAGATTTTCCACTTGAGAAAATAAAAGCTAATGTAATACTGTATATCCAGTTGATATTATCAATTATGTCATATATCAATTAGGTCAGAGGAAATACGTAAGTATATAAATGAAATGACTAAAGAAATACACCAAACTCTAACAAATGTTACCTCCAGGTAGTGGGAAAACTAAGTAACACTAACAGTTGTATTCTTGAAAACTATTTATGCTTTTCAAGTTTTCTAATGTGAGAATGGGTTTCTTTTAGAATAAGAAAAAAAGAAAATAGTATTAAATATCCATCTCAAATCATTTTAGTGAAGTAGCAGGAGATTCACATGAGAATGTGAGAATGGGTTTCTTTTAGAATAAGAAATAAAGAAAATAGTATCAACATCCATCTCAAATCATGTTAGTGAAGTAGTAGGAGATTCACACACTGGTATACAGGAACACACACACAGATAATGCACTATACAGATCTTCCATGTGGGAAGGCTTCTAACTATGACCCTTTCTAGCTCCTGGTTTTTAAGAAGTTCATTATCAGCCTGCAAGGGGCCCCCACCAACCAGGTTGCAAGGAGTTTTGCTTTCTCAGTTACCAGTGGTCAGACATCTCTGTGGCCTGAAGCCCAGCCTCTTGGGGATTTGGCCTCGCATCCCTTGGGCTACCAGATGATCACAGGGCCTCTGTAGCTGTCCATGTGGAGTACATTCTGAATCAAATCACAGTTGGTGATGACTGATCACCCTGTCTCAATTTAGACTAATAGCAGCAATTTCAGTAGCACTGCATGTAATTTATTTATAATCACCCTGTCTCAATTAAACTAATAGCAGCAATTTTGGTTGCACTGCATGTAACCAAATATGTTTTGACAGGAAAATATATTGTTGGTGAAGGAGTGGTGAAGGGGAGGGAGAGGGGATAGGAAAAGACGGGAGAAAGTCGAGAGAGTTCTACAGGACTCAAGTCATGACATCAACTGGAGTCTGCATGTATTGAGAGGTATAATTTGTGTGTGTGTCGGTTTAGCGGAGAGGGTAACTACATATACGGAAAAGTCTTGAGTACTCTTGTAGACAGATATTTATTCCATCATTTCCTAATATCACAGTTAAGGTTAAACCTCAGAAGTGCTCTCTTTAGGCTAGTGAGAACACGGGTTTTAAAGTCCGAAAAGCTGTGTTGGAATACTAATTCATTTATTCACTAGGAGCATGGCCTGGGGGCGGCCAGGTTATCTCTCAGCCTTAGTTTCCTCAGCAGTAAAATGAGACTGTCAATCCTACCTGCTTCACAGTGTTGTATAGTTTAAGTCAGGTAATGTCAGCAGCACATTAAGTAAAATTCGGAGCACATCGTAGGCGCTCAAAGAATGATGCATTTGTGCAAAATGGCAGGAAATCCAAAGACAGAGAAGTCTGGCTCAGAACATAAAAAAGATACACTCTGGAATGGGTCAGTGATCCCCACCAGCCACATGGGGCTTTTACATCTACAGAATTCTTACCTTGCTGTGTATATTGGCTAGGCCAATAACAAGAGGCATTTTGCATTTTCCATAACGTTTCATGACAACTGGGGGAAGGATGGAACACAGAAGACAAAAGGTTCAAACTAACTGGCATTTATTAAGTAGCTGCCATTCCCATTCTAGAGACACTGGTCAAGGAGGACTTGCAAACAGTAGACTAGGGGACTACCGACCATTCCTAATTCCTTCGCTCACCCTACAACTGGCCAAGAAGCCTATTTTGGAAAAATGTATGTACCTAGTTGCCCAAGCCCATAAGCTAGGAGTTATTGTTTTACTTCCCCCTTCTCTCTTCCTTCACATCCAGCAACCAATTTCTGCCCATTCTACCATTCAAACATCTGAGTCTGTCCTTCCGACTTCATTCTTACTGCTGCACCTGCATTCGACCACCACCATTTCTTGCCTGACTATTGTAGCTGCTGTGTAAGTGGCCTCTCACCCCCGCCACTTCAGCCCAAATTAGATTTATAAAGTGCAGGTCTGGTGAGGCCACTCGCCTCCTCAAAAGTCCTTCAATGGCTTCTCATTGCTATTAGACTATTGTCCAAAATATTTAGCACGGTCCACAAGGCTTTACATGATCCAGCTCTATGTGTCCAGCCCTGTGCTGACTCACTTTGGCCTTCCTAGGATGCTCCAGAGTGGGACCCTCTTCCCCACTTGTTTAGACCAATAAGTCACTACCTGTTCTTTCTGTCTTCCTGGATTTTTCCAAAATTTATTGGTTTCCCTCAGTGTGCTGTATATTTCTCTTTTCAGGTGATCTCACGTGTTAATAATGATTAAACTCAGGAAACTCTCTTACATATCACTGGATTTTCGGGGCATAGCACATTCAGCATACCCCCAAGCAGAAGCTGTTGAAAAAATTATGCAAAACAGGCTGGGTGCGGTGGTTCATTCCTGTAATCCCAGCACTTTGGGAGGCCAAGGTGGGCAGATCACCTGAGGTCAGGAGTTCGAGACAAGCCTGGCTAACATAGTGAAATCCCGTCTCTACTGAAAATACAAAATTAGCTAGGCGTGGTGGCACATGCCTGTAATCTCAGCTACTCGGGAGGCTGAGGCAGGAGAACTGATTGAACCTGGGAGGCAGAGGTTGCAGTGAGCCAAGATCGCGCCATCGCACTCCAGCCTGGGTGACAAGAGCAAAACTCCGTCTCAAAAAATATATATATGCAAAACCTAGGAAAAAGGGCAAACAAATTACTATGTGCCTTTTAAATGTCATATGAGATCATTGTCTCACAAGCTCACTCTGTGCTCTAAGGGGACATATATTTACTACTTATAAAGTTACAACCACTTCAAAGTAGATACTGGCTTCCTAGAAGACCAGTAAGTTGCAAAATATTCATTTGATGATCAAATTGTAAGTTGTTTCTGTCTAGTAGAAACGATAAGACACATGATTATGGCTTTATTGCCTTATGGAACATTAATCACTTGTGCATCCATCTTTGTGATCTTATTCTGGCTTTCTATTTTCCAATGACCACTTGTACTTTGGTCTCTTGTATCTTTTCTGCACTATCTTTGTCATCTTGCTGGTTCCCTCAATAATGAGCTACATGGATCTTTGACAGGTGTTCACCATATACCTGCATGACAGTTATGTTTTTAACTTTTTGCAAATTATGCTTGGATAGAGCAACTTACTAAGAATGCAACAAGTCTTTGATGACTCAACTAGCTGACTGACTCTTAGAATTAACTCTGATGGGGTCTCAGGTGGAGAAAACTAGGTGGGCAAAAGGAAAAGAAAAGGAGAAAAGTATTGAAAAACGTAGTCTTGTCCTTGGACAATTTGCTGGAGAACAAATTTCCTACGGGAGAGCAGGAAAACTTGATGTCCACACCTTGAAAGATTAAAAAGCAGTTTCAGGCCTGGCGCGGTGGCTCATGCCCATAATCCCAGCACTTTGGGAGGCCGAGGCAAGCGGATTATCTGAGGACAGGAGTTTGAGACCAGTCTGGCCAACATGATGAAACCCCATCTTTACTAAAAATACAAAAATTAGCTGGATGTGGTGGCACAGACCTGTAATCCTAGCTATGCGGGAGGCTGAGGCAGGAGAATCACTTGAACCCAGGAGGTGGAGGTTGCAGTGAACTGAGATCGCACCATTGTACTCCAGCCTGGGCAGCAAGAGTGAAATTCCATAAAACAAACAAACAAACAAACAAAAACAGTTTCAAAGACTTGGGTCAAGAAGTAGAAATATACACAGAAGGATAGTTGTGTTGGCTGATATTTTCTTCACTAAGAAGCCCCCGCTATTGCAGATCTGTAGCCTAGACTCCAGTGCATCCGCCAGGTAAACTGGAATAGGTACCTCTGGAGTTGGGGTCTATGTGGCAGAGGCTGCTAGTGCTCCTCAAGATCTGTCCTCTCTCCTTTGTTCAGAGAACATTGCTAAACTATTTTCCCCCATCTCCTTTGCAGTTAGTAATGGGCATGTGACTGAGCTCTACTCAATGGAATTTGATTGAAGGGATGTGAGTCATCTCCAGACATGGCCCATGAAAACTTCCCAGAAGCAATTCTCACTCTTTCTTCTCCCATCCACTGGCAGAATGAGTGGGCTCCAAGGAGTTGAAGGAGGGTACAGCCATCGGTGGAAGGAGCCTTGGTTCTGAAAGACCGTGTGGAGCAGTTTCCTTACTGACCCACATTGGAAGTGAACTTTTATTGGGTTAGCCATGGAGATCTGGGGATTGTTTGCCAAGCAGTTAGCTTGCTCTGGTTGCTGGAGGGCTAGACTCAGATATTCCTCTTTCTAGAAGGCCTCCCTAACCATTCCAGTCCACAGTGACCTTAGAAATGATAGCACATGCTATCTGACTCACGAAACCTGGCATTTATGCACTTTTTAAAGTTATTATTTGACTAATTATTATCCAAACTGTATTCCATGGAAAACTACCACTCAAGATAATGTTGCTAGGCATTTCATTAAAAAGAGTTCCATGGGTAAATACGTTTAAGGAAACATTACATTGACTGGGTTTCATTTTTGCAGGACTTTCCAAAGTTTCTGATGAGATCATGGAATTTGCATATTTGAAGCAGGGTTATAGAATACAGAGTTTCTCTCTTTGATCATGGGATATTTTTCATAAACTATAGTTTGGGAAACATGCATATGGCCCTTTCACTTGCATAGAGTATCTTGTGCCTCCCATGAGGTTATAAGTCATGAAGAAGTAAACTTACTGTGATCTGATACTCTATACCCAAAGCATAAAGCACAATGTGATAGTTGCCATCTCTGAGATAGTAACAGAGTAACAGTGTGAAAAACTTAAGCCTGGGAAGAGACAGGAAGAAGGCTTTAGGGAGGCAACATATGTGATTTAGACCTTAGATGAATAGAGGTTTTCAAGTGGGGAAAGAACAGGTAGGTTGACAAGAGAAAACTTCTTAGGTAAAGGGAACAACATGGACAGAAAGGGGAGTACATTTTGGAAATGGAAATTAAGTAGAACCGGTTAGATTCTGCCTGTCAAGTTTACAGTTGCTATTCCAGCTCCCTCCTGCACTGCTTTGAGAACAATCAACACCCCTTCTCCCTGTACTGTACAACTGCAGTCCCCTGGGAGGCAGGGATCATGTCTTATCCGTCACTTCAACCCCCTGTCTTTTATATGGCCTGAGACATAGTTCACGTACAGGTGATGCTACATGGCCCTCTCCCTCTGAGATTTCTCATCTGAAAATGAGGTGTACAGCCCTCGTAGGGCGGTGATAATATTCAAACTTAAAAAGGAATGCCAAGCATTTAGCATTGTGCCTGGCACATAGACCATGCTGAAGAAGCATTAGCTCCTAATATCATTAGCTAAATAAAAGCTTGTGGAAAAAAGCAAGCAAGGTGGGAAAGGGGAAAGGAAGGAGACTGGGAAAGAAGGGGAAAGGAGGCAAGATGGTCACTGGGGAATCTCGCTTTCCTATTTCATTTTCTCACTTAGCTAAAACTGAAAGGCAGAGGCCGTTTTCCCTCTATCTTGGAAACAATCCTTCCTTTACTTCATTTTTCAAAGCAGGACCTGATGAGAGATATTGGGTCACACATCCATGCATACTGCCAAGGGCCGGGTTCAGGGACAAAGAGATTACACAGGATGCAACGGGACAGAGAGAACAGAGGGTCCTTTGGAGAAGAACACCCGCTGCCTGTGCCACTCCTTGTGCTGGTTTCTGTTTGCAGTCACACACTGAGGCCAGGCATGTGGGCCCCGGGGTCTCTGGGAAAGCACGCTGGAGGGTTTGCTTTGTCCTTGGCCCACCTCCCTGGGATCTGATGAGAAACCAAAGGAACAGAGAGAGCCTGGCGCCTCGTCTTCAGGGAACTGTGTACCTGATATGTTGTATTTTTACAATAAAATTCATAACATTGAGAGGGCAGGGAGTCAAAGACGTGGCTTTTAAAGCCCAATGAATTCCAGAGACTTTTAAAGCCAGTGCCAGCAGCTTTGGAGGGGACATGAGGATACAGAGAGAAAAATGTCAATCTCTTTGTATTGGCGTCTTCCACTGCCCCAAATGAAAAGGGAGTGAGACCAATGGGAAAAATGCCGGTTTGGGGCAGGAAGACAGGAGTTTGGTAAGAGGAGAACGCCCTGCTGGACAGACCCCTTGGATGGGGTCAGAGGTGAACAGATAGCTTTTCTGAGAACCGGTATCTTTGGAGATGCTTTGCGGACAGAGTTGATGGCTAAGAGGCCCCAGACAGAGACCTGTTGAATGGGTACACAAAGCAGAGTCCCACGTGAGCAACCTTGGCACCCCAGGGCTCCTGGGAGTAGGCTACATAGTATACAGGAGGATGGAATGGGGGCCAAAAGTCCCCACATTTACCTTTAGTTTTCGGAGAGGGAGAGTATTTAAGTAATATATACTAAGAGCCTTAAATGTAATTCCTATCCTTAGTTTAAATATAACTTAGTTTAATTTCACAGCTAATATTCAAGGAAGCCATTGGAAGTTCACATGAACATGCACAGGCGAGACTCAAACTTCCTATACGTTTGCAATTGGGTGCTGGTTAGTAAGTTGTGGCATGTATACACACACACACACACATAATTGTGTGCATATATATATATATATATATATATATATATATTTAGAGAGAGAGAGAGAGAGACAGAGAGAAAGGAGGAAGGATGGAGGCACACCCAAATATTAATATTGATTTATTGATTATTTTAGAATAGTGTGATAATGGGTGATTTTTTTTTCTCTTTTGAAGTCTGGGAGATGGGAGGAAATTCACCTTTGTTTCTGTTTATATATGCTTTCTCATTATTTAAAAAATGCAGAATAGGCCAGAGAGAAAAACAGAAATAACTAAAATTATGGTTGCTTTTCATTTTCCTCCTCATGTTCTTCTGTGTTTTCAAGCCCACTATAATGGGTTTTACAATTTGAATTAGAAGAAGCATCAATCATTCATATTTCAAAAGGCCAGCCTGCCCCTGAAATCGTTCGCCTTTGGCCTCTGTAAAAGAGCCTGGATTTCTGCCACTAGCCAGGCCTTTGTCTCCAGGCACCATGAGCTCTCAGGATTCACAGTATAGCACAGGGCCTTAGAAAAGTCATCAGGCTCCTCAGGCCTCACTAGTTCTGTAAGATGGAAGCATCTGCTTTGCCTCCTGAAAAAGGCCTTTGCGAACATCCTTTGCTGATTGTAAAGACCCACATAAATGTGAGGAGAAAACAGATTCCTGTGGAAGTGTAGACGCTTCCTCTGGGTTCTGCTAAACCTTCACCAATGTAAATGGCTGCAAGTCATTTAAAGATTAAGGAGTCATTTGCCTGGCAGAGAATAAAGGGCAGGCAACAGGACGGTGGCCCTTCCCACCAAAGGAGGCTGTGAGACCTGGCCCCGAGCCACCGCAGCCTGGGCTGTTCCTTCCCAGACCCTCTGCCCCAGAGTAGAGGGAACGATGAAATTTCCCCTACCCAGTCCTCTACTCAAAAACCATTAAAGGATCTGCCTCCATGGCCTCAAGGCACAGGCCCAGTCCATGTTCCTCTTTCTGGTCCATCAGACCTTTTACAATCTGATCCCAACCCACTGCCCCAACCGCATCTCTCATTCTCATACTTAATGCACCAACCAGTCATTCCTACAATATTGTGGATGCTTCCAGGACTCTTGGTATCTCATACACTGTTCTTTCAGCCATAAGCCCTCTCTGTTCCTTATCTGACCAACATTTCCCACTCAGTTTTTAAGATCCAGTTTCAATGTCGCCACTCCCCCCTGCCCCCTGCAGTTGGCAGAGTTGTTAGTACAGGTTGCTGTTTACCAAGCACTTGATTTAAACCTCCATAGATGTACACAGGCAGAAGCAATGATGATTTGCATCTATGTGTGTGTGTGTGCACACACAGATCTAGTATATAGAGACAATAGTTTCTGGACAGTGATTTATATTTGCTCCTACAATAATAATGACCATGATAATGATGATGACAATAATGTCTTGCTAATTTTTCCCAGCCCTCGTGTAAATAGGAACACAATAAGTGTTTGTCGAACAAGTGAACAAGCACATTGCTCCAAGTGGAGGAGGTAGGAGGAGGGGAGGGAAGTGGAGGAGAGGCACTGAAAGAATCTCAACCTATGGGCCATGGACTCACAGGGTGGTCAGCATCCAGTTCCGCTCCATAGCTGAGAATCTGATTGGCAAATCTGTCCAGTTCTTGAATGGTTCTTGGAAACCAGGGCACTGAAACACAGAGAAGGCAAAGTCCTGAGTGCAGATTGGCAGGACATGGCCAAAGGCCTCGCTGAGATCAGAAGTGGGGATCCCAGTCAATGGTGATGGCAAGTGGGCTGGCTTCCAGATAACCCCCAAATTACTATCATTCAAAAGTTAAACTCCGTTTTCCTTAGAAACCAGTTTTAACACCCATTCCCAAATACATTATCTTTCATGGAGATGTTCTCTGAATTATCTCAAAATTCATCTCCCTCCCACCCGTCATGGTAGTTTTCTTTGATGGTTTTCTTTAGTAGCAGAATTTTTTTTTCCCCTCTGTCACCCAGGCTGGAGTACAGTGGCACGTGATCTCAGCTCACTGCAACCTCTGCCTCCTGGGTTCAAGCTACTCTCCTGCCTCAGTCTCCCGAATAGCTGGGATTACAGGTGCACGCCACCATGCCTGGTTAATTTTTATAGTTTTGGTAGAGGCAGAGTTTCACCATGTTGGCTGGGCTGGTCTCGAACTTTTGACCTCAGGTGACCCCTCCCCTTGGACTTCCAAAGTGCTGGGATTACAGGCATGAGCCACTGTGTCCGGCCATTCGCAGCAGAATATTACATATAGGCCCAAAATATAAATTATATAAAACCAGACTGTTCTACTGTAAACAAGTTCATGAGATCCCATCTTCCCATTATGTGTTTCCCTCCCAAAGGCCCCAGGCACTGCAGCAAAATCTTTTGATTGCAAAGCCAGTTAGAAAGCCACTGTGACGCAGAGCGAAGGGAGTCAGGTAGTTGGGATCTGAAGATGCCTTGCAGCACCTAAAGGATTTCAGACTTGCTTCTGAGCCAGTGTAGTGGGGAAGGGGTTGGGCTTGAGTAGGGTGAACTACAACACCTGGGTCTTGCAGAGAGAGGGGCCCAGGGAGAAGGGCAGGTGGCAGCACCGACGTCCCTGTAGGTTACAGGAAACAAGACACATTGCAGGTGAAAATTTCCCAGGAATGAACAGAGACAAGGGCATTTTGGACTGTAAGTTTCATGAGGGCAGAAACCATGGGTACTTTGTTGTACCAGGCATAAAGAGAAAAAGAAGGAGGGAAGGAAGAGGGAAGAGAGGGAGGGAAGAAAAGGATAGAAAGGAGGGAGAAAAGATAAGGAAGGAAGGAAGAAAGGGAGGGAAGAAAGGAGGGAAGGAAGGAACTAATGGATTCACCCTGGTTATGTTAACATTTAAGGTATTGACAGCAGTAACCACCATCCGGAGTGCCTGCTTTGGTACAGTTGCTATTTCTGAGGTACCTCCAAAATAAGGAAGGCATGATAACCCCTCTTGCGCAGGTAAGAAACTGAGGCTCTAAAATTTTAAATAGCTGGTTTAAGATCACACCAGGAGTAAGAAAATGGTAGATTCAAAAAGAATCCAGAGAGCCAAAATAGATGTGGTGGGAACCCTGAAGTGAGCACAAGGCTTCCAAACTTCCCCTGAAATGAGGTTGAGGGGAAGATGCTGAACTTCCAATCAGCATCCGGTCTGGCTTAGAACCCGGGCTCCATCTGCCTACTTATCTTCTCTGTGTCTCAGTTCCTCCTCCGGGAGGAGGAGGAATAAAACAGCTGGGATACACAACTATAGGAAGAACCGCAAATGTGTTTTTGAAGCCTTCCCATGTGCCAGGCACTTCTGGTGTAGCATTTCTGGTGGAGTAGCTCTTTGAATCTGAGGACTGCTGTGGGCAGTGATGAGAAAACAGGCAAAGGGCGCCGCTCAGCGTCTGGCACATAAAACACGACTTTCCATCTGATACCCATTATTCATGATTCTGACCTACTTAGATGGGACAGGAAAGAGCATGCGTGCCATCTAGTGGCCAATCTGGGGAAATTCCATCCATGATCTAAACAGGAGCCTCAGGAGGAGCAGCAGCTGCATTCCAGCAAAACAAGGAGAGCTGATTCCAGCAGTTCATCAAGGTCCATTTAGACCCTGGTTTCTGCAGAGCTGAGGAGCCTAGGCTCTCTACCACCCATGTTAGCAATAAAACCAAAACAGAATGGTGTTCTAAATATTTTACCTGTGAGCTGGGTACTATTAATATTCCCATTTTAAAGACGAGGACATTGAGGTACAGAGAGGTTTAGTGCAAACCCAAATACACACATTGCTAAGAAACAGTGGAGTCAGGATTCAAATACAGGTCCAGCTGACTCTCTGGCTTCTGGTCTTGATCTCCAATCCATCCTGCCACTCATGGGAAGGTGGCAGAGCATACTGATAAGGAGGGCTGGCTCTGAAGCCAGATTTCCTGCCCAGAGGTTTCCATGGCCCTAAAGCCCAGCCCTCTTTTCCAGATTGGCTCCCTATGGACAGCAAGAACAGAAGCAGATGCTGCAGCCATCGTTCCAGGTAACACTTCTGTAGTACTTGCTGTGTATCAGACACTGCCCTAAACATCTCACATATGCTACCCCCTTCAATTTCTGCAACAGTCCTTTGAGGTAGGTATTATTATTATCCCATTCTACAGATGAAGAAACTGAGGAACAGTGAGGGCAAGTCTCTTGATAGACCTCCTTGGTCCCAACTGCTGAAACTTTGGAGTCTCGGGTGACTCAATACCATGCTCTGCTCACTTGGTGAGGAACGTGGCTTCCCACCTTGTCACCTACACTCCTCCCCAAGCTCTCCTTCCTCTGTGGGTCCAGCATTTGTACTGCACACTGAACCTCTGTTGTCAGTGCCAAGAATGGGGGTTTTTCCCACCCAGGTTTGCAAGGCCTTGAGAAAGGAATCAGCACTTCAGAGTCATCCAGGGCTCAGGATCTTCTTTAAGATCTTTCTTGTTTCTCCAGGACATTTCCACTGCGGGGTTTCAATGACTGGCACCCACCTGGACAAGGGGGCCTAACGTCTCTCCTCTGTGTTCAGCACCACGGATAACCCCATCCCCGCACTGTGGAGGTAGCCTGTCTCCATTCATTCATCATTTCTCTTTTGCCTGGGAATCATTCATAATTCTGTCAGTAACTGCTGGCCCCAGAAATAAGGCAGGCCAAGTCCTTTCTTGCTGCACCCTCTTCTTACTTAGGGGACCCTTAGAATCACCAAAGGAGATTCCACAAATATGTACTGAGCACCTCCTGCATACCAAGCACAAAGCACTGGGGGGTGCATACAAGGGAGTCTTCATCCTTGTGGTGCTTACGTTCTGGCAGGGGCAACACGAAATAAGTAAATGTAAATACGTGACGATGTAAGGAAATTCTTGAAGAAGAAGAAAAAAGAAGCATAAGGAAATGGAAAGTTATGGGGATGCTCTTTTTTAAATTCTTTTTTAAAAATTCCATCTTTATTGGGGTATAATGGAACAATAAAAAATGTATATATTTTTATAATATAAAATTACAATTGTATAAAATTGCATACAATTGTAAAATTTACATGTATACACACAATTATATTTGTATATATTGCATATATTTTAATATTTATTTATTTGAAACGGAGTCTTCCTCTGTCGCCCAGGCTGGAGTGCAGTGGCACAGTCTTGGCTCACTGCAACCTACGCCTCCCGGGTTCAAGCAATTTTCCTGCCTCAGCCTCCCAAGTAGCTGGGACTACAGGCACGTGCCACCACACCCTGCTAATTTTTGCATTTTTAGTAGAGACAGGATTTCACCACATTGGCCAGGCTGGTCTGGAACTCCTGACCTCATGATCCGCCCGCCTTGGCCTCCCAAAGTTCTGGGATTACAGGTGTGAGTCACCGCCCCTGGCCTATTGCATATATTTTATGTAACACTTATATATATATTTATATTATAAATTTATAAATACAATGTAATTATTTAATACATGCATGCATCATGGTTACCATGATCAAGTTAATGAACATATTAATCATCTCATGTAGTCATTTTTCCTGTGTGGGGATGGAGTGGAACCAGGATACTTCAGATCTCTCTGAGCAAATTTCAAGTACACAGTAAAGTGTGATTAACAATAGTCACCATGCCATACATTTGACCCCCAGCACTTGCTCATCTTATGACTGAAACTTTGTACCCTTGACCATCTCCCAATTTCTCTCATCACCCTACCCCCTGGCAACCAACATTCTACTCTCTGCTTCTATAAATTCAACACGTTTTGAATTGGATATGTGTGATATCATGTAGTACTTGTCTTTCTGTGTCTGGTTTATTTCACTTGGCATAACGCCCTTCGGATTCACCCATGTTGTCCCAAATGACAAGATTTCTTTTTTATGGCTGAATAATATTCCATTGTGTGTGTGTGTGTGTTTGGGGGTATCACATTTTCTTCATTCATCCACCTTGATAGACACATATTGATAGATATCTAGGTTGTTTCCCTTGGCTGTTGTGAATAATACTGCAATGAAAAAGGGGTGCAGACATCTCTTCGACATACTGATTTCATTTCCTTTGAATATATACTCAGACATGGGATTTCTGGAAAGTATGGTATTTATATTTTACATTTGTGAGGGACTTTCATGCTGTTTTCCATAATAGCTGTGCCAACTTACATCCCCACCAGCAGAGTACAAGGGTTCCCTCTTCTCCACACCCTTGCCAACACTTATCTCTTGTCTTTTTGATGTTAAAGGCAACATGCTATTTACTATGACATCCTCTGCCTCTAGACCCCAGAGGGAAGACCCTGGTGACTTGACATTGCCTTGGCATGGCTCAATGAAGTCTGGGATAGTCAGGATCTGGCCCTAGTCCAGAGTTGGTTTCCTATTTGTGTCATGAATAGTCAGTCCAGCAATGGTTAAGAGTCTTACAACAGCCAGACAGCCCAGGTTTGAATCTTATCTCTGCGTTTACTATCTATGAGCCCAGGAAAAGTTATTAAATCTCTTTGTGCCTCACTCTTCCTATCTTTGAAATGGTGATAATAGTAGTACTAGAAAATATTGCTTTATAAGAACAACATGATGTCAAATGAGTTAATATGCATGATTTATGGAAAACAATACCGGCACATAGTAGATAGTATTACTGCTCAGCTGTGAGTTACATATGTGTGTGTATGTATATAAACACACACACATATCACACATACTATATATGTATGTGTATATATATGCATATACATATATATACACACACACACATATATATATATATATATATAATTTTTTCTACTCTGTCCTTAGCTTATCATAGCAGAGAGCAGAGTGGAAAGTTTTCCAGCAAGCCTCGAAAGTCTCTGCCACTTATTTTGTTGTGCAACTGGCCAGTGTCTTATCTCCTGGAGTCTTAGTTTCCCTATTCACAAAATGAATTAAAATGCTCTTTCCATATTATTGGATGAATTAAATGCTGCAGCAATATGACACATCTTAGCACAGGGGCCCATAATAAGTGCTTTATCAGTGTTAACCATTAATATGACAATGATTTTAATGATGATGATTAAAGGAGGAGGAAGGAGGAGGAAAGAACAGAGATTGGGATCAGGAAGCTGGTTCTCTGTCCAGCTTTGATATTAGGAGGTTTCTAATCTCGGCCTTCAGTTTCTGTGACATGTGGGTATTAGATTCATCTGCGCGTCACACCCTTTTGAGTTTCTTATTCCGAGATCCGTGGGATCCTCTGAAGGGCTGAGACTGGCCAGAGGATACTTGAAAAGTCAGCTTCACTTCAATCAATGTGTCAACCTCATTTATTTTTCAGAAATACAGTCACTACATTTGTTCGGTTCCCAAATGCACTGCCTCATTTCCCTTTCTCCTCCCACCAAAGAAACAACGTTCTTCCCCATAAACCTAAGCTAGGGTGCACCACCTTGACTTGGGGCTGTGTGGGCTGGCTGGCGCCCAGCGAACGCCAGAGGGCAGCAGAACCAGCGTATTTCCAGCTCTGGGTGACTTTTTTTTTTTTTTTTTTTTCCCCCTTATCCAAAGGAAAATTCTTCCTGGGCTACCTGGCTTCGTTCAGCTCTCTTGGTCGGAGCAACAAAACAAAATAAAACAAAACAAAAACAAAAAATTTGAAGAACTTGAGAAAATTTGCTAAGACTCAGATGATTCAAGTCTCTGTAAAAAGAAGACAAAGATCAAAACAGCTCGCCACATCCCAGACCTTTGAGCTCTGCACCTTGTCACAGAGGCTGTGAGGGACCCCAAGGTAGCACTGCAAAGCTGCAGGGTGCTCACCTGAGTCCAGGGGCCTTTGGTGGCTTTGGGACCCCACCATCATCAAGAAAAGGTCCAAAACACAGCCAGGCTGGAGAAGTGGCAAAGCCTGGGGGCTCTTCATACACACTTTGCAGCCAGACCGCCTAGCTCCAATCTAGCTCCAATCTCAACTTTGGAACTTTGGAACTTTGTGCGAATTACTTAATCCCTCTGTTCCCTAGTTTCCCATTTACGAAATAGCTATAATAACAGTACGTCCTTCAGAGGGTTGATGGGAGGATTAAAATGAACTCATGTATGGAGAGTGCTTAGAATGGTGTCTGGCACACAGCAAGTGCTTATAAGTATCTGGTAGTGGTATTATTATCATTATAGAAGGGCAAGTGAGAAAGAGTGAGAAGGCCTGGTGCTCACTTCCTCCAGGCAGCAGCCCAGCCCCATCTTTGATCTATTCCCTCAGGTGAAGTTAATGCCCTTGGGTACAGTCTATGTGTCTTCTATGGTAGGATGAGGACCCAGGTCAGGCCTAACCATTAAGAGAAAATTCACCAGCTATCATGTTGGAGAGCAGGGACAAAGCCTGAGGAACGAGACCGGGGAGAGGCACCTGGGTGCTGGGTGTTGGGGACTGGGGATCGATCCCTGATGTGGCTCACTTCCCATCTTGCAGAGTTGTGAAACAGGCAGTGCAAAGACCTCAGGGGAGACCACAGAGGACCCCAGACAAACTCAGTGCCAAGCCTTGACACATGTACTGACTCTCTACATTGTGTGAAGGGTGTGCACATCCTGGGCTTGAAGCCAGCAGGTCTGAGTTCAAGTCTCATCTTTCCCACCCACACAACATGGGAGTCTGAGCAAACTACTTAATTCCTGAGTCTCTGGCTTTGCATCTGTGAAATGGGCAAGGTGCTGAGCCCTTGCCCGCCTCCTTCCTTGGAGTGGGAAGAAACTGACCCAAAACAGGTGCACCTGTGACATTAGTCCTTGCACCTGAGCCTCATAATAAACTCCAGAGTTGCTTGTCTGACTAAGATAGTGGTCTCAGAGGCCACTAGAGGCCAAGCCAGTCTGTACTTGTGTCTCTAACCTCTGCACCTGGGCTTTTCTGATTTTTCTCAGGCAAAAAGGTAGGGCTACCCTTTTTCCTCTAAAGTTACATTTTCTTGAGAGCTTATTATGCACCAGATACTGTGCTAAGTGCTTTACTTTCATCATCTCCTTTAATTCTCAAAACAGGCCTAGGTGGTAGACATTATTGCTGTTCACTGATGAGCAAACAGGCTCAGAGAGATAAAGTGATTTGCTCAAGATCACTAAGCTAGCTGAGCTGAAAGGACAATTCTGCAGCCAATGCACTTCACCAAAAAGCAATGCTAGGCTTTGAATAATGGTGTGGTGGTGGTGGTGAAGGAGTGCTTTTAAATTTTAGATTCATTTTCTCCCACCTTGAGAAGGAAAGGAAGTGTGACAAACTAAAGTAGATCTCTAAAGGTGCTCGAAGAAGATCCCTAGGACAGCCTTGGGCCTGCCCCATCCTAAGCATCCCTGGATTTAGGGATAGTCTCTTTTTAACGTAAGTTCTCCTTCACATACCCCTTCTTTTCTTTACTGAAGGCTGCAGGTCCCTTCCCCCACCCAGTCTCTCTCACAAAGCTGGAAATAGAGACTGACCCCAGCGACCCAGACCTCTGTTTTGAAAAGTTAAATCAGATTAGCTCATTAATGGCCTTGCCAAATACCTCGGCCGGTGGGCTGGCCTCTGTGAGCCCCTCAACAGCCTCTCGGGTGGGCGGCTGGGCTTCACGGTTAATGAATGACTTGGGCAGGCTGGGGCAACAGAGGCCCTCTGTGGAGCGGAGGCACCCGGTGGGGGCAGATCATTAATAAATATTGATTTGGCTCCAAAGGAAGCAGCCCGCTGGAGAGCTGGCCCTGGACACCCACGTAGTGGTCCCATTAAGTCGGGGTCAAATGCTTAGCCAGGACGCCAAGGGGCGGCTGGCTCAGGAGCTTCACTGAGAAAAGACCCCCCAGGCCTGGCCAGAACCTGCTTCCTGGCCAGTGGGTCAGAGGAGGCCCATTCAATTTACAGCAGCTCAAGGTGCAGGCTGAGTCCAATCTTACCCCCTCCCTCCACCCGACATTCACCAGCCCCAGGGGTTAGCCGGCAAGGCACCCAGGCTTGCCTCCAGCCTGTCTCAGAGAGAGCAATAAATCCTGGTTTCTTGGGTGTGAAATAGAAGGCTGTTTTCACCACCCCCTCCCAGGCTCCCGGATGTCTCCTTCTAGGCAGTGGCCTCCAGCCACGCAGAGAAGCAGTTGCTGCGTGCTGATCTCCACAGCTCCCACAAAGGAAGAAGAGACGGCTTGCCAACGTCCTGCAGGAGCAAGACTTTTAAGGGTTTTGTTTTTCTCTTTTAAGTAGCTTCTACTTTCTTTCTGGAGAAGGAATGCTCTTCAGGAAGCTCTTGGCAAGAATGATGAGCCAAAGGCTGGCTGATGGTGCCCAGCTATTACTCTCTGCCTCCTGGAGACAGCAGTGGTCAGAAGTCAGGAGTAGTGGTTTTAGGGCAAAGCATCTGTTCTCTCTGTTCACATGGAAAAATAAGAATCCCCGAACTAGATGACTAAAAGGGATCTCACACATGAAGGGTGAAATTGTGCTTAATAAGCAGAGGGAGTGAGTGAATAGATATGAGTGAAATTATGAATAAATAAAATAATAACCTGTAGGGCCATTATTCCAACCACCCCCTAAATTACAACTACCCTCCCAATATCATTTTTAAGATACTATGTATCTCATAAACATTATCCATTGGCAGGTTGGCCCCTATATCCCCAAATATCCAATTCTGTCTTCTGAGAGCTCACCATTGCATTGAGATCTGGTTGCCTGTCACTGACAACTCTAGTTATGGTCAGCCAACATTGGGCCTAACAGAAGACACCTAAAGCCTCCTCCATGTATTGGCTGTGTCACTCCAGGAGCACTTATTTGGCCCTGCTCCCCTTCTTCTCATCAACTGAACCCACGCCTGGACTCAGTGCCTCAGTGCACCTCCTAAGACTACTCCTGAGGCATGCCACCTTCTCTATCACTGCCATGTATTATGCCATGTAGCCACAACCTACTAGATTATACAATGCATGGGTCTAGGCACCATGTCTGTCTTTTTCACTATTGCATCCTATCATGTGACTGACACCGAGTGGGCACTCAATCAATATCGGTAGCATAAATGATAACTGAATTAGGAGATAGATGTGAATGAGAGAGGAATTTGGCAACGCTGACTCTGTGCTGTTTGAGAAGGAGTAGTAAGAGAAGGAAGAAAATTCCAACAGTCAAGATTTTTAAAAGGTAAGGGCCACATAATTCATAAAATGCTAAGGAAAGAGAGAATTCCTGGGGGATATTTATGTCAGATGCTACAAAAATGTCAAAGAGGATGAAAAATAAAAGAGGCTATTGGTTTTGAGTATTGTCAGAATGGTACAAGGAAAGGAAGAAGAGAAAAGAAAAGGGAAAGAAGAAAGAAGGAAGCAAGGAGGAAAGAGGATGGTGGAAGTAGGGAAGGAAAGAGGAAGAAAGAAGGGAAGGAGAAAGAAAAGCTGCATGAAAAGGTGACCTTCTATCTCATATGCCAGTGCCATGTGCAATATAGCACCAAGTGGATGATGTTAAGCACAAAAAGTATTTGGAAATGTGAGATCATTCACAGGGCCCATCATACAATCCCACACATGAAGTTGTCTCCGTGGCTGCTAGGTAAGCCTGGCTTCAATGAGGTGGTGGCTGCGACCAATTCCTTATATATTATTATTGGCCTGGTCAGTGTCTATGTCCATGGAACTGGTGGTGACAAGTAACCTGCTATTGGCTGGGGTTATAAATCATAGAGAGCTCTCCCTATTGAAGCTTAAGGATGTCTAAGATCAAGGGCCTACTCAACTCAAGCAAGTTCAACTTGATCTTTAAGCACCCTAATGCACAGGGTACTCCACATAATCCCCTCAAGGAATCACAGGAATTGGGAGAGTGGGTCTTTGCTCCGTTTCACAGATTAAGGACAAGGGGTCATCCATCTGGAAGGGTGTCAGATGGAATTCAAACCTAGCTGGTAGTGTACAAGATGGAGACCCAAATCCTGGCTCTTGACTCTAAATTCATGGCCCTTAGTGCATCACGACAATACTCCCTCAATCCAGCATGATGGCAGTGACATTTAGTTACAGTCATTCCATATCCTTTTACTTCCTTCTTCAACTGAGAGAACACACCTGTCACACAGAGAAAATGTATTCCCTGTCTAATTTTTTTCTACCTTTCACTATCTTTTGGACTGACCCAAAGAGCATTTCGCGGTTGCCTTTATTTATCAGACATCAAGAGTTTTGGGAGTTTGGACATGCTCAACCCTAAGATTCATTGTGTGTGTATCCTTATGAGAGACTTAAGGGTAAGTTTACTTGTAACCTTTTGCATGGGCCCTACATGCTAGGCACTTTATGCAAATTATATCATATAATCCACACAACCACACTGGTACCTGGATTTCTTCATTTGCAGATGAAAATATTGAGGCCTAAAGAGGGACAGCAACTTGGCCAAACAGCTACAGTCCAGGAATTGAACTGCAAAATCCATGCAATCTTTTAATTATACCTTTCTGACTTGTTTTCCAATATTGAAAACAAGAATGTTTGCTTTAGCTATGTTTGCTTTAGCTGTCAGAGTTGGTTGTTGCAAAGCTTAAATGAGACAACCTAATGTGAAAGAATTTGGAAAACACTGGATGTGGCATACCAGTGAGGGATTCCTCTTAGAATGAGAGCCTCCTTATAATTTTTTAATCTTCCTGAGCTTGAAGCTCTGTGACCTGGCAAACTAGATGGGCTACAGAAATAGCATTTGCTCAGGATCTTCCTTTGCCAATGAAGAGAGCTGCCTGTGACTGACCGCAGGGAGAAGACAGTCTACCAAGGATATGAAGAGACTCTGCTTCCCGCTCCTGGGTTGGTGTCAGCTCCCCCTGTATGGGCTGATCCTCTCAGCTGGAGTCTGCTTGTCTCAGTGAGGCAGTCTGCTGAAACGAGTGACCTCCCCAGCTGCCAGGACTTAGTGCTACATCAGCACATCCAGCAAGCATCCAGGTAAAGACTGAAAAAGGCAGTCAATCCTGTGTTTTTGCAAACATGCAGATACTTGGTCTCCTGCAGACAAAGAGCCACATATATCTACAGCTGTGAAAGGCACCCATGGAATGCACAAAGTGAAATGCACGGGAGCAGGTTTAGAACTGAGAAGAGGGCAGTGGGAAGGTGGAGACAGAAAAGCCAAGCAGACGAAAGGAGAGAGGAAAGAAACACTCAGGTGGTGGGAGTGGAGAAAAACTCTAACCATATGGATTCCCTTCCAGCCCTAAGCAGCTTCTCTCTAAAAATTCTTAACTCTTTGGGAACCATAGCCCCTTTGAAAAATCTTGTCTCCTAAAAAATATGCATGCACACCCATGTACTATCTTGCCCACAATCCCAGGGGCTTTTCAGAGCCCTCTAAGGAATCCTATCCTCCCTTCAACCCCAATTGATCTGAAATGTCAGCTTTACTCAGCACTGTTCTTCAGGTCAGAAATGTTGAAGCAGAAAAAACTCAAGAAGGCAAGGAGGGGCAATAAGAGGGAAGGAATGACTATAATGATGTTGCTTTTGTCTTCTCATAGCAATCATAAGTGTCCCCAGGCAACGTAGATAGATAGATAGATAGATAGATAGATAGATAGATAGATAGACACGCAGATAGTCTTTCTGCTTTCCACAGAACCAGTAGTTGTTCTGGTAATTTGAGTCCACTTTTCTTCCCCTTATAATCACCATAAATTAAACAAAACCCAACAGATATTTATCCGCTCGTGGAAAATAACTGCAAACATATTTCTCAAATGGTGATGTTCCTATAACTCTGTCTACCCAAGACATTGTGTCTGTCCGCTTCTCCTGGCTGCAATCTGTCTCCATATAGGAATTTTCTAACCCCCACTAAATGTAATGTCATGCAGTCGACTCAAAGGGAAAGGTAAAAGGATTAGTAGATTGATCGATGAAAGATATTAATGCTCTTTCATGTTGGGTTGAAGAAGGATTTGAAGTCATCAGGAAAGAGGGTAGCAGGAGAATAGACCTCAAGTATTCAAAAGACTCTCTGGATTAAAATCCTATTAAATTCACATCAGCTTCTCCAGGAGGCATTTGAGAAGGTTGGGGTTTCTTTACCATGTCGCCGTAATTAACCTTCTCTTAAGCTGTTTTGGGTGGGGAACTTTCGCAATTAAGAAACTAAAAAACTTTTATTTTCTATCACCCACATGGCTTTTTGAATGGTTTAAAAACTAGAGTGGAAAGTGGTTTAGCTTAATTGATTTCTCCTACTTGAACCTGCTGTCAGACTCGCCTCTGAGATCTGTGCCCCTCAATAAAAAGGGCATTTTGTCCGGAGAAAGAATCAAAGGTTCAGATCTACTACAATGCTTTTCTTCCTCTGACTGTTCTCCCACTGAGTCCTATAGAAAGGGCGATTTTGCAAAGAAATGGTTGTTCTCCTTAAAAAGACCTGTTTCTTGGCCCAGACCCCACTTCATGGAAACTGTCACAGAAACCCAAAGAGCCTTTCTTGGCAGATGCCAGGTTGTGGCATGTCAGCATCAGCTGTCTCATTACAGGTAAGTTAAGGTCAGGTGGGGGCAGCCACTATGGGATTGGGTAACCAATCATCTGAAGAAATAAGGGTCACAAAACACATGTTGTTTTAAAGGGTTGGTCTTAGCCAGTTTTTCTTCCCTAGGGAAAATGTCATCCCACTTCAAATATCAACAACCTTGCCATTTTGAGCAAAGACGTGAGAATCCTTGCTAGGGAAATGAACCTGTGCTTCCTCCAGGTTCCAATAAGCCCAACTTTTATTACATGATGCCTCTATGTAAAAACATTAGCTTTTTAGGCTGGGCATTATGGCTTACACTTGTAATCTCAGCACTTTGGGAGGCCGAGGTGGGCAGATCACCTGAGGTCAGGAGTGCAAGACCAGCCTGACCAACATGGTGAAACCCCGTCTCTACTAAAAATATAAAAATTAGCTGGGTATGGTGGCATGCACCTGTAATCCCAGCTACTCAGTGAGGCTGAGGCAGGAGAATTGCTTGAACCCAGAAGGCGGAGGTTGTAGTGAGCAGAGATTGTGCTCCCGTGTACTCCAGCCTGGGCGACAGAGGGAGGCTCCATCTCAAAAAAAAAGATATCATTAGCTTTTTTTACTTTCATACTTCCTGGATTCTCAGAGCTAAACACAAGCAGGGAACAGGCCGAATTGCACCAACCTTGTCTTTCTCACAGCACCTGTTCCTCTATTCTACTTACCTGGGTGTGTCTTCTCCTTTGCCAGGCTGCGAGCTCCTTAAGAACAGGCAGTTTGACCCTTTCTCTCCTAGCACTGTGCCTGGCACAGAGCATCTCTCAACACACCCTTGCCCGTGACCCCCTAGAACCCATTCTTTGCCTTAAGGCAAGTCCCAGCCTCTGTTTTTACAATGAAAAATGAAGGGGTCTGTAGGACTGCATGACCTCTCAGGTCACTTTCCAGTTGCCAGACTCTCTGAAAAAGGAGCTGTGTACAGGCTGCATTTCGGTAGCTCTTGTGCTCATGCCAGTGTTTATAACGATAATGATGATAATGGTAAGAATAGAGAATATCTTTAAGTCCTTAAACATGCTCTGCTCTGTTCCCAGTGCTTCACTTGTGTGATTTCACCAATCCTATAAGGCAGAGGCTGTTGTGACTCCCCTTTGATACAGTGGGAGACTGCAAGGGTGAATGATTTGCTCAAAGTCACACCAAGTGTGGTCACCGTGGTTCCTGAGTCTGCACTCCTAACTCCCCCTCTATGTCCCCGCTAAGAACCTCCTTTCTGAGCCTCCAGTTCAGGCTGCCGACTCTCCAGCTGGTTTACTATATATTCTCTGGCTCCTCCAGGGGCTGGCTGTCTGCCTGTCAATTGCTTTGATTTCCTTCCTCATGGCCCCAGCTGGCCCAGCCTCCACCTGCTCCAACCAGAGGCTGAATTGCCCCAGGATCTGGCAGGCCCTTTGTCCAGAGGGTCTGCAGCTCCTGTTGAGAGCAGGTGGCTGGAAAAAAGCAAGAGAGGGCAGTCATTGTGGAAGCAGCTTGGGAGGCTGAAAAGGAAAGAAGGCAGATAGGAATGATCCAGGGAGGAATTCCCAGTGCCTGCCCTCCAGGGACCCAAGCCCATCTGCATGGCTGCCCACTCTCTGCAAAGCCAGAACACTGGGGTGGGCTTTCCTTACCTTGGTTATACCTACAGGAGAATGAAGGCAGAGATGAGTCTCCTAGAAAGACCACGGAGCTACCTTTTGAAAAATGTTTCAGTGGCCTATTTTACAGGGTGGATCTTGTCTCATTTTAAAGCATCTCTGCCTATTCAAATGCTTCTTTCAGCTATGGTGCCTGAACTCCTCTTGACCCAAAGTCTTTCCAAGTGTTTTGGAAAGAAACTTGATTTTACAGTAGAAAAAAATAATTTTTTAAAGAAGTTCATCTCTGCAATCACATTCTTAAATATTTACTTGAATCAGTTGAAAACTTACCTTCACACAAAAACCTGCACATAAATGTTTATTCACAGCTTTATTCATAAGCATCAAAAATTGGAAGCAACCAAGATGTCCTTCAATAGGTGAATGCATAAGCAAACTGTGATACATCCTGAC